>NW_027507784.1:77349569-78067069 GCF_037356315.1 Lithobates pipiens | reverse complement strand
ATCACTAACACACAACCTGCTTGTTCCACAAAAGTTCTTATAAGGACTGGTAACTTGGTATAGGGTGCTACGGTACATAGGCTTGAGTGCGGTACAGTCTGCTGTTCTGTAAGGACCGCTATCGGTCCACAATAGATAGGGTTGACGTGCACCACTGCTGACCGCTGCCCTATACTGCAGCAGTCCTTCAGCGGTATAGGGACTGACGTACAGTCTGCTAATCACTAACACACAACCTGCTTGTTCCACAAAAGTTCTTATAAGGACTGGTAACTTGGTATAGGGTGCTACGGTACATAGGCTTGAGTGCGGTACAGTCTGCTGTTCTGTAAGGACCGCTATCGGTCCACAATAGATAGGGTTGACGTGCACCACTGCTGACCGCTGCCCTATACTGCAGCAGTCCTTCAGCGGTATAGGGACTGACGTACAGTCTGCTAAACACTAATACACAACCTGCTTGGTCCACAAAAGTTCTTATAAGGACTGGTAACTTGGTATAGGGTGCTACGGTACATAGGCTTGAGTGCGGTACAGTCTGCTGTTCTGTAAGGACCGCTATCGGTCCACAATAGATAGGGTTGACGTGCACCACTGCTGACCGCTCACCTATACTGCAGCAGTCCTTCAGCGGTATAGGGACTGACGTACAGTCTGCTAAACACTAATACACAACTCACTTGTTCCACAAAAGTTCTTATAAGGACTGGTAACTTGGTATAGGGTGCTACGGTACATAGGCTTGAGTGCGGTACAGTCTGCTGTTCTGTAAGGACCGCTATCGGTCCACAATAGATAGGGTTGACGTGCACCACTGCTGACCGCTGCCCTATACTGCAGCAGTCCTTCAGCGGTATAGGGACTGACGTACAGTCTGCTAATCACTAACACACAACCTGCTTGTTCCACAAAAGTTCTTATAAGGACTGGTAACTTGGTATAGGGTGCTACGGTACATAGGCTTGAGTGTGGTACAGTCTGCTGTTCTGTAAGGACCGCTATCGGTCCACAATAGATAGGGTTGACGTGCACCACTGCTGACCGCTGCCCTATACTGCAGCAGTCCTTCAGCGGTATAGGGACTGACGTACAGTCTGCTAATCACTAACACACAACCTGCTTGTTCCACAAAAGTTCTTATAAGGACTGGTAACTTGGTATAGGGTGCTACGGTACATAGGCTTGAGTGCGGTACAGTCTGCTGTTCTGTAAGGACCGCTATCGGTCCACAATAGATAGGGTTGACGTGCACCACTGCTGACCGCTGCCCTATACTGCAGCAGTCCTTCAGCGGTATAGGGACTGACGTACAGTCTGCTAAACACTAATACACAACCTGCTTGGTCCACAAAAGTTCTTATAAGGACTGGTAACTTGGTATAGGGTGCTACGGTACATAGGCTTGAGTGCGGTACAGTCTGCTGTTCTGTAAGGACCGCTATCGGTCCACAATAGATAGGGTTGACGTGCACCACTGCTGACCGCTGCCCTATACTGCAGCAGTCCTTCAGCGGTATAGGGACTGACGTACAGTCTGCTAATCACTAACACACAACCTGCTTGTTCCACAAAAGTTCTTATAAGGACTGGTAACTTGGTATAGGGTGCTACGGTACATAGGCTTGAGTGCGGTACAGTCTGCTGTTCTGTAAGGACCGCTATCGGTCCACAATAGATAGGGTTGACGTGCACCACTGCTGACCGCTCACCTATACTGCAGCAGTCCTTCAGCGGTATAGGGACTGACGTACAGTCTGCTAAACACTAATACACAACTCACTTGTTCCACAAAAGTTCTTATAAGGACTGGTAACTTGGTATAGGGTGCTACGGTACATAGGCTTGAGTGCGGTACAGTCTGCTGTTCTGTAAGGACCGCTATCGGTCCACAATAGATAGGGTTGACGTGCACCACTGCTGACCGCTGCCCTATACTGCAGCAGTCCTTCAGCGGTATAGGGACTGACGTACAGTCTGCTAATCACTAACACACAACCTGCTTGTTCCACAAAAGTTCTTATAAGGACTGGTAACTTGGTATAGGGTGCTACGGTACATAGGCTTGAGTGCGGTACAGTCTGCTGTTCTGTAAGGACCGCTATCGGTCCACAATAGATAGGGTTGACGTGCACCACTGCTGACCGCTCACCTATACTGCAGCAGTCCTTCAGCGGTATAGGGACTGACGTACAGTCTGCTAATCACTAACACACAACCTGCTTGTTCCACAAAAGTTCTTATAAGGACTGGTAACTTGGTATAGGGTGCTACGGTACATAGGCTTGAGTGCGGTACAGTCTGCTGTTCTGTAAGGACCGCTATCGGTCCACAATAGATAGGGTTGACGTGCACCACTGCTGACCGCTGCCCTATACTGCAGCAGTCCTTCAGCGGTATAGGGACTGACGTACAGTCTGCTAAACACTAATACACAACCTGCTTGGTCCACAAAAGTTCTTATAAGGACTGGTAACTTGGTATAGGGTGCTACGGTACATAGGCTTGAGTGCGGTACAGTCTGCTGTTCTGTAAGGACCGCTATCGGTCCACAATAGATAGGGTTGACGTGCACCACTGCTGACCGCTGCCCTATACTGCAGCAGTCCTTCAGCGGTATAGGGACTGACGTACAGTCTGCTAATCACTAACACACAACCTGCTTGTTCCACAAAAGTTCTTATAAGGACTGGTAACTTGGTATAGGGTGCTACGGTACATAGGCTTGAGTGCGGTACAGTCTGCTGTTCTGTAAGGACCGCTATCGGTCCACAATAGATAGGGTTGACGTGCACCACTGCTGACCGCTCACCTATACTGCAGCAGTCCTTCAGCGGTATAGGGACTAAGAGTTTTGTCACAGGGTCATTTAAAAAATGACATGCAGAGGAAGAGGCAGGCCCTTCCGCAGGGGTGGTAGGGGTAGGGCAGGAGCAACAGGCTTGAGCCAAAGTGGGAAGTTGCAGAAGGTGCGTTCAATTACTTTAAAGGATGCACCAGACTTGGTTGAGTGGCTCGCTCAGCCTTACTCTTCTGCACCCTCCTCATCCTCTCGATCTGCACCCTCTTCTTCACTCTCTGCTATGTGCACCCCCAAAGACACTACCACCAACAACACGACCACCACCACCACCACCACATACCTTCCGCTTGAGTCACTGGAATTATTTTCCGATCCATATCAAGAGGACATTTCTGATGCGCAGCCACTCTTGGTATTGGATCAGGAAGAGGAGGTAGCAACAAGCGCTACTCAGCAGTCTGACGCCAGTACCCAGATCAGCCCAAGGAGGAGGTTGGTCCCCGGTGTTGCTGCCTACTCCGAGATCTCTACTTATAGCGGTGGGGAAGGTGACGTTGATGATGACGTGTCTAGTGATGTCACGTGGGTGCCCACAAGAGAGGAAGAGGAGGGGAGTTCAGAGGGAGATATGGACCAGCAGATAGGGAGGAGAAGCAGCAATGACTTACATTGCACAGCAGGGACAAAGCAGACTGCAAATGTATCAGGAGCGAGTCATCGACCATGTACGGTCACATCTGGCGCTCCCAGGACACCGGCACATGGCTCCGCAGTGTGGGCTTTTTTTAACGTGTCCGCTGCTGACAATAGCGTTGCCATCTGCAATCTTTGCAGTCAACGCGTTAGTCGCGGTAAGCCCAATACTCACCTAGGGACGACCGCCTTAAGAAGGCACATGAGCAGCCATCACCGAGCCCAGTGGGAGCAACGGAACACACAAAGCCACACTGCAGGCTCTCACCGTCCAGCCTCGTCTTCTACTTCTCCTTCTCCTCTCTCCTCACAATTGTCCTCCACTCCACCTTCCATCACGCCAAGCTCACATTTTTCTGCAAAAAGGCAGGCTTCCGTGGGCCTAATGTTTGAGCGTAAAAAAATGATGATGCCGGATAACCCTCTTGCCCAACGGTTGGCGGCTGGCTTGTCAGAACTCATAGCCCGCCAACTACTGCCATATAAACTGGTGGACTCGGAGGCCTTTCGCAAATTTGTGGCCATTGGAACACCACAATGGAAGGTCCCAGGAAGGAAGTATTTCTCAGAGAAGGGCATCCCAGAGCTATATGGCCATGTTCAGCGGCAAGTGAATGTATCTCTGGCACACAGTGTCGGTGCCAAGATACATCTGACCACAGACACGTGGTCTAGCAAACACGGGCAGGGAAGGTATATCAGTTTTACTGCCCACTGGGTGAACCTTCTGACGGCCGTCAAGCATGTAACCCGTGGCACCCGTGTAGATTTGGTTTTACCGCCACGGATTGCATGCAGGCCTGACTCTTCTTCTCCTCCTCCTACTCCATCCTCCTCCCTCTCCTCCTCAGCTGCCTCCTCCTTTTCCGCTGCTAGCGTCTCTTCCACTGCACCGCCCAAGCTCCCCAGAACCTATTCCACATGCCAGGTGAGACGTTGCCATGCCGTGCTGCGTCTGTTGTGCCTGGAAGCAAAGAGCCACACTGGCCCGGCACTCCTTTCAGCTTTGCGTTCACAGGCAGATGAGTGGCTAACACCGCTCAATTTGACAGTTGGTAAAGTGGTGTGTGACAACGGTGCCAATCTGCTTAGCGCATTGAAACAGGGCAAAATCACGCACGTGCCGTGCATGGCACACGTCTTAAACTTGGTCGTGCAGCGATTCCTTGTCAAATACCCTGGGGTCCAGGACATCTTGCGGCAGGCAAGGAAAATCTCGGCCCATTTCAGAAGATCTTACACGGCCATGGCTCGCCTTGCTGACATTCAGCGGCGACACCATCTGCCGGTCAGACGTCTTATTTGCGATTGCCCGACGCGATGGAACTCAACCTTCTATATGCTTGATAGGCTGCTCCAGCAGAAACGTGCAGTTAACGTCTACCTGTATGAACTCTGCGAAAGAAACGGTTCTGGGGAGCTGGGTTTTTTTTCACCGCGCCAGTGGCTGCTCATGCGCGACACATGCAGACTTCTGCGGCCATTTGAGGAGATCACCAAACTGGTCAGTCGCAGCCATGGCGCCATCAGTGACATGGTACCTTATGCCTTCTTTCTGGAGCGTGCATTGCGTCGTGTCATTGATCAGGCTGTGGAGGAGCAGGAGCGGGAAGATGAGGAAGTCGCAATGCTGGATGAATTCCCAGGGGGGGCTACTCTATCTGAGACAAGTCAACAACAGGAGTCTGATGAGGAGTCAGAGGAGGATGGTGCCGGGGCGGATGAGCAGGAGCAAGAAGAGCATGCTTTAAACCTTTCTGGGATCCCTGTTGTGCGAGGATGGGGAGAGGAGAATGAAGAGGACGACATTATCCTGGATGATGAGCAGGAGCCAGGCCACCACACCGCTTCCACTTTAGTGCAAATGGGGGCCTTCATGCTCCAGTGTTTTAATAGGGACCCCCGTATAAAAAGCATGAGGGTCAAGGACCAGTACTGGGTGGCAACGTACTTAGACCCCCGGTACAAACACAAAATGGCGGAAATGTTACCGCCGTCGCAGAGGGCTGTCAGAATGCAGCACTTCCAGGCCTTGCTTCGAGAAATGCTGCATTCTGCTTTTGCGTGCGCTGGCAGAGGAGCAATTCCCACTCCCAGAGAAGGATTTGCGGGTACCAATCCAACAGCGCCTGCAAGAAGAGGCCGGTTTGAAGATGTGTTGGTGACTTCGGATATGAGGTCATTCTTTCAGCCGACCCATCGACAGGTGTCATCCGGATCCAGCATCAGGGAACGCCTAGACCGTCAGGTGTCCGACTACATTGGGTTAACGGCCGATGTGGACGCTCTGAGGAGTGATGAACCCCTAGACTACTGGGTGGGCAGGCTTGACCTCTGGCCAGAGCTTGCCCAATTTGCAATCGAACTGTTGGCTTGCCCCTCATCCAGTGTCCTGTCCGAAAGGACGTTCAGCGCAGCAGGGGGGATTGTGACCGATAAGCGTACTCGCCTAGCTCACCACAGTGTTAACTACCTCACATTTCTAAAAATGAATGAGGCATGGATCTCGGAGGAATTCAACACATGTGACCAGTAGACCATGTATATGTCTATAAACTATTTTTTTAATCAAGCACACAGACCTTCTTAATTCATTTGGCTCACTTCCTTGACCCAAAAAAGCACACCGTACTATATGCCCCTACCCTCCTCTTTGAAGAGGTTGAGCGGTGTCATATTTCTACTGGGGCTGCTTATGATATCCCTGTGCTGTGCTGACTTCCTCCTGGGGGTTCTTATTATGAAGGGATCACACTATCCCTGTGCTGTGCTGACTTCCTCCTGGGGGTTCTTATTATGAGGGGATCACACCATCCCTGTGCTGTGCTGACTTCCTCCTGGGGCTGCTTACGGTGCTGCTGTCAGTGCTGTATGTCACGGTGCTGCTGTCAGCGCTGTATGTCACGGTGCTGCTGTCAGCGCTGTATGTCACGGTGCTGCTGTCAGCGCTGTATGTCACGGTGCTGCTGTCAGCGCTGTATGTCACGGTGCTGCTGTCAGCGCTGTATGTCACGGTGCTGCTGTCAGCGCTGTATGTCACGGTGCTGCTGTCAGCGCTGTATGTCACGGTGCTGCTGTCAGCGCTGTATGTCACGGTGCTGCTGTCAGCGCTGTATGTCACGGTGCTGCTGTCAGCGCTGTATGTCACGGTGCTGCTGTCAGTGCTCTGTATTACGGTGCTGCTGTCAGATGCCTCTATCACGGTGCATGTGTCATTCCGGTATGTCACGCTGCTGGTGATCATCTCCTGCACCCTCTTCTTTGCCTACCCTGGTCCCTGACCTTCCCTCTCCTCCATTGCCTTCATTAGCTCCATAGTCCTGAATTGTTAGAACAATTTCCCAAATAAAATAAAAATGCTTGTAGTTATCGATCCCAAATTCACCTCATACATGTATTATGTCATTGTCCAGATGGTGGGACTACGTTTTACCCCCTAATAATTACCACGTGGCCGCAAATTCGACATGAAGGTTTGCAAAGTTCGCCTCCCATTGAAGTCAATGGGGCCCGCGGCGAACGGTCGGTTTCGCGAACGTTTGGGTCCGTTCGCATTTCGCGTTCGCGAAACGTCCCGTCGGAAGTTCGTCCATCACTACTTACCAGTAATTTCTTTCAAATCACATTTGCTGTAATCTAGAACTATTAAAGCCCAGCTTAGAGCTCTCCACTCCTTCCCCCCGAAACCTGAAGGTCCCCCCAGCAGTATTTTATGCTATTATTTTATAACCCCCCCGTACTCTCCATTCACAGTCTGTACTCGGTGTTCCCGGTTGAATGACGCTGGGTGATATTGTCATATTGTGGGAAAAAAAAAAGAGTACTGCAGGGGACAGCTCATGATTGAAACTGAGTATTGCAGCCTGATCTGCCTTTTTTCTGCAGGGGGACATAAAAAAAAAAAAGAAAGTTGCTTGAAATTGGGGTTAAAGTTCCCCAATGAATGCCAACATCTTTCTTGGATGAACTTGATGAAATAACGTTTTTTTTCCTACTATTTCTTCCACAATGGTCATTGTGCTTAATGAACATGAGCGTCATTTTCTCATTCACATTTCCCTCTTAGCATCATCAGTACAGAGCAGAGAAGAAAATTCTTTCACGGCCATAGTGCCATTTCCTTGGTGGTTTTCCCAGGAAAGCTACGCGGTAATCTCTGCTGTTAGGAAAGTGAATTTTTAATGAGGTTGAGCTGTAACAATAGGTGGATGTTGTAGCAAATCAATGATTCATTTATTACAAAACATCTCTTCAAAGGCCAGGAAGACACTCTCGGAGGTGACTGTGATTGTATTGCGCTCCGTGTGACCTGTCAAGAATATTAACATGCCATAAATGAGGAGAGAGAGAGCGTGGAAGCGGGAAGGTGTGCGCCGAAATTACAGATAATTTATTCAATAATTACAGCCCACATCCTACAGAGAAAAGTAGCGGGGAAGGTCTCTGTCAGTGCTGCTCGCATTACATTTGTGCTTTTATCTTAATACTGGATTACTTTGCTGAGTGAAGATGGGTTCATTTGTCACCCTAATAATAGTAGAAAATGGCTTGTGGTCGCTGTATCCATTACGATGTAACAAAGTATTTCTAATCTAAGAACAACCTAAAGCACATTTCCAAGATAATGTTGTATTGGTTGGAACCCCGCTACCCACCTCCCCCCCATACCCCCCACCCACCTCCCAGGCAAAAAAAAAAAAAAAACAGCTGAAGCTGCAATATTTAGCTTCAAGAGTTGTCCTCCTCAGTACCTCTTCTTCACCACAAGGTGTCCTCAGTCTTCCGGGTTGAATGACATCCGGCATCACTCAACTTGAAAGACTGATGACATACTGTGAGTGCAGGGAGGCATGGCTCTGGAGGCTCAAAGGATCAGTATGGTGGTGCCCTTTATTTACAGGGTACTGGTGCAGTGAGTGGCACGGATGTCATCACGTCTGCTTCACTCCCTGTATCAGAAAGGAACGACCATCAAGAATAAAAGTCAAAGAGAACCCTGTGACATCACATGACCAGCAGCAAGACTTCAAAAAGGTAAGTATTAAAAATGTAAAAAGCAATAAAAATGCCAATAGGTGGGGAAGGGGATGATTTGCAAGGAAAACAGAAGCTGGAACTGGGCTTTATTATGACTATATTGTCAGGGCTGGGCTCAGCCCTTCCTTCTCTGAGCTGGCCTCTCAGCTGTTGGCTAATTGCCAGCTCCTATTTATCCACAGTTACTCAGCTGTTGATGATATCCTGCTCGTCAGTCCTGCTTAATTAAGCTGTCCAGTCCAGAGGATCTCTGCCTTCACCTTGGTCAACATCACAGAGATGATCTCCTGCATTCCTGTTTGCTTTGCTGAAATCCCTTCTGGCTCCAGATCCTGCTTGCTGTTTCAATACGTTGATCCCTGAGGTCTGGCATGGCTGACTATCCATTCCGGTTACTGAACTTTTGCTATGTTTTGACTACGTTTGTTCTTTTTACTTTTATTATTAAACAAGTGTCATTTAACTGTAGTTCTGTCTTGGTCTGATTTCATGGTTTCTGACACTATATGACATTATAGGCGCTCACTCACACCGGCCAGAGGTCCCCCCGCAGAAAGTCCTAAGCCCTTGTACACACGGTCGGAGATTCCGACAACCAAATCCGTCGGAGTAATTCTGACGGATTAATTCCAGAAGAGGTCCGGAAGTGATGTTGCATACACACGGTCGGACTAAGTTGTCGGAAAATCTGATTGTACATAACGTGATGACGTTATTTCGTTATGACGGGACTATGTTCAGGCTAGTAGCCAATAGCTTTGGTCTAGGAATTTGATCTGAGCATGCGTGGCACTTTGTCCGTCGGAGTAGGGTACACATGATCGGAGTATGTCCGATCGGAGCATTTTGTCGGATAATTTTACCGGCAAGTTGGAAAACTTGGTCCGTCGGATATTCCGACGGAAACAGTCCGATGCAGACCACATACAGTCGGAATATCCGACAAGACGGTCCAATAGGACACATTCTGTCGGAATCTCCGACCGTGTGTACAAGGGCTAAGACTCCCTGGCCAATCAGGTCTCAGGACTCGCTTCCTGATTGGCCAGGAGGAGAATCAGGAAGACAATAGCAAATATTAGTTCTAATCACGTGCTTAAAAAAAAAAAAAACATTGAAATCCATGCGTCTGTCGCCCTGCATGCAGATTAGGGGCCAGACACATAGAGCCTCCTATGGATGGGCCACCACTGCTTTCTGTCCATCCAGTTTTTAGAGTTGAGCCTCCCCCAACCTGTGACTAAACAGTGAAGGGAGAAGCAGACAGACTGATGAACTCACCTCTCTGTCATCCTGCTCTCTCCTCCTATCAGCATGCTTCTTGATTGCCCATTGGCTCTGCATCACAACTGATTGGCTGCATGTGCTACTTTTCAGAGTCTACATCAGCCTTTCTCAACCTTTTCAACACAGAGGAACCCTTTAAATAGTTCTCCGGTCTCGAAGGAACCCCTGCTAAACAGGGCCGGATTAACATAGGGGCTATTGGAGCTGCAGCTCCAGGCCCCTTTCTCAAGATAGGCCCATTTGCCCAAAAAAAAAAAAATGTAGCTCGGCGATCAGGAGTCACAGAAACCCCACATTTGGGGGGTAGGTAGCTAAAGACTCACTCCAGCACTGGTTAAAATATGGGGCTGCTATCATCTATGGTTCCCGAGATACAGGGCTGCTTGCGCAGCCTGTCAGAAGCTACATACAGAGCGGCCAGTTTAAACACAATCTGGAACACTCTGCAGCAGACTGAGAGGATGAACTCACAGTGCTTATAATAATTATTTGTATATTACTTATGATAATTAACCCCTTGCCACCCAGGCCCATTCTGAGACTTTTCTCCTACATGTAAAAGTCATCATTTTTTTATGCTAGAAAATTACTCAGAACCCTCAAGCATTATATATTGCTTTAGCAGACACTCTATGGAATAAAATGGTGGTCTTTGCAACTTTTTATGTTACATGACATTTGCGCAGCAATTTTTCAAACTTTTTTTTGGAAAGAAACAGTTTCATTCATTAAAAAAACCCACTAAAGTTAGCACTATTTTTTGTTGTGTACTAAGCGATGCTTTAAATTTTTTTTACAGGTTACACGTTTAGAGTTACAGAGGAGGTCTAGTGCTAGAATTATTGCTCTCGTTCTAACGATCGTGGCGTATGTAACCTGTGTGTATCTGGCTCTGATAATAACCAGTGCCTACCCAGGGACTGACTAGTATCTCTCCCCAGCCTGTCCCCACACAACCTTTCACCTGCTGACCTGTGAATGGGGCAATCACTCCCGCAGTGTTATTGTGTTCTGCTAGTGAATACAATGATCAGTGTTGCTAACTATAGCTGGCAGCACTGATTGTTTTGGGGAAAACCTGACAGGCTGGTTGTACTCAAGTCGGTTAATAGGTTGACTTGTGTAAAACCAGCTAGCCCATACATAGATCGACTATGGCTGGTCTCTGCTTAATTGGTGTAATTTCAATCCATGTATGGCCCGATTTACCACTACGCAGTCCCTAAACATCCTTCCACAAACCTTTACATTTTTACTTCCCAGATTACTTCATCCTCCTTTCCTATACATAGTGCCCACTGTCATACTCTCCACACTTCTCTCCTATACATAGTGCCCGCTGTCATACTCTCCACACTTCTCTCCTGTACATACTGCTCACTGTCATACCCTCCATACTCCTCTCCTATACATAGTGCCCACTGTCATACCCTCCACACTCCTCTCCTGTACATACTACTCACTGTCATACCCTCCATACTCCTCTCCTATACATAGTGCCCACTGTCATACCCTCCACACTTCTCTCCTATACATACTACTCACTGTCACACCCTCTACCCTCCTCTCCTGTACATACTACTCACTGTCATTCCCTCCATACTCCTCTCCTATACATAGTGCCCAGCGTCATACCCTCCCTCCACACCCCTCTCCTGTAATTACTGCTTACTGTCCTACTCTCCACACTTCTCTCCTGTACATAGTGCCCACTGTCATACCCTCCACACTCCTGTACATATTGCTCACTGTTATACCCTCCACACTGTTCTCTTATACATAGTGCCCAATGTCATACCCTCTACACTCCTCTGCTGTGCATACTGCCCATTGTCATACCCTTCACACTCCTCTCCTGTACATAGTGCCTTCTGCCATACCCTCTGCACTCCTCATGTACATAGTGCACACTGTTAGACCCTCCACATTCCTCTCCCTCACCTGCACATACTTCCCACTTTTATACCATCCATACTCCTCCCCTATGCCTCTTACCCACAAAAACTGTTCTTTAAAATTATACTGAATATCCTCAATGTTACCAGCGCTAGAATGGGCACACTTTTGTCAGTTCAACTAAAGGAAATCTCACAGTCCTCATATTTGTTCTGCCCCATTATTAGTATTTATTTAATTTTGTAATTACTATTGTGCTGTATAGAGGAACATAGGGGATGTCAGCTACTCTAAATATAGCAATTGTAAAAAAAGCGTTCCTGAAAATATTTTTGAAATGTTGATAACTATGCGCTTAGGCACTGCCCAAAGGCCACAGGGTCAGTAGGGGGCCCCATGAGAGGCTTGTGATATTAAAGCAGTAGTAAACTTTTCGAACATTACTACTTTTTAGAGGCCCTGGGGTAGGTTATGCCATAATGTACAAGTATGCCCAGCATATTAGCACATTAGGGTACACTTAAATTGTCAGACTGAGCCCTCCAGTGCTGTGCTGTGATCAATCCGGTGGGGCCTGGGCACTAACATCTTCACCCGGTCTTCCTTCTGGGTTCTGTGCCTTGGGTCACTTGCCTTGGCCAGGCTGCATTGATGTCATTCCCACACATGCTCATGTGCATCCTCTTTCTCTCACCCCCCCCCCCCCCCTTTCTCTCTCATCCTCGATCCCTTACCCCTCACACCTCTTTCATCCCCCTTTCTCTCTCTCTCATCCTCCCTCTCTCTCTTTAATTTAATTTGTTATAACAAAAAAATGTTTGCATTTTTATTTGCTTATTGTTTATAAAAGGCCCCACCAAAATCCTCAGCACCAGGCCCATGATGTTCTTAATCTGGCCCTGCTGCTAAAATAAAGAAATCTACAACTCATGATACATTAGTGTGATGGTCAGTAGTAAGAATGGTCCTTACACTTGTGGTCATTGGGAAGAATTACCTCCTAAAGCCCCGTACACACGAGCGGACTTTTCGACATCCAAAGTCTGACGGAATGATTCCGTCAGACTTTTCGATCGTGTGTGGGCTGCAACGGACTTTTGACTTTCGCCAAAGCCTGACAGACTTTAGAAAATGGAACATGCTTCAAATTTTTCCGACGGAACTCCGCCGGACCCAGTTCCTACCGAAAAATTTGCTCGTGTGTATGCTATTCCGACGGACTAAAACCGACGCTAGGGCAGCTATTGGCTACTGGCTATGAACTTCCTTATTCGAGTCCAGTCGTACGTCATCACGTTCGAATCCGTCGGAGCTTGGTGTGATTGTGTGTGGCCAAGTCCGCTCATTCGAAAAGTCCGTCAGAACTCTGTCGGAACTCCGGCAGAACTCCGGCAGAACTCCTTCGGAAGTCTGTCGGACATAAGTCCTCTCGTGTGTACGGGGCTTTACAGATGGCTAAAAAGATCAATGGTGTCGGTGGGAACTTATGGGAGAGGCAGAAATTGCCCAATGCTGAAGGAACCCCTAGCAACCCCTGGAGGAACCCTGGTTGAGAATCACTGATCTACATAGACATCCCTCTGTCTGTCAATTGCTGG
The DNA here is from genome assembly GCF_037356315.1 of Lithobates pipiens. NCBI lineage: Eukaryota > Metazoa > Chordata > Amphibia > Anura > Ranidae > Lithobates > Lithobates pipiens. The sequence goes on along the minus strand of NW_027507784.1, from coordinate 78,053,758 downwards.
CAGTATAGATTTTTTTTTGTTGTGTTTTTTTTAATAAAAATAATACATTAATAATAGCACATTATTAACAGCACATTAGCAATTATTCTGAATATTTGTATTTACCGCAGAGATCTGCGTCCAAAATATTTGCCCTCGGCTGATGGTTTCCTACATTTACACTGAATTCCCAGGTGGATCCTAATACCTTTATCATTTACAGCACAAAGCCCATTTCCATATGTAATCGAATATATATTATAAATTTCATTTTAATTTAGGTTTAATGGTCACTCAAATGTCCCACAAGAGATTGTCCCTGACCCTGTGCTGTGCTAGCAACGTTAATTACATATACAAGTGACCGAAAAGGAACAAAAATCATTTCTACATCAATTATCATTTTAATTGTGCAGGTCATCGGATGTGGCCAGTTATTAGTAAGTTTGTAGATCTGCATTATAATTACATTTCTTAATGATTTTGCTATGCCCCACTTTGCTGTCATGGGCAGTTTGTTTTAATATTTTATAATTATTTTTATACGTTGTAGAGACTATTAAAGGCTGTACTGTAGTAGTAAGATAGATACATTGATGGGGAACAAAGGGCAAACACCTTTTTTTTGTATTTTTAAAGGATATTATTATACAATCATTATATGATATTATATTATATTGTATTATACTTAGTTATATTTATATACAATTATACATGAAGTGAGTGTGTACGTGTGTATAGTGCCTTCAAAAAATATTCATACCCCTTGAAATTTTCCACATTTTATCATGTTACAACCAAAAACGTAAATGTATTTTATTGGGATTTTATGTGATAGACCAACACAAAGTGGCACATAATTGTGAAGTGGAAGGAAAATGATAAACAATTTTTTAAACATTTTTTTTCAAATAAATATGTGAAAAGTGTGGTGTGCATTTGTATTCAGCCCTTATTGTATTCAATAATTTATAGAACCACCTTTCACTGCAATTACAGCTGTAAGCCCTTGTACACACGGTCGGAGATTCCGATGGAATGTGTCTGATCGGACCGTTTTGTCGGATATTTCGACTGTGTGTTGCCTACATAGGACTGTTTCCGTCGCAGTATCCGACGGACCAAGTTTTCCAACTTGTTGGTAAAATTTTCCCACAAAATGCTCCGAAAGGACATACTCCGATCATGTGTAGAGAATTCCGATCGGACAAAGTGCCACGCATGCTCAGATCAAATTCCTACACCAAAGCTATTGGCTACTAGCGTGAACGTAGTCCCGTCGTAATGAAATAACATCATCATGTCGGATTTTCCGACAACTTTGTCCGACCGTGTGTATACAACAGTTTCTGACAAAATCCGTCAGACAAAATCTGACGGATTTGGTTGTCGGAATCTCCGACCGTGTGTACAAGGGCTTAGTGGTGTTGGGGATGTCTCTACCAGCTTTGCACATCTAGAGAGGGACATTTTTGCCCGTTCTTCTTTGCAAAATAGCTCAAGTTCTGTCAGACTGGATGGAGAGCATCTGTGAACAGCAATTTTCAAGTCTTGCCACAGATTCTCAATTGGATTTAGGTCTGGACTGTAATTGGGCCATTCAAACACATGAATATGCTTTGGTCTAAACCGTTCCATTGTAGCTCTGACTGTATGTTTGGGGTTGTTGTTCTGCTGGAAGGTGAACCTTCGCCCCAGTCTCAAGTCTTTTGCAGATTCTAATGCCGTGTACACACGGTCGGACTTTCCGGGAGAAAAAGTCCAACGGAATCTTTTCATCAGATATTCCGATCGTGTGTGGCCCTCATCTGACTTTTTTTTTGCGAAAATTCTGGCGGACCTAGAAAGAGAACATATTTTAAATCTTTCCAACGGAATCAATTCCTATCAGGAAAACCGCTTGTCTGTATGCAGTTCCGACGGACCAAAAACGACGCATGCTGAAGCAAGTATGAGACGACAGCAATTGGCTACTGGTTATTGACCGTTCCTTTTTCTAGTCCCGTCATACGTGTTGTATGTCAGAGTTTATTCCGATGTAAAAAACGGTCGTGTGTACACGGCATAACAGTTTTTCTTCTAAGATTGCCCTGTATTTGGCTCCATTCATCTTCCCATCAACTCTGACCAGATTCCCTGTCCCTGCTGAAGAAAAGCATCCCCACAACATGATGCTGCCACCGCCATGTTTTATGGTGGGGATGGTGTGTTCAGATTGATGTGCAGTGTTAGTTTTCCACCACACATAGTGTTTTGCTTTTAGGCCAAAAAAGTAAAATTTTGCTCTCATCTGATCAGTGCACCTTCTTCAACAGGTTTTCTGTGTCCCTCACATGTATCCTCGCAAACTGCAAATGGGACTTTTTATGGCTTTCTTTTAACAATGGCTTTTTGTTAGCCACTCTTCTATAAAGGCCAGATTTGTGGAGTGCAGCAGTACACTGAGCTTCCCAGTGACTGGCTGTGCAGCGAGGGGGTGTCAGGACAGGTCTGATCATTAGAGGAGAGCAGGCTGAGTTCCCAGCATAGCTGGAGAACTGACCATGGTGTGTTCTCCTGCTTAGTGTGGTCAGGTTTTAATAGGAAAGCAAGGGGACTGGCAGGATTTAACATAAAGGAAGAAATACAAAGAGAACAGGATATTTTCTCATACAAGTACATGGTACAGCAGGCACATATCAGGGATATGAAGTGTTGGGGTAACAAATGCTTTAAACTGAAGCGCTGACTTATGGGGACTGAACAAATGCATATAGCATCACGAGAGCTAAACACCCCCATATCTTAACACTAATGCCGTGTACACACGAGCAGACTTTTGAACATCCAAAGTCCGACGGAATGATTCCGTCAGACTATTCGATCGTGTGTGGGCTGCAACGGACTTTTGATTCGCCAAAGTCTGACAGACTTTAGAATATGGAACATGCTTCAAATTTTTCCGACGGAACTCCACCGGACCCGGCCCCTTCGAAAAATTCGCTCGTGGGTATGCTATTCCGACGGACTAAAACCGACGCTAGGGCAGCTATTGGCTACTGGCTATGAACTTCCTTATTCGAGTCCAGTCGTACGTCATCACGTTCGAATCCGTCGGAGTTTAGTGTGATTGTGTGTGGAAAAAGTCCGCTCAGTCGAAAAGTCCGTCAGAACTCTGTCGGAACTCCGGCAGAACTCCGGCAGAACTCCTTCGGAAGTCTGTCGGACATAAGTTCTCTCGTGTGTACGGGGCTTTAGGTGCCAGTCAATTGAAACTAGAAGCCAGAAGGCATTATAACAAGCCAGTTAAATGGACTAGACATTGTAGATCCAATAACTTTTTGGATGTCTGCGTTTTGCCGGCACTCACTCACATTTCACACCTAACCATAATTCACACAGGAAGGATTGATCAAAGCTTTTTTTTTTGTCTTGTAGGCCATCAGACACGTTCCCGACGCATTATAATGCAAGCAGAAGGAGATGGGAGACCATGTCCGGCTCATCTCGCCCAGCACAAGGGATGCCCAGTTTCCCCCTGCTATGTCTGGAGGTTTGGAGAGTGGTCAACGTGTAAAGTAGAGGTATGTAAAATTCTGCTTTGTGAATCACACACTTCCTACAGATGTCTGCTGGTATCTTACTAAGAAGAAACTATTTTTTAGTTTGCTTGTAGTGAGTGGATATTTTTAGTTTGTGCCACAAAATTTGTCCAAAAATCATTTTTATGTCACTTTCAGAGCTTGCTTTTTCATATTTTCATGATATTGCCTTTATTGCATATTTGTGAATTTTCCCTCTAGTGGCTATCTGTATGTGTTTGCAATCAACAATGCCTGGTTCTGCTTTTTTTATAAATTTGTTCTATATTTAAGTCTGATAAATAAATCTATATCTGTATAGGTATGTGCAATATTAGCCACCAAAAGTGTTTGCACAGCTCCTAATGTTGGCTTTGGTTAAAAGCCAAATTTCAGATGGAAAAACCAGAGTTATGGATGATAAAACTGATGAAATGGATTTTCACATACTGTCGGAAAGGTACCTGAATCTACCTTGATACTAGCCTTATGCCACCTCCTGTAAAGCAGCACTCAGGCTGGGAGAAGGAGTGGCACAACTGAGACACAGTCCAGGTCAACATTAAAGTGGTTGTAAACCCTTACAACACACTTTGACCTACAGGTAAGCCTAGATTAAGGCTTACCCGTAGGTCTAAGAAATATCTCTTAAACCTATACGGTTTAGGAGATATTTGCCGAAAGACAGGCACTGCTGTCTACGGCGCATGTGCCGTAGACAGCGGCGCACTGAGCGCGGCATCGTCAACGACGAAGATGCCGCGTGTGTTGGCTCCCGTGCGCATGCGCGGGAGTGACGTCATTGCGGCTTCGTCGAATAACATCGGCGGAGCAGCGAGACCCCACCAAGAAGATGGATGCGCCGGACTACAGGGGACAGCGGTGACATCGCTGGCTCCTGTGTCAGGTAAGTGACACATAATGGACTACTATGCGATGCACAGTAGTCCATTATGCTTTGCCTTTGCAGGGAATGAAAGAGGAAGTAAACTCATCAGGGTTTACTTCCTCTTTTATACTAAAAGAAAATAGTCACATTGCACAAGTGCTTCCTTTCAGATCATGGAAGTGTGAGGAGGACACATGGGTTCAGTGCATGTAGGCAATGGGTAGGCAACCTCAGAACTCCAGCTGAAACAACAAGTCCATTAAGCATTTCAAGGCTCTCTCAGCAGTAAGCATGTCTCCCAGAGAAAGAGGCATGATGGGATTTGTAGTTTCACCACTGCTGGAGTGCCTGGGTTGCTTACCCCTGCTGTAGACTATTGGTGGTCAACTTACTCGATAAAGATGGACTCAAGTGCAGTCTTTAACATCACCAAAGCCCAAGGCTATAGAAAAACTCTCAGAGGCTGCTACTACAGTCAGGCACTGAAAGCATGCTAAAGGAGTAGTTGGAGACAGAAGATATGTTACAGTAACTTCTGCTGATTACATTGTCACAATTGTTATATTTCCCATCGAAAAGAAGGTTTTACATCAGATCAGACTTAAGCAGGCCATAGATGACTCAATTCCACATGTGGTTGAAGGAAAGAAAATTGCTTACTTCCCCCATCAACACAGTCAGTGCTGATGGCTGAATCCCTCCTGCAGCACCTATTGTGTTCTGCCGGCACCGGGAGGTGGGGTGATACAGGGAGTCTTCCCAACCAGTAGCACGCAATGATTATTGCTCCCAGCTATAGCCATCTGCAGTGATCGTATGTAAAAATACTGACAGCCTGGTTGTACCCAAGTTGATTGATAGATTGACTTGGGTAAAACCAACTTGCCCATAAATTGATCGAATCTCAGCCAGTCCCTGCTGAACCAACCGAGATTTAATCCATCAATGGCCAGCTTTAGATCCAATTTATTGTAGTTTCCATTGAGTCCATTCAAGTTCTTATTCCATTTTCCAAATCCTTAATGAAGGGAGAGTTCTGTTGCCTGGAAACACGCTGGCTGTTTTTATATGTGTCGCTATTACTAACAGTTAAATATATTTTGGACTCCTAAATTTGTAGTCTGGAACCCATTTGTATTCTTTGAGTTGGCAAGCTACAGGACGCAAAGATTGGGAATATGTTACAGAAATCATTGCCATTCCAGTCTCTTTACAAATCCAAATTTCCAGATTTGTGCTCCTTACAGCTCGCTTAAAGTGGAAGTAAACTCCCCTATCGTTTTCAGCCAAGAAAGCTGCCATCTTTGCCTCTGTATAATCTTCAACTGCTATGGTGCTGCACATGTGATTCGTTATGACACCAGCCATTGGATGGTTTGATAGTTTGGCTGAGAGCACAGCCAATGTGCAGTTAGCATTCCCGGCATGCCTTTTTTTTAACTGTTTAAATCGATGGGTTTACTTCCACTTTAAATTTAAACAGGTGTTTTTATGCTATTGCCCTCAACAATATCTGTTATACAAAATAGGCAATAAAAATATACAAAAAGAAGAAAGAGCATTAACAACAAGCAGATGGTAGGAAAGAGTGAAAAGTAAAACAAACCAAACTGTCTAATTTGCAGAAGCCTGGCTAATGAATAGTTTTCCTTCAGTGGAGTAAGCACCAAGACAAAAAAATTGCTGGAGCCTGAGAGCCGCACAGTAAGTACCAAAGGGCCTTACAGCTCCTGGGCCACAGGTTGGCCATCATGGCTATAAACCAGCCATTCTCAACCAGGGTTCTGTGGAACCCTAGGATTCCTCCAGAGGTTGCTAGGAGTTCCTTGAGATGTGGCTGATGAACCACCTATTTGATGGTGCCTACAGAGTTCAAGGTTCAGCACCACTTGGCAAAGCCAGCAGCATGACACCAAATATCTTTGTAGATGTCTTTAACCACTAGAGATCCGCGCTATAGCCAAATGACGGCTACAGCGCGGACCTCCTTTGCCGGGACGACGTCTATTGACGTCGTCCCGTGCAGGAGCGGCCGGCGCGCTCTGTGATCGGCGAGTCTATGAGACTCGCCTGATCACGGATCCGAGCAAGGGGTCGATCCCAACCCCTTACCACGTGATCAGCTGTCAGCCAATGACAGCTGATCATGTGATACAACGGAGCCGGTAATTGGCTATTTTTCCTCCTCGCGCTGACAGCGCGAGGAGAAAAAAAAAGAGCCGATCACCGGCGGCCGTGATCGGGACATTAGTCCCGATCACGGCCAGCTTACCAGTGCCCACCTGCCCCCTGCCAGTGCCACCTCATGAATAAATAAGTGCCCCCCGTCAGTGCCGCCCAGCAGTGCCCACAGTGCCACCCATCAGTGCCCACAATCTGCCTCAACAACGGTGCTGCACCCCAGTGCCACATATCCGTGCCCATCAGTGTCATCTACCAGTGCCCATCAGTGCCGCCCATCAGTGCCCAGCAGTGCCACCTATCAGAGCCATCTATCAGTGCCACCTATCAGTGCCCATCAGTCCCATCTATCAGTGGTACCTATCAGTGCCCCTTAGTGCCACCCATCCGTGCCACCCATCCGTGCCATCTTATCTGTGCCCATCTTTGCCCATCAGTGCTGCCTTATCTGTGCCCATCAGTACTGCCTTATCTGTGCCTATCGTTGCCACCTTATCTGTGCCTGTTAGTGCCGCCTTAACTATGCTTATCAGTGCCCACCAGTGCAGCCTATCAGTGCCCACCAGTGCAGCCTATCAGTGCCGCCTCATCAGCGCACTTCAATGAAGGAGAAAAATGACCTGTTTTATAACAAACTATTAAACATGATTTTTTTTTTTTGCATCTTTTTTTGTTTGTTTAACAAAAAATAAAACTCCCAGCTGTAATTAAATACCACCAAAAGAAAGCTCTATTTGTGGGGAAAAAATGATAATAATGTCATTTGGGTACGGTGTTGTATGCCCGCGCAATTGTCATTCAAAGTGCATCAGCGCTGAAAGCTGAAAATTGGTCTGGGCAGGAGGGGGGTTTAAGTGCCCAGTAAGCAAGTGGTTAAGGGTGGAATTTTAAACACCACTTTAAGGGGTACATTCTTCCTATTAACCACTAATATAAGGAGCATGGTTCCTATTGAGCCCTGATGATATGGTTTTAGTAAGGTTACCTTGAGACATGAAAATTATTGTTGGGGTTCCTCTAGGGTTAAAAGGTTGAGAAAGCCCGCTATAGACAGTCCCAGCAGAGGTTTATCTCATAGAAAACATTAGCAATCAAATTGTGTTTTCTGTATCTGATCAGTTTGCTTCCTCAACACTTACGTAGGATTGTAGGAGACTTTGGCTCTGAGTTCTTGTCCGGAGATATCCATACCCTTGTATGAGTATATGAACCAAATGAAAGGGGGATGGGGCTCTGAATAATTTAAAGATAACTAAAAATGTATGACCTGCATTATTGAACCTGAAATAAAAGTGGAGAAAGTTGACTTGATGTGTCAGATGACATGTGAGTAACATTGTTACATCGACATCAGCACAAATCTCACTAGATGTAGCCAGCTTGTGTATTTGTGCTTTAAATAGATATGATAAAATCCTTGTGATTTCCTTTCCGCGGTTCTGTTCCTATCCATATGTAAATTAAAACCAAACTATTGACATCTTCTGATATCATACAGCTACCTGATGGGACTGATAATGAGGAGGATTTTTACAGTCTGCATATAGATGATGAGGTTCTGTATTCATAAAAATGTCAAAGTGTATGTAAGAAAACCGATGCAATGCATCTCCACAGTAATAACTTCTTATTACTGAATGAAGCCATATATTCAAAATAATAGACTTTAAATTTAAAATGCATTCCATAAATATTTCACAAAGAATGGAACTACACAGAACCCAAAATGCTTAAACATTGCACCAAATGTATGATTGCCACAATTTTGCTCATAAAGTGGTGACAGAACCAGAAATATTCCACAGAGCAAAACCCAGCTTTTTTTTTCCCAAGAAGGGCTTCTTCAGGGGGGCAGTAGGGGTTATGTTTTCTGTCGTATCCGATCATGTCAAGGGTGTGCCTGCTCATTGTCAAATTACATTAGATGCATACACAGTGACTGCAATTGATGGCACAGTCAGGCTGCAATTGATGTTTTTGTTTCAGTATTTTTCAGATTTTTTTAGTTCGTTTGTGCCCTCCCCCCCCCCCCCCCCCCAAAAAAAAAACAGCCACCACTGATCACCAGCTGGTATTCTATACTTGCATTGTTTTAAAAGAGACAAAAAATGTCTAGTGCAGTATAAGCTCTATGAACAGGGCCCTCCTGTACCTTTTGTATTGAACTATACTGTAATTGTGTTGTTCCCCCCCCCCCCCCCCCCCCTATGCATTGTAAAGCGCTGCGTAAACTGTTGCCGCTATATAAATCGTGTATAATAATTGTAGCACTGACCCCCGAAGGAGTGGCTGATTTTATTGGGCTTACCGTTACCTTCTTCTCCTCGTACACATGTAGGGGTTCCCGAGGTAGATGACCCAAAAACTGCAGAGGCTGACGCCAGATCCACTTGAAGGGATTTTTATTTGCGAAAAAATTGTTAACAACACAGTCTCTCAATGTAGGGTTAGAGGGTTTAGAAAATCCAGGTACTCTTATCTATAACTTCAATGGTAAGAAAATCTCTCACCAGAAGAAAACCCAGAGAATAGCCATTCACCACTGGATCCTCACCCTTATTGGATAGTCCTTCTCTCACCAGGCCTAGCAGTCAACATTGTGTTTAAATCAGAAACAAGTCTCTGCCACAGACTTTGCTATAGAACACTTTAGTGGAACTGAAAGTTTGTAGAACCCTCGTATGGTACCAGTATCTTGCAGCTAGTCCAGTGATATCACACGAGATTGGATTCTTTCAACGTGTCCAGGCTCTTGATGAGAAGTCAACCCTTGCGTGGCCTTCTCCCGAAGAGTCCTCCCCTGGATAACTTCACAATTGTTGGGCCTCTCCACTAACTGAGACGGCACCGGACCAACTCTGAATCCTTCCTTCAGTTCCCTCATCTCGGGCTAGCCAGCCCCGAGACGTACGATCCGGTGGATCCGCACCCCAGGCCATGAGAGTCCTGGGGGCTAGTCAGAAGTACCAGGACCAAACAGTCAGAACATACTTCTGGAGCGGAACCCCGAAACACGTGACATCCGCACCTCAAGTACCCTCTCCCAGGAAGCACAGCAAGAATGACACTCCCACTGGGCTGGTTCCGAGAGAGAATCACCTTTGATGCATTCAACTAGACTGCATTCTGCACCCTGCCATGATGACAGCGCCACCTATGGTCAGGCAGAACACCCGGCAGTCCAGCTAGACTGGTGCTAAATTTAGGATAATTAAACCCAAAACCAAACTGCGGTTCAAAGGTAAAGTTAAATGACAAAAACACATAGTGCATGCTCTTCAGGAGCCGGGGCTACATAATAATAATAATAATAATAATAGTGCAGTGGTATGCTGCATGTATTTTTTTTTTTTTTTTACTTTTTCACAGGCATACACTTTAGGTACCCTGCATGAGTGCATTACCCAGATTTCTGGCCATACTGGTTTATGATAGCAATAAACTTAGAGCCCTCCTAGTCAGAAGTCGGGAGCCCTAAGCAGGGGTCTAAAGGGTAATTCCTAATTAAACTTCAGGGCGATCTGTGGAAGAGACAGTCCAATCCATAAGATAAATTTCCTGATTATGTTGGGGATCAGTCAATCTTGAGACATCCAAATTGGCTTTTCCTTATCTTTGTTGCTTGATGGTTTCCTGTGCTTGGCGTCCACTACCATGCGTAGAATGTAAAGTACGAGGGACGTGGCACATTTGACAGCCTTAAAGGTCAGCGTTGCTTAAGCGAACATTCGTACAACGCGCTGCCAATTGATCTTTTGGTTGATAATTAGCGCAGTGTGTCAGAAAACACGCATGTGTCCTCCCCTTGTTTGAAGCTGAATTATTTAGCCATCAACGAGGACGATCAATATGTTGTTATAAATACATGGAATGCATGCCAGGAAATCAGTTCATTTATAGTGATTTCCACAGACAATTGCTAAATGCCGTTCATTAATGCGTTAAACGAGTGGTGTGTTTTCCATGTTTATGTAATGCAGACAAATTGCATAGCATGTGTTCAGTATTCACAGCTCTGCCCCGGGGGGCCATTTCAAAGTGATTATAAGGTTTTTGTTTTTTTTATTATTTAAAATAACAAACATATCATACTTATCGCTACTGTGCAGCTTCTGGTCCAGAACCTGCTCTTCTGTGGCCCCTTGGTGGCTCCTCCCCGCATTAGATAAGCCCTAGGGGAATCGCTTCCCGAGGGAGTTACCTTGCGGGCGCACTCCCAAGTCCAGCGTTCGGCATCCATAGCCGTCGAATGTATGACTCAGCCCTGCTCCCCCCCCCCCCCCAGCGCCCACATCATTGGATTTAATTGACAGCAGTTTGAGCCAATGGCTTCGCTGCTATCAATCTAGCCAATCAGGACAAAAGACACTGGCTAGAGCTGGTGTGCTCGTCCCTGGCGCAAGAAAAAGAGTATTCAGGTAAGTAACACGGGGGGCACTGGGGGGCTTCTGCACTGCAAGAGGTTTTCCACCCAGAATGCATTGAGGTGAAAAACTACAAAGTTTTCCAATCCCAATTTTCAGCTTGCGCTGATGCAATTTGAATGACAATTGTGCGGTCATACAACACTGTATCCAAAGTAAATTTTTATCATTTTTTCCTCACAAATAGAGCTTTCTTTTGCTGGTATTTTATCACCTCTGCGGTTTTTATTTTTTGTTAAAAAAATGTAAAAAGACCGAATTTAAATATATATATATATATATATATATATATATATATATATATATATATATATATAAAAATTTTTATATTTTGTCATAGAATTTTGCAAACAGGTAATTTTTCTCCTTCATTGATGTACACTGATGAGGCAGCAGTGAAGGGCACCGATAGGTGGCAGTGATGGGCACTGATGAGTGGCAGTGATGGGCACTGCTGGGTGGCAATAATGGGCAATGCTGGGTGGCAATAATGGGCACTGATTGCTTACACTGATAGGTGGCACTGATTGGCACCACTGGTGAGCATTGATAAGTGGCACTTGTGGGCATTGATAGGTGGCACTTATGGGCATTGATAGGTGGCACTGGTGGGCACTGTGGGAACTGGCAGGTGGCACTGACAGGGGGTACTAATTGGCACAGATGAGGTGCCTGTGATCCTTCCTATTCGGGACCGATGTCCCTTTTTTTTTTCTCCTCGCGCTGTCAGTGTGAGGAGAAAAAAAAATGATTAGCAAGCTTTTGTTTAAATCATGTGATCAGCTGTCATTGGCTGACAGCTGATCACATGGTAAGGGGCCGGGACCGGGCCCTTACTCGGATCGGTGATCACCCGAGTCTCAGTCACTCGGTGATAACAGCGTCGCTGGGAGCGTGCACTGGGGAGGCCGTCCTATGACGTGAGGTCCGCGCTGTAGCCGTCGTTCGGCTATGGCCCAGACCTCAAGCGGTTAATGTCTTCAATGCAATTTCTTACATATTCTAGGGCAGTGATGGCGAACCATGGCACTCCAGATGTTTTGGAACTACATTTCCCATGATTCTCATGCACTCTGCAGTGTATTTGAGCATCATGGGAAATGTAGTTCCAAAACATCTGGGGTGCCAAGGTTCACCATCACTGGTCTAGGGCCAATTCAACTAGGTTGGGTTCACCCCTGCATTATGACACCACAGCTCCAAAAGCACTTGCATTGCAGTATACAACTGAACAATAACACATTCTGACATTTGGTGTTTACAAGTTAAAATCTGTATTTTTTGCTAGAAAATTACTTAGAACCCCCAAACATTATATATATATATATATATATATATATATATATATATATATATATATATATATATATATATTTATTTATTTTTTAGCAGTGAATCTAGAGAATAAAATATTGATTGTTGCAATATTTTATGTCACACGGTATTTGTGACATAAACGCAACTTTTTGGGAAAAGGGACATTTTCATGAATTAAAAAAAAATGAAACAGTATAGTTATCCCTTTTTTTTGTATAAAAAATGCTGTTACGCCGAGTAAATAGATACCCAACATGTCACACTTTATAATTGCACGCATTGGCGACAAACTATGGTACCTAAAAATCTCCATAGGCGACGCTTTAAATTTTGTTTTAAGGTTACCAGGTTAGAATTATAGAGGAGATCTAATACAAGAATTATTGCTCTCGATCTGACAATTGCGGCGATACCTCACATGTGTGATTTGAACACCGTTTACATATGCAGGCAGACCTTCCGTATGCGTTTTGCTTGCTGCGCAAGCTTGTGGGGATGGGGCGCTTTAAAAAAAAGAAACATTTTTACTTATTTATTTTATTTATTTTTATATTATTAAATTGTGTCTTTAAAAAAAAAAAAATGTGATCACTTTTATTGCTGTCACAAGGAATGTAAACATTCCTTGTGACAGTAATAGACGGTGACAGGTACTCTTTATGGAGGGATCGGGGGTCCAGTCGGGAGTTCGGGAGATCCCAAAGCCCTCCTTTCCCCCCAAATCCCTCCCTTCTCCGAAAAGGGCGGTTCTGAATACTGTATATATTTTTTAAATCCGGCGCTATTGTCAGCCGAATAAACAGGAAGTGACGTCGTGACGTCGCTTCCGTGTTTACATGCAGAAGACTAGAACAAAGCCGTTTCCGGCTTCGTGTCAGTCTGTCTCTAGCTGCCGGAAGTGGCGGCTCGTGGATCGGGTCTCCTGGTGGGACGGGAGGCCCGATCGGAGCGGTGGAAGGCAGCAGGAGGGAGGGACGTCACCTCCCGCTCCTACAGGATAACAGTCGAGCGGCTTTTAGCCACATTGGTTGTTATACCTAGAAAGCTGATCGCCCGCTCTAAAAAATGGTACCAGGATGATGCCTGCAGCTGCGGGCATCATCCCGGTATAACCCCCAAAAGCCAAGGTCGCATATCTGCGTATGCTCGGCGGTAAGGGGTTAATACTTGGTACAAAATCTTTTGTTGGTAATGACAGCGTCAAGACGCCTCCTGTATGGAGAGACTAGTCGCATGTGTTGCTTTGAAACCAGTTGAAAGTTTCCTTGGCTTTGTGTTTGGGATGATTGTCCTGCTGAAATGTCCGCCCTCGTTTCATCTTCATCATCCTGGTAGATGGCAGCAAATGTTTTACCAAGAATGTCTGGGTACATGTTTCCATTCATCCTTCCTTCAATAATATGAAGTTTGCCAGTACCGTATGCTGAAAAACAACCCCACACCATGATGTTCCCGCCTCGGTTGGTATGGGGGGTGTTTTTGGGGGGATGTACAGGACCATTTGGCATCCAAACATGGTGTGTATTATTGCAGCTAAAAAGTGGCATTTTGGTCTCATCTGACCAGATTATATTCTCCCCGTATTTCACAGACTTGTATAAATGTTGTGCAGCAAATTTTTAATGAGCTTCAGTATGCTTTTTGTTCAGCAATGGAGTCTTGCGTGGTGAGCGTGCATACAGGCCATGGCAGTTGAGCGCGTTAATTCTTGTTTTCGTTAAACAATTGTACCCGCTAATTCCAGGTCTTTCTGAAGCTAGTGGTCCTTGGCTCCTGGACAACTCTTCTGATAATTCTTTTCACTCCTCTGTCAGAAATCTTGTAAGGAGCACCTGGTCATGACCGGATTATGGTGCAATTATGTTCTTTTTCCACTTCCAGATTATGGCCCCAACAGAGTTCAATGGAACATTCAGAAGTTTATAAATCCTTCTGTAACCAATGCCATCAGTATGTTTTGCAATAATAAGGTAGCAAAGGTTGTCGGAGAGCTCTTTGCCTTTACCTATCATGAGATGTTTCTTGCGTGATACCTTCACACAAGAAACATCTCATGATCTTTTATAGGCCAACAGATGAGACTGAACCAGCTCATATTAATTAGACATGTCCACTGACAAAAAATATGTTTGTTTTTGTTTCATTCGATTTTTTGCTTTTTTTCAGAAATTAGAATATTCGGAATTCGGAAATTTCTGAATTTTGCATTTTTGAATTTCCAAATTTCAGATTTCCGAATTTACGAATTTTCAAATTTCCACATTTCGAATTTCCAGATTTCAGATTTCTGAATTTTCAAATTTTGAATTTCCAGATTTTAGATTTCCAAATTTCCAAGTTCCCAAATTTCTGAATTTTCACATTTCCAAATATCACATTTCCAAATTTCATATTTCCAAATTTCCAAATTTTCAAATTTCCAAATTTTCAAATTTCCAAATTTTGAATTTCCAAACTTCAGATTTCCGAATTTCTGAATTGTCAAATTTTCAAATTTCTGAATTTCGAATTTCCAGATTTCAGATTTCTGAATTTTCAAATTTTGAATTTCCAGATTTCAGATTTCCAAATTTCCAAGTTCCCAAATTTCTGAATTTTCACATTTCCAAATATCACATTTCCGAATTTCCAAATTTTCAAATTTCCAAATTTTCAAATTTCCAAATTTTCAAATTTCCAAATTTTGAATTTCCAAACTTCAGATTTCCGAATTTCTGAATTGTCAAATGTTCAAATTTCTGAATTTCGAATTTCCAGATTTCAGATTTCCAAATTTCTGAATATTCAAATTTCCAAATTTCAAATTTCCAAATTTCAAATTTCCAAATTTCAAATTTCCAAATTTCAAATTTTTGAATTTCCGAATTTTCGATTTCTGAAAACTTGAAAATTTGAAAATATGAAAATGTGAAAATACGGAAATTTGAAAATTCAGAAATACGAAAATTCGAAATTCGGAAATTCTAAAATTCTAAATTCAAAAACTCTAAATTTGGAAATTTAAAAATTCGAAATTCGAAAATTCAAAATTCTAAAAATTCTAAATTCGGAAATGCGAAAATTCTAAATTTGGAAATTTGAAAATCAGAAATTCAAAAATTCGAAATTCAGAAAGTTCCAGCGATGGTTGATCTGATCCAGCGACGGGTGATTTTCAGTCCAGCGCAGTACATCCATGCATCCATCTTCTGTTTCCACTGAGGAGACACTGCGGGGATCCCAGTGCCTGGACCCCGGAGAGATGATCATCCGTCGTTGGATAGCAAGAGTGGATTACCACTGCTGGAATCTTTTTTTACATTTATTTTTATTTTTAATAAAGGAATTTTTCAAAAGTGTGTTTGTCTTATTTAACCATTTTTTACACTTTCTTTGTGAAATGGTAGGGGTACTTTTGTACCCCCTTACCATTTCAAACAGGGGGGGCGGGATCTGGGGGTCCCCTGTTTAAAGGGGGCTTCCAGATTCTGATAAGCCCTTCGCAGACCCCCACAACCACCGGCCAGGGTTGTGGGGATGAGGCTCTTGTCCCCATCAACATGGGGACATGGTGCTTTGAGGGGTCAAAGACCCCCTAAGCATCCTCCCAATGTTGAGGGCATGTGGCCTGGTACGGTTCAGGAGGGGGCGCTCTCTCGTCCCCCCCTCTTTTCCTGCGGCCTGCCAGGTTGCATGCTCGGATAAAGGGTCTGGTATGGATTTTTAGGGGAACCCCCACGCCATTTTTTTTAAATTTGACGTGGGGTTCCCCTTAATATCCATACCAGACCTGAAGGGCCTGGTAATTGAATTTAGGGGAACCCCACGCTTTTTTTTTTTTAATCAATGAATGAATTGTCGGCTCCCGTAATACAGAGAACACTCATTGAGTGTTCTCTGTATTACGGGAGCCGACAATTCATTATAGCCGCAAGTGATTTTAAAAGAATTTTTTTCCTGCAGAAATGACACTTTGTGCAGGGACAGTTCTAAGTACGGGAAACATGAGCCCCTTCACAGGCATACTATAGACACCCCCCAGGTACAAAATTTAAAGGAATATTACACTTTTATTGTTTCACTTTAATCATTATTAAAATCAGTGCTCCTGAAAAAACGGTCGTTTTTAAAACTTTTTTTTGCATTGATCCATGTCCCCTGGGGCAGGACCCGGGTCCCCAAACACTTTTTAGGACAGTAACTTGCATATTAGCCTTTAAAATTAGCACTTTAGATTTTGAACCTTCGAGTCCCATAGACTTTAATAGGGTTCTAAAGTTCACACAAAGTTTAGGTCTGTTCACAGGTTCTGGTGGGAACCGAACAGGGAGGTGTTCGGCTCATCCTTATTTAAGAGCATATTAAATAAGGGCATTAGCCAATGCATCTCATAAATCCTGTAATAAATTTAAAAGAGCGAACAAAAGTCCTGGATGACTTAACTCCAATGTAAAAATGCATATAAAAGCAAAGGAGAAGGCCTTCTAAAAATACAAGGTTGAAGGATCATTATCAGCATTCAGACTTTATAAAGGATGCAACAAAAAATGTAAGAGTCCAATTAGGGCAGCTAAGAAAGAACAGGAAAGACACATAGTGGAGGAGAGCAAAAAAAATATGTAAACAGTAAAAAAGGGAGGACAGACCATATTAGCCCCATAAAGAATGGGGAAGGTCATCTGGTTACAAAGGATGGGGAGATGGCGAAGGTATTGAATGTATTCTTCTCCTCAGTCTTCCCGAGGGAATCGGGGGGCTTCAGTAATCAAAACTGTAGTGTTTATCCTCATGACACATCACAGAAAGCACCTCCATGGTTAACAATGAACAGAATTAAAATTAGACTTGGGAAATGTAACATTAATAAATCACCTGGACCAGATGGCTTGCCCCTGAGGGTACTTAGGGAACTCAGTCAAGTAATTGCCAGACCATTTTTCATAATTTTTACTGACAGTCTACTGACTGTAATGGAACCAGCTGATTGGAGAAAAGCCAATGTAGCACCAATATTTAAAAAGGGCCCAAAATACATCCCTGAGAATTACAGACCAGTTAGCCTAACATCAATAGTATGCAAGCTCTTGGAGGGGATGATAAGGGACTATATACAATATTTTAGTAATGACAACGGTATCATTCTTCCCCTCAGATCTACAGTCACTGTACTCCCAAGTGCACTTGTAGTGCAAAGTGGATTTGCCTTTAGTAAACCAACCCCATAGACCCCTACATGATGAATCTAGGTGTCCTTGTGCTGAGCCTGTGTTGATCAACAGACATTCGTGGGCACAGCAGCCCATTCAAACGAACGGCCTGCTGTGTCTGCGTTTCCGCAAAAAAAAGAAGGCACATGCACCTTTTGAAAAGCACGGCTGCAGGGAATGAGCCCTTATGATTGGTTCACACTTCTGCACGTGGCTACGGGTGCAAAAATTGCAACAATTCCCCCACCCGCAGTGAAAATGCACTGCTCTGTGGAAACGTGCAGGACTGCCATTCATTCTGAATGGCACACCCACGCATGTAAAATCGCAGTGCGTCTGAAGATGCGAGAACCGCAGGGAAATTGCATGGTCTGTTTGACCATGCGATTTCCCCGCAGCCGTGTTTTTGAAAAGGTGCATGTGCCTTCTTTTTTTGCGGAAACGCAGGCACAACAGGCGTTTCGTTTTTGAATGGGCTGCCGTGCCCACGCAAACGTGACCCGCAAAAACGCAAAGGTGTGAACCTAGCGTAAGACAGTAACAGTTGGTGGCTGAGGTAACCCATAACAAGTAGATAATATTCCCTTAGCTGACCCCAGTGCACTGAAGTCTGATTGGTCATCCTGGTGAACTGCAGTTTGCATGTTGTGTTATTCTTTGTTTCGAACCTTATTAAACACAGTTATGTACCCTATACTGCCACCTATGGACAGATGTAGATTACAGATGGTGTGAAACCGAACATGTAAAGCAAGAGGAACATCAGCAATAATAATGATAGTCATAATAGTGGTGAAGGCGTATAAGACAAAGCAATAGTCCAATTCCAGCCTAACACTACCTTGTGCGACTTGTGAAATGTTAGTCCAATAAAAACCAATAAAAGAAGGAGGAAGAAAACGAGCTATTCCATAGTGATAAGAAAATGAACATAAAGTATTATGAATTCCACAGGAAATAGCTCCACAAATCTGCACTCAACCACCGAAAGCATACACAACACATTTCTCTATGAATTTCCTCACCGTTCTTCCTAGGATGGAAAACAAAAACATTAATCGGAAAATAAAAAGGCTTTTTACTATTTTTATTCTTTTTAGGTATTTTTTATTTTTTTAAATATTGATTTTTCATTTTGAATTTCTGAAGAAAAAAAAAACCCTTTTCATTATAAAGAAAACAAAAGCATGACACCTTGTTTGCAAAATCATTTCTAGTCTTTATAATTATTTATAATTAAATTTACTTTGACTGAAGAAGTTCCTGTCTTATTATTTATTCAGCTGTGTGCGCAGTCTGATCTCTCCTAGTCTTTTACGACAGAGCTTTATTGGAACAGCAGAAAGATAGAGCCGCATAGTTTTTATTTTTATTTTGGATAGAGTAGGAAAGGGTTTAATCATTTTTCAATTTTTGTTGCTGTCTGTGTCCCTGTTGGATAGATTCACACATATCTTTTTCCCAGTGACCACTGTCACCAGGAAAATAACGAAAGAGCAAAGCCAAGGTTTTTGTGTTATTGAAGCAACAGGTGAACTAAAGTCCTCCAATGTGAACACCTGGTCCTGTTATAACTCTCTAAGCCCTTGTAAACACGGTTGGACATTCCGACAACCAAATCCGTTGGATTTTGTCTGATGGATTTTGTCCGAAACTGTTGCATACACACAGTCGGACAAAGTTGTCAGAAAATCCGATCGTACTTAACGTGATGACGTTATTTCGTTAGAACAGGACTACGTTCAGGCTAGTAGCCAATAGCTTTGGTCTAGGAATTTGATCTGAGAATGCGTGGCACTTTGTCCGATCGGAATTCTCTACACATGATCGGACAAAGTCCGATCGGATCATGTTGTTGGAAAATTTTATAGCCCAGCTGGAAAACTTGGTCCGCCGGATACTCCGATGGAAACTAAATAAAATAAAAAGGTTGGGACTTTGGCGAAGCATGCGATTTTGGAAGCAAAAGGCAGGAGAGCAGTAAAAATCAAGTAACGTAAATTTATTGGCTGTAAATTTAATGCATGACATAGGGCGCAGAGATACACATTCTATAGTCCATAATCCATCATAAATGATAGGTATATTGAAGTATTGCACATAAAAAACATCAATCCCATGATTCATACATCAAAAGAATTAAATTCATGTATAGACATATTGCACATAGTAAAAATCAATAAAGTTGAGTAAAAACATTACAGAGTCTAGTAAAAACTGCATGGTTGATTGTAATTTATAGTATTTAAAGCTCTACGCGTTTTGTGGCTATTTTGCCACTCATCAGGAGCTGATATATGATGGATATCTGTGGGACGAGAGATGGTGTGCCAAAAATTAGTCAAGTAGGTATATTGAATGAGGAAAAGAGGAATGTGTCCAAAGCGAGCGCCCATACTCACGGGTCAGGCAATGGCCGGAGGCGCAGCCATGGGCGTCGGAGGTAGCCGGGAGTATCATCCGGTACGGGAGCTGAGGCGGACAGAGCATACAGTACCGCGATGAGGCAATGGATGTGGATGGATGTGAGCCAAAAAGTGATCCTCACCCTAGGATCAATAGTTACATGTGTAAGTGTCAAATTACGGTATCTAATTGACTGTAGTGTAGTATAAATTGGGTTGGAATTGTTGTGACACAGATAAAGTGATATAAGATAGTGAAATCATGTTAAGAGCAATAAGGATGCTCCAACAGTGGTGAACACCATCGTGTATAAATAAAATGGAACATTAAACAAACCAAAAACAAAGTTTGTATTGCATAAACACGATCTGACTTTTTAGGCAACAAACACGAACGTAGTGACATTTCAACGTACTGACGACACTCCAAAAGAGGACGTTCAATTACTCCGGCGCCACCCTTTGGTCAACTTCTGTATTCTTGTCTGATCTTTTGCATTGGTTCTGAGCATGCGTGTTTGTACTTTGTACAAAAGTCCGATGGTTTTGTGTACACACAATCGGACTTTGCTCCATCGGACTTATGTTGTCAAAAAGTTTGTCCATTTGCGCAGCCAACAAAAGTCAGATGAAAACAGAAAGTTTGTCCGATGAAGTGTACACGCGGTCGGATGTTGCCTTAAAACAGCTAATTTGCATGTTTGTTGTCAAAAAGTCAGATCGTGTGTACGGACCTTAACTGTGGCCACACTACGTGCTGTGAATGGCCGGGCAATCTTCTGGGAGGGGAGAAGATTTCAGGGACGGAGGGGGGAGAGGCGAACTTCCTTCTGGTGCCCCGGGAGCAAGTGGGAGCTGGATGAGGAGAGGGTATCCCCCCCCCCCCAAAAAATGACATGCCAAATGTGGCATGTCAGGGGGTCACCTTCACTTAAAGTGGTTGTAAACTCTTGCAAACCACTTTCACCTGCATGTAAGCCTAGATTAAGGCTTACCTGTAGGTCCAAAAAATTTCTGCTAAACCTAAACGGTTTATGAGATATTTACAAAAAGACAGGCACCGCTGCAGGCGTACTATCACAATATGCCGTTAGTGGCGGCTCCCATGAGCAAGTGCGGGAGTGACGTCTTCGCTGCTCCGGCGCTGTGAGTGGCCAGAGCAGCGATACCCGGAAGAAGATGGACGCTCCGTGCTACAGGGGACAGCGGTGACTTCGCTGGCTCCTGTGTTAGGTAAGTGACACATAATGGACTACTATGCGATGCATAGTAGTCCATTATGCTTTACCTTTGCAGGGAGACAAAGAAGAAGAAATTCCATCAGGGTTTCCTTCCTCTTTAAAGCGTAACTTCTATTTTTGGGGGGAAATCCACTTTAACTAAGAAATCCAAAATATTTGTGTATGTGTGCATATATACGGTATATATAATTTATATACAGTATATCCATTATGTGTATATGGTAATCAACAAAAATATATATTTACAGATAAAAATCCCAAATTTATAGTGAATTGGAAGTAGGGCTAAATCAGTGATTGGTCTTGGAAATGAAGCATGGCGTGCATGTTTATTGCAGAAAGATTCTGAATTGCACCACTGGGATGACGGTCGGGAGTCAACTTGCACGGGTTTGCAGAAAATATTTTAGCCAATGAATCCTGGATGTAGATGATTTTTTATTTTATTTTTTTAAAGTAAAACATGGCTGTGAATTTAGCGCTTATAAAAATATACATGTTTATCGATCTTTCTGGCAGCCGAAAGAGGATGACAGAGTTTGTACTCAGGAGGCGGAAGCCGAACGCTGTCTATAGAGGTGCAGCAATTACGAGAGCGGTGCAGGTAGCGAGGAGTAAACGGTGTGCTCTCTCTGCCACTAGTCTCCATTAACCAAGCCCTTCATCATTTTTATTGCTTTTTAACTCCTGTTATGGAGAGCAAGAGGTCACACTGTGTAAAGTCTTTATCACTTAGCCGGCTTTCATAATGTTTCACGGGCCACGAAAATCTCTTTAGAGCTGGAAGGAAATGTTGTTGTGCCTCTCTGTCTTGAAAATAACAGCTGCAAATTACAGAGCCCCCTGTTTACTTCCAGAAGGCTGGAGAGTCATTTTAGTAAAGCTGAACTCTGGACAGATATAACGGAAAACGAATGGAGTTCTGTATTCATTATTTCGCCTGTAAAATCATTTTTAAAAATGCAAACTGTGTAGGTACCTGAATATGAACTGGCAGTTACCTCTTGTAGTCTAATGTACAGCAGAGCTCCAACCTCAGGGAAGAAGATGCAGCACAAGGAGCCAGTCAGTTTCATGGAATATGCTGATAGAAGGAAAGAGTAGAGTGACAGAGAGTTGAGCTCATTTCTGCACTGTTGCCCCTTCACTGACCAGTCCCAAGCAGGGGTTAGTGGGTCCATGACCTCCCCCGGTTTAGAAGAAATGGGTTGAACGATGCTAACCGTCATTCAGCCTGGCAAATTGAAGACATCTAGTGCTAGAAAAGAAGTACCGCAGGACAGTAGTGTATTTAGGTTTTGTACTGCCCTAGGCCTGACTAAACTCGTACACCCTCTAATTTAAATATGACCAGGGCTGGACTGGGACAAAAATTTGGCACTGGACTTCATCCAGACCGGGCCACTTAATTTTGCCAACAATAATTACTGTTGGGGAGTGGGGGGAGGACACAGAGGGACAGCATGGGTGGTGGAGGACACAGGGGGACACTGTGTGGGGGGGGGGGGGGGTGGAGGACACAGTTGAACAGCGTGGGGGGTGGAGGACCACAGTTGGACACAGTGGGCGGTGGAGGACACAGGGGGTGGAGGACACAGTGGGGGGTGGAGGGCAGAGGGAGACAGCGTGGGGGGTGGAGGACAGAGGGAGACAGCGTGGGGGGGGGACAGTAGAGTATCATGGTTGGAGCCATTGCTTTGACAGGCTGTCACTCAAAGCGGCCCACTGAGCCATCAGCCCACCGGGAAACTCAGAGTAGTCCCAATGGCCAGCACATGCCTGAATATGATCCAGCCCTTCCTGTTAAGGCCACATCCCTTGCTGTTTAAGACCCGCCCTGACATTTTCAAGTGGGGACACTAGTTCTAAGGACCTGGGGGGAGGGCAATGGATTCCCTTAATTTTAATAGATTTCCTCTCACGTCCTGTTTGGCTGTGGGGCAGGAAGTGAAGGAAAATCTCTGCAATGGGACAGGGATAGTAAAAAAATAAACTGACAGGGGCTATAACCCTCCCTTATTCTAGCCAAAATAAAAAAAAACTGTGTTGCCTATAGTTCTACTTTAAGCACAAATTTCTGATAATTCTATGGAGAGGACTAAGAAGATATAACCATGCCAATGGGGCAGCAGAAAACATATAGCACAGTGAGATAGGTTTGTGGTCCAGGATGATAGGACAGTTCAAATTAGAAGCCCCCCCCCCCCACAGTTGGGAAATGCCGGCCGCCCGCATACCGGAAGCAGTGCGGCTGCTTTTGGGGGGCGCTAGACTAATTTGCTTCTCAGCCCAGTGTGCCCCATATGACTAGCAGGGCAAGTCAGCAGAGAATCTTTCCGTGCTGCCCCCCTGCAAATTGCTGCCCTAGGCCTGGGCCTTGTCGGCCTAGGCCAGAATACAGCATTGCTGCAGGGGACAGCTCTAGATTGAAGTTCATAATAACTACAGGTATTGATTCCTTTTATTGGATGGATTTAATAAAATCGAATATGTTTTATTTTTGAGACATTGTGATGCCGGATTTTTTTTTTTTCTTTTTTTGGGTAGCAGCACAATTTCAATAGATGCAGTATTTCAACAAAAGCTGCCTTTTTATTTTACCTTTTCATGGGCTATTCATTTTGTGAATTAAAGGAAATTGATGGTTACAGCATATACTTTCATTTTACAACATCAGCATTGCAATAACAATACAAACAATAGTTACCGTATATTTGACAATTCAATATAAGCTCACTTGTAAAACCTCCTTTCATGTTGTGAGTTTTGCGTGTCTGCTAGTTTTCTCTTTCTGCAACTTCCTGGATTCCTTGCATGCAGGGGCGTAACTAGATATCACAGGGCCCCATAGCAAAACGTTGCATGGGGCCCCCCACCCTGCAAACAGCCCCCCCCCCCACAAAAAATGAACTGTGCAAAACAGATGACAGTCTGTCTCCCACTCCCATCCTACCTCCTGCCCAGATTTCAGAGCCTCCTCATGTGCCGAAAACAATGTCCCTTCACAGGCGCGCTCGAGCGTTCTGCTCCGCCCACTCTGCTCTCTGCTCCTGCTGTATGTGGCTGTGTGTGTCAGGACACCTCCGGACTCGCGGGGCCCAGGAGGCTTAACAGTAGACTTGCATTCCTCACCGGGACACTTTTTTTGTCGGTGGGCGGAGTCTTATTAAAATTAGGGGGTGGGAATTTGTTTGTACATGTGGCCTAGTGGGGAAAGAAAAATGAAGGGGATCAAAGCGAGCCAGGGCGAAGAATGGCCATGGTTTAATCATAATATTGGGCATGGCTTAAAGGGGCATACCTCAAAGGGGTGTGGTTAGAGTCTGAGATGCATGAGGGATGGAGGGAGAAATAAAGAAAGAGTGGAAGTAAAAAAA
The DNA here is from genome assembly GCF_037356315.1 of Lithobates pipiens. Lineage (NCBI taxonomy): Eukaryota > Metazoa > Chordata > Amphibia > Anura > Ranidae > Lithobates > Lithobates pipiens. The sequence goes on along the minus strand of NW_027507784.1, from coordinate 78,029,199 downwards.
GAGGAATGGAGGGACAGCAAGCCCAGATCCTACAACACAATAGAAATGTGCATTCCAGAAAGTTTAACAATCAGCAAATAAAGATACACCACACATCTAGTGTTAGCGATTCAATCATCCTGGCACTATGGTTGTTATGGTGTCAGGGTGATTGAAGCGCATTATTTCTATTATTACATTGTAATATAAAATGAAATACTTCAACTCACCATAATGCAGAATCAAAATCAGTGGGAGCCCCGAGTGTGTCACTTGCCACGTTGCCTGCCACCAGATGCCATCAGGTGTCCCCAGCGGAGTTCTTCCTTACATCTCAGGTGTCCCCAGCAGAGTGCCTCCTTACATTTCAGGTGTCCCCAGTGGAGTGCTTCCTTACATCTCAGGTGTCCCTGTCCCCAGCCTGCAGAGTGCTTCCTTACATCTCTGGTGTCACTGTCTCCAGCCAGTGGAATGCTTCCTTACATCTCAGGTGTCAATGTCCCCAGCCAGCGGAGTGCTTCCTTACATCTCAGGTGTCACTGTCTCCAGTCAGCAGAGTGCTTCCTTACATCTCAGGTGTCACTGTCTCCAGTCAGCGGAGTGCTTTCTTACATCTCAGGTGTCACTGTCCCCAGCCAGTGAAGTGCTTCCTTACATCTCAGGTGTCACTGTCTCCAGCCAGTGGAATGCTTCCTTACATCTCAGGTATCAATGTCCCCAGCCAGCGGAGTGCTTCCTTACATCTCAGGTGTCACTGTATCCAGCCAGCGGAGTGCTTCCTTACATCTCAGGTGCCACTGTCCCCAGCCAGCATAGTGCTTCCTTACATCTCAGGTGTCCCCCCATTGGAGCCCTTCTATATCCCAACAGCAGTGTCTCCACCGCCATTACTGAAGGGCGGAACAAAATAGAGGTGGAGCTGGCCGGCTACAATAGAAATTGTCACTTTTTTTTGTTTATAGCGCAAAAACTAAAAACCGCAGAGATGATCAAATACCACCAATAGAAAGCTCTATTTGTGGGGAAAAAAAGGACGTAATTGTTTGGGTACAACGTCGCATGACCGCACAATTGTCAGTTAAATTGACGCAGTGCCAAATCGCAAAAAGTGCTCTGGTCAGGGAGGGGGTAAAATCATCCGGGGCTGGAGTGGTTAAAGCAGCCTTCTTCAGCCAAGGTGCCCAGGCATCTTCTTCAGGGGTACCTTGGCAAAATACCTAAAAATTGCCCATAAATTGTATACAAGCCAGTGGGTGGGGACAAAGCCTGTCTTTTAGTTACATAAAGCCTCATTGTGCAACATTACAAACCTCAAGCTGCTGTCCTCCTATTAACCAATGACATCATCGGTTGATAAGGGGGACCTTGCAAGCCTGCACAGCATCCTTGTTTGCCCCTCCCCTGCCCCTCTCCATAAGCAATAGGGGTCACATTGGCTGAGTGAGGGAGAGAAGCTGAGGGAGAAATGAAACACTGGATTACTTGTCAGTAGCAGTGTGCAAAGATGTATTTGCTTTGTAGGTATAAATTACCTCTAATGTTGGTTATCCTAAGTGTGTGGATGTTGCTGCAAAAACGATTAGTTTAGTTTTTTAATTTTAGAATGGGGTGCCTCGAGATTGTCCATAATTTGAAAAGGTGCCTTGACTGAAAAAAGGGTTGAGAAACACTCTTAAAACATATTTCCACTTTTACAGTCAAATTTGAGAAAACCCTATTATATATGTAGTGGCCATAACCCTCAATGGGACGGCCTTGACTTTTGGGCTTACCGGTTACCACCGCTCGGCTTGTTCTTCCAGGTCTAGGGGTTCCCAGGGTTAGTACCCAACGACTTTGGACGCTGACACCATAAAAGTCCTTTAGAAAGATTTTTATTTGCAGGGGTAACATCCAACAAACACAGTCTCATATGGGAACAGAGGGCAAGGGTGAGGAAACTCAGGCATCTTGAACTGCTAATCACTAGAAAGTTTCTAATACCACCCAGAGCGTAGCCACTCGCAGCTGGGCATTCAAAGCTGATCAAATCTCTAGCCAGAGATTATGGCAGTCAGCACTTTAATCCGGAACTTGCAAAGTCTCTGGCCTTGAACAAATTTGCAAATGAAAGTGAACAGGGACCTTTCCTCAGTACCTGGAACGTTCTCTGTCTCCTTGGCAGTACTGGAAAAGCGTGGATTTGTTAATGTCCTTGACAACCCAGGAACCGGGCACTTCTTGAGATGCCAGCTTGTTGGCCCTCCTCCGAAGAGTCCTCACCCGATCGATTACACGGGCTGCGGTGCTCCTCCAAGTTGAGAGCACACCCGGATGCCTTGAATACTCCCTCAGTTACTGTGCCTCGGACCAGCCGGTTCTGAGACTCGGGAACAGATGGATCCCTACCCCAGACCATGCGGGTCTAATGGGGCTAGTCAAACTGACCATGTTGCGGGGCGGCACACACTCCCGTGACCGGGACCCCTCACGGGGCTACCTCCAGCTTCAGGAACAGGCAGCTCTGGCCTAACGAACCACCAACCCCAAACGTGTGACTTCAGCCTCTTAGGTACCCTTCCCCAGACTCCTCAGCGGGGCCAGACTCACCCACTGATTGGCTCCGAGGAACACTGATACCAAAAACCTCCAACCAGGCCTGGTTCTGATCCTGTCATGTGCACCTAACTGTACACATGACCAGACAGAACCCTAACACAGCCCAGCCAACTGAGGCCAAAGTTAAACCTGCACAATCAACCCTCAGAACCCCTTTACTGTTCTGAGGAAAAAACAAAATTTGTACATAGCGGACACCTTGTAAAAAGCTACATATATTTATGTGTTCCCATTCACAAGATGCCTAATTCCTTACCATTTAGATGTTTCTCAGGAGGAGGTGTTATGGCTAAGGCTAGGTTTCCATTAGTGCGACTTTTCATGCGATTTGGGTCTGAAAAGCCGTACCCCATGATTTCCAATGAGTACCGTTCATATCTGTGCGACTTCAAGACTCAGCAACTTCAAAGTAGTCCCTGCACTACTTTGGTCCCACTTTGCTTGTGGCTGTCAGAGTCTTGCTATACCTCATGGGACTTGTAGTTCTGCAACAGCTGGAGGTCTGCTCATTGCATATGTCTGCTCTACAACTTTTACCCTTTTTAGGACAGACAGGGGTTGAGTTACTCAGGAGTAGGTGTCATGGCTGACTGCAAGGTTTTTTGAACAATGTTGTTAGAGTGAGCCCTGTCCTAAGTCTGTCCTCATTAACATGTAACGCACAAAGCCCAGCCTCTACAAATGTAACCCTTTGTTAGGACAGACAGAGGTTGATTTACTAAAAATGGAGAGTTCAAAATCTGGGGCAGCTCGGCATATAAACCAATCAGCTTGCAGGTATTTATTTATGTTTTTGTCAAATTAATTGAACAAGCTGATTGGCTACCATGCACAGCTGCATCAGATTTAGCATTCTCCAGTCTTCGTAAATCAATCCCCTAGTGTTGTTCAAATTTAGTTACAATCGATAATGGTGATCTACCTGCACAGCACAGAGAGGGTTAATTATGGCAACCACAGCTGCACAGCCCCATCAAAAACAAAGAGAACTACCTAGGATTTTTCCTTGCTCAGTAGTCCAGAATAGAGCATCTAAAAAAGAAAAATTAAGCTGCAATTTTTTATTTTCTTTTAACTTATGCTCTGTAAATGGGGATATGTAACAAATATATAAAGTAGGGATTATCCCAGTTTGGCTGCACAAGTAATAATACACTTTAAAACTATATGTTGTGTTATGGAACAATATGATTTTCATGATAGGCTCAGCAGCAGTGTACACTGGCAGTGCATATTTGGTTACGTGGTATATGATGTATCATGTCTTATATACAGGAGCTTCATTCCAATCTGATTCACCATTTCTATTTGAAGAAAAAAAAAGTTATTTTTTTTCCAGGTAACTTTAGCAGCTTTTTTTATCAAACAGAAACAGCTTTGCCTTGACTAACAGATCAAAATCAGCCAGTTGTTCGCTTAGGTTGTCCCCATTCTTGCTGATCCAAAAGTGTCCTGCTGGCTGCTGCCAGACAATTTCTAACTCTCATTAAAAATTAGGAGACCACAGATAACACAGCAGTGTAAAATGAATTCACAGGACGGGGCAGCTGCTAAAAGTAACTGCTGACCTCAAATCAACCACAAAACAAAATGAAGACAAAGTGCCCAATAATAAAAAAGCAGCAGAGAAAAGAGCTAGCAATCATAATTAAAGAAGGACAGTTTCCTAAAACCCTAATCTCTCCGTTTGCTAGACATGTGCACTAAAGACATGTGCGATTCGTTTCGTACAAATTTGAAAATGAGTACAAATCCAAAATATGAATTTTTATGCATACGAATTCTGTACAAAATACAACATTTCGTTTATGAATTTCGGATCCAAATTCATAATGAAAATTAGTAATTGTTCCGAAAAGTTAACAAACCTAAAATTTAAAACCCCAGGAAGTCAGCACAGGGATGGTGGGAACCCTATGGGAATTTCTATGCTTACGAATTTTATACGAAATTTTGTTAACGTATTTCAGATCCAAATGAACAGAATTGTGACTGGTGTTTTGTTCACCAATCAGAGGAAGTCAGCACAGCACAGGGATGGTGGGAACCCCTCATAATGGGCACAGCGGGTGTACATACCTGAGAACTCAGCACCGGGATGGTGGGAACCTCTCGTAATGATAAATTCATCATTCGTAATTTTTACGAAAAGTTAACAAACCTAAAAGTTAAAAACACAGGAAGTCAGCACAGCACAGGGATGGTGGGAGCCCCTCATAATGATAAATTCATCATAACAAACGTTTCTTATTTTAATGAAAAGTTTATGAATCAAATGAAAATTCGTATTTCATAAGAATCCGAATTGAATTTCATATATGAATAATGAGCTAGCATACTAGCTCATTATGAAAAACTCACCTTAGATCGATTGGCTGGAGCCACGATGACGTTGATTCCACGCATGTGCGCGTGAGCCGCCGGTAATGGCACACTAGCTGAAGCAATTGCTTCAGTGCGCATGTGGCGATGCCGTTGGCACATGCTGATACAGGGCAGGTTTAGGAGATATCCAGGGTCGTTACAGGTAAGCAGGGCTCAAGTCCTGCTGGAACGCATGGGAACGGAGTTCCTGTACTTTTTCCACAACAGGAACTCAGTTCCCGTTAGCAGCCGCGTCCTGCAAGACTTTGAAGTATGCGAGCTGTGTGGCAGATGCTACACCAGCAGCCGCCGACACAGCTCGCAATAGTAAGTGCCGCACACCTGACCATTCAGGCATTGCCAGTAGGGGGCCCCATGACAGCTTCCACTTTGATCTACCTGTCAATCACAGCTAGCTGATCGGTAGATCAGGTCTAGGTCTAGCTGATGGGTAGATCAGCTATTCTACTCACAGGACATGCAGGGAGAGAGGTGAGCTGAGGGAGGAACATCAGTTTGGGGTGGTAAGCTGAGCACAATACCTGGCAAAGTTTAATGTGGAAATAATCTTAATCTAGGCTTACCTGTAGGTCAAAGTGGTTTGTAAGGGTTTACAACCACTTTAAGCTTCATACACACAATACGAAAATTGGATGAAAAATACCACTTTTGAAAAGTTCTTGCATATGAGCGTATCGTTTTTTATTTTTTGGTGGGGGAGTGGATCTTGGGTGGGAGTTCCCAAACTTTTTTCCCCAGGACTTGTCCCCTGCAGGCAAGCCTTATTATAGGCTTACCTGTAGTAAAAAGTGGTATGTAAGAGTTTACAAAATTTGGAAGCTGTTCCCAAAAAAGACAAGCAAAGGACCAGTCATCGGTATTGCTTGTTGTGACAGACCCAACCAGGACAGGGGCTTTTGGAAGGCACTGCAGGGTAGCCCTGGCATTTGTGGGAGCTACAAGCATTTAGGAAGATGTCCTGTTAAATAATACAAGAGGCCATTATTACATTTAATAGCCAAGGAGGTCATGATTATTTCTTCCAGCTTGAAACGCAGTGAGTAGATGTATGTGAAAAGAAAGTTGGTTAATGAGATTTAGACAGCCCTGGGTCTTCTTAAATACTGGTACCAGGCAGTCTGAGCTGGGCTGGGGTCTCCTGCTATAATCTGTTTATTAACGTGTTATATGTCTCCCCCATTGTGTGCCTCCTAGGTGTAAGTTCCCATTGTTAATTGAGTCACCTATTGTTTTTGTATGTCTGCTCATCTCTTGGAGATGTAATTAATATTGTCACCACTTTACCTTGTTATGCAACCACTGTGGGATATTATTTTGTTTATGTTTATGATAATGCCCAATGTACTTTGTATATCCAGGGTTGTGGGCTGAGTGCTGAATGGTCTGGGCACCTAGGTTTGTTGAAAGTAATACTAAAGTCCTTTTTTTTGTTAAATTAAAATAACAAACATGCCATACTTACCTGCTCTGTGCAGTGGTTTTGTAAGGGTTAACTGCACATGTGCTTTGAGGGTTATGATTAAGCGATTTGGTTTGTGAAACATGCTAACCAGGCTGGCTTTATCCTGTTTTATCATGGATATTTGATGTCATACGTGGATTTTAATAAATAAAACATCAAATTTTCTGAAGATTTGAGTACGGTCATCTCTTTTGGACATACTGTCAAGTCACCCAGTTCACGGACTGGACCGGCACCTTATTTTCAGTCTACTGATCACATCATCCGGAGCTGTATTGCAGTATTTTTTATTACTCTTTGCACAGAGCAGCCCAGATCCACCTCTTCTTGGGTCCCTTGCTGGCACTTCTGGCCCCTCCCCCCTACAAGCAACTTGCTATGGGGGCACCCAAGCCGCTATTCTGTGTCCATTCAAACACAGAGTCACGGCCTGGCCCTGCTCCCTCTCTTGCCTCACTGGCTCACTGACTTTGACAGCAATGGGAGCCAGTGGCACCTGCTGCTGTCTCAGCCAATGAGGAGGGAGAGTCCTGGACAGCCAAGCCTCTTGTGCCACATTGCTGGCTCAGATAAGTATTGGGGGGGGGCTGAGGGGGGCTGCTGCACACAGAAGTTTTTTTTTTTATCTTACTGCAAAGAATGCATTAAAGCGTTTATTAACCTAAAACAAAACAAAAAATTATCCTGTTCCTTTAAAGCATTTTATGAAATTTGGCCCCCCATAACATCTTAAAAACCTGGCTGATCCTGACAGTTTCTGCCCTCCCCTATGTAAACTGACCACAGTATATCATGGCTGCTGAGCCCTGACACCGTAGTCAGTTTACGTGCCTCCGTCATTCGCAGCTCTCCTCTGTGTCTCCTCTCTGTTCCTGTGTCCTCCTGCTGCCTAAATAACAGTTCATTTTTTTTTTTTACATTATCCTCTCTGTTTAATTATGTAAGGTGCCTGTGCTTTGTAAAAATAAGCTGCTGTATACCTGATTTGCGAGTGGGGGGTCCTCGGCCCTGCCTACTGCAGCTGTCTTGCCTATAAAGGAGAGAGGCAACAGGTCATGTTATTGCCGATCAGTGCTCGCAAATAAGGTATATAGCAGCTTATTTTTATAAAACACAGACACAGGAGCACTTTACATATTTAAACAGAGAGGATACTATAAAGTGTATATAGTGGCTTAACAACCGCTTTTGAGACCCGGTACGTGTCAGCGGTAAAGCGGCACTATTCTTATTCTTTACCATCGTTTAGCGGCGATATTCGGGCGCTAGCAGGGCCATTTTAACCCCCCCCAGCAGCCGAAAAGGGGTTAAATCCGCCCACAAAACGCCACCGGCGGTATCGCAGAGCTGCCCCATTGGTTTCAATGGGGAGCAGCAGTGGAGGAACGGTGGAGGAGCGGTGAGTTCTCCGCTCCTTCACGGCTCCAAAGAAGCTGCTGGCAGGACTTTTTGTGATGCCCTGCCAGCGTACCGCTCCAGTGTGAAAGCCCTCGGAGTGAAAGGAGCCGATTTTTTTCAGGCGCTATACGGGCGTTATTTTTAGCACTGTAGCGCCTGAAAAACGCTGGCAGTGTGCAAGGGGTCTTAAGTTGTTAATTAGTTCATGTTAATTAGATCACTGTCAGCTTTTAGTTGCCAGATGTGGATTATATTATGTGTATGTTGGCTTTTCCTTAGCTATGTTAATTCTTTCCTGTGTAGTTTGTATTGTTAGGGTAATGTGATCAACCTTTTATCTGATCTTGCATGGTATATATCAAGAATCTCAAAACTATGGCCCTCCAGCTGTTGCAGAACTACATGTCCCATGACCTCTGACATTCACAGACATGACTTTGCATGATGGAAATTGTAGTTCCTGAACAACTGCAGGGCCATAGTTTAAGGACCCCTGGTATATATTCTGTGTGAATTTAAAATAAAGGCTGTTTCAGTTCCAGTATGCACCTAAGCTAGTGTCATCTAGTATCTTGGGTGTAATGTTCAGCTATAATACTGGGTTCCTGGGTGCAGACTAGAGGAAGCTGTATACTGACGGAAGCACCCAAGCTGGGTACTGGATGGTTCTGTCACACCTTTGTTCTCCTTGCAGCTGATATTTTTTCCATTACTGACTTACCATGCTTTGTTCCGCACTGTGTCTCTGTATGGAGGAGGCCATCTTGGTAAAGGCAGGGGTTTGCTTCCCTATGTCAGAGCCTCCAGTAAGAGTGTACAGCAACAGTAGTGACATCACAAAATCTTGCTCCAGATCTCCTGAGACTAGAGGCAGCAGTGCCTTGGATCTCACACTGCAGATATACAGCTTTGACACAATTGACACAGGAGTGTCTAGGCATTCTTACATCCTGGGGAGCAAATGCTATTGTTAAGAAGGGATTCCAAACAAAAGGTATATTTTCAGGGTACTTATAAAGCACTCAACATTTGTAAATGATTCCTATGATATAGAAAATCTTCACTCTTTATGCACTTTGCTAGATCCCCTTTCATGTCCAGTTGTCTCAAAAGCAGGGACATTTTATGTCATGACATGTGAAGGACCTAACCCACAGTCACTTAAGTCACCCGTTAAACATAATATCTAACCCCTCCAAATCCCCTCACAAATGACATGACAAGATTTTGGAGTAAATGGCCTTGATGGCCTTTTATTAACAATTACTTTGAAATTAAATAAATCACAATTTAACCACTTTCAGACCGGACCAATTTGCTGGTCAAAGACCAGACCACTTTTTGCGATTCGGCACTGCGTCGCTTTAACTGACAATTGCACGGTCGTGCGACATGGCTCCCAAACAAAATTGACGTCCTTTTTTTCCCACAAATAGAGCTTTCTTTTGGTGGTATTTGATCACCCCTGCGGTTTTTATTTTTTGCGCTATAAACAAAAATAGAGCGACAATTTTGAAAAAAACACATTATTTTTTACTTTTTGTTATAATAAATATCCCCCAAAAATATATAAAAAAACATTTTTTTCCCTCAGTTTAGGCCGATACGTATTCTTCTACATATTTTTGGTAAAAAAAAATCGCAATAAGCGATTATTAATTGGTTTGCGCAAAAGTTATAGCGTTTACAAAATAGGGATAGTTTTAGAGCATTTTTATTAATATTTTTTTAGTATTTTTTTTATACTAGTAATGGCAGCAATCAGCGATTTTTATTGTGACTGCGACATTGTGGGGGACCCATCGGACATTTTTGACACATTTTTGGGACCATTGTCATTTATACAGTAATCACTGCTATATAAATGCAGTGATTCCTGTGTAAATGACACTGGCAGTGAAGGGGTTAACCAGTGGGTGGCAGTGTAGGGGTTAAGTGTTCCTAGGGGCGTGTTACTAACTGTGAGGGGGTTGGGCTTTCATTTAGTGAACACTGATCTCTGCTCCAATCACATGGAGCAGAGATCAGCGTCACTAGTTGCTAGGCAGAATGGAGAAATGTTGTTTACAACGGCACTTCTCCATTCGGCCGCTCCGTGAGACGATCGCGGGGATGCCCGCGGTGATCGAGTCCGCGGGTCCCGCGACCGGACTCACGGGGGTCCCGACCAGCGCGGGAGCGTGCCGCCGGCGGCGCGCTCCCGATGGCAGGGCGGCAAATTTAAAGGGACGTACATGTACGCCCATTTGCCTGCCCGTGCCATTCTGTCGACGTACATCGTCGTGCGCTGGTCGGCAAGTGGTTAAATAACTCTTAACCAACTTTTATGTACTTTTGGGGTCTTCGAGGGGAACACACCCCACTGGTCACTGTGACAAACTTCTTTTAACTTTAGGCCTCCAGTCGCAAGCCCCCGGACCCGGAGACGGTACTCATCTTTCGCAGTGACCCACATTTTACCCCTTCCAGGTTAACCCCCCCCCGTTAACCGGAAGGTACCTGATAACCCCATCCACAGATGGGTACCAACCATGTTAACCCCATACCACAGATGGGTACCAACCATGTTAACCTCATACCACAGATGGGTACAGGGGTGGACTGACAACTCATGGGGCCCCCGGGCAATAGGAGCTTATGGGGCCCCCAGGCAATCAGAGATTATGGGGCCACACAGTAGACACAAACACACACACACAGTATACAATCACACAGTATACACAGACATATTTCTATTGGCTGGGAAGGTACTGGAGAGGTGGGGCAGCTATAATCTCAGAATTTTTAGACCAAAAGGATGTCAGTAAGGGACATTTCAGAGTCAGATGTAAAAAAGAAAAACACACATTTTTACATACTGTCCCTGGTTTTACTGAGGCTGGCAACCCTGATGGGGCCCCCTAGTGGCATGGGGCCCTCGGGCAGTGCCCGAATAGCCCAATGGTCAGTCCGCCCCTGGATGGGTACCAACCATATTAACCCCATACCATAGATGGGTACCAACCATGTTAACCCCATACCACAAATGGGTACCAACCATGTTAACCTCATACCACAGATGGGTACCAACCATGTTAAACCCATACCACAAATGGGTACCAACCATGTTAACCCCATACCACAGATGGGTACCAACCATGTTAACCTCCATACCACGGATGGGTACCAACCATGTTATATATGCATATAACATCCATATTCTCCTCCTCCAAAGACCCAACCACTGCCATGGGATGTTCTTACAGCCCCTATTATAATTAACCATACTCGGGAGGGTGGGTGGGAATCTTTTCCTCCGCCGTTCACTACTGACGTCACTCCCCCTCCTTCCTATTAGTTTTCTAACCCGAGAGTCTCCCCTGCTCTGTCCACTCCCCTTTTCTTAAAGGGGACACATTTTTCTCCCTAAAGCATGACTGTGCTGTCCACCCCTGTCATGCCGTCCCTACACTTATCCTTTCCTCTCCTGCTCCGGGACTCTCTTTATGCACTTAATAAACAGAGGAAAAAAAACACTTCCCATAAATTGGTAGGAACTTTCCTATACTTCATGTGTCGGTCATGATAAACTCCCACTGTTCTGCGCGCAGACAGATTTATGTGGGCGTTCGCTATGAGATATCAGCTAATATTAATAGAAGCAAGCCTACTGATGGAGGCAGAATTGGGGTTGGTTTACTAAAGGCAAATAGAGTGCACTCTGCAGTTGCATTTGCTTAGTAAATGAGGGGAAGTTCTATTGGCTTCCATCATCCAATCATGCACAAGCAAAAAAAAAAATGCCTTTTTTTTCCTTGCAAGTTATGGGGATTCTTTGAAAAGTGCAATATAACCTCCTAATTTTTGCATGCACATGATTGGATGATGGAAGTCAGAGCTTCACCTCATTTACTAAGCTCTGAAGCAACTGCACTTGCATAGTGCACAGTCTTGATCTAATCATGTGTCTTGGAAAAAAAACAAAAACATGCGACCGTATAAGTTGACGCCCCTAATGGACCGGCCGCTCCAGCTCATGGTCATGGAAGAGTTACCACAAAATTGTACTAAGTAGGATTGTGCAGAAAAAGAAAAGATTTGTGAAGCATTACTTGTGGTATATATATTTGTGAACAAGAGAAGAAAAGCCCTTATAATGTGCTGCAAAAATAACGATTTACATGTAAAATTTAAAAAAAGTGAGTCGGGGGGCTATAAGCGCAATTTTTTTAGGTTTATGTCCCTTTGATCGCGGACTGAAAATAATAAGCGATTGGTAATATTTTCTCTGTTCTGGCATCTAAATTGCTTTTAGTGCGTTTCCAAAGTCTCGCAACTGCAACTCATGTTTGTCAGAACAAGATAATATATATATATATATATATATATATATATATATATATTATTATTATTATTTTTTTTTTCCTTTTAATGATGTGATTTACTCAAAGCATTTTTGCGATCTGTACATCCTGTACAATGCGCTGAAAGCAGCGGGGACTGCCAACCAGAATACATTTGCCATTTACTGTAGATTATATACTTAGCTTAACACGCAGTGGGAGAAGGAACTAGTTCCACATGCTCCACAGATACTTCCATTTAGATATAACGCACATTTGACACAGCAAAGATACAATAATTTCTTTCGCTTTTCTCCCACTTTCTTACACTGCAGGGAGTTAAAGTTTATTTTTATTTTTATTTCTTTCTGATAAATTGTATCATTTGCATTTGAGAAGGTTTGGCAGCACTTGGGGAGTGTAGGACGTATTGGGGCGGACGTACAGAAACTTTAGAAAGGAACGGCGCAATTGTTTTCTATAGCCAACAATCAGGTTTTATTTTCTCTCTGGGGAAGTGACGATTAGGTTCTGATTGGTTGCTGTGATTAAAGCGGACCTTCAGTCATTTTTTTATCTTTCCATCTATTAAATCTTCTGCCCTTGTTGTTTTAACTTTGGATAGTAAAACATTTTTTTTTTTCTGCCAGTAAATACCTTATACAGCCCACTTCCTGTTTCTTGTCTTGCCTAGGCTTATGACATCATGCACAGCGCTCTCTCTCACTGTCGTGGGAGTGTGCCAGGAAGGGAGGGGGATGAGTCATAAGAGGGCCAATGAGAGCTGCAGGGCTGGAGGTGTGTGTCTGCGTAAATCCAGGAAGTGAATAGGCAGCAGCTTCAGCTGTCCACAGCTAAAATGGATACAGCCAGACTCAGTGGAGGGAGATTTCTGAAGCATATTTGGCAAGTACAGAATTACAGTATATATAAAAGTATATGCAAAGTGGATGGAGGGAAGCTTCAGAATGGCAAAGATGTTTTTATTACAAATTTATGTGAGCAGACTGCAGTTCCTTTTTAAGGATTTATTAGGGCGGACGTACAGAAACTTTAGAAAGGGACAGCACAATTGTTTTCTATAGCCAACAATCAGGTTCTGTTTTCTCTCTGGAGAAGTGATGAATAGGATCTGATTGGTTGCTGTGATTAACTTGTTTGGTTTGAGGTGTAAAAGCAACATACTACTCACTGCCATCTAAATTGTCCCTGAAAATATCTAAAAATATATTTTAGACCAAATTATAGAAATCTTCAACTTCCTGTACTGGTGACACTTTTTACAGGACAGGAAGTGCAACCAATAACATCAAACCAAGGAAAATCTGCAACCAATCAATAGATAACAACAATAATAATAATAATAATGATAATAAACAATAAAAAGCTGACAGAGATCCAGCATCTCCTACTTAAAGTGATTGTAAAGTCTCAAGGTTTTCCATCTTAATGCATTTATTGCTTCTTTTTCTTTCATTTATAAACTTCTTTGCTGCTGCTTCCCCCAGAGCCCCCCCCTCCTTTTTCTTACCTGAGCCCAATCCTCATTGGGCAGATTGATAATCAAATCCAGTTACGCGGGAGCGAGGGGGCGGGGCTGAGTCCCGCTGTCTGTGTCAATGGATGCAGCAGCGGGACTCGGGAGTGCGCCCGCACAGGTGCTCTCATGGAAAGTTGTACTTTTGCAGAACACTGAAAGAAAAAGTTCTAGTTGACGCTTTTTTATTTTGTAGCAAATTTGCGTGGCAAGTCTCTATCAAGAGCAAAGTTGCAGTGGTGAGTCTACAGCAAGAGCTCTGCAAGTCTACAGCATGAAAATTCATCCACAGTGCCCCCTGTGGTGGGATGACTATTGCACAACATAACTGCACCAGAACTTGCAGCAGACTTGCAGAATGTTTGCAAAGAAAGTTGATCTGGAGTCATGCAGTGCGGACTTACTGCAATTGTGCAACAAACTTGTGAATCCTGGCAAGTCTAGCAATAGCTTAGCAAGTCATTTTCCAACTTGCAGCACAATTGCTTTCTATCTGGGCTCTGATCCTCCCCTTCTTCAGGGGTCACGCAGGCTCATAGGACAGTTAGAGTAGAATGAAAACTCCTCCTACAAGCTTTAAAGTGATTGTAAAGTCTCATTTTTTTTTTTTTTAAACAAACATGTCATACTTATCTGCCCTGTGCAGTGGTTTTGCACAGAGCAGCCCAGATCCTCCTCTTCTTGGGTCCCTCTTCATTGCTCCTGGTCCATCCTTCCTGTCCAAGCTGCTTGCTGTGGGGGCACTCGAGCCATGCCACTGCCCTCCCGCCTGTACGCTGACCACAATAATCAGGGCTGCTGGGCCCTGACATCGTTGTCAGCATACATTCCTTCGTCAGCCGCAGCCCTACTCTCTGTGTCTGTGTCTCCTCTGTTTTCCTCCCCCCTCCCCTCCCTGCTTGTCAGCTCCTCGATCCTCCCCTCCTGCTCTAAAATAAAACAGTATATTTCTTCTACAGTTCCATATTATATTATATAATATTATATTATATAATATAATATTAAGCTCCCCAGTAGATGTCATTTTTAAAAGTATGTGGTATAATAGCTTACTTCAGAGTGCCATTGGGCGCTCACGTGACTGCCCGCTGGTCTCCTCCCCTCCTCTCCTCATCTTGGCTCACATCAGCGGGGGTTTTCCAGCACCTCCCCCTGCAGCTATCAGATCGAGACAGGAGACCGGCGGTAGTGATGGACGAACTTCCGACGGGACGTTTCGCGAACGCGAAATGCGAACGGACCCAAACGTTCGCGAAACCGAACGTTCGCCGCGGGCCCCATTGACTTCAATGGGAGGCGAACTTTGCAAACCTTCATGTCGAATTTGCGGCCACGTGGTAATTATTAGGGGGTAAAACGTAGTCCCACCATCTGGACAATGACATAATACATGTATGAGGTGAATTTGGGATCGATAACTACAAGCATTTTTATTTTATTTGGGAAATTGTTCTAACAATTCAGGACTATGGAGCTAATGAAGGCAATGGAGGAGAGGGAAGGTCAGGGACCAGGGTAGGCAAAGAAGAGGGTGCAGGAGATGATCACCAGCAGCGTGACATACCGGAATGACACATGCACCGTGATAGAGGCATCTGACAGCAGCACCGTAATACAGAGCACTGACAGCAGCACCGTGACATACAGCGCTGACAGCAGCACCGTGACATACAGCGCTGACAGCAGCACCGTGACATACAGCGCTGACAGCAGCACCGTGACATACAGCGCTGACAGCAGCACCGTGACATACAGCGCTGACAGCAGCACCGTGACATACAGCGCTGACAGCAGCACCGTGACATACAGCGCTGACAGCAGCACCGTGACATACAGCGCTGACAGCAGCACCGTGACATACAGCGCTGACAGCAGCACCGTGACATACAGCGCTGACAGCAGCACCGTGACATACAGCGCTGACAGCAGCACCGTGACATACAGCGCTGACAGCAGCACCGTGACATACAGCACTGACAGCAGCACCGTGACATACAGCACTGACAGCAGCACCGTAAGCAGCCCCAGGAGGAAGTCAGCACAGCACAGGGATGGTGTGATCCCCTCATAATAAGAACCCCCAGGAGGAAGTCAGCACAGCACAGGGATAGTGTGATCCCTTCATAATAAGAACCCCCAGGAGGAAGTCAGCACAGCACAGGGATATCATAAGCAGCCCCAGTAGAAATATGACACCGCTCAACCTCTTCAAAGAGGAGGGTAGGGGCATATAGTACGGTGTGCTTTTTTGGGTCAAGGAAGTGAGCCAAATGAATTAAGAAGGTCTGTGTGCTTGATTAAAAAAATAGTTTATAGACATATACATGGTCTACTGGTCACATGTGTTGAATTCCTCCGAGATCCATGCCTCATTCATTTTTAGAAATGTGAGGTAGTTAACACTGTGGTGAGCTAGGCGAGTACGCTTATCGGTCACAATCCCCCCTGCTGCGCTGAACGTCCTTTCGGACAGGACACTGGATGAGGGGCAAGCCAACAGTTCGATTGCAAATTGGGCAAGCTCTGGCCAGAGGTCAAGCCTGCCCACCCAGTAGTCTAGGGGTTCATCACTCCTCAGAGCGTCCACATCGGCCGTTAACCCAATGTAGTCGGACACCTGACGGTCTAGGCGTTCCCTGATGCTGGATCCGGATGACACCTGTCGATGGGTCGGCTGAAAGAATGACCTCATATCCGAAGTCACCAACACATCTTCAAACCGGCCTCTTCTTGCAGGCGCTGTTGGATTGGTACCCGCAAATCCTTCTCTGGGAGTGGGAATTGCTCCTCTGCCAGCGCACGCAAAAGCAGAATGCAGCATTTCTCGAAGCAAGGCCTGGAAGTGCTGCATTCTGACAGCCCTCTGCGACGGCGGTAACATTTCCGCCATTTTGTGTTTGTACCGGGGGTCTAAGTACGTTGCCACCCAGTACTGGTCCTTGACCCTCATGCTTTTTATACGGGGGTCCCTATTAAAACACTGGAGCATGAAGGCCCCCATTTGCACTAAAGTGGAAGCGGTGTGGTGGCCTGGCTCCTGCTCATCATCCAGGATAATGTCGTCCTCTTCATTCTCCTCTCCCCATCCTCGCACAACAGGGATCCCAGAAAGGTTTAAAGCATGCTCTTCTTGCTCCTGCTCATCCGCCCCGGCACCATCCTCCTCTGACTCCTCATCAGACTCCTGTTGTTGACTTGTCTCAGATAGAGTAGCCCCCCCTGGGAATTCATCCAGCATTGCGACTTCCTCATCTTCCCGCTCCTGCTCCTCCACAGCCTGATCAATGACACGACGCAATGCACGCTCCAGAAAGAAGGCATAAGGTACCATGTCACTGATGGCGCCATGGCTGCGACTGACCAGTTTGGTGATCTCCTCAAATGGCCGCAGAAGTCTGCATGTGTCGCGCATGAGCAGCCACTGGCGCGGTGAAAAAAAACCCAGCTCCCCAGAACCGTTTCTTTCGCAGAGTTCATACAGGTAGACGTTAACTGCACGTTTCTGCTGGAGCAGCCTATCAAGCATATAGAAGGTTGAGTTCCATCGCGTCGGGCAATCGCAAATAAGACGTCTGACCGGCAGATGGTGTCGCCGCTGAATGTCAGCAAGGCGAGCCATGGCCGTGTAAGATCTTCTGAAATGGGCCGAGATTTTCCTTGCCTGCCGCAAGATGTCCTGGACCCCAGGGTATTTGACAAGGAATCGCTGCACGACCAAGTTTAAGACGTGTGCCATGCACGGCACGTGCGTGATTTTGCCCTGTTTCAATGCGCTAAGCAGATTGGCACCGTTGTCACACACCACTTTACCAACTGTCAAATTGAGCGGTGTTAGCCACTCATCTGCCTGTGAACGCAAAGCTGAAAGGAGTGCCGGGCCAGTGTGGCTCTTTGCTTCCAGGCACAACAGACGCAGCACGGCATGGCAACGTCTCACCTGGCATGTGGAATAGGTTCTGGGGAGCTTGGGCGGTGCAGTGGAAGAGACGCTAGCAGCGGAAAAGGAGGAGGCAGCTGAGGAGGAGAGGGAGGAGGATGGAGTAGGAGGAGGAGAAGAAGAGTCAGGCCTGCATGCAATCCGTGGCGGTAAAACCAAATCTACACGGGTGCCACGGGTTACATGCTTGACGGCCGTCAGAAGGTTCACCCAGTGGGCAGTAAAACTGATATACCTTCCCTGCCCGTGTTTGCTAGACCACGTGTCTGTGGTCAGATGTATCTTGGCACCGACACTGTGTGCCAGAGATACATTCACTTGCCGCTGAACATGGCCATATAGCTCTGGGATGCCCTTCTCTGAGAAATACTTCCTTCCTGGGACCTTCCATTGTGGTGTTCCAATGGCCACAAATTTGCGAAAGGCCTCCGAGTCCACCAGTTTATATGGCAGTAGTTGGCGGGCTATGAGTTCTGACAAGCCAGCCGCCAACCGTTGGGCAAGAGGGTTATCCGGCATCATCATTTTTTTACGCTCAAACATTAGGCCCACGGAAGCCTGCCTTTTTGCAGAAAAATGTGAGCTTGGCGTGATGGAAGGTGGAGTGGAGGACAATTGTGAGGAGAGAGGAGAAGGAGAAGTAGAAGACGAGGCTGGACGGTGAGAGCCTGCAGTGTGGCTTTGTGTGTTCCGTTGCTCCCACTGGGCTCGGTGATGGCTGCTCATGTGCCTTCTTAAGGCGGTCGTCCCTAGGTGAGTATTGGGCTTACCGCGACTAACGCGTTGACTGCAAAGATTGCAGATGGCAACGCTATTGTCAGCAGCGGACACGTTAAAAAAAGCCCACACTGCGGAGCCATGTGCCGGTGTCCTGGGAGCGCCAGATGTGACCGTACATGGTCGATGACTCGCTCCTGATACATTTGCAGTCTGCTTTGTCCCTGCTGTGCAATGTAAGTCATTGCTGCTTCTCCTCCCTATCTGCTGGTCCATATCTCCCTCTGAACTCCCCTCCTCTTCCTCTCTTGTGGGCACCCACGTGACATCACTAGACACGTCATCATCAACGTCACCTTCCCCACCGCTATAAGTAGAGATCTCGGAGTAGGCAGCAACACCGGGGACCAACCTCCTCCTTGGGCTGATCTGGGTACTGGCGTCAGACTGCTGAGTAGCGCTTGTTGCTACCTCCTCTTCCTGATCCAATACCAAGAGTGGCTGCGCATCAGAAATGTCCTCTTGATATGGATCGGAAAATAATTCCAGTGACTCAAGCGGAAGGTATGTGGTGGTGGTGGTGGTGGTCGTGTTGTTGGTGGTAGTGTCTTTGGGGGTGCACATAGCAGAGAGTGAAGAAGAGGGTGCAGATCGAGAGGATGAGGAGGGTGCAGAAGAGTAAGGCTGAGCGAGCCACTCAACCAAGTCTGGTGCATCCTTTAAAGTAATTGAACGCACCTTCTGCAACTTCCCACTTTGGCTCAAGCCTGTTGCTCCTGCCCTACCCCTACCACCCCTGCGGAAGGGCCTGCCTCTTCCTCTGCATGTCATTTTTTAAATGACCCTGTGACAAAACTCTTAGTCCCTATACCGCTGAAGGACTGCTGCAGTATAGGTGAGCGGTCAGCAGTGGTGCACGTCAACCCTATCTATTGTGGACCGATAGCGGTCCTTACAGAACAGCAGACTGTACCGCACTCAAGCCTATGTACCGTAGCACCCTATACCAAGTTACCAGTCCTTATAAGAACTTTTGTGGACCAAGCAGGTTGTGTATTAGTGTTTAGCAGACTGTACGTCAGTCCCTATACCGCTGAAGGACTGCTGCAGTATAGGGCAGCGGTCAGCAGTGGTGCACGTCAACCCTATCTATTGTGGACCGATAGCGGTCCTTACAGAACAGCAGACTGTACCGCACTCAAGCCTATGTACCGTAGCACCCTATACCAAGTTACCAGTCCTTATAAGAACTTTTGTGGAACAAGCAGGTTGTGTGTTAGTGATTAGCAGACTGTACGTCAGTCCCTATACCGCTGAAGGACTGCTGCAGTATAGGTGAGCGGTCAGCAGTGGTGCACGTCAACCCTATCTATTGTGGACCGATAGCGGTCCTTACAGAACAGCAGACTGTACCGCACTCAAGCCTATGTACCGTAGCACCCTATACCAAGTTACCAGTCCTTATAAGAACTTTTGTGGAACAAGCAGGTTGTGTGTTAGTGATTAGCAGACTGTACGTCAGTCCCTATACCGCTGAAGGACTGCTGCAGTATAGGTGAGCGGTCAGCAGTGGTGCACGTCAACCCTATCTATTGTGGACCGATAGCGGTCCTTACAGAACAGCAGACTGTACCGCACTCAAGCCTATGTACCGTAGCACCCTATACCAAGTTACCAGTCCTTATAAGAACTTTTGTGGACCAAGCAGGTTGTGTATTAGTGTTTAGCAGACTGTACGTCAGTCCCTATACCGCTGAAGGACTGCTGCAGTATAGGGCAGCGGTCAGCAGTGGTGCACGTCAACCCTATCTATTGTGGACCGATAGCGGTCCTTACAGAACAGCAGACTGTACCGCACTCAAGCCTATGTACCGTAGCACCCTATACCAAGTTACCAGTCCTTATAAGAACTTTTGTGGAACAAGCAGGTTGTGTGTTAGTGATTAGCAGACTGTACGTCAGTCCCTATACCGCTGAAGGACTGCTGCAGTATAGGTGAGCGGTCAGCAGTGGTGCACGTCAACCCTATCTATTGTGGACCGATAGCGGTCCTTACAGAACAGCAGACTGTACCGCACTCAAGCCTATGTACCGTAGCACCCTATACCAAGTTACCAGTCCTTATAAGAACTTTTGTGGACCAAGCAGGTTGTGTATTAGTGTTTAGCAGACTGTACGTCAGTCCCTATACCGCTGAAGGACTGCTGCAGTATAGGGCAGCGGTCAGCAGTGGTGCACGTCAACCCTATCTATTGTGGACCGATAGCGGTCCTTACAGAACAGCAGACTGTACCGCACTCAAGCCTATGTACCGTAGCACCCTATACCAAGTTACCAGTCCTTATAAGAACTTTTGTGGACCAAGCAGGTTGTGTATTAGTGTTTAGCAGACTGTACGTCAGTCCCTATACCGCTGAAGGACTGCTGCAGTATAGGGCAGCGGTCAGCAGTGGTGCACGTCAACCCTATCTATTGTGGACCGATAGCGGTCCTTACAGAACAGCAGACTGTACCGCACTCAAGCCTATGTACCGTAGCACCCTATACCAAGTTACCAGTCCTTATAAGAACTTTTGTGGACCAAGCAGGTTGTGTATTAGTGTTTAGCAGACTGTACGTCAGTCCCTATACCGCTGAAGGACTGCTGCAGTATAGGGCAGCGGTCAGCAGTGGTGCACGTCAACCCTATCTATTGTGGACCGATAGCGGTCCTTACAGAACAGCAGACTGTACCGCACTCAAGCCTATGTACCGTAGCACCCTATACCAAGTTACCAGTCCTTATAAGAACTTTTGTGGAACAAGCAGGTTGTGTGTTAGTGATTAGCAGACTGTACGTCAGTCCCTATACCGCTGAAGGACTGCTGCAGTATAGGTGAGCGGTCAGCAGTGGTGCACGTCAACCCTATCTATTGTGGACCGATAGCGGTCCTTACAGAACAGCAGACTGTACCGCACTCAAGCCTATGTACCGTAGCACCCTATACCAAGTTACCAGTCCTTATAAGAACTTTTGTGGACCAAGCAGGTTGTGTATTAGTGTTTAGCAGACTGTACGTCAGTCCCTATACCGCTGAAGGACTGCTGCAGTATAGGGCAGCGGTCAGCAGTGGTGCACGTCAACCCTATCTATTGTGGACCGATAGCGGTCCTTACAGAACAGCAGACTGTACCGCACTCAAGCCTATGTACCGTAGCACCCTATACCAAGTTACCAGTCCTTATAAGAACTTTTGTGGACCAAGCAGGTTGTGTATTAGTGTTTAGCAGACTGTACGTCAGTCCCTATACCGCTGAAGGACTGCTGCAGTATAGGGCAGCGGTCAGCAGTGGTGCACGTCAACCCTATCTATTGTGGACCGATAGCGGTCCTTACAGAACAGCAGACTGTACCGCACTCAAGCCTATGTACCGTAGCACCCTATACCAAGTTACCAGTCCTTATAAGAACTTTTGTGGAACAAGCAGGTTGTGTGTTAGTGATTAGCAGACTGTACGTCAGTCCCTATACCGCTGAAGGACTGCTGCAGTATAGGTGAGCGGTCAGCAGTGGTGCACGTCAACCCTATCTATTGTGGACCGATAGCGGTCCTTACAGAACAGCAGACTGTACCGCACTCAAGCCTATGTACCGTAGCACCCTATACCAAGTTACCAGTCCTTATAAGAACTTTTGTGGACCAAGCAGGTTGTGTATTAGTGTTTAGCAGACTGTACGTCAGTCCCTATACCGCTGAAGGACTGCTGCAGTATAGGGCAGCGGTCAGCAGTGGTGCACGTCAACCCTATCTATTGTGGACCGATAGCGGTCCTTACAGAACAGCAGACTGTACCGCACTCAAGCCTATGTACCGTAGCACCCTATACCAAGTTACCAGTCCTTATAAGAACTTTTGTGGACCAAGCAGGTTGTGTATTAGTGTTTAGCAGACTGTACGTCAGTCCCTATACCGCTGAAGGACTGCTGCAGTATAGGGCAGCGGTCAGCAGTGGTGCACGTCAACCCTATCTATTGTGGACCGATAGCGGTCCTTACAGAACAGCAGACTGTACCGCACTCAAGCCTATGTACCGTAGCACCCTATACCAAGTTACCAGTCCTTATAAGAACTTTTGTGGAACAAGCAGGTTGTGTGTTAGTGATTAGCAGACTGTACGTCAGTCCCTATACCGCTGAAGGACTGCTGCAGTATAGGTGAGCGGTCAGCAGTGGTGCACGTCAACCCTATCTATTGTGGACCGATAGCGGTCCTTACAGAACAGCAGACTGTACCGCACTCAAGCCTATGTACCGTAGCACCCTATACCAAGTTACCAGTCCTTATAAGAACTTTTGTGGAACAAGTGAGTTGTGAATGTTTAGCAGACTGCAGCAGAAGGGCAGCAGTCAAGTATAATATCCTTTCTATATTTGGAAGAAAGAATATTATACATGTACAAGCCTATTACTGTACCACTGATACCAGTCCTGAAAAGAACCTTTGTGGAACTAATAATAACAGCAAGTCTTTAAAATTACCCTCACTGCCTGACAACACTGCTTCCTTCCTGTCCCTATACAAATTGGCAAAAAAAGAGAACGATTAGTGGTTACTGGAACAGCTCTTTTGTGGACCTTGATAGTAACAGCTAATGATGATGATGATGATGATGATGATGAAAGACTAATCTGGCTGTCCCTGTAGCATACACCGTCCTTTCCCTTTCTCTAAACTAACAAAAGACACTCAGGCTGCTGCAAGAATCAGCAGCACAGCAAACCTATCAACACCTAACACCTATACCAGTCCTGAAAAGAACTTTTGTGTACCAAATAGCTAGTGGTTTATCTCTCCCTACTCCACACAGGAACCTGTCCCTATCTTAACAGAAGAAAGAATGTAAAATGGCCACCGGATCGGGTGTATTTATAGGTTAGGGGGAATGTACAAGTGTCCATGTGCTGTCATGTCTCAATTGGCTGTCCTGTATCACATGATAAACGTGTCACCAAAGGTTAAAGTTCTTGTATACATTAAACACGTAAGTCCGCCGCGGCGAACGACGGAAAAAGGCGTTCGAACGTGCGGACCGCGAATGTCGGAAATTCGCCGCGAAACGACCGCCGGGCGAACCGTTCGGCCATCACTAACCGGCGGGCAGTCAGCTGAGCTTACTCTGAAGTAGCTATTATACCGCATATTTTTATAAATTACATCCATTGGCATACCTCACAACATTTTGAGATGGGCATGAGAGACACCTACTAACAAACGTATGTAGGCATAAGACACGCCCCCTGCCACACCCCCTTAAAGCAGAATTAACAAAAAAAAGGTTAATTAACCCCCCTGGCAGTATTCCTGAGTCTGGCTCGGGGTGGAAATTTTATACCAAAAGTGGTAACCCCGATCCAGACTCGGGATCGCAACGCTGAATGCAGGGAGCGCTTACTTACCTTGTCCCCTGGATCCAGCGATGTCCCCCTGCTGTACGAGCGAGTCGTGCTCCACTAGATCTATTACGGAGCCGATCTCCGTTCCCTGCGAGCGTTGCGACGCGCGGGGATGGAGAAAGGCGCCAAATTCAAAAAGTGAAGCACACAGTATACATACAGTATAATGTAATATTACAGATTACATTGCTGTATGTAATAATTTCACACCCCCTTTGTCCCTAGTGGTCTGCCCAGTGTCCTGCATGCAGTTTTATATTATAAAAACTGTTCTTTATGCCTGGAAACTGGAGATTGTCCATAGCAACCAAAACTGTCCCTTTACATCAAAAATGGTTTTAGACCAGCTAGAAAACAGCGATAATAAATTGGAATCACTCGCAGAATTGAGCAATAGCGATTTGTGGGGAGATCCGTCATCAAATACTGAAAAGTAATGACAGTGACAATTCTGCAACTGAGCAAATTTCAGTGTTTTTGATTTGATTACATTATTGAATAATTTTTATTATTGTTATATTATTATTTGGTATAATTATTTATAGTTATTTATTATATTATAATTTATGATTTCATTTTTCAAACTTTATCATACCCGGGATGTCTGCTAGACTCTGGTTTGGACAGATTTAAGTTAGTTATTATTCCTAAGAATTACAGGACTACAATATAAAACGCCAAATTTTCATGCAAAATAATTGTACTGCTTTCAGCACCTAAAATCTAAAATAATCGTACCGCCAGGGAGGTTAAATCCAGAAGTACTTTTTTTTAACCACTACTATTCCTTTATATTGACTTTTAAAATGTACAAATGCAGCCATTTAGAAATTGGATGAAAAGTTTAGCACAGGGAAACACTTTTAGAAAGAAAAAAAGTGCATTTTATATACAACTATATAGATCAGACCAAAATGAGGGACAGATGAGGGGGAAGAGGGACATTGCTCGAAATCAGGGACAGTCCCTCGAAATCAGGGACAGTTGCATTGGGGTGCTTAGTGCTATATACCAAAGGGAACTACCACTGCAAACAGTGAGTGTAGCAAATTGTGTGACTCTCTACTGCCACCTAGAGCTTGCTTGTGGGGGGCTCAGCTCCATCTCCTGCAGCAATTCTCAGCTGGCGTGGGAAGAATGCAGAGCGGCTGTATTTGTTTGAGAATAATAGGAGCTGGACAAAAAAAAACCTGCATTTGTCCTTTTTCTAGCTCTCATTAAAAACAAATACTGATTGTTGTTTTCTCAGACAGCTTGTAAGAATATCAAAGACAAAGTGCTTGTCTGAATAGCTGCAATGCAGCAGTGTACTGTGCAGTCCACATTGTCACTGTCACTCACAGTGGGCAGCTAACCACTCAGAACGTCCTCAGTGGCGGGGGGTTCTGTGTGCCTGCCATCAAACTGTTGAATTAATGCTCATTTTTAATTGGAGGCTGTAAAAAAAAACAAAAAACTAAAGGGCAGTCAATGTTCAAATAAAAATTTTAAGATTTAAAGTCGAGGATTCCTTCATAAAAGTAATTGAGGGTGCAAGAGTCTGCACTCCTCATTATGCCAATTCGATTTTGACTTTTCTTTTGCAAGTATTAAAACAGTATTACCTCCCAAAACAAAAAAACCGAAAAGGAGGTTTAAATAGTGTATAGGGATGAGCAGTTAACAGAGCAGTGGGGCAGGGCAAGTTGGTAGTTGACGTTAACCCCTCGTTACTCTGCTGTGAGGGTTTTCCCCATATCCAGATGCCGTCAGCTCCTTGTTGCTCTGTGGTTCCCTGGTAACACCATAAGCCTTTTACTTTTTATCACTCCCCATTCGTTCTTGCTTGACAACAGGATTGGATCTTATGATTATCATTGATTAAACTAGCTGTATTATTCCACTGCCTGTTGTGAGACTGCTTTTTCTACTAACCCATTGAGCGCTGGATTGTTTTGTTGAGTACACTCCTAAACCTTGTGGACAGCCTTCCCAGAAGAGTTGAAGCTGTTATAGCTATAGGGTGGACCAACTCAATATTGAACCCTACGGACTAAGACTGAGATGGCATTAAAGATCATGTGTGTGTAAAAGCAGGTGTCCCAATACTTTTGACAATATGGTGCCCCTGAGCTAAAATGGGAAAGGAGAAGAAGTTCCTGCAAATTAAGGGAATCTCTTGGGGCCTCTCTGGTGTCCCCATTGGACGATTTTCCCTCTATTACTTTTCTGGGAATTACCAAAATTTGGGGATTTTCTTTTACTTTAATTTTCAATGATAATGGTAAACATGACCCCTTCCCGTAAATATTCCATTTCACTACCCATACCTTTACCATTCCCATTTTACCTTCCCCTTTTCCCAATAAATAGACCACACCGCCTCCCTGCTGTTTCTGGAGCGAGCGCTGCCGAAAAAGACCGAGCCGACTGTACTGTGTACTCGCCTTGGCTCGGCTTGCAGTCCCACCCATACTGAGCGGGACTGCGAGCCGAGCCAAGCCGAATACACAGTAGAGTCGGCTCGGTCTTTTTCGGCAGCGCTCGCTCCAGAAACAGCAGGGAGGCGGGACTACGAGTGGAGCCGAGCAGACGGCTCGGTCTTTTTCGGCAGCGCTCGCTCCAGAAACAGCAGGGAGGCGGGACTACGAGCGGAGCCGAGCAGACGGCTCGGCCTTTTTCGGCGGCGCTCACACGGCCTGTCTCGGCAGCAGGGTATTTAAACATGGGCAAGGCTGCAAACGGCGCTGGGCAAGCTGGAAATGACACTGGCAAGCTGCAAATGACACTCTGCAAGGCTGCAAACAGCGCTGGGCAAGCTGCAAATGACACTGATCATTCTGCAATGATGAACAAGGCTGCAGATGGACACTGATAAGGCTGCATTGATGGGCATTTAAATGTAAGTTTTTTTTCCCTTAAACTGCCCTCCTAAAACTTTTTTCCTTAAAATGCCCTCCTAAACTTGGGGTGCGTGTTATACGCCGGTGCGTGTTATACCCCAATAAATACGGTAATTATGCTTGCAACCCAAGGTTTTACTGTGCATAGATTTTTTTTACTCCCTATACATTATGTTTTCTGTACATCTCACTGTTTTAGGTGGTTAGGTTACATGTGTTGGAAAAAACAGAATGTAGTTTGATTGAAAATATGCATTTTAATTTTCTTAGTGTTTAAAATAAACTCCGGCTGCAGTCATTGAAATAAGTCCAACTAAAGATAAGAAAAAGTACAGTGAAATGAAGGCACTTTGAGTTCTATGTACTATTACACTTAAGAACATTTTTTTTTTTTTAGACGCAATATAGATAGATGCATTTACAATAAAAGCATGGTTTCTGGATTGAGCTAAATGGAATTTAAAGTGAACCCTCCAAAGTGGAACTTACATTTGTGACTTGTAGTTATTTATTTCTTACAGGTACTTATATAGCGCTGTCAATTTACACAGCACTTTACATATGTATTCATACACATTAGTCCCTGCCCTCGAGGAGCTTACAGTCTAAGGTCCCTAACTCACATTCATACATACACATAGTAGGGCCAATATAGACAGGATTCAATTAACCTACCAGCATGTCTTTGTAGCATTGGAGGAAATTCACACAGACACAGAGAGAACACCACCAACTTTATGGTTAAAGCCAAAACCTTTTTAAAGCCAAAACCTTTTTTTCTCAGGTTTGGATAGGTGGCGGGGGGCGGGTTCCCACTAGGGAGATTCCCTTTGACTTTCCGTCCTGTAAACACAACTGGATGTGGAGGAACTCACTTCAAAGTAATGGATAGTCTCTTTTTGTCAGCTTGTGCTGCACTGTGTGTAGAGTTGTCCTTTGTGGTGGAGGAGTATGGCTTTGTTTCCTTATATCAGACCCGCTTCCCCAGAAGACTGCTGTGGTAGCTTTTAAGAAGTAGAAAGAGAGATGTAGAAAGCATATATCGCAGAATGAATGAAGCAGAAGCAGGGAGTTCTTACCACTCCATGTCTTTGGGTACAACTTCTCCAGCAAAGAGAACAGAGAGTAGCAGGTAGAGACATCATCTTATCTCACTCCAGAGCTGGTAAAGTAACCGTCAGAGACATCGGTGCCTTAGAACAGGCGTCTCCAACTTTCTAAACAAAGAACGAGTTTATTGTCCTTCAGACTTTAGGGGGTGCTGGACTGTTGCCAGTGGGAGGAGAAAATGCCCTAGGGTCAGGAGGAGGTAAAAAAAAAATCACATAGTACCTGTGGCCATTAGGAGAAGGAATAGTGACCCACTATTGGCTTTAGTGGAAGGAATAGCATCCCACTGTTGTTTTCAGTGCAAGGAATAGTGTCCAATTGTTTATCTTGGTGGGAGGAAAAGCGCCCCATTGTTGGTGTCAGTGGAAGGAATAAATCTCCATCACTGGAGTTAGTGGAAGGAATAACGTTCCATTGCTGGTGTCAGTGGGAGGAATACTGCCGCACTGTTGGTGTCAGTGGAAGGAATAATCTTTAATTGTTGATGTCAATGGGAGAAATAGTGCCCCACTGCTGGTGTCAGTGGGAGGAATAGTGCCCCATTGTCATTGTCAGTGGGGGAAAAAAGTACACAATTGCTTATTTCAGAGTGGGGGGAATAGTGCCCCATCAGGGGTGATAGTGGAAGAGATGGCGCCCCATCACTGGTGTCAGTGGAAGGAATTAATGCTTCATCATTGGTATCAGTGGAAGAAGCAATGCTCCATTGTTGATGTCAGTTCAAGTACTACTGCCTTACGGTTGGTGTCCGTGAAAGGAATAGTGCCTCGTTGTTGGTGTCAGTGAAAGGAATGGTGCCTTATTGTTGGTGTCAGTGAGAGGAATGATGCCTCATTGTTGGTGTCAGTGAGAAAAATAGTGCCCCCATTGTTTGTGTCAGTGGGAGGAAGAGTGTCTCTTAACAGTGGGCGGAGCAGTGTCCCAAGGGCTGGATGAAGGCAAGCAAAGGATCTAATGGAAGGGGATTGATTCCTTTCTGTTTTTTTTTAGCAAATCAGATTGGAGGTAGGCAGGTGTAAAAGGACACAAATCTGTTTCATAGAGGTGAATGGAGGGTTCGATTGAGTTGGACCGATTGTGTGAAAGGGGCCTTTCACACTAATGCAGCGCAGTGCACCTGTGTCTTTCCTGCAGGTTAGCTACACTTTGCCATATAATTCTATTATATCCTGCAGGTGTGGTGCACTTTCTGAAAGCTCACCAAACCCGCAGGTAATAACAGAAGTCTATGCCTCAGTGCGGGTAACCTGAAGGTGCACTGCACCTGCGGATCAATTTGAAAGCAGCTCAGTAACCACTGCGCAGATATGCCCATATATACACTGCAATTATAGTAATAAACTGACCTTTAATAACAGTCTTCCATTCAGGTATCGCCTGCTGTTGCTGTCCCCAGCAGAGTGCATTTTGGCATCACTCCGCGTGTGGCAAGAGATGGTGCTATACAGGAAGCATCAGCTTATACAGCTCTGCTTCACAGCTGCTTGCTTTCTCAGCTTCATTAACACAGATGCTCTGGGATGGGGTGTCTGCAACCCATGATCTGGGCTTGCCAATCTGCCATCCCACAGAAGGAGGTCACGGGCCACATCAGAGGGCTCCACGGGCCACATGTGGTCCCCGGGCCACTGGTTGGGCACCCCTGCCTTAGATGATCTCACAGCTATGTGCACAGAAAGTACACTGATATATTGGAGAAATTCAAGACAAAAGGTACCCCACAGCTCTCACTGACTCCTCCTGTTGACCACGTTACTACAGATGAAGGAGATAATATGAGGTCAGAGGGAGTGACCGGTGAGAGCCGCAGGATCCCCAAGAGATTAATTATCCTGAGGTGTCATTTTCCTAACTGAAATGGGAAAGGCAAGTATTTTTTTCTTTACATTTTCAGGCAATAAACACTTTAAAATAAATAAAAAAAATGTTGCGACATGGCCACGTTAAATACCATATCAGCAATCGCTCCAATAATTTTACCTTTATAGGTCTTCTTCAATATCAGATAATAACTTTATGGTGTTTTTTTGTTTTTTTTTGGCAATATCCAGTTGTCTGCGATATATAAGAAGCGATCAAGCAATTGGAATATTTTCTATTGCTCCCTGAAGATTTCGGTTTTCAACCAGCAAAAACTGCACTGCATGCTCCATTTCCCTTAAAATGGAAATTTTACGTGTGATTGTTCCGCAGTTTGTCTGAGTGATCATACTGAAATAATGAGCCTCGCTAAAAATACTCTCTGTGCATCTCATTAGCTGTGGAATGATTCTATTTTTACAAACGGAATCATTTTAATGGTTTTGTTCTTCCTCCTGTGTAGTGATGGACGAACTTCCGACGGGACGTTTCGCGAACGCGAAATGCGAACGGACCCAAACGTTCGCGAAACCGACCGTTCGCCGCGGGCCCCATTGACTTCAATGGGAGGCGAACTTTGCAAACCTTCATGTCGAATTTGCGGCCACGTGGTAATTATTAGGGGGTAAAACGTAGTCCCACCATCTGGACAATGACATAATACATGTATGAGGTGAATTTGGGATCGATAACTACAAGCATTTTTATTTTATTTGGGAAATTGTTCTAACAATTCAGGACTATGGAGCTAATGAAGGCAATGGAGGAGAGGGAAGGTCAGGGACCAGGGTAGGCAAAGAAGAGGGTGCAGGAGATGATCACCAGCAGCGTGACATACCGGAATGACACATGCACCGTGATAGAGGCATCTGACAGCAGCACCGTAATACAGAGCACTGACAGCAGCACCGTGACATACAGCGCTGACAGCAGCACCGTGACATACAGCGCTGACAGCAGCACCGTGACATACAGCGCTGACAGCAGCACCGTGACATACAGCGCTGACAGCAGCACCGTGACATACAGCGCTGACAGCAGCACCGTGACATACAGCGCTGACAGCAGCACCGTGACATACAGCGCTGACAGCAGCACCGTGACATACAGCGCTGACAGCAGCACCGTGACATACAGCGCTGACAGCAGCACCGTGACATACAGCGCTGACAGCAGCACCGTGACATACAGCGCTGACAGCAGCACCGTGACATACAGCACTGACAGCAGCACCGTAAGCAGCCCCAGGAGGAAGTCAGCACAGCACAGGGATGGTGTGATCCCCTCATAATAAGAACCCCCAGGAGGAAGTCAGCACAGCACAGGGATAGTGTGATCCCTTCATAATAAGAACCCCCAGGAGGAAGTCAGCACAGCACAGGGATATCATAAGCAGCCCCAGTAGAAATATGACACCGCTCAACCTCTTCAAAGAGGAGGGTAGGGGCATATAGTACGGTGTGCTTTTTTGGGTCAAGGAAGTGAGCCAAATGAATTAAGAAGGTCTGTGTGCTTGATTAAAAAAATAGTTTATAGACATATACATGGTCTACTGGTCACATGTGTTGAATTCCTCCGAGATCCATGCCTCATTCATTTTTAGAAATGTGAGGTAGTTAACACTGTGGTGAGCTAGGCGAGTACGCTTATCGGTCACAATCCCCCCTGCTGCGCTGAACGTCCTTTCGGACAGGACACTGGATGAGGGGCAAGCCAACAGTTCGATTGCAAATTGGGCAAGCTCTGGCCAGAGGTCAAGCCTGCCCACCCAGTAGTCTAGGGGTTCATCACTCCTCAGAGCGTCCACATCGGCCGTTAACCCAATGTAGTCGGACACCTGACGGTCTAGGCGTTCCCTGATGCTGGATCCGGATGACACCTGTCGATGGGTCGGCTGAAAGAATGACCTCATATCCGAAGTCACCAACACATCTTCAAACCGGCCTCTTCTTGCAGGCGCTGTTGGATTGGTACCCGCAAATCCTTCTCTGGGAGTGGGAATTGCTCCTCTGCCAGCGCACGCAAAAGCAGAATGCAGCATTTCTCGAAGCAAGGCCTGGAAGTGCTGCATTCTGACAGCCCTCTGCGACGGCGGTAACATTTCCGCCATTTTGTGTTTGTACCGGGGGTCTAAGTACGTTGCCACCCAGTACTGGTCCTTGACCCTCATGCTTTTTATACGGGGGTCCCTATTAAAACACTGGAGCATGAAGGCCCCCATTTGCACTAAAGTGGAAGCGGTGTGGTGGCCTGGCTCCTGCTCATCATCCAGGATAATGTCGTCCTCTTCATTCTCCTCTCCCCATCCTCGCACAACAGGGATCCCAGAAAGGTTTAAAGCATGCTCTTCTTGCTCCTGCTCATCCGCCCCGGCACCATCCTCCTCTGACTCCTCATCAGACTCCTGTTGTTGACTTGTCTCAGATAGAGTAGCCCCCCCTGGGAATTCATCCAGCATTGCGACTTCCTCATCTTCCCGCTCCTGCTCCTCCACAGCCTGATCAATGACACGACGCAATGCACGCTCCAGAAAGAAGGCATAAGGTACCATGTCACTGATGGCGCCATGGCTGCGACTGACCAGTTTGGTGATCTCCTCAAATGGCCGCAGAAGTCTGCATGTGTCGCGCATGAGCAGCCACTGGCGCGGTGAAAAAAAACCCAGCTCCCCAGAACCGTTTCTTTCGCAGAGTTCATACAGGTAGACGTTAACTGCACGTTTCTGCTGGAGCAGCCTATCAAGCATATAGAAGGTTGAGTTCCATCGCGTCGGGCAATCGCAAATAAGACGTCTGACCGGCAGATGGTGTCGCCGCTGAATGTCAGCAAGGCGAGCCATGGCCGTGTAAGATCTTCTGAAATGGGCCGAGATTTTCCTTGCCTGCCGCAAGATGTCCTGGACCCCAGGGTATTTGACAAGGAATCGCTGCACGACCAAGTTTAAGACGTGTGCCATGCACGGCACGTGCGTGATTTTGCCCTGTTTCAATGCGCTAAGCAGATTGGCACCGTTGTCACACACCACTTTACCAACTGTCAAATTGAGCGGTGTTAGCCACTCATCTGCCTGTGAACGCAAAGCTGAAAGGAGTGCCGGGCCAGTGTGGCTCTTTGCTTCCAGGCACAACAGACGCAGCACGGCATGGCAACGTCTCACCTGGCATGTGGAATAGGTTCTGGGGAGCTTGGGCGGTGCAGTGGAAGAGACGCTAGCAGCGGAAAAGGAGGAGGCAGCTGAGGAGGAGAGGGAGGAGGATGGAGTAGGAGGAGGAGAAGAAGAGTCAGGCCTGCATGCAATCCGTGGCGGTAAAACCAAATCTACACGGGTGCCACGGGTTACATGCTTGACGGCCGTCAGAAGGTTCACCCAGTGGGCAGTAAAACTGATATACCTTCCCTGCCCGTGTTTGCTAGACCACGTGTCTGTGGTCAGATGTATCTTGGCACCGACACTGTGTGCCAGAGATACATTCACTTGCCGCTGAACATGGCCATATAGCTCTGGGATGCCCTTCTCTGAGAAATACTTCCTTCCTGGGACCTTCCATTGTGGTGTTCCAATGGCCACAAATTTGCGAAAGGCCTCCGAGTCCACCAGTTTATATGGCAGTAGTTGGCGGGCTATGAGTTCTGACAAGCCAGCCGCCAACCGTTGGGCAAGAGGGTTATCCGGCATCATCATTTTTTTACGCTCAAACATTAGGCCCACGGAAGCCTGCCTTTTTGCAGAAAAATGTGAGCTTGGCGTGATGGAAGGTGGAGTGGAGGACAATTGTGAGGAGAGAGGAGAAGGAGAAGTAGAAGACGAGGCTGGACGGTGAGAGCCTGCAGTGTGGCTTTGTGTGTTCCGTTGCTCCCACTGGGCTCGGTGATGGCTGCTCATGTGCCTTCTTAAGGCGGTCGTCCCTAGGTGAGTATTGGGCTTACCGCGACTAACGCGTTGACTGCAAAGATTGCAGATGGCAACGCTATTGTCAGCAGCGGACACGTTAAAAAAAGCCCACACTGCGGAGCCATGTGCCGGTGTCCTGGGAGCGCCAGATGTGACCGTACATGGTCGATGACTCGCTCCTGATACATTTGCAGTCTGCTTTGTCCCTGCTGTGCAATGTAAGTCATTGCTGCTTCTCCTCCCTATCTGCTGGTCCATATCTCCCTCTGAACTCCCCTCCTCTTCCTCTCTTGTGGGCACCCACGTGACATCACTAGACACGTCATCATCAACGTCACCTTCCCCACCGCTATAAGTAGAGATCTCGGAGTAGGCAGCAACACCGGGGACCAACCTCCTCCTTGGGCTGATCTGGGTACTGGCGTCAGACTGCTGAGTAGCGCTTGTTGCTACCTCCTCTTCCTGATCCAATACCAAGAGTGGCTGCGCATCAGAAATGTCCTCTTGATATGGATCGGAAAATAATTCCAGTGACTCAAGCGGAAGGTATGTGGTGGTGGTGGTGGTGGTCGTGTTGTTGGTGGTAGTGTCTTTGGGGGTGCACATAGCAGAGAGTGAAGAAGAGGGTGCAGATCGAGAGGATGAGGAGGGTGCAGAAGAGTAAGGCTGAGCGAGCCACTCAACCAAGTCTGGTGCATCCTTTAAAGTAATTGAACGCACCTTCTGCAACTTCCCACTTTGGCTCAAGCCTGTTGCTCCTGCCCTACCCCTACCACCCCTGCGGAAGGGCCTGCCTCTTCCTCTGCATGTCATTTTTTAAATGACCCTGTGACAAAACTCTTAGTCCCTATACCGCTGAAGGACTGCTGCAGTATAGGTGAGCGGTCAGCAGTGGTGCACGTCAACCCTATCTATTGTGGACCTATAGCGGTCCTTACAGAACAGCAGACTGTACCGCACTCAAGCCTATGTACCGTAGCACCCTATACCAAGTTACCAGTCCTTATAAGAACTTTTGTGGACCAAGCAGGTTGTGTATTAGTGTTTAGCAGACTGTACGTCAGTCCCTATACCGCTGAAGGACTGCTGCAGTATAGGGCAGCGGTCAGCAGTGGTGCACGTCAACCCTATCTATTGTGGACCGATAGCGGTCCTTACAGAACAGCAGACTGTACCGCACTCAAGCCTATGTACCGTAGCACCCTATACCAAGTTACCAGTCCTTATAAGAACTTTTGTGGACCAAGCAGGTTGTGTATTAGTGTTTAGCAGACTGTACGTCAGTCCCTATACCGCTGAAGGACTGCTGCAGTATAGGGCAGCGGTCAGCAGTGGTGCACGTCAACCCTATCTATTGTGGACCGATAGCGGTCCTTACAGAACAGCAGACTGTACCGCACTCAAGCCTATGTACCGTAGCACCCTATACCAAGTTACCAGTCCTTATAAGAACTTTTGTGGACCAAGCAGGTTGTGTATTAGTGTTTAGCAGACTGTACGTCAGTCCCTATACCGCTGAAGGACTGCTGCAGTATAGGTGAGCGGTCAGCAGTGGTGCACGTCAACCCTATCTATTGTGGACCGATAGCGGTCCTTACAGAACAGCAGACTGTACCGCACTCAAGCCTATGTACCGTAGCACCCTATACCAAGTTACCAGTCCTTATAAGAACTTTTGTGGAACAAGCAGGTTGTGTGTTAGTGATTAGCAGACTGTACGTCAGTCCCTATACCGCTGAAGGACTGCTGCAGTATAGGTGAGCGGTCAGCAGTGGTGCACGTCAACCCTATCTATTGTGGACCGATAGCGGTCCTTACAGAACAGCAGACTGTACCGCACTCAAGCCTATGTACCGTAGCACCCTATACCAAGTTACCAGTCCTTATAAGAACTTTTGTGGACCAAGCAGGTTGTGTATTAGTGTTTAGCAGACTGTACGTCAGTCCCTATACCGCTGAAGGACTGCTGCAGTATAGGGCAGCGGTCAGCAGTGGTGCACGTCAACCCTATCTATTGTGGACCGATAGCGGTCCTTACAGAACAGCAGACTGTACCGCACTCAAGCCTATGTACCGTAGCACCCTATACCAAGTTACCAGTCCTTATAAGAACTTTTGTGGACCAAGCAGGTTGTGTATTAGTGTTTAGCAGACTGTACGTCAGTCCCTATACCGCTGAAGGACTGCTGCAGTATAGGGCAGCGGTCAGCAGTGGTGCACGTCAACCCTATCTATTGTGGACCGATAGCGGTCCTTACAGAACAGCAGACTGTACCGCACTCAAGCCTATGTACCGTAGCACCCTATACCAAGTTACCAGTCCTTATAAGAACTTTTGTGGAACAAGCAGGTTGTGTGTTAGTGATTAGCAGACTGTACGTCAGTCCCTATACCGCTGAAGGACTGCTGCAGTATAGGGCAGCGGTCAGCAGTGGTGCACGTCAACCCTATCTATTGTGGACCGATAGCGGTCCTTACAGAACAGCAGACTGTACCGCACTCAAGCCTATGTACCGTAGCACCCTATACCAAGTTACCAGTCCTTATAAGAACTTTTGTGGAACAAGCAGGTTGTGTGTTAGTGATTAGCAGACTGTACGTCAGTCCCTATACCGCTGAAGGACTGCTGCAGTATAGGTGAGCGGTCAGCAGTGGTGCACGTCAACCCTATCTATTGTGGACCGATAGCGGTCCTTACAGAACAGCAGACTGTACCGCACTCAAGCCTATGTACCGTAGCACCCTATACCAAGTTACCAGTCCTTATAAGAACTTTTGTGGACCAAGCAGGTTGTGTATTAGTGTTTAGCAGACTGTACGTCAGTCCCTATACCGCTGAAGGACTGCTGCAGTATAGGGCAGCGGTCAGCAGTGGTGCACGTCAACCCTATCTATTGTGGACCGATAGCGGTCCTTACAGAACAGCAGACTGTACCGCACTCAAGCCTATGTACCGTAGCACCCTATACCAAGTTACCAGTCCTTATAAGAACTTTTGTGGACCAAGCAGGTTGTGTATTAGTGTTTAGCAGACTGTACGTCAGTCCCTATACCGCTGAAGGACTGCTGCAGTATAGGTGAGCGGTCAGCAGTGGTGCACGTCAACCCTATCTATTGTGGACCGATAGCGGTCCTTACAGAACAGCAGACTGTACCGCACTCAAGCCTATGTACCGTAGCACCCTATACCAAGTTACCAGTCCTTATAAGAACTTTTGTGGAACAAGCAGGTTGTGTGTTAGTGATTAGCAGACTGTACGTCAGTCCCTATACCGCTGAAGGACTGCTGCAGTATAGGTGAGCGGTCAGCAGTGGTGCACGTCAACCCTATCTATTGTGGACCGATAGCGGTCCTTACAGAACAGCAGACTGTACCGCACTCAAGCCTATGTACCGTAGCACCCTATACCAAGTTACCAGTCCTTATAAGAACTTTTGTGGACCAAGCAGGTTGTGTATTAGTGTTTAGCAGACTGTACGTCAGTCCCTATACCGCTGAAGGACTGCTGCAGTATAGGGCAGCGGTCAGCAGTGGTGCACGTCAACCCTATCTATTGTGGACCGATAGCGGTCCTTACAGAACAGCAGACTGTACCGCACTCAAGCCTATGTACCGTAGCACCCTATACCAAGTTACCAGTCCTTATAAGAACTTTTGTGGAACAAGCAGGTTGTGTGTTAGTGATTAGCAGACTGTACGTCAGTCCCTATACCGCTGAAGGACTGCTGCAGTATAGGTGAGCGGTCAGCAGTGGTGCACGTCAACCCTATCTATTGTGGACCGATAGCGGTCCTTACAGAACAGCAGACTGTACCGCACTCAAGCCTATGTACCGTAGCACCCTATACCAAGTTACCAGTCCTTATAAGAACTTTTGTGGACCAAGCAGGTTGTGTATTAGTGTTTAGCAGACTGTACGTCAGTCCCTATACCGCTGAAGGACTGCTGCAGTATAGGGCAGCGGTCAGCAGTGGTGCACGTCAACCCTATCTATTGTGGACCGATAGCGGTCCTTACAGAACAGCAGACTGTACCGCACTCAAGCCTATGTACCGTAGCACCCTATACCAAGTTACCAGTCCTTATAAGAACTTTTGTGGAACAAGTGAGTTGTGAATGTTTAGCAGACTGCAGCAGAAGGGCAGCAGTCAAGTATAATATCCTTTCTATATTTGGAAGAAAGAATATTATACATGTACAAGCCTATTACTGTACCACTGATACCAGTCCTGAAAAGAACCTTTGTGGAACTAATAATAACAGCAAGTCTTTAAAATTACCCTCACTGCCTGACAACACTGCTTCCTTCCTGTCCCTATACAAATTGGCAAAAAAAGAGAACGATTAGTGGTTACTGGAACAGCTCTTTTGTGGACCTTGATAGTAACAGCTAATGATGATGATGATGATGATGATGATGAAAGACTAATCTGGCTGTCCCTGTAGCATACACCGTCCTTTCCCTTTCTCTAAACTAACAAAAGACACTCAGGCTGCTGCAAGAATCAGCAGCACAGCAAACCTATCAACACCTAACACCTATACCAGTCCTGAAAAGAACTTTTGTGTACCAAATAGCTAGTGGTTTATCTCTCCCTACTCCACACAGGAACCTGTCCCTATCTTAACAGAAGAAAGAATGTAAAATGGCCACCGGATCGGGTGTATTTATAGGTTAGGGGGAATGTACAAGTGTCCATGTGCTGTCATGTCTCAATTGGCTGTCCTGTATCACATGATAAACGTGTCACCAAAGGTTAAAGTTCTTGTATACATTAAACACGTAAGTCCGCCGCGGCGAACGACGGAAAAAGGCGTTCGAACGTGCGGACCGCGAATGTCGGAAATTCGCCGCGAAACGACCGCCGGGCGAACCGTTCGGCCATCACTACTCCTGTGTGTCCACTCCGGCTGCCTCCTTCGCTCATTATATCTGTATTGGTAGAAAATACATTCCGTAACCCAAAATTCCCCCAGAATGCCCTCACCTCTTCACAAATAATGAATTGTTGCCTTCGTAGAACTGTTTTGTTTTTTGTTTTTTTTCAGTAAATTTCTTTTTTCTTTCTACACTTTATTTGACACTTGTCAGTATAGTATTAGTAAATGGTGTTGGCATTTTACATCTCAGGAAAACGGTGAAATATCCGTATTATGCAGCGGAGGGAACGCTAATGCATCGCTCAGAAAGATGAAAATACAACTGCGGGGGGGATTTTAAGTGAGTCCAAAAATGAGTCACTCTTTAGACAATGTGCTTGTTTTTTGCTCGCTTTATCGCCTGTTTTACAGACATGGAGATTGTCAGCAGACGGCAAAATCCTCATTTGAATACGAAGATAAAATTGTCTAAGTGGAACACGTTGTACCATAGTGGCATTTTAATGAACAGCTCCAAATATATAAAACAAACCTTTACTTATGTATTCTTTCAGTCTTAAATAATTTTTTTGCCATTCAACCAGTCTGAGTTCCTGAAATATGTCTTTATGGGGTTGATTTACTAAAACTGGAGAGTGCAAAATCTGGTGCAGCAGGGTAGCAAATCAACTTCTAACTTCAGCTTGTTCAATTAAAGTGATTGTAAATGATCACTTTGTAAAACAAACCATTCAGTTTAAAATAGAAATAAAGACATTTTTGTATAGATAAATAAAAAAAAAAGCATTATAAATACCCTTTTTCCCTTTTTTATAAGTGATCACATTCCCTTTGTTCTCAGCTGCATACGAGCTGGGGAAAAAGAAGCAGCAGCACACTGAGCTTCCCAGTGAATGGCTGGGCAGCAGGGCGTGTAAGGACCGATCATTGGAGATGACCATGCTGAGTTCCCAGCATAACGAGCAGGGCCCTCTGATTCCCCCATCTTGAATTGTATTGTTTTGTAATGTCTACCCTAATGTTGTAAAGTGCTGTGTAAACTGTCGGTGCTATATAAATCCTGTATAATAATAATAGCTAGAGAACTGACTATGTGCTCTCCTGCTTAGTGTGGTCAGTTTTTAATAGGAAAGTAGAGGGACTGGCAGGAACTCCAGGGATTTCACATGAAGGAAACAATACAAATAGAACAGGATACTTTCTCATACAAGTACGTGGTACAGCAGAAACATATCAGGATGGAATATGAAATGTTGGGTTAGCAAACACTTTTAAACTTTGACAAAAAACAAAAATGAAAGTTGAATGGTTTCTGTGCAGAGCTACACCAGATCTTTCACTCTTTAGTTTTAGTAAATCAACTCCCATAGTGCTTTACTGCATTCCATCTGAAGGAAGAGGAGGACTGTGGCGAGTCGGTGCCACCAGTGTGCCAATGTTCAAGTGTAAAGCTGACCACACACAATAGGATTTTATTTTACAAAATTCTATAGTCCTCTGATGCCCATCCTGTGGCCCAAGGGCCAAAAATGGAGAACAACTGAGCATATGCAGAGCAGGGTGAGACAGCATATTACTAGATTTTAAACAGGATTTAAAACAGTGTAGGAACTTTTTTTTAAGTTTTACTATACCAGCAAAAGGGGCCAGCCTGAAGTGATCTAGCTGGACTTAAAAGGGTTGTAAAGTCAGAAGGTTATTTTATCTTAATGCATTCTATGCAAAAAACCTTCTGTGTACCGCAGTCTCCTCTGAGCCCCCCCTCTAATACTTACCTGAACCCCATTTCTATCCAGCGATGTCCACGAGTGCTTCGTCAGCTCAGGACTCTCCCTCCTGATTGGCTGAGACACAGCAGCGATGCAATTGACTCCCACTGCTGTCAGTGTCAGTGAAGGAGAGACAGGGGACAGGGCCGAACCACAGCACTGTGTCTGAATGGAGGCAAGGAGCTTTAGCGCAGCTTGGGTGCCCCCATAGCATGCTGCTTGCTGTAGGGGCAATCAACAGAAGGGAGGGGCCAGGAGCCTCAGCCAGGGACCCTAGAAGAGGAGTAATGGGGCTTTTCTGTGCAAAAGCATTGTATAAAATGTTTATTATTTTTAAATAAAAAATAAATAAACATTAACATCACCTTAATGCTTCCATTCACATTGGTGCATGGTATGGGGCCCTTGGAACTTTGCAGTCTGCAAAGACTGCATGTGGCCCTTGGGCTGCAAGATGGGCATCACCAGGGATCTAAAGGATCATTGCTATTACTCCTATACAAAGCAGAGCTTTCCATTTAGCCAGTCTAAGCATCTGAAATGTGTATTTATATTGTTGAACAACATTCCGTCTGAGGCTGAAGGGCTGGAGGCAGAGGTACCTAGGTTGGGTTACATGAGGGACTGTGGTCGGTAGGTGTCCCTATTGCGCAGGTATTAAAGTGTACAGTTGACCACACACAATGCAATATTATTGTACACAATCCTTTAGCTTCCTGGTGCCCAACCTTTGGTCCAAGTGCCACATGTGCCGTTTGGTACTTGTTATACAACTCCTGGATCTCAACAGTCTTCAATGGGAAAGGGAGCATTGATTTCTATAGGGGTAATAGCAGTGAGCTCTACTAGTCTCATGTAACATGTTACTCTTTTATTGCCTTCTACGCATATCTCCAGGCTTCAACTAAACCTGTGGCTTGCCTACACTCTCCGACCATCATTTTCTCTAGTATCCCTGTGTCTTTGTCCTCTCTAGCATTACATAAACAGTTTGGCCCTTTGGTCAGGGGCCAATGTTGAGGCCCTCTATAACTCATTGGTTGACAACAAGTGCTTTGGATCAGTCCTGACAACTCTATAGTGCATGGACCTTCCGGACTGAAAACAAATTGATTCAATTATTTAGGTATGCCCTCAGAAACTTTTGGTGTACCTAGAGGTGGGTATACAAAGATGGAAAAGTGTATGATCAGGGGGGCCCTGTATCAACAGAACCTGTAAAATATAGTCTCCTGCACATCAATGGTATTCTTTATACAGTTTTAGTGTAAAACATTTCACATGTAAAATTAGGCAACATTTCAGAGCCTAAGATGGCTCCTTCCCCAAGGCAGCATAGTGTGAGTATATTGCCTTGAGGAAGCAACCGGATTTTGATCCGACTGATCTTGTCCGAAACTGTTACATACACACGGTCAGACAAAGTTGTCGGAAAATCCAATCATTCAGAACGTGATGACGTAATTTTGTTACGATGGGACTACATTCAGGCTAGTAGCCAATAGCTTTGGTGTAGGAATTTGATCTGAGCATGCGTGGCACTTTGTCCGATCGGAATTCTCTACACATGATCGGAGTATGTCCGATCGGAGCAGTTTGTCGGAAAATATTTCCAGCAAGTTGGAAAATTTGGTCCAATGGATATTCCGACGGAAACAGTCTGATGCAGACCACACACAGTTGGAATATCCGACAAAATGGTCCGATAGGACACATTCCGACGGAATCTCCGACCGTGTGTACAAGGGCTAAGGGTGCTAAATGTCACCTAATTTCACATGAGACAACGTTTCACTATAAAACTGTAAACCAAATTTGGATTGCTGGTGACCTTCTTGATTTTGCTGAACTCAACATGGAACCATCCACCATTGTCATTTCAAACACTTAAAATTTGCAGTGTTTGAGAGAGCAGAAAGCTATACAGAGATGCCATATATTTTCAGGGATCCATATCCTTACAAATATGTTTAAAGTGATCCACATGAATATGAAAAAATTGAATGTTCTGCTTTACTAAAAGCAGTCACTATGGCAGATTCTCTTTGATGGAACTCTTTGGGTAAACCTGTACATTTCATGCTTTCTTTGGCATTTGTCTTTATAGAACGGCCAGTGTGGAGAAGGAATGAAGTCTCGTAATCTCACGTGTATAGTGCACGATGGTTCCACCTCCGGTGCAGAAAAGCAAGTAGACCACAAATTGTGTGGCCGGTTACCTGGAGAGGAAAGTCCACTTAGTCTGCCCTGCTACGTACCGTGTCCAGGTAGAGTCATCATCATCAGGAAATGTCCTTACATTTATTGCTACTCTCTTGATACATGGATGGGAAAATATTAGCAATTTCTAGTGGAAATAAGTTTGAAAGGTCAAAAAATAGAAAAAAAAGATGGACTTTTAAGGTTGCCACTATAAACCCCAATTAGGAAAAAATGGGTCTCACATAGAGATGAACATATTTAATTTATTGGAATTACATATAAAACACATGACTAAAGAAATACATAAACATGTCTGTATGAACTACTGTCCAGTAGAGGACAACCGGAACAGGGAGTCGATAATGGAAAAACCACATGGATGGCCCTGGGATGATGACACTGTGGTCCGAGAAGATTCCTTTTGGCTGGGGGGCAAACAGATGGGGTCTCAAATATCAGCACCAATGAATCACTACATGTTTCGCTGATAGCTTCTTTAGAGGATCCTATTAGTACTAAGGGTATATTA
Source organism: Lithobates pipiens (assembly GCF_037356315.1). Lineage (NCBI taxonomy): Eukaryota > Metazoa > Chordata > Amphibia > Anura > Ranidae > Lithobates > Lithobates pipiens. Next base: position 77,986,304 of record NW_027507784.1, on the reverse strand, counting down.
TAAATACTATTGGGTTCATGTACTTACTGTATATAATCATAAATAATCATTAATAAGTACGTACATGAACCCAATAAGAGTTAGACTTTTATTCTTATCTCAGCTGCCTTTAGAAATATTCCAATTTACACCATGTCCAAGACACGGGGGTCACCAAGACAGGAAGTGAGAGAAATTCTCACTAACAGGGATCCAACACCAATAAAAGTCAGACAGAAGTTTTAAATATACTTCACTGTACAGTCCAAAGTACAGCAGTGGCCAGCACTATTTTCTTCGGTAAAACCTCATCCATCGTTGCTCAGCTCTCCTCCAGTGTTAATATTTTTTTGGGGAATTTTGGTGGATGAGTACGGTAACTCTTGTGGAAAGCCTTCCCAAAATTTGGAGGCTGTAATAGCTGTGAAGGGAGTGCCAGCTCCATAATAATGCCCATGGTTGTGGAATGGGATGTGAAACAAGCTCATATAGATTGGAACATCAAGTGTCCACAAACCTTTGCCCATATAATGTATTTTTAGAACGCAACTCAAATTTTGAGAAATTATTTTCAGCATGGCCTATTATTATTATTATACAGAATTTATATACTGCAGACGGTTTATGCACCACTTTACAACATAAAGGCAGACAGTACAATTACAATACAGTTTAATACAGTAGGAATCAGAGAGCCCTGCTCATTAGAGCTTACAATCTACCAGTGACCACTGTTCAGGATGCTCAATTTAATTTTCCTACCCCAATATGCCCCTTATCTGCAAGAGGAGAAAGTACTTTATTCTAATGCTGAGTCCTGTGTGTTATCATTTGCTGTTCTAGGTGATTGTCATCTCGCTGAATGGTCCCAGTGGAGCTCTTGTGAAGTCACGTGCATTGATGGGCGCAGTTTTGAAACATTCGGACTCCAGACAAGGTCGAAAACGTTCATTGTGCAGTCACTAGAGAATCAGGAGGAATGTCCAAAGCCAGTCATTGAGACCAGGCCCTGCACAGGTTCAAATCTATTTGATATATTTATTTATTTATTTATTTTTGTTAAGGGCACCAAGAATAGAATACAAGTTACAAATAGCTGTTAAAAAAGAATTCTGGGTAAAAGTGTACATTCCGTATTTATCGGTGTATAAAACGCACCGGCGTATAACACGCACCCCAAGTTTAGGAGGGAATTTAAAAGAAAAAAAACTTTTAGGAGGGAAGTTTAAGGAAAAAAACTTACATTTAAATGCCCATCAATGCAGCCTTGTCAGTGTCATTTGCAGCCTTCCATTTAGCCTTGTCAGTCGTTTGCAGACTTGTCTGTGTGTTTGCCATTTAAAAATGGTGCCGCCGAGATACAGAGTGGATGTCCTGTGTATTTCGGCGGCGCTCGGTAGTTCTCAGCCATTCTCCGCCGCTTTTGCTATTTTCGGTCACACTCGGCCGTTCTCGGCTATCTTCTGCCGTTCTCGGCTATTTTCGGCCACACTCGGCCGTTCTCAGCTATCTTCGGCCGTTCTCGGCTATTTTCAGCCACGCTTGGCCGTTCTCGGCAGCTTTCGGAAAGCCAAAAGCCACTGAGAACGGCCAAATGTGGCCGAAAATAGCCGAGAACGGCCAAAGATAGCCGAGTGCGGCCGAAAATACCCGGAAGCCGCCGAGAATGGCAAAAAGGCTTACAAACAGCGGGATATCAGCGTATAACACGCACCCCCGATTTCCCCCTGATTTTAGGGGGGAAAAGTCCGTGTTATGTGGCGATAAATACGGTAGTTACATTGGTCCATCTTGAATCAATTTAACTATACTGTACATATACCATACCCCTGGGCTCGCTCTAGAAGTTGGAAATTACTGTAGCAAACACCCCTACTGCAGTAATCTCCACTAGCTTTGGGGCCTTTGCTTAGTGGTTTCCCTGCTACATTCTGAACACAGGAGGTATAATTAGCACAGATGCCATTCAGAGAATGCCTTGCATTTTCTCCATGACTGCAAAGCTTTCTTTTAAGGAGGAGGTGGGGTGGTGACATCACGCTCTCTATCTCATCTAATCAAATAATGCTTTGCATTTATTGAAAATGTGCAAAGTATTCTCTGCATGGCACCCATGCCTAGTGGCCGACCTCCTGTGTTCACAATGCAGCAGGACAGCCACTCAGCATGGAACCCAGAAGCCAATAGATATCACTGGATTAGAGGTGCCTACTACTGTTCTACAGGTATGATGTATGCATAGTTACATCAGATAAACGAAAATCTCTTCACCATGTTAATATCATTTCAAAAGCAAATTTCCATATTTTCCATAATTTATGTTGATCCTGCCAATAAGATCCTTGTTCAGGCACTTCCTGTTATAGGGTGACCACATTTTATCCCTGTCTACAAATTGTGCTCCTGTGCGGCCACACCGGCTTCTGATGGTGACTACAAGTGGTTCTTTAAATACAAACCCGTCCATGCAGGGTCAATCAACAGCTTTTCATGAATGCCCCCTCCCCCGCAGCAGCATATACTTGCCTTTCCTTCTGTCTTCCACCACACCACTTAGCCACCTGTACCCAGTCCTGGGACAAGGTCATCCAGAGCCCAGGGCAAAGATGCCAAAATGCGCTCCCCTTTCCCTTAGGGATAGGGTCAGGGTGCCCCATACCCCTGCAATAAACCATTGCGCCAGGGGCAGCCGTCCCTCCTGCCCACCCCTTGTCCCGGCCCTGCCTGTACCTATGGGTATGAAAGAGCATGGAACTCATGAGTCCTCACAAGTGACATTGCTGGTGATTTGCCCAATACTCTCACCCCCCCCCCCCCCTCCATAACTCTCTGCTGTACACTACCCATCCCTTGCTATAGAAGCAATGGCTCTAAACTACATAGAGCAAATACTTGCTGATGTACATAAAAAGTGAATGACAATTTCTAATACTCTTGCTGTATTACAAAAAGAGCAGTTATATTCAAAAGCACTCCGCTCTGTTTGAAAAGCTGTTTACAAATTGCTTTAAAAAATGCTATTGCAATCATCAGACATCTAAATGTGCCAAAATCTTTTTATGAATATACTATAAATATTGACATATTTTAAATAAACAGATTTTATGTGTTGCAAATTGCTATACAAAGCAGGCGCAGACAGCAGCTATTACAACAACATAATATTATTAATGCTTGAAAGACAAGGAATTAGAACCTGAGAAAAAGGAAACCCTCTTTTATTGGGACTTTGTAGGCAAAAAAACACATATTGTATAATCAAAAAGGTATATTTTATTAAATGTACATAAAAACGTTCGATCATAGAGTGACCGATGGTAAAAAGAACATAAAAAAAATATTACAGAAATATACAAAGCATCAAAAAACAAAACAAAAAACGACAAGTTTCATGGTATTTATGACAAATTGTTACTGTATATAGTAATCCCCGGTACCCGTTTTTGATGTTTTGTATATTGTTTTGTATATTTCTGTAATATTTTCTTATGTTCTTTTTAAGATCGGTCACTCTATGATCAAACGTTTTTATGTACATTTCATAAAGCATACCTTTTTGATTATACATATGTGTTTGTTGCCTACAAAGTCCCAACGAAAGGGGGTTCTCTTTTTCTCAATTGTATACCAGGGATGTGGCAACTACACTTCGATCTGATATGGTGAAATCCGTTTCTTTGTTAGGAATTAGAACCTTGCCCATAATAGGAGAGAGGATATGAGAGATAAAGTAGATTTGATGGCAGTAGTGATGTGCTACCTGACCAGTGTACCCCAGATATCCCCACTTTCCTGTTACAGCCCCTTTATACTCCCTTCCCCCTTTCTTTTACCTTAAATGAGAGACTACACCATTCTTGCGGAGTATAATGGCCATAACAGCTTTTATTAACCACTTCAATACAGGGCACTTAAACACCCTCCTGCCCAGACCAATTTTGAGCTTTCAGCGCTGTTGCACTTTGAATGACAATTGCGCAGTCATGCTACACTGTACCCAAATGAAATTTTTATCATTTTTTTCCCCACAAATAGAGCTTTCTTTTGGTGGTATTTGATCACCTCTGCGGTTTTTATTTTTAGCTAAACAAATAAAAAAACAAATAAAAAAAGACCAACAAATATGTTTTTTTTTGTTTGTTTCAAAACTTTGTAAATAAGTAAGTTTTCTCCTACACTGATGGGCACTGATGGGGCTGCACTGACGGGCACTGATAAGGCGGCACTGATGGACACTGATGAGCTGACACTGATGAGGTGGCATTGATGAGCACTGACATGTGGCACTGATAGGTGGCACTGATGGGCGACACGGATGGACACTGATAGGTGGCACAAATTGGCACTGATAGCTGGCACGGATTGGCATGGATAGGGGGCATGAATGGGCATGGATAGGCGGCACAGATGGGCATGGATAGGTGGCACAGAGGGGCATGGATGGGCACTGATAGGTGGCATGGATGGGCACTGATAGGTGGCACGGATGGGCACTGATAAGCGACATTGTATTGCATTGTTTTGTACTGATGGATGCCAATCAGTGCCAAACAATAATGCATGCCAATCAGTGATGCCCATTGTGAGCACTGATTGGCATCCATTATGGGTACTGATTGGCATCCATTGTGGGCACTGACTGGCATCCCTGGTGGTCTAGGGTGGCATACCTGGTGCTGGGCATCCCTGGTGGTCTGGTGGCATCCCTGGTGGTCCAGTGTGGGCATCCTCGGGGTGGCTGTGCTGATAATCATAAGCACAGACCCCCCCTGTCAGAGGAGCAGCCAATCGGCAGCCAATCGGCTCTCCTTTACCCGCATCTTTACTCGATCACCGGCTCTTCCTATTTACACTGTGATCAGCCGTGATTGGACACGGCTGATCACGTGGTAAAGAGTCTCCGTCGGAGACGCTTTACTGAGATCATAGTTGCGGTGTGTCAGACTAACACCCCGCAATAACGATCGCCGCGATACGCGCCCCCCTGGGGCACGCAGCGGCTCAAGATCATGAGGACGTCCTATGACGTCCAGTCAGGATTTTGAAACCACATTGCAGCCGTCATTTGACTATTGGCGGGCGGCAAGTGGTTAAACAAACTGAAGTAAAAACTCCAAATAACCTTTAATATATATAACCAACATATATAAACAACAGAGAAACAACATGTTTCAACTAAATTTATTGGTCAGTGACGGAGCTACCTCCTTTTTCCACCGTATACCTCACCAGTACACTGCGGGACCATTTACCAAACATCATAAAACACCAGCTGTACCGCTCGGAGACAACCCCCTTTCCCGCAGTGTAACCAACCAGTATTCATCAACCTTTTGATGTAATACACCGGAGGGGCCATACTACCGATGAGCCCCCCACCCCTTTTACTACATCTGTTACTGCTACCGTCACTGACCAACAAACACACACCGCCAACCTCCCAGCTGTCATGACGACCATCTTCACACAATCCTGCAAATACATCATGACATATTAACACCATTCAACACAGCAACCTTAAGGGAGGGAGGGTGGGTGGGAAAACCTGCCTCCTCGTGTGCCGCACTCACCAGAACTGCCCCGATCGGCTCCGCCTCCCTTCTTATAATGCCGCTCCCCTGACTACAACCCCGCCCCTTTGCTCCGCCTACCCACGTCATTCCAAGTATGTCACTAGACACACTGTCAGGTCCGGCCCTCCGCTACGCTCCCCTGCAGTCTGCTCTCTCTACGGTCCTCTCTGTAAGGTGTTTTGGGATAGGATTCCATGAGGAGATGATTTTTCAGGGATTGCCTACAGGTGGACAAAGTAGGAGAGTGGACAGATTGTGGGTGGGTGCATTCCAGAGGAAGGGAGAAGCTCTGGAGAAGTCCTAGAGGTGAGCGTGGGAGGAGGTGATGAGCGAGTGAGAACACACACGAGGGGACTTTATGGCAGACTAGGTCCGAAAGGATTAGTCCGTCGGACAATCCGATCGTGTGTGGATTCGATCATTTTTCAAAAAAAAAAAATCAGATGGACCTAGAAATAGAATGTTTCAAATCTATCCGATGGACTCAATTCCGACAGACTAAAATCGGGAAAACCGTTTGTCTGTGTGCTGGTCCGACGGACCAAATACGACGCAAGGGAAGCTATTGGCTACTGGCTATTGAACTTTCTTGTTTAGTCCCGTTTACGTCGTCACGTTCAAAACAAATTTAGTCCGTTTGTGTGTGGCCAAGTCCGTTCGTTCAGAAAGTCAGTCAGAATTCCGCCGAAAGTCTGTTGGGAAGTCCATCAGACCTAGTCTGCCAGAAAGTCCAGTCGTGTGTACACGGCATTAGGAGTAGTGAAGAGGATTGTTTTGGTGATGTTTTGAGATGAGGTTAGAAATGCAACTTGAGGCAGAGTTGTGGGTGGCTTTATATGTTGTTAGTATGTTTTAAAAACTAGTTGTAGGGTGAGCAGAAGCCAATAGAGGGATTTACAAAGAGGGGCACCAGACTCTGAACGGTTGGTATGGTGGATGAGTCTGACAGAAGCATTCATTATAGACTGAAGGGGGGGTCAGCCTGTGTAGAGGCAGGCCAAAGTGGAAGGAGTTGGAGTTGAAAGATAGAAAGAAAATAAAGCTGCTAGAGTGGCCCAGCCAATCACCTGACTTGAATCCAATAGAAAATCCATGGAAAAAACTAAAGTTCAGAGTTCATAGACGAGGCCTTCAAGATTTGAAGACTGTGTAGAAGAATGGGCCAAAATCACACCTGAGCAACAATTGTGTCTAGTTTCTCCATACAGAAGGAGTCTTGAAGCTGTCATTACCAACAATGGATTTTGTACCAAGTATTAAATACATTTCAGTTAGCGGGTTCAATACTGTTTACCTGTGCCCGTCCAATTTATTACACATAACTTCTTGTGTAACGTTTCTGAACTTATTTGTTTTTGGTTTCTTTGTATGGATGGATTGCATGGGTCCAGGGCAGTCTTTAATATTGATTGGACCCTGGGCAAAACTTTTCTTGAGGTCCCCCCCACCCATGCAGTTTCGCTCTCCACCTGCTCTGAGACATACAATAAATAGCAGCAAGACTCAAAATCTATTTACTGAATCAGATCAGGCAGCTATTGCAATTGGTTGCAGAGGTTACAGTGTATCAGTACCGCTCACTGATTGGTTGCTAGAGATTACAGAACCCATTGCAGTTCACTGGTTAGTTGCTAGAGGTTACAGCACATGATTTCTGCTTGTTGATTGGTTGCTAGAGATCACTGTGGATATGACCACAGGGGGCATGATATACATAACAATGCCACCGGGCTATTTACATATGAATGCTGCCGCTATTTACATATGAATGTAAACACAGGGTTGGCAGGTGAGTCATCTGTACACAATAGGGCATAGCTGGGCAGCATTAGTAGCAACATTTCACACTGAGATATCGGGACACAGCACAGGACTAAAACCTCAAGGGGCGAGGGAATTTAAACTTTTCATGTCAATTTCATGTCAATATCACCTTTAGAAATATATTTACCTAGAAAAAAGGTGACGCGTTCAATACTGATTTTACCTCCTGTATATATACACTATTTATAAAAAGGTTGAAATAACCATGCCTGTTCTTTCTGACACACAAGGTACATTTCATTTTGGGTTTACATTTACTTTCAATGCTCTGCTCTATGTGTCTTGCTGAGCATTTGAAACAAAATACCATACAGATATTAAGAGATGCCAGCAACAATTATTTCTCCAGTTTTGACACGGGTGCAGGATTTGGCAGGATCACACAAATCTGAGATCCGTAAGTTGGCCGTGGGAATTTCATATCTAATAACTGCTGGAAAAGATTAGACTTATTCAGCTGCTGTAAATCAGTTACCATTAATAATTCCAGGAACCTGGTTCCTCATTAGAAGTACAGCTAAGCAAATTTAGCTTCCAGAAAATCACAATATTCTTTGCCCACTTTTCCCTCTCGTGTTACAGCTTCAGCGATACTGCGCACAAGACTAAATGTGCCAATCTCATCTATTACATATAATTAGCTGCCTACAGCAGAGATTCTGACTTGGCTAAAGCAGGCTGTGAGTATAATGAGTTTAATACACCGAGGAATAATGCGATTATTTAACTAGTGTTGTTTGTGTGCTTACCTGCAGGAGGCAAGTGTTTCCGATACATATGGAAAATGAGTCCTTGGAAGGATAACAAGAGGACGGTTTGGTGTCAGCGATCCGATGGAACAAATGTCACAGGTGCGAACCGATAAAACATGATTCCACCTTACCACAGTTGCTGTCAATTTATTATTTTGCTGGTCACTTTACACCTGGCATACACCATATGGCCAAATGGTTGTGAACACCTGAGCATCACACTTAGGGCTCATTTAGACCCCTTTCACACTGGGGCGCTTTGCAGGCGCTGCAGCGCTAAAAATAGCGACTGCAAAGCACCCTCAAAGAGCCGCTGCTGTGTCTCCAGTGTGGAAGCCCCGAGGGCTTTCACACTGGAGCGGTGCGCTGGCAGGACACTAAAAAAAATCCAGCTAGCAGCATCTTTGGAGCGGTGAAGGAATGGTGTATACACCGCTCCTTCACCGCTCCTGCCCATTGAAATCAATGGGGCAGCACGGCTATACCACCGGCAAAGCACTGCTGCAGCAGCACTTTGCAGTGGTTTTAACCTTCTCTCGGCCGCAAGCGGGGGTCAGACCGCCCCCGCTAGTGGCCGAATACCGCCACTAAAATGAAAAGCGGTGTTAAAAATAGCGCCGTTTTACTGCCGACGCCGCTCCCGCCCCAGTGTGAAAGGGGCCTTACACTTGCTTTGGCTTTAACACACATAAAGGGCTAGCTTACACTTGCTTCAAAACAAGGCTTCAAACACTGTTTGTTAAAGCTCTCTGAATGCCAGTCAAAGCCCCTCTCACTAAATAAAATGGTTAGCTTACAGTCCTGTCTACACCTTGCTTTTGCTTTGCTTCGGCTTCGCTTCAAAAATGATACCCCATGTGACTTTAACTGTGCTTCAAAGTGTCTTCAAAGCCCCTATAGAAGTCTACGGCAAAGCTCGCTTGAAGCCTCACTGAAGCTTCATCGAAGCCCCACGAAACCTCACCAAAACCTCATCAAAGCCCCACCAAAGGCTCATTGAAGCTCCACCAAAGGCTCATTGAAGCTCCACCAAAGCCTCATTGAAGCCCCAATGAAGCCTCATGGAAGCCCCACCGAAGCCTCATTTCAAATTCCTTATTAAGGTTGGCATCACAAATATCCATTATCTAATAAAGCCTCTTATATCCTGGTTAACCCACTTCAGGCCCGGAAGGATTTACCCCCTTCCAGACCAGAGCACTTTTTGCTATTCGGCACTGCATTGCTTTAACTGACAATTGCGCGGTCGTGCGACATTTCACCCAAACAAAATTGACATCCTTTTTTTCCCAGAAATAGAGCTTTCTTTTGGTGGTTTTTGATCACATCTGCGGTTTTTATTTTTTGCGCTATAAACAAAAGAAAAGCGACAATTTTGAAAAAAAAAGCAATATTTTTTACTTTTTGCTATAATAAACATCTCCAAAAAAAAAAAAATATATATATATATATATATATATATATAAAAAATGTCTTTCTGAGTTTAGGCTGATATGTGTTCTTCTGCATACCTTTGGTAAAAAAAAAATCACAATAAGTGTATATTGATTGGTTTGCGCAAAAGTTATAGCGTCTACAAAAGGGTTAGGGGATAGATTTATGGCATTTTTATTACTAATTTTATATCTTATTAGTAATGGCGGTGATCTGCGATTTTAGAGATTGCGGCATTATGGCGAACACATCGGACACGTTTGACACTATTTTGGGACCATTGTCATTTATACAGCGATCAGTGCTCTCAAAATGCACTGATTACTGTGTAAATGACACTGGCATGGAAGGGGTTAAACACTAGTGGGAAATCAAGGGGTTAAGTGTGTCCTAGGGATGTGTTCTAACTGTTGGGGGGATGGGCTACCACTGACATGACAGCAATCACAGGGAGCAGTAGATCCCTGTCATTTCACTAGGCAGAATGGGGAAATTCCTTGTTTACAAAGGCATCTCCCCGTTCTTCCACTCAGTGGCACAATCACAGGCTCCCAGCGGACATTGGGTCCATGGGACCCGCGGACACGGTCACGGAGTACGCAGCGGGTGCGCACGTGCCCACAATTCCCAAGATTTAAAGGGGACATACCTGTACGTTCATTTGCCCAGCCGTGCCATTGTGCCGACGTACATCTGCGTGCGCTGGTCGGCTAGTGGTTAAGGAGGCCATAGATGGACATAAGCATAGCTTTACCTTGTACCAAAGGAATGTTATTGTTAACTGATGACCAATTCCTTGAGGGGTCATATTGCAAAGGGAGTTGGCTTGGGGGTTGTCAGTTCCTTATATGCAAATCTAAATACCACCGTCAAACAGGAATAAGTTAGTCTCACACTAGAGCTTGCAACAATGCAAGCGTGTGATCTGATTACCTGTGACATGCCAATTATAATTGGAGGGACCCGTGGCGGAAACGGCATCTTTAGTAAAGTATTGAGGCGTAGTCTGAAAAACCAATGCGCCACAAAGTGAATGTGATAAAAAAAAACGGGTGAATGAACCTTTGTGCACGAAAAAATTTGCAGTGATCAATCGATTGAAGAGGGCAGCCAATCCCTATAGCAGCCTTTCTCAACCTTTTCAACATAGTTCTCCGGTCTCAGGGAACTCCTGCTAAAAATTTAAAATCTACAACTCATGATACATTAGTGTGATGGTCAGTGGGAAGAATGGTCCTTACACTTGTGGTCATTGGGAAGAATTACCTCCTTACAGATAGCTAAAAAGATCAATGGTGTGAGTAGGAACTTATCTGAGAGGCAGAAATTTCCCAATGCTGAAGGAACCCCTAACAACCTCTGGAGGAACCCTAGGGTTCCATGGAACCTTGGTTGAGAATCACTGACCTATAGTGTCACCACATATGTAGAAACCAAAATACAGATACATGGGATGGTGCTCAATCTAGTAAGATAATGAAGTGAATAATAATAATAGCAAATGTCAAACCACAAACCAAAAAAATCCCAAATATCATAACTCATTTGTAGGAAATGATCAAACCAAAAAAAAAAAATCCATTCAACATATACAGTATAAACAGCGCACAGGGTAACCCGAATCAGCTCAAAAAATGCACATATAGGAAAGAAAAAAATGCGAATCACACTTTACAAATTTCCACAAAATTAAATAATAACAAAGTCCAGTGTGAAAATGGTGAACACCTTAAAAACTGTTTTATATATAAAGTGCTGTGATCCGGTGATATTCAGAACAATAGTAAAAAGCCGGTGCTCTATCCCAAGAATAATCCACCACTGTGTGCAATGGCCGCTCCCCTTAACCACTTAAGGACCAGCCTCGTTTTGAGATTTTGGTGTTTACATGTTTAAAAAAGTTTTTTTTTTTTGCTGGAAAATTACTTAGAACCCCCAAACATTATATATTGTTTTTTTTTTCTTACACCCTAGAGAATAAAATGGCAGTCATTGCAATACTATATTTCACACCGTATTTGCGCAGCGGTCTTACAAGCGCACTTTTCTGGGGAAAAAATTCACTTTTTTGAATAACAAAATAGGACAGCAGTAAAATTAGCCCAATTTTTATTTATATTGTGATAATGTTATGCAGAGTAAATTGATACCCAACATGTCATGCTTCAAAATTGCGCCCGCTCGTGGAATGGCGACAAACTTTTAGCCTGAAAAATCTCCATAGTTGACGTTTAAAAAATTCTACAGGTTGCATGTTTTGCTTTACAGAAGAGCTCTAGGGCTAAAATTATTGCTCTTGCTCTACCGATCGCGGAGATACCTCACATGTGTGTTTTCATAAGCGGGCACTACTCACATATGTGTTCACTTCTGCACGCGAGCTTGGTGCGACAGGGCGCGTTTAAAACATTTTTTTATCATTATTATTTATTTTACCTTTTATTTTTACACTGTTTAAAAAAAAATTTCACTTTTATTCCTATTACAAGGAATGTAAACATCCCTTGTAATAGAAAACAACATTACAGGGCCTCTTAAATATGAGATCTGGGGTCAAAAAGTCCTCAGATCTCATATTTAGACTAAAATGCAATAAAAAAAAATAAAAAAAATTGTAAGCTAAAAAAATCATTTAAAAAAATTGGCCCTTTAAAAGCTGTGGACAGGAGTGATGTTTTGACATCGCTTCCGCCCAGCAATTATATGGAGACGGGTGGGAGCCATCTGACCCCTCACTCGTCTCCATACACAGCTACTGGAAGGACGCGATCGCCTCCGCCGCTGCCGACAGCTCCAGTAAGCGACGGAAGACACCGGATTGCGGCGGGAGGGGGGCCCCCTCTCCCGCCACCGATAAAAGTGATCTTGCGGCAAATCCACTGCAGGGACCACTTATATCTTGTAGCAGACCACCTGCTGAAGAAGGGGATACCGGAGTTATGGCAGCCAGCTGCTACCATAACAACGATGTCCTCCTTCAAACAGCCGGCGGTTAGAGCAATGGATAATGCACTTCAATAAAGTCAATCAGTCCTCCTATGATGAATGTTACTCTATAACAGATGATTCTCGCCTTGCACATGGAATAAAAGTAAGGATCTTCATAGTGTAGTATAATAAACAATTTTATTTAAACAATGTGGTCACTTACGTTTAAAATGATGGCAATGCGTGCAGTAGATTGTGACCAAGGGGTCACACCATGTTACAGCGTTATGAAATCCGAACTTCTGGTCACGGCAGCTGGCTCCTACTGACGCGTTGCATCACTGACATGTGACTTTCTCAAGGACTGGAGGCTAGGCGACAATTGTTTAGTTATATGTGTGTGAGGTTACCATAGGAACCGCGCAATTAAACTAGAAACACTTCATTTAAAATTCACAATATAGCAATAGAGAATTTCAGATAAGTACAAACCTAAAAACCGACTTTCCATAAGAGTAATTTGAGATTGGTTAAATTACCATGGTTACCAGAAAGGCATATATATATATATATATATATATGTGTGCAGCAAAAACAACACACTGGCTACCTTAATGCATGGCACTCATTAATTGCAATCCTCTTTCCTATGCAAAATCAGTAATGATGGTAGAAAATCCACTTTAGCATAACAAAATAAAAACAAATAAAAAATAGATATACTAAAAATAATAAGAATATAAAAACACATATTAATATACCATGCTCATATGATGGATTGAAAAGGGAAACCATGACTCAACTAATGATATTTAAAGATGGTTAGAACAATTTCGCTATCAGTTAACATTTTGCAGCATACAATAAGGAATTCATAAACATGAATAAGTCTCACACCAGAGCTTGCAACCATGCAATCGTATGATCTGATTACCTGTCCCATGCCAATTATGATTGGAGGGACCCGTGGCAGAAACAGCATCTTTAGTTAAGTATTCTAGTTATATTTTCTTTATCTTTATCTGTATCTGCCATTACTTTTAATAAAATGTTATTATAAGTATTTGTGTGATCTCTCTTTGCACATATCGAACACAACCCCCAAAAAAGTGACAACATACTTGGTGCCAGAAATGGGGAGATACAGTATGAAATGAGGTTCCCAGGTTTGGTTTTCCTCAATCCTCCCTGATTGCTTGGGTTTTAGACTGGCATGTAGCGTATTGTGACATATATGTATGGGTAATATGTATGCACATACAGGGGTCAATGAAGACAAGAGCCAGTTATCCTGCTAGAATATCTTTAGAGAGTGGGAGGAGACTGGAGTTCACAGAGGAAATGCACACATTAAGTAGTTTGAATTTGGGCCTATGGTTGGACATTTGTTTAGTTTAGATACAAAGTAAGGTGGAGTTCAGGTGGGAGATGGGTTGTGGTGTTCCTGTACCAATATTTCACCCTTAATGAAAAAGTATTTTTCCTTTTAGTGTTAGGCCAGGTGACTAGGGTTCATGGATTTAACTGTTCAGAAATCTATGATGGACTATCTGGGCATTGTTGTTAGTTATGGAATGTTGCACTGACAGTCTTGGTAACACACCTGCCTTGCCGTCAACCACTAACATATTATGCCGCATAGACGCCACCGGCCTTTTCGACAGAAAAAGGTCTGACGGAATGAATCCGTCTGACAATTTGATCGTGTGTGGGCTTCATCGGACCTTTGCTGTCCAAAAATCTGACGGACTTTAGAAATAGAACATGTTTCAAATTTTTCCATCGGAACTCCACTGGATTCAGTTCCTATGAAGAAATCCGCTTGTCTGTATGCTAGTCCGACGGATGAAAAACTATGCTAGGGCAGCTATTGGCTACTGGTTATGAACTCCTTTATTCCAGTCCGGTCGTACCTCATCACGTTCAAATCCATCTGACTTTGATGTGATTGTGTGTAGCCAAGTCCATTCATTTGGAAAGTCAGTCGGAACATCTCCGAAAGTCAGTCGGGAAGACCGTCGGACCAAGTCTGCAGGAAAGTCCGGTCATGTGTACACGGCATTAGAGAAAGGAAACAAATGCTTTTGACAGCAGCAACCATCTACGAAGACTTTGCCACTGATCAGCTGCTGAACAGTTGGTGCGCATTCCACCTGCTTTGGTGGTTAATTACCTGAACTGTTCCATCCACTATCATGGTCAAGTACCTGATTTGTTTTATCTGCCCTGATGGTCAAGTGCCTGAACTGTCTGTAAAGTTCCATCTACCATGATGGTTATGTGCCTGCACGTTTATGACTTGTGAGCTGCAATAGCCAGGAGGATGATATGGACTTTGTATTCTACAGTTATTTCAGTTCTACAGCGTTGCAATTGCTGCACTGCAGCTAAGATCTGTTAACCGGATGTCTAAGGCCGCGTACACACGGGCGGACTGTCTGTCCAACTTAGTCCGCTGAAACGTGTTTCAGCGGACAGTCCGCTCGTGTGTGGGCTTCAGCGGACTTTTTCAGCGGACAGTCTGGCGGACTAAGTCTTTCGGAATTTCCGTAATACAGTCCGTCCAACTTTGGTTTCAACGGACAGTCCGCTCGTGAGTAGGCAAGTTGGACGGACTAAGTATGGCGCATGCTCAGAAAGGATTTACACGGCCGAAGGTTGCATTGCAGTGTATTGGATGTCGTATTTCTAGTCCCGTCGTATGTGCTGTACACGTCATTGCGCAAGCTTTCAGCGGACTGTCTGTTCATCGTGTGTGGTCAAGTCCGTTCATTCAAAAGTAGGACGGACTGTCTGTCGGAATGTCTGACGGACTTAGTTGGCCAGACAGTCCGCCCGTGTGTACGCGGCTTAAGACTCTGCTGTCCATCACCAGATATGGAGGACTTTGACAAGCTTCTACTCTTTTAAACTCTTGGAAAGGAAAGTTTGAGGTTCATACCCGCTGGCTAACTGCTTCTACGATTGAGGCTTTCGTAAATTTACAAGAGTTAGGACTGCAGATGACAACGGGGTGCCTTAGCGTTAGCATGGCTCTGCAGCTTACGCGTGTACAGTGTTTGCAAATGTGTGCAAACGAAACCCCTGTGTTTAACACAAACCATTATGCCGCGTACACACGATCGGAATTCCGGCCAGAATGAGAGCTTTTCATCGGAAAATGTCGGAAAATGTGACCGTGTGTATGCTCCATCGGAATTTAGCTGTCCAAATTTCCGCCAGCCAAAAATTGATAGCATGTTCTCAATTTTCCCGATGGAAAAACTTTCTATCGGTAATTCCGATCGTGTGTATGCAATTCCGACGCGCAAAAAATCACGCATTCTCAGATTCAACTACGAGACAGAAGCTATTGGCTACTGGCTATTGAACTTCCTTTTTATAGTCACGTTGTACGTGTTGTACGTCACCGCGTTATAAATGATCGGAATTTGATGTGACCGTGTGTAGGCAGGACAGCTTGAGCCGAATTCCATTGGAATTCAGTCGGGAAAACCATCAGAGCTTTTTCCGACGAGAATTCCGATCGTGTGTACGCGGCATTAGACAGGATGATTTGATTGGTTGCAGACTGGCTGGCAACTTGAGCTGGGAATATTCTTTGTGGGGTTTTTTGCATGCCATGCTGAGCTGCACCAGATTTTGCACTCTCAAATTTTAGTAAATCTTCTTCACTGTGAGATTTGAATAAGAATTTTGGGAGGCTCTGGAAACCACAGACAGAGTAAGTGCAATAACCTTGGGGTACCTCCTGTCAAAATTAGGCTTTTCTTATTTATCATTTCCTCATGCAGGATCATTTTAAACTTGGTAAAATCCAAGTCCTGACTGAAAATGTTGCAAATGTAATGAACATAAGTGGTAATTGATTTTAATTAGTTTGTGTTTATGCTACTAATTACAGACCCCCTCCCCCTCCTGGTCCCAAGTGAAGAGGGGGGGTGCTTTATTGCTGTAGTAACTGAGCTATGATAAAGTCCAACTGAGGCTGAAACATGTAAGCTATTGTTTTTTTTATGGGCAAGAGAATGTGAAATAAAGACTAAAGCCAGCCATATATGGATCGAATCTTGGCCGGTTCAGTAGGCACCAGCTCAGATTCAATCAATCTATGGGCAGACTGATTTGTACCCAAGTCGATCGACAATCAGCATGTTAGATTTTTAGCGTGTGATTATTGCAACCGGCTATAGCCGCTACCAGTAATCACTGTGTTCGTACGGTTTAATTATTATATGTATTATTTAATTATCATAATATATTGTTCACTTATAATTATAGTTATTACAACTAATTAAAGGTATTTTTACTTTACTAGAAAGCTCATTTTGTTTATTGTGTAACATGAGAAAACAGATTTCATTGTGTTACTATACTAGAATACCCGACGTTTTGTAACGTCCTCTCACACCTCCCCTATTGGCCTTTTAATTGATAGAGCTACTCACTGAGCCATCAGGAGGCTACTAAGAAGTAAGAGGATGGGGCCAAGCATGACTTTTACAGGAGAATCAAGATCTGTAAATAACTTGAGCTGCTTATATTTTGGGATTATCTGACCATTCTGACATGCGGTTTTCGCTGAAAAGTACACCTGATTATGCATTTTCCTTGTCTGCTCAGCGTGCATTGTCCAGGTTTCTGACAAGTTTATTTAAAGCTGGAAAAGCTGAAGCACCTAGTGGCAGTGTGCCCAGAATAAGAGGAGACTGTTCTGGTGGATAAAGGTGATAGCAGCCACCACATGGGGAACTTTCAACTTTTAAAAGCACATAAAGGTTGACAGGTTGGCTTGAAATGTTAGCAGGATCTGACCATACAACGCGATCTATGAACATCTTACAAATAAAAGATCAGAAAACTGCCACAGTTCTAATGATGTCTAAAGTTTAACAACAGATACAAAAATAAGAGTTTCTGTTGATATGTGATGTTCAGCATGTAAAGTCCTGGGCCCCTTTAGGCCTAATAGTGACCTCCAGCATCAGGGACAGCTGACACCCTTCTGTGTAGAGTGGGTTACAAGGCATGGTGGGTGTAATGCAAGATGAAAAGGGTGTGCGCCAGACACTTTTTGAATGCAAAGAGATCTATTGTCTCTTAAACAGAACTGTGGGGTTAGGGCCAGGACACCCTTAAGTAGATGCAATGTTAGTTGGCAGACACTGAGGCTTCTATAGGCAGACAGCCATACAGATGAAGGCCTCCAGCTGGACACCACTTCTGTATAGGTAGGACGCTGTCTCCTATAACATCTTGTAGAAGTTACTATCTGTAATTGTATCCAACTATTTGCAACACAAACATTTCTCAGTTTACCCCACAATCACTCACTGTGAGTCTTCACTCAATGAGCTCCCGGTCTCTCTCACTAGACTTCAAATACACTAGCCACTGGATCCCCTGAGCTTGCCCACTGTTAGCACTCAGCACTCAAGTGTCATGCCCGCTTCCCTGCTGAGTCCCTGGCTTGGCACTCACAGATACTTTTCAAGCACCATCCCTGCTGAAACGCTAGGTCCCCGGCTTGGCACTGATGCTCCGCAAGTGTCACCTCTGCTGTCCCTGACTTGGCACTTGCTGAAGCTTTGCCACTTCTTCACTGTCCCTGGCTTGGGAGAAGTCTGCTCTGGTACTGTCCTCAGCTTACGCACAGTGGTCTCTGGGAACAAGGTGGAGGATCCCTTAGTGGTGACAGCTTCCCCTCTACCTTTGACCACAACTGGTTCCCCGGCCGGTGGAATCGTTACTTCTGGTTGGACTACAAGCCCACAGTCCCAACCCTACTCTGCTCTCCTGCTTATGGATAGGCCCTCAAACAGCCTAGAGGCCAGATATCCCTGGGAAAGGCCTCAGGCTTATGGCCTAGCAGCCCGGGGCAGCATGACTCACATCCACCCAGACAGCCCTCCAGGTGGAACAGAACCCTGATCACCTGACTCCACCCAAATAAATAGACTCTCCCAGCAGGCTAGGGGACCAAGACAATCCCTGCCCATTGGCTGAGACATCCCAGTCATTCCTAATCTGCCCTGGCTATGCCCTTGTCTTATCCAATGTCACCAGCTACAGTGCCACCTAGTGACAGAAGAGAAAACTGCAGCAGATCCAGAATTAGGGAGGGATCAATTGATCTCCTAACAATTGGCCAAGGCAACTATCGCCTGGCAACTACATTTAAAAGTAGCCCTGCATAAACATCAGCATGCTACAAGTAACTGGGCTGATTTTGAGTAAATACTTGATATATTAGCAAACGTATCACACACCGCTAAAAGCAAGAATAGGGGTTGGTTTAGTAAAACTGAAGAGTGCAAAATCTGGTGCAGCTGTGCATGGTAGGCAATTAGCTTCTAACCTCAGCTTGTTTAATGAAAGTGGTTGTTACCTTCCAAACCGCTCTGACTGGCAGCCCCTCTGTTTTATCCAGGGATAATGCACTGTATTAGTGTTTTTTTTTTTATAAAAGAAACCTCTAAATACTTTTTTTTGCAGCTACATTCAGGCTGGTCACATGGCCGCTTGGCCCCTCCCACTGTAGCCCTGGTAGAGTAGCAGAGCTCCTGGGAGTCACGTGACCGGCCTGAATATAGCTGCAAAAAAGGTATTTAGAGTCTTTTTTTTATACAAAAAAACACTTATAGAGTGCATTATCCCTGGATAAAGCAGAGGGGCTGCCAGTGACAATCTTTTAAATGTTTTTTAACCACTGATAGTGGCGGGGGGGGGCGAGACACAGACATAGAGCTGACCGGCAGAGAGGGAGGGGGGAGAGGAGGACAGAGGAGAGCTGTGGATGACAGAGGCACGCTAACTGACCACTGTAGTCAGGGCTCAGCAGCCATGATTATCGTGGTCAGGACACAGAGGGGGACACAGGCAGGATCAGCCATGTTTTTTACAGCTTAAAGAGGGACAGGTCAGACAGCACAAGCACTGTGCTGTTTGACCTACTATAAGGGAACAGGAGATCACTAGGGTTAAAAACACTTTGAGCTTTGACAATAAAGCCTGGAAACTGATTGATTTCTATTCAGAACTGCACCAGCTGTTGAATGTAAACTAACCGCCTGTCCATTTCTATTGGACTGTCATCTGATCCGCTGGATGAATGGGGAATGGATCCCCCATCTGCCTGTTTTTAGCAGACAGGATCTGATGTCGGCGGGTGAGATCAATGAATGGTTCAATAAGGTCCGCCTGAAAAACTGACAGGCAGACCTGATCGGTCCATCAGTGTGAAGGGAGCCTAACAATAATAATGGCAACACAATAAGGTATTCAATAATACTTTATTACTAATAATAATAATATAACAGAGAAATAAGTAATCAAACATAATTTGATACTATAATAATATTAGTAATGGCAACGCAGCAACATACGCAATAATCCGTTAACAATATTTTAATAATTCTTTAATAATACAATTATTGGCAATGCATTAATGTAATCATAAAACATTATTAATAATCTCTTAGATTGTAAGCTCTAACGAACAGGACCATTTGATTCCTACTGTATTAAATTATATTGTAATTGTACTGTTTGCCCTCATGTTGTAAAGCGCTGTGTAAACTGTTGGTGCTATATAAATCCTGTGTAATAATAATAATAATGGGAATGCAGTAATGTATTCAGCAGGTTTTTGTTGACAGCTGTTTTGACTGTCTATATATACCCATTTTTTTCTTTCAGTTAGGTTATGCTTTAACATCCATTATATGCAAATAATAGCAAAAGAATATATTTACATGCAACTGCAGCCAAGCAAAGAAATACGCAAATGAAAAACAAATACATACTGTAGGACCCGTCTTACCTGTCAAATGTTTCATAAAGTAATTTGCAAATGCTTGTTTTGTGCCCATTCCTGCTATATGACTGCAAAGCATTGGGAGTTGATTTTTCTAAAGCTGGAGAGTGCAAAATCTGGTGCAGCTGTGCATGGTAGCCAATCAGCTTTTAACTTCAGCTTGTTCAATATATATTTAGGCTTGCCTGTAGCTGCACTGGACATCTCCTAAACCTGCACGGTTTAGGAGATATCCCTGTATTTGCATGTGCTGACGTCATGAGGCACATGCGCACTTAAGCCAACTGAAGCAATAGCAGTATGTGCCGTTGCTTCAGTTGTACTGTGCCGTTCGTGGCGGCTCCCGCGAACAATCACAGCGCCAGAGCCGTGATACCCGGAAGCAAGCCCCAGGTGACATGTCGGCGGCCTGAATGCATTAAGGTGAAAAAAACGCAGAGGGTTTACAACCCTATTGAGCTTTGATAAAAAAATCCTGGAAGCTGATTGGTTTCTGTGTAAAGCTGCAACAGATTTTGCACTCTCAAGTTTTAATAAATCAACCTCATTGTGTCACTCCTCCGACCTGCGGCAGGTTGGCACGGCTGTGCAAATTGCCGTAGCTGTACATTGCTCCTTTAAGATGTCGAAAAGATGTAGCTGGATAGCCGCACTCCGAATTATTCAACTTTATTTCAAAAATGTAATTAAAATCATAGCATCTAGGCTGGTAAACAGACTAACTGCACAGCCGCTGACATGTTTCACACCGAACACGGTGCTTAGTCATAGCTATTTTTTATTTTTTTTAAATAAAGTTGAATAATTCGGAGTGCGGCTATCCAGCTACATCTTTTCGACTTCAGTTCCTTTTGCAAACAGAGCCAGCACCCTGTGGGACTTTGGAGACAGCTGTTTGGAGAGAAGTCATTACCTTAGAGCGGTAATTCTTTGTATTTTCCTTTAAGACGTCGCCGCAATGTCCCAGAAGCCAATGCGTGATGACCGCCGGGTACCCGCGATCGCTCGTGACAGAGCAAGAACCAGGATCTGTGTGTGTAAACACACAAATCCCGGTTCTCTCAGGGGAGAGGAGACAGATCATGTGTTCATACTAAGTATAAACACTGATCCGTCTCCTCCCCTAGTCAGTCCCAACCCCTCCCCCCCACACTTAGAACACACCTAGGGAACACATTTAACCCCTTAAGCTCCCCCTAGTGTTAACCCCTTCTCTGCCAGTGACATTTATACAGTAATCAGTGGCTATTTTTAGCTCTGATCGCTATATAAATGTCAGTGGTCCCAAAATAGTGTCAAAAGTCTCCGATCTGTCCGCCGCAATGTCGCACTCCTGATAAAAAATCACAGATCGCCGCCAAAAATGATAATAAAAATTACATAAATCTATCCCCTATTTTGTAGACGCTATAACTTTTTCGCAAACCAATCAATATACGCTTATTGCGTTTGTTTGTTTTTTACCAAAAATATGTAGAAGAATACATTTCGGCCTAAATTGACAAATACATTTTTTTGGGGGGATATTTATTATAGCAAATAGTACAAAATATTGTGTTTTTTTGTTTTGTTTTTTTAATTGACAGTCTTTTCTTTGTTTATAGCGCATGAAATAAAAACTGCAGAGGTGATCAAATACCACCAAAAGAAAGCTCTATTTGTGGGAAAAAAAGGACATCCATTTTGTTTGGGTACAGCATTATACGACCGCGCAATTGTCAGTTAAATCGACGCAGTGCTGAATTGCAAAATATAGCCTCGTCAGGAAGGGGGTAAATCCTTCCGGGGCTGAAGTGGTAAAAAAAAAACAGAGCTGCATTCATTTATAAAAAAAGAGGGTTTCAATTTGTGTCTTTCATGTTATTTTTTTTTTTAATCTGGGAATATAAGAGCAGATTTCCAGTGACTACACTGGCTAAATTAGGTAAAATAGAGATTTTGACTATTTAAAGGAATACATGGAAAACAAAAAAAAACTAAATGTGATATTTTTCTGAAGTCAAATTTTTTTCAGCTTTCCCATGTTAGTAGTATGATCATCACGGTGGAAATGTTTCTGAAAACTGTACAATGGAAGATTTATCGATTTCGCCACCACCGCTCTATCGAGACTTCTTACCGAGAGCAAGACAAAGGAACAAAAAGCCGGACTCGAGAGTGATCAAAGAAAACCTAATAATTGTACAAACTGATATTTTCTTCTCCTAGGTGGCTGCTCTCCAAACTCTCGACCCGCTGCAGCTCGGTACTGCGACCCGCCATGCAGAAAACCATTTTCTTACTGTATGCAGGTAACCTACTTATAAGATCACATTATATAATCAGCACAGTTTCAGAAACCTTATCCCTGTACCCGCCATATAATGTAGGTTTGGGCTGTGTTTCATTTTGAAGGTATACACTGCCACCTAGAGGATGTTTTATTGCATTGCAGTGAAATGTTGTCTTCATGTGAACTGTAGAGGGTCTGCCAGACCACCTTGTGTAAAGCTTAGTTGTCTGGCTATCATGCTGACTGTCTGGCTTCGACATTTTCTGAGTTGCTGACCTGAAACATATATGCTGATCAGAAAAGTCGAAAGAGAGTCGGATGTCTTTATCTTCATGGTTGTTCTGCAGTAGTGGCTGGTGCTCAAAATTTTTTTGGGGGGGGGGGGGGGGGGGGTGGCAAAAAAATTTTGAAAAAAAAAAATCATGAATTACAGCCGCTGTGCCATAAAACGCTGCTAGTGTGCCATCAAACGCAGCCATTGTGCCATGAAACCCTGTCACTGTACCATCATATCCTGCCAGTGTGCCCATCATATGCTGCCAGTGTGCCCATCATATGCTGCCAGTGTGCCCATCGAATGCTGTCAGTGTGCCCATCAAATGCTGCTAGTGTACCCATCAAATGCTGCTAGTGTACCCATCAAATGCTGCTAGTGTGCCCATCAAATGCTGTCAGTGTGCCCATAATAATCTGCCAGTGTGCCCTTGAATGCCCCCAGTGTGACACACCCCCGCCCGCTGGCCATCTGCCCGGCACTTATCCTGTCTTGGTGGGGCAGCGGGAGACAGCGACGAGCGGGGGTCCTTCGTGCGTCTCCTGCCATCCACATCTCCCACCCTCTCATCCTGATAGGCGTCCAATAGCGGCGCCTGTTGTTTCAGCCAATCAGGTGAGAGGTAACAGACCCGAGCACCTGATTGGCAGAGAGGCGGTTTAGTGTTAGGAAAGCTAATATTCATTCGCTTTTCTAACACAGCTCACTGAACGGCGCTCGCAGGTCACTTTTTTTGACTCCAGCGGGAAGCAAAATGTGATGGGTAGCCGAATGTGACGTGACAAGGGAAAGGCATAATGAGCTAGTATGCACCGCATACTAGCTCATTATGAAATACTTACCTTAGAACGAGGCGCCGGCATCTCACTCGGTCCACACCGAGGGAGCTGACATGTTCCCTCGGTGTGTCTTCCAGGTATCGCGGCTCCGGCGCTGTGAGTGGCCAGAGCTGCAATGTTGTCCCTCCCGCACGTTTCCTTCCCGGCAGGGTCTGGCGTCTGCCGGACTTTCAGCCATGAATCCCCTGTGCGCATGCGCTGCTGAAGTCAGTGGCTCATTGCGAGGGAAATATCTCCTAAACCGTACAGGTTTAGGAGATATTTTTTTTACCTACAGGTAAGCCTTATTGTAGGCTTACCTGTAGGTTAAAGTACAAAATTTGACGATACAACCGCTTTAATAGTGTTTTAAACAGGCTCATATAGGTGTGAAAATCGGGGGTTATTTAGTGTATATACAGTAATTACAAAGGGGTAAAATTACTAAAAATAGAGCACTCAGAATCTGGTGCAGCTGTGCATGGCAGCCAATCGGCTTCTAAATTCAGTTTGCTCAATTAAGCTTTGACAATTAAACCTGGAAGCTGGTTGGTTTTTATGCAGAGCTGCACCAGATTTTGCACTCTACAGTTTTAGTAAATCTCCCCTAAAGTGTAATATAATAGAGTTACTAAAAAGAATAATGCGCATTGAAAGGCCACTGAGAAAAGTTCTTAAAGCGGGAGTCCACCGGGACTCTGCGTTTTTTTTTTTTTTTTTTAAAGCCAGCAGCTACAAATACTGCAGCTGCTGACTTTTAAATAGTGACACTTACCTGTCCAGCGCGCCCGCGATGTCGGCACCCGAAGCCGATCGCTCGCTCGTGCCGCCGCCATCTTGGGTATGGGAATCAGGAAATGGAGCCTTTCGGCTTCATTTCCCGGTTCCCTACTGCGCATGCGCGAGCCGCGCGGCGCAATCCGGACGGTCCCCGCTGCCTCTGGGAGCTGTGTGTTTCCCAGCAGGCAGCGGGGCACTTGCTGAAGGGGGCGGGCGCTTGCGGAAAGGGGCGTAACGTACGCCCCTTTCCGCAGAGAGCTAGCCCGGAAGTGGGTGCAGTTACCTGGATTATCCAGGTAACTGCACCCCCCTCCCCCCTGAAAGGTGCCGATTGTGGCGCCGGAGGGGGGGGGATTCCGATGAGCGGAGGTCCATTTTAGGGTGGACCTCCACTTTAAGCTGATCACATATATATATATATAAATAAATATATATATATATATATATATATATATATATATATATATATATATATATATATATATTTATTTATATATAATAACATAAAAACCTTTAGGATAGGAATGACGGGTCCCTTATCATAAAACATTTAGAATTAAGTTTACAGAACAGGGGTGCACTGACTTATCAGGGCTCAAACAATAGCAATCAGACAAAACGTTCTACCTGCCCAGTCCTATTGCCCTTATACCACGTACACATGATCGGAATTCTGGCCAGAAAAAGACAGATGAGAGCTTTTCATCGGAAAACATGACCGTGTGTATGCTCCATCGGAATTTAGCTGTCCGAATTTCCGCCAGCCAAAAATTGATAGCATGTTCTCAATTTTCCAGACCGAAAAACTTTCTATCGGTAATTTCGATCATGTGTATGCAATTCCGACACGCCAAAAATCAGGCATGCTCAGATTCAACTACGAGACAGAAGCTACTGGCTATTGAACTTCCTTTTTTTTAGTCCCGTCATACGTGTTGTACATCAACGCGTTATAAATGATCGGAATTTGATGTGACCGTGTGTAGGCAAGACAGCTTGAGCCGAATTCCGTCGGGAAAACCATCAGAGCTTTTTCCGACGAGAATTCCGATCGTGTGTACGCGGCATTAGATATGGTTTAGCTGGCGATATCTAAAATTGCCCCATAGAAATTTGTCGTATTTAGACACATTGGAAGCTTTTTAATATCTCTGAGCACCTCTGCAATTTATAGTTAAAGCTGTTGTATTTGTTAATTTGTAGACTTCAATAAATCTTGATTCAACCAAAATTATAAAGAAGCTGAGTAGTCAACTGATTCCTTTGATTTCCTAACCTGCTCTACAGAAACGAAAGTTGGATTCTGTTGGGTGAAGAAAGAGAAGTTGGTGACATCCTGTTACAGTTCTACTGCAGGCAACTTTGTTGGTCAGTAGAGGACCTCTTCAAGCCCAGGCCTTTGGGCAAAATTCTTTAGAAAAGGAAGTCCCATCAGGGGACTCCTTGCTTGTTTACCTAGACCAGGGGTCTCCAAAGTTTCTAAACAAATGGCTAGTTAACTGTCCTTCAGACTTTAGGGGGTTCAGACTAAGGTCGGTGGGAGTAGAAAATGTCCTGGCATCCAGTGGGAGTAAACTATGCCCTATCACTGGTGTCAGTGGGAGAACTAGTTCCTCCTCATCAATGTCAGTGGAAGGAATAGTGTCCAGTTGTTGGTGTCAGATGGTGTAATAGTGCCCCATCGTTGGTGTCAGTTGGAGTAATAGTGCCCAATCATTGGTGTCAATGGAAAGAATTCTGTCCCATCATTCGTGTCAGTGGGAGGAATTATGCTCCATCGTTGGTGTCAGTGGTAGGAATTGTGCATTTTGATGGTGTCAGTGGGAAGAATAGTGCCCTATTGTTTTTGTCAGCGACAGGAATTATGCCACATTTTTGGTGTCAGTGAGAGGAATAGTGCCCCAAGGGCCAGATTAAAGCTAGCAAAAGGCTGCAGTTTGGAGACCACTGATCTGATCTAGACCTATAAAGTTGCTAGCGATGTGAATTTTATAGGAGTGCCGCCAGATTCTCTTTCTTCGCTGTTTGGCTTTCTGGGCTGAGGATGGGCACTCCCTGGTTTCTGGCACCCAGTCCTTCTGAACGGTGACCTGGCTTTTAGGCTTTTCGAGTAGTGCACGCAACCTTTTGTGAATACTATTGGTTGCTAAGAAATACAGACTGCAATAGATTTTAATGTTGTGATTATCATCTGATGTTGTCTACCTTTTCCCCCTATAGAGCGGAGTGTGTGGTTGCGAAGATGGGTACACACAGATCATGCGGTCTAGCGGCGTTTTGGACTACTGTGTGAAGGTTCCAGGCAGTGAATCCAAGAAAGCAGACGTGAAAACCTTCATTGGGAGGAGCAAACCTGTAGACTCCAATCTCCCAGAAATCTTCAACTGGTCTTTTCAGTTATTTGACCAAGGCAAGTACAAGAAGATGTATGGCAATGAGCCAGTGAAGAAAGCACAGGTTAGCCATCCAGCCATCCACAGGAGTTCATCCCTGCCAGCAGGGCAGGAAAAGAGGGGAGTTCTTGGCACCAACAACCAATGAAACCTGACAGTGTTTCCAACCTGCCCTATTCTGTTCAAGGCTAATGATGAACAGATTTTATTTTTTATTTTTATTAAGGGAGTGTAGGGTTTTGTTTGGGGGAGGGGGGGGGGTTGTATTTAGGCTAGTTCTAGTTTCATTTTTTGGGTACTTGTGTATGGTCACTTTACATCTTTTTAGTTTTACATTTTGTTGACTGTCTTTTTTTTTGGTTTGCTGTCTCTTTTCTGTGAAAAAAAAATAAAATAGTGGGGCCCTCTAAAGCACATGCACAAGTAACCACTAGGGGCTTTTTAACCCCTTCCCATTGATGTAACACATATATGTAGCCCCACTGGACTGGGCTTTTTTCCACGGGGCATATCTCCCTTTGTGCTGGGAGCACGCAGCACAGCTTGCTCCCAGCACAGAGATCGGGGTCTCACTGTGAGCCCCTTGCCCTTTACTAATGATCGGAACCCGGGACTCCCAATTCCAGGTCACCTAATCGCTGTGGTAGCTTCTGAATGAAGCCCGCCCCTGTGTTTCTCTGTGAATGGAGAGAAAAGATGCAATGGGATTGATTTACTAAAGGCAAATACACTGTTTACTTTTCAAAGTGCAGTTGCACTCTGCAAGAGCCGTTGCTCCAGAGCTTAGTAAATGAGGGAGAGCTCCGCTAACTCCCATCATCCAATCATGTGCAAACAAAAATGCAGTTTTTTTCGTTTTGTTTTTCCTTGCATGCGATTGGCTATTCTTTGCAAAGTGAAACTTTACCTCATTTACTAAGCTTTTGAGCAACTGCACTTGCAGAGTGCAACTGCCCTTTGCAAAGAGCACAGTCTATTTGCCTTTAGTAAATCAACCCCTGTGTGTTTTAGGTAGGACAAAAAAAAAACAATGCACACTATTCTTCTGGGCTGTACTGGGCGGGTACAAACAACAAATAACATACACATATGTGGTATTGCTGCGATCGCCAGGAACGGGATAATTTATTTTGGGTTGTACTTTGGTGGTTATGGTAGTAACAAGAAATATACAGCTATTTTTTTTTTTATTCTATTTTTACTATTTTGGGCTAGTTTTTTTTTGATAAAAAATAAATAAAAAATCAGGAGATATCCAAAACCATTTATTACCAAATGAAAGCCCAATTTGTCCTGAAACAAACAAGGTATAATCCACCCGGATACACAAAGTAGTTGGGATGATATGTACGGTTTTTAACACATGCCAAAGTTGCAAAATTGTGCTGAGGCATTAAGATTTGTTTTACCCTTGGGCGTGAAGGAGTTAAATACTATTGCACCACAAGGACCAACTAAACCGCCTTTACTTCTTCCCTGCATTGTGGTGCCATTTATTTTTTCAAGGCAACATGCCTGTATATCAGCCTACCACAGTGCACAGTAGTGCATTCAAAAAAAATATTTTTTTGCCACATTAGGATGCATTGGCATCCCGATCATTTCAATGAGCACACTCAACCCACACATACTGTGCATCAACTCAGCACAAAAAATGGGAATGGGCCCTTAGAGGAAAGAGAATTCTTAGTTTTGCTCTCCCCTGTCCAGAACAAATGTTCAGCTTCATTTCATCTCAGTTCTTATCGATTTTCAGTCCTTACCAAAACTAAAACAGATAGATTGAAAATGAATGCAGGAGGTTGGAGACAGGAAGGTATATATCAGTATGAGGTCAGGATTATATGGCTGCATCTGTCAGAGCTCAGGGTCCTCTCATGTCTGACTTAAGATTCCAACAGCGTCCAAAGAATGTGGGGTCTGGTCACTAATTTTTGCAATATCCTCAAGTGGTCGTGCATTGGGTCATGTCCCTTCATTCTTTGTACATTACCCCTTATTCTGTGTACATTACCCCTTATTGTACATTACCCCTTATTCTTTGTACATTACCCCTTATTCTGTGTACATTACCCCTTATTGTACATTACCCCTTATTCTTTGTACATTACCCCTTATTGATGGAGGGTAAAACAAATGGTAATGCCTGAACACAATTTTTCAACTTCGGCATGTGTTAGTAAAACTGTACATGTCATTGCAACCACTTTGTGTATTTAGGTGTTTTTTTTTAGGATAATTAGGCTTTCTTTTGGTGGTAAATGGTAATAGATATCACCTGTTTTTTTTATTATTATTATTATTATCAAAGAAAAACTGGCCCAAAATTGTAAAAAAAAAGTTATTTTTTTCAATTTAGCTGTAAATTTCTTGCGATTACAATAATTTATCACCAAAGAACAACCCAAAATAAATTCTCCTGCTCCTGACAATCATGGTGATACCACATATATGTGTTATTTGTTATTTGTACCCGTAATGTGGCCCAAAAACAATGGTGCACGTTTTTTTTTTTTTATCTTACCTAAAACACACTGACACTAATACTGATACTAATAATAAAAATAAAAAATATTTTTTTTGAAAAACCCTACCCAAAATATGGCCCTGACCTTTGACCCTAACACCAGTGGCGTTTGGTGGGTTCTCTTTTTGGGGCAAACAAACACAACCCCCCCACCCCTCGACGGTGCAGCACTGAAACAGCTCTTTGCCCCCCCCCCACCCCTGGGGGTGATCCGGCACTTACCCACTCCCTTGGCTGTGGTGTCCTCTCCTGGAGGGCGGGCAGTGGTTGTGGCAGCTCCAGTGTCCGCTCCTCCAGCTTCCTCCATGTGTCTCCTCTTCCGCCAAAGTGCTAAGCATCCAATAGGATCTCCTGATGCTTTGGCAAATCGGGAAGCAGATCTCACAGACCTGCCTCCTGATTGGCGGGGAGGAACTTTAGTGTGATAATAGCGAAGATTCATTCGCTATGGCCACGCAGCTGGTTGGGCACGGAGCGCAATGCTCTGCGCTCCGAGTGCACCCTTTTTTGAAGCCTGTTAGAGCCTCTGGCTCTAATCAGGTGCTTCAAAAAACACCCACCCCACATTGGAATCCATCAAACTGCCTCCTGCTACTGCCAAATATTTCACATTTTGACCCATGTCAGAGCACCTGCTGAAATTTTTTTGTACACCAGTCTCCTTGTTCCTCTTTACACTGAAGATAGTTCTTAGTGACTTTGGCTGTATGGTTGTGGTCGTTGTCCGGCTATAGAATACTTTTGGGGTCAATTACATGCCTCCCTGATGGTATGGTAGGATGGATAAGTATCTGTCAGTATTTCTCAGCATTAAAGCGGAGGTCCACCCTAAAGTGGACCTTCCGCTCATTGGAACCCTCCTCCCCTCCGGCGCCACAATTGGCACCTTTCAGGGGGGAGGGGGGTGCAGGTACCTGTACAGTACAGGTATCTGCACCCACTTCTGGCGTAGATTCTTCAGAAGGTACGCCCCTTTCCGCAGAATCTACGCCCCTTTCCGAAGGTCGCCCGCTGCCTGCTGGGAAACACACGGATCCCAGAGACAGCGGGGACCATCCTTATTGTGCAGCGCGACTCGCGCATGCGCAGTAGGGAACCGGGAAATTAAGCCGAAAGGCTCCACTTCCTGATTCCCATACCCAAGATGGCGGCGGCAGCACCCGAGAGACGATCAAGAGATCGGCTTCGGGTGCCGACATCGCGGGCACGCTGGGCGGGTAAGTGTCATTATTTTAAAAGTCAGCAGCTGCAGTATTTGTAGCTGCTGGCTTTTAAAAAAAAAAAACGGCGGACTCCCGCTTTAAGGACACCAATGATCGAGCAACGCTGATAACCATAGACGCAGTTGTCGGCCAGGGAAACGTACACATTGGGGTTGATTGTGCACTTTGCAAAGTACAGTTGCCTGCAGCAAGACCAGCTTCTCTAGAGCTTAGTAAATGAGCAGAAACTGCTGACTTCCAACATCCAATCATGTGCAAGCAAAAATGCAGTTTTTTTTTGTTTTTTTTTCTTGCATGTGATTGGATACTCTTTGCAAAGTGAAGCTTTACATCATTTACTGAGCTCTGGCTCAACTGCATTTGTAGAGGGCAATTGCACTTTGTAAAGTGCACAGTCTATTTGCCTTTAGTAAATCAACCCCAGTGCTTAATTCCCTTCAACATCAGAAGATGTCCAGCATTGCCATCAGCACAGACCTGGTGTAAACCAGTGGGACCCAGGTACTCCCATCTACTGTCCGGTAGGGATGAGCCTGATGTTTGCCCATTCGCCAAACAGCAAACTTTATGGTGCATTTGTGCCAAATTTGAGCGCCGCAGAATGCCCGATAATGCACTGCGAGATTGTGCAAATAGTTAAAGTCTATGGGACAGAACATGAAAAACCAAAAGTGCTCATTTTAAAAGCTTATATGCAAGTTATTGCCATAAAAAGTATCTGGGGACCCGGGTACTGCCCCAGGGGACATCAGTGCAAAAAAAAGTTTTAAAAACTGCAGTTTTTTCAGGAGCACTGATTTTAAACATTTTTAAAGTGAAACAATAAAAATGAAATATTCCTTTAAATATCGTGCCGGGGTGGTTCTGCTTAGTCTGCCTGTGAAGTAGTGTATCTGTGTAATGTGTTTTACTATGCCACAGCAAAATGACATTTCTAAAGAAAAAGATGTCATTTAAAACTGCTTGCGGTTGTAATGTATTGTCGGATCCCAGCAATATTGATAAAAATAATTGAAAAAAATGGCATGGGTTCCCCCCTCCAGTTCATTACCAGGCCCTTTGATATATATCCATCTGGTATGGATATTAAGGGGAACCATGCTCCAAAATGTAAAAAAAAAAATGGTGTGGGGGTTCGCCCCGAAATCCATACCAGGCCCTTGAGGACAGGCTGCAGTGGGCATCTGGCAGTGTCTCCTGTGTCCTCTTCTCTGAGATCATGGTGGCTATGGTTTTGCCCACTGGTTGATATGATTTGTTTTTTGTTTTACAGATGGCCGGTTGAGTCTTTGGGTCTATGTTATGTGTGCAGGGAGTTTTCTTATCCTGGTTATCCTAATCATCATCTCTTACCTGGTCTGGTAAGTACTAACATTCCAGGTAACAATAGCCAAAATTATAGATCTTGTCATTCGATTCAGGTGGAGTTGAATCTGTAGAAGATAACTGAAGACGCATGCCTGCTATAGGGATGGTTAATTGTTGCCTATCTCAAGCTAAAAGCCTGTTTAGTTTTCAGTGTAGAAAGGAAAAGTTGAAGGAGAAATACAGCCAAAGCTCATTTGGCTGTACTTCTCCTGTGGATCACAGGAGTGTAGTTTGTTCTGCACTGCTGTTACCCATTTTCAGCAGACAGCGAGCTGAAGCCTGCTGTCGGCTGACTTCACAGAGCTGGTCCAGACTGGGGAAAGATCGCCAACATATGGTCAGGATCCACCCACATGCCTGGACTGCCACCTGGCTCAGCCTTACAGGGAGCCGCTGAGAGCGTAAGCCAGCTGCTCCCACCCCCTCCACAGCCCAGCACTCCAGTGAATGTAGGGGGGGGGGGGGGCAAACCAGACAGCAGTGACTGACAGGTCAGGGAGCTGTGAGAGCCGAGCCATGCTGCACCACTCTAGAATACTGCAATCGTCCCGATTCGACTGTCACAGACAAACCATCTTGGGCACATCTCCATCCATCTTAGCATAGAGCAGCAGCCCTGAAGAAGGGGGAGTATTTGTTCCCCCGAAATGCGTTGGTTTTATCATGCTTTACTATTTCCAATAAAAACGACCATTCACCTTTTATTTCTGACTGGATACTGGGCTTTCCTTTTACCTATCCTCACAAGAGCCAGTCTTAGAGCCGGTAGGGGACCAATGCTGCATCCACCTAGGTAAGTATGATTCTAAAATAAAACAAATGCTCATACTTCTCTTTTAAAATGTCAGGTTTTTTTTCCTGTGACCTCACTTTCTGTTCCTGGACTAGAAATATAATTGTCATCAGGACAGAAAGGTAAGGATAGTTCCGAACTATCTTCCACTATAAGTGTTTTTGTTTTTATCTGTGTCCCTGTGGGAACATTTCACATCTCACTGCACAGATAGCAATAAAAACCTGAGAAAGACTCTAACCCATTGTTGATGGAGCTGGGCCTTAAAGTGGTTCTAAAGCCAAGATATTTCCTTCATTAAGGTAAAAAAAGGTCCCATCACTCTTACTTACCTTACTTACTTACCTAATTACCTGAGTCCTATCTTGATCCAGCACTGTGCCCATCTGCGGCAGCGCCGGTCTTTGGTCCTCTCCTCAAAGGACACAGAGGCAGCAGTGGGAGTCACTGGCTCTTCCTGCTGTCAATCAAATCCTGTGAGAAGTGAGAGGCGGGGGTGGCCCGAGCCAAGCTGTGTGTGTTTATGGACGCACAGAGACTGGCTCGGGAGTGAGCCCGCAGGTGAGGCCTCAATACCATTGCACTGAAACACCATTAGAGTCTATGGGACACGAACATGAAGAATCTAAAGTGATCATTTTAAAGGCTTATACAGTATACAAGTTATTGTCATAAAAATGTTCGGGGACCCGGGTCCTGCCCCAGGGGACATGTATCAATGCAAAGAAAAGTTTTAAAAACTGATGTTTTTACAAGAGCAGTGATTTTAATAATGCTTAAAGTGAAACAATAAAACTGAAATATTCCTTTAAATATCATGCCTGGGAGGTGTTTATAGTATGCCTGTAAAGTGGTACATTTTTCCCATGTTTAGAATAATACACAGCAAAATTACATTTCTAAAAGAAAAAAGGTAATTTAAAACTGAGCGTGGCTGAAAAATAATTGTCAGGTCTTGGCAATATAGGTAAAACTCATTAAAAACAACAGCATGGGTCCCCCCCCCCAGTCCATTACCAGGCCCTTTGGGTCTGGTATGAATATTAAGGGAAACCCACGAACCGAAATTGAATGAAAAAATATTGTGTGGGTTCCCCCAAATTCCATACCAGGCCCTTATCTGAGTACGCAACCTGACAGGCCACGGGAAAAGAGGGGGTAACTAACAAGCGACCCCCCGCTAAACCATATTAGGCCACGTGCCCTCAACATGGGGGAGTGCTTTGGAGTCACCCCCACAGCACCTTGTCCCCATGTTGATGGGGGCAAGGGCCTCATCCCCACAACCCTTGCCCAGTGATTGTGGGGGCCTGCTGGCGGGAGGCTTATCGGAATCCGGAAACACCCTTTAACAAGGGGACCCCCAGATCCTGCCCCCCCCCTATGTGAAATGGTAACGGGTACATTGTACCCCTGCCAATTCACAAAAAAAGTATCAAAAATAGTAAAAATTACAAGAGATACTTTGGGACAAGTCGTTTATGAAAAAATAAAAATGTTCTGCAATATAAATCCATCTCACGCCGCCTGACGGACCAAAAAAATAAAAAAAAAAGATGCACCAGCTCCGCCGAGAATGGGAGGCTCCCGCCAAGTGACGCTTATTTGCGATGACAGCTATTATATAGCTGATGGCGGGGCCACCCAGTGACGTAAACGAGTGATTCCGCCCCCTCTGACACCACATGACGGGTCACCCGTTTAAGTGACGGAGAGGCCTCACCCTCAGCTATATAAGAACTGTCACAGAGAAGAAGCGTCCATCGGGCAGCATGAATTTACATCAAGGGCCTTTTTTTTTTTTTTTTTATAAAAGACTTGTCCCAAACTTTCTCTTGTCTTTTTTACCATTTTTGACACTTTTTTTTTAAATGGTAGGACTACAATGTACCCCATTACCAATAGATCTGGGGGTCCCCTTGTTAAGCCCTCTGCCCACATACCCCCGCAACCACTGGGCAAGAGTTGTGGGGCTACACCAAAGCACCCTCCCCATGTTGAGAGCATGTGGCTTGGTACGGTTTGGGGGGGGCACTCTCTTGTCCCCCCCCTCTTTTCCTGCAGCCTGCCAGGTTGTGTGCTTGGATAAGGGTTTGGTATGGATTTTGGGTGGACCCCACGCCATCTTTTAAAAATTTTTGTCGCAGGGTTCCCCTTAAAATCAATAGGTCTGGAAAGGATTTTGGAGGGGCCCCTATGCCATTTTTTTTTTACATTTGGTGCAGGGTTCCCCTTCATTTCCATATCAGACCTGAAGGGCCTGGTATGTAATTTTAGGGGGAGCCCCGCGCAATTTTCTTTTTACATTTTGGTTTGGGGTTCTCCTTATTCATACCAGACCCAAAGGGCCTAGTAATCGACTGGGGGGGGGGGGGGGGCAGAACCTATGCTCTTTCTTTCAATGAGTTTTATCTATATTGCCGAGATCCGGCAATTCATTACAGCCGCAATCAGTTTTAAATGACATTTTTCCTTTAGAAATGTCATTTTGCTGTGGTACTGTTCTAAAAATGCGCCACTTTACAGGCATACTATAGACACCCCCCAGGCACAATATTTAAAGGAATATTTCATTTTTATTGTTTAACTTTAAGCATTTAAAAAAAAAAAAAAAATCACTGCTCCCGAAAAAAATGCAGTTTTTAAAAAAAATGTTTGCATTGATACATGTCCCCTGTGGCAGGACCCCAAATACTTTTTATGACAATAACTTGCATAAAAGCCTTTAAAATTGGCACTTTTGATTTTTCATATTAGTGTCCCATAGGTGTTGAGGCGGCTTTTGAATTTGTAGCAAACACTGCATATTGTTCGCTGTTCAGTGAACACCCGATGTTGGAGTCGAACTTACATTCAACTCCAACATCGGGCTCATCCCTACTTGTACGTGCCAGCCTTGCAATGGCTCATTAGACATCTAAGGGTTGATTTACTAAAGGCAAAAAGACTGCACTTCGCAGTTGCACTCTGCAAGAGCAGTTGCTCCAGAGCGTAGTAAATGAGCACAAGCTCTGTTGACTTCCATCATCCAATCATGTGCAAGCAAAAATGCTGTTTTTTTTTTTTTTCCTTGCACTAAGTTTTGGAGCAACTGCACATTGCAAAGTGCACAGTCTATTAGCCTTTAGTAAATCAACCCCACAGAGTCATGCTTGTAACTGGTGGTCTTGCAATCTTACATGGGAAATATAGTTCCACAACAGCTGAAGGGCCGCAGGTTGCCCACCCTTGAGCTGGATGATGCTGGTCATTCTCCAGCCAAGAAACAAAGCAAACCCTATCTGACTTGCTGCAGCTTCCAATGCACACTGTGATATGCTAACAGTGTGCAGTGAAATCAGACTAAGCAAGTTCAGGAGAGGAGCCTGTACTACTGGTACGGCCACAGTTCAGCATTAGGTCCTCTTGTTTTTCTCATTTCCCTGACCTTGTTTCCTAACTAACATTTGCCCCTTTCTTCATGTCCTACTCAAGTCAAATAAGCAAAGCTGAGTTCCTGTTTTCCTCTCTCGATTTTTTTTCCTTACAGCAGAAAGCCAAAAGTACCAAAAAGCCCATTTCCTCAACAGAAGCCGCTCACCTTGGCGTACGACGGAGATTTTGACATGTAAATTCGAAGCTACAACTCAGAATTGAAAGAAAAATCAGCTGCCTTAACCCCTCTTCAGTACAAAAATCACCTCTCCCCGAACTTCTACCAGGAGGATAAAACCACCACCGGCGTTCTTCTACCGAAGATTAGACTTTCATTGATGGTCCATCCTTTAGATCAGCCTTTCTCAAACTTTTCAACACAGAGGAACCCTTGAAATAGTTCTCCGGTCTCGGGGAACCCCTGCTAAATTTTAGAAATCGACAACCCATGATACATTAGTGTGATGGTCAGTGGGAAGAATGGTCCTTACACTTGTGGTCATTGGGAAGAATTACCCCCTTACAAATAGCTAAAAAGATCAAAGGTGTCCGAGGGAAATTATCTAAGAGGCAGAAATTGCCCAATGCTGAAGGAACCCCTAGCAACCTTTGGAGGAACCCTGGTTGAGAATCACTGCTTTAGATGGTCCAACCTTTACCTCTTCCGTGGCGCCCTCTCTCGGAGCAGAGCTTTGGCTGCAGGCAGTTCTCACATCCTGAAATCGTATCTAATCTCATGGAATGCGCCAACGAACCCACCCGGATTGTCTCTCTGTGTAATCTGTTGTGGATTTCAAACCTTGGAGATCTTTTACCGCATTCCGAATCATCGTCTCATTGGACAATTCCCCTCCCCCCCCCCCCTTCCAGACTTGATGAACAATTGGTGGTGATCGGAGGGTAATAGTATCTCCTTTCTGTGTAATTGATTATAGTGGGCGTGGCTTCTCGGACCAGGATCAGAAGGCGGTTCTATGAAGTTGTATATTTTCTTGTATATATTTGAACTGTTACCATTTGCACACCTGCAGAATCTGTTTTTTCTACATAAAATTTTGTGATATATTTATAACCCAACTTTTGTATCTAATGTACAAATCGGTCACGTCAATACACCTTTACCAGTGAAGCCTTCTGCTAACTACGCCTAAAAGAATGAAACGATTATTGCCAATAAAAGTGGGAAATGTTGGTGTGGCTTTTGTCTCTCTTTAGCTTTTCCTTCATTTGCAGCCATGGGAGAGGGATTAACCTTTTAGCTGCCAGAGTGGTTTTTGCAATTTTTTGCACACATATTAAAAAATCATTTTAGGCCTGAAGATTACACCCCCCCACCCCCCCAAACATATATTATAAGCAGACACCCTGGAGAATAAAATAGTGGTAGTGGCCATTTTTTTTTTTTTTGTAACATGATATTATTATTATTCACAATTTATATAGCGCCAACAGTTTACGCAGCGATTTACAATGTACAGGGGGGACAACACAATTACAGTACAATGATATTACTGCAAAGGTCTAGGAAATGCTAAATTTCAATAAAGAACACACTACAGTGAGGTTTACGGCAAACATACGTAATACAGTAGCCACATTTTTGGTAAAATATAAAAGACAAGGTTGCACTGAGTACATGAATACCCAACATGCCAAACCTTAAACTTGTGTGGGCCTGCAAAATGGCAATAAACTTCAATAACCTATATTTTCTATAGGCAATGCTTCAAAAGCCCCCTATACACTATATTACCAAAAGTATTGGGACACCTGCCTTTACACGCACATGAACCTTAATTGCATCCCAGTCTTAGTCTGTAAGGTTCAATATTGAGTTGGCCCACCCTTTGCAGCTATAACAGCTTCAACTCTTGAAGTAGGAAGGCTGTCCACAAGGTTTAGGAGTGTGTCTATGGGAATGTCTGACCATTTTTCCAGAAGCGCATTTGTGAGGTCAGGCACTGATGTTGGCATGTGCTTCCACTGTGGAGACACTTATAAATTTGTAGTGTTAGGCCTGCAAGCAACACAGGGTGCCGTGACAAGGCCTTGCAGATTTCACACGCATTTGCAAATGTGTACTAACTAAACCCCTGCTTTTAACAGATGGTTAGACAGGTTAATTTGGTTGGGCAGCAGACTGGTTGGTGAGCTGAGCTATGGAATTGTTTTTGTCTTGCACTGATGTTGGACGAGAAGGCCTGGCTCGCAGTTTCACTCTAATTTA
Source organism: Lithobates pipiens (assembly GCF_037356315.1). Lineage (NCBI taxonomy): Eukaryota > Metazoa > Chordata > Amphibia > Anura > Ranidae > Lithobates > Lithobates pipiens. The sequence goes on along the minus strand of NW_027507784.1, from coordinate 77,947,909 downwards.
TCCCAAAGGTGTTCTATCAGGTTGAGGTGCAGGCCAGTCAAGTTCCTCCACCCCAAATTTGCTCAACCATTTCTTTATGGACCTTACTTTGTGCACTGGTCCAAATCGTTTAGTGGAGGGGGGATTATGGTGTGGGGGTTGTTTTTCAGAGATTGGGCTTGGCCCCTTAATTCCAGTGAAGGAAACTCTTACAGCGTCAGCATACCAAGACATTTTGGACAATTTCATGCTCCCAACTTTGTGGGGACAGTTTGGGGATGGCCCCTTCCTGTTCCAACGTGACTGCGCACCAGTGTACAAAGCAAGGTCCATAAATACATGGATGAGCAAGTTTGGGGTGGAGGAACTTTACCAGCCTGCACAGAGTCCTGACCCCAACCCGATAACATACCTTTGGTATGATTTAGAGTGGAGACTGTGAGAAAGATCTTCTTGTCCACATCAGTGCCTGACCTCACAAATGCGCTTCTGGAAGAATGGTTAAACATTCCCATAGACACACTCCTAAACCTTGTGGACGGCCTTCCCAGAAGAGTTGAAGCTGTTATAGCTGCAAGGGGTGGGACAACTCAACATTGAACAATATGGACTAAAACTGGGATAGCATTAAAGTTCATGTGCATGTAAAGGCAAGCGTCCTAATATTTTTTATCTACTAAACTGCGCAGGTTTAAGAGATATTTCCAGTACCTACAGTTAAGCCTTATTATAGGCTTACCCATAGGTAAAAGTGGTGTAACAGGGTTTACAACCACTTTAAGTAGTGTATATTCTTTATAGGCAACGCTTTAAAAGCCCCCTATAGGTATCAGTTTAGGAAGTACTGTGCTAGAATTATTGCTCTCATTCCGCCGCGCATGGTGATATGTAACCCATATTGCAATCAATGTTTTCATGTGTGGGCACCCCGACGCATGCTTTTATGTTCGTATATGTGGGGATGGAGGGACTGCAATTAAAAAAATTTATTTTTTGTTTAACTTTTTTTTCGCATAGGGGGACTGAGAGGCCCCTATGTGATGATTTTTTTTGGTGACAGGTTCTCTTTAATGGAATGTCCAGGATCTAAAAGTGACAGGGTGACCCAGAAGTGATGTCAAACGCGTTGCTTACAGGTTCACCAACAAAAAAAGGGAGAAAAGCGGACCAGTGTCCGCTCTCCTCCCTCCCCTCCACCCTCTGGCACCCTCTGTATTGGTCTCCGTCCTGCAGATGGGCAAGGGGAGCCCGGAATACATGGCAGGGGCACTGTTACCAAGGAGGTGTGTGGAAGCAATTGGGCGGCAGCGCAGCCACCCGAATGCTTCCACCTGAAAAGCAGGAGTCTGCTTTTCCGCTTTACACACAATCCCAGGGGCTGCAGCCATATGATTGTGTGTGAAACCCCCACTGTCGGGTCTGTACAATGTATGGACCTGGCAGCAAAGGGGTTAAAAGTGGGCATTGCGACAAAATTTTTTTTTCTAGTGTTGGATTAAATGAGCAAGAATGAGATCTTCTGTCTGGTTTTTCCCCGCAGTGCAGACTTCTATTAAGCTGGCCGTACATTATACAAATTTCTGCAGCCTCCTGATGAACTGTTCAAAGTTCACTGCTAGGGTGGCCGTACCACGTCCCCTCCCACAAAACATCCCTCAATTTAAAAATTGGAAGGTGCCGGACAGAAAACTGTTAGAGCGAACAGTTGCGTCACCCAATCAGACACAGGGCTAGTTTAATCAAGCTTCGCCTTCTGAAGAGCTATCCCCAGAGTATCACTTTTTAAAGGGCATTTGACATACAGTGAGGAAGCTATATTTCTCCGGTTGGGGAGATTCCATTCAGGTGAATGAGTCACAGTGGGCATCAAACACGATCATTTTTGCTGCATCATGTCTACACCCACCCCTCCACTGCCTTTGCAGCTGAAGTGGTTTTAACCTCTAAAAGAAGTGGTCTCCCAACCTTCTAAGTGAAGGGTCAGTTTTCAGACTTTAGGAAGGCCAGATTCTGGCTAGTGGGAGTAGAAAAGTCCTCAAACTTGGTGGTCAGCAGGGGTAAAAAAAAAAAAAATACATAATGCATGTGGGCAGTAGGAGGATGAATAGTGCCTCATCATTTGTTTCAGTGATAGGAATGGTGCCCCATCATTATTATTACCGGAAAGGAATAGTTGTCCATCTATGGTGTCAGTGGGAGGAATAGTGCCCCATCATTGCTATTAGTGGTAAGAACAGTGCCCAATTGTTGGCATAGTGGGATGAACAGCGCTGCGTTAAGGCATAAATTGGGATAAAATCTTAGGAACAAAGAACGCCAGAGGAGAGATGGGTTTGCTTTAAGAGATTATTAAATAAGGACAATGCATCCCATTGGGTAATAAATTTAAAAGAGTGAACAAAAGTCCTGGATGGCTTAACTCCAATGTAAAAATGCATAAAAAAGCAAAGGAGAAGGCCTTCAAAAAATACAAGGCTGAGGGATCATCATCAGCATTCAGACTTTATAAATAATGCAACAAGAAATGTAAGGGTGAAATAACGACAGCTGAGATGGAATATGAAAGACACATAGCGGAGGAGAGGAAAAAAAACCCCAAGAAATTCTTTAACTACGTCCCACCCGGCCAATGTATATATATAGCCGGGTGGGAGCGCTCTACTTCTGACTGGACGTTCCTGAATGGGAACAATCACAGCCGTCATGTGATGTAAACAAACAGCCGGTTGCTAGGCAATCGTCTCTCCTCTCCTCACACAGAAGTCGTCGCTGAGGAGAGGAGAGCAGATCACTGCAGCCGGCTGGTGATCAGTGAGTATGAGCTGTTTTTATAGCTTTTTACTCACTGATAACCAACCTAGTGAAAACACACATCACCACACAGTGTCCACACACATGTCCCCAAAACACACATGTCCCCAAAACACACATGTCCCCAAATAATAAAAACACATGTCCCCCACATATGTCCTACTAAAATCGCATGTCCCAATGATTATCTGCACACATATGTACATGATCATTTGCGTACATATGTCCGTGATCACACAAACCAATTATTATACACTGAACTGAAATTTTTTTTTTTTAACCAAAGACATGTAGCAGAATACATTTTGGCTTAAATTTATGACAAAATTTGATTTTATTGGATTTCTTTTAAAATAAAAGGAAGAAAATATTGTTTTTTTTTTTTTCCAAATTTCCTCTCTTTTTTAGCTTATATCGCAAAAAATTAAAAACGGAGTCGTGAATAAATACCACCAAAATAAATCTCTATTTGTGCAAACAAATGCTAAAAATTTCCTTTGGGTACAGCGTAGCACGACCGCGCAATTGTCATTGAAATTGCGAGAGCGCTGAAAGCTGAAATTGGGCTGGGAAGGAAGGGGGCGAAAGTGTCCAGTATTGTAGTGGTTAAGTATGTAAACAGTAAAAAAGGGAGGACAGACCATATTGGCCCCATAAAGAATGAGGAAGGACATCTGGTTACAAAGGATGGGGAGATGGCAAAGGTATTTAATTCTTCTCCTCAGTCTTCACGAGGGAATCGGGGGGCTTCAGTAACAAAAACTGCAATGTTTATTCTCATGACACATCACAGGAAGCACCTCCATGGTTAACAGAGGACAGAATTAAAATTAGACTTGGGAAACTTAACATTAATAAATCACCTGGACCAGATGGCTTGCACCCGAGGGTACTTAGGGAACTCAGTCAAGTAATTGCCAGACCATTGTTCCTAATTTTTACTGACAGTCTACTGACTGGAATGGTACCAGCTAATTGGAGAAAAGCCAATGTACCGATATTTAAAAAGGGCCCAAAATACATCCCTGGGAATTACAGACCAGTTAGCCTAACATCAATAGTATGTAAACTCTTAGAAGGGAAGATAAGGGTCTATATACAACATTTTAGTAATGAGAACGGTATCATTAGAACCAATCAGCATGGATTCATGAAGAATCATTCTTGCCAAACCAATCTATTAACCTTCTATGAGGAGGGGAGTTGCCAGCTAGATATAGGAAGGCCCGTAGACGTGGTGTATCTGGATTTTGCAAAAGCATTGGACACAGTTCCCCATAAACATTTACTGTACAAAATAAGGTCAGTTGGCATGGACCATAGGGTGAGTACATGGATTGAAAACTGGCAAGAAGGGGGAGTTCAGAGGGTGGTGATAAATGGAGAGTACTCGGAATGGTCAGGGGTGGGTAGTGGGGTCCCCCAGGGTTCTTTGCTGGGACCAATCCTATTTATTTTGTTCATAAATGACCTGGAGGATGGGGTAAACAGTTCAATCTCTGTATTTGTGGACAATACTAAGCTAAGCAGGGCAATAACTTCTCCGCAGGATGTGGAAACCTTGCAAAAAGATCTGAACAAATTAATGGGGTGGGTAATTACATGGCAAATGAGGTTCAATGTAGAAAAATGTAAAATAATACATTTGGATGGAAAAAATATGAAGACATTCTATACACTGGGGGGAGAACCTCTGGGGGAATCTAGGATGGAAAAGGACCTGGGGGTCCAAGTAGATGATAGGCTCAGCAACTCAGCCCAGCTGCTGCTAACAAAGCAAACAGAATATTGGCATTAAAAAGGGGATCAACTCCAGAGATAAAACGATAATTCTCCCGCTCTACAAGACTCTGGTCCGGCCGCACCTGGAGTATGCTGTCCAGTTCTGGGCACCAGTCCTCAGGAAGGATGTACTGGAAATGGAGCGAGTACAAAGAAGGGCAACAAAGCTGATAAAGGGTCTGGAGGATATTAGTTATGAGGAAAGGTTGCGAGCACTGAACTTATTCTCTCTGGAGAAGAGACGCTTGAGAGGGGATATGATTCCAATATACAAATACCCTACTGGTGACCCCACAATGGGGATAAAACTTTTTTGCAAAGGGGAGTTTAACAAGACTGGCCACTCATTAAAATTAGAAGAAAATAGGTTTAGCCTTAAACTATGTAGAGGGTTCCTTACTGTAAGAGCGGCAAGGATGTGGAATTCCCTTCCACAGGCGGTGGTCTCAGCGGGGGGCATTGATAGTTTCAAGAAACTATTAGATAAGCACCTGAATGACCACACCATACAGGGATATATAATGTAATACTGACATATAATCACACACATAGGTTGGACTTGATGGACTTGTGTCTTTTTTCAACCTTACCTACTATGTAACTATGTAACCTTTGGGTGCACCAAGAAAATTAAAAATGCGAAAGGATGGGGGGAGGGGGGTGGACATGGTGGGGGGACACATTATTCAGACCTAATCACAGAATGTTCAAGACTGACCCCCCCACCCATCTACCCTAGACTGACCCTCCACCCCCATCCATTCAAGACTGACCCCCCCCCCCACCCCATCTACCCTAGACTGGCCCTCCACCCCCATCCATTCAAGACTGACCCCCCACCCCCATCTACCCCAGACTGACCTTCCACCCCATCTATTCAAGACTGACCCCCTTTCCCCGCCCCCATCTACCCCAGACTGACCCTCTACCCCCATCCATTCAAGACTGACCCCCTTCCCCCGCCCCCATTTACCCCAGACTGACCCTCCACCCCCATTCATTCAAGACTGACCTCCCGCCCCCATTTACCTCAGACTGACCCTCTACCCCCATCCATTCAAGACTGACCACCCACCCCATCTACCCCAGACTGAACCTCCACTCCCATCCATTCAAGACTGACCCCCTTCCCCCCACCCCATCTACCCCAGACTGACCCTCTACCCCCATCCATTGAAGACTGACCCCCCCGCCCCATCTACCCCAGACTGACCCTTCACCCCCATCCATTGAAGACTGACCCCCCCGCCCCATCTACCCCAGACTGACCCTCCACCCCCATTCATTCAAGACTGACCCCCTTCCCCCTACCCCATCTACCCCAGACTGACCCTCCACCCCCATTCATTCAAGACTGACCCCCGCCCCATCTACCCAAGACTGACCCTCCACCCCCATTCATTGAGACTGATCCCCCCACCATCATTTACCCTACTGACATCCTCACCTCCCCCGGACTGACAGACCCACTCTTCCCAAAACACTAACACCCCCTACACTCAACTTTTATCCATCCAGAAACAGTGATTAGACAGACACAGGGTGTGGGGCTGATGACTGCTCCAATCACATACATGGGGCAGGGCTTGTGGCTCTCCAGACGTCCACCGCTCCTCAGTGTTCAGTCAGCAGGGGATTGGTGGCCGGGTTGAAAAAATATTCCACAAAGCCAGTCAGATGATTGGATGACCATGTGTGTCCCCTTTCCCTCCTCCTGCCTGTACATTTGGACATCGACATCAGCAGCACCCTCTGTCCTCCTTCTCTGTCATCTCCAGGGGAGGGAGGGCTGGCAGCCTTAGGCCTGGGGGGCAAGTCCAGTTAAGTGGCCCACTGAACCACTGAATCAGCTCACCATCCATGCCCACCTGGTTTTATAACGGATATTGATGTTATGAAGCAAGACAAATATGATACAGTGTGGTGACATAATTTTATGTTAATAGCAACAAAGGAGGTTTAACAAAATAATTCATCAGTGCAGCCTCATCAGTACCAATCTATGCAGCCTCACCAGTACCCATCAATACAGCCTCACTAGTGCCCATCAGTGCAGCCTCATCAGTGCCCATCAGTGCAGCCTCACCAGTGCCCAGCAATGCAGCCTCATTAATTCTCATCAATGCAGCCCAATCAATGCCCATCAGTGCCCATCTATGCAGCCTCACCAGTGTCCATCAGTGCAGCCTCACCAGTGCCCAGCAATGCAGCCTCATCAATTCTCATCAATACAGCCCAATCAATGCCCATCAATGCAGCCTCACCAGTGCCCATCAGCTCAACCTCATCAGTGCAGCCTCATCAGTACCTATCTATGCAGCCTCACCAGTGCCCATCAATGCATCCCTGCCCCTGGACATCACCAACTTAGGATTACATCGTTGGTGAGGCAGAAGAGCAGACACAGTCCAGGCTAGTGTGTGTGTGTGTGTGTGTGAGACACACAAGGAGAGGGAGGAGGAAAGGGAGAATTCTGGCACTTTGGCGCCCCCACCTCTGCAGCGCTGGGGTGCGGTGCACCTGCCAGGATTGGCCCTGAACTCCTTTTAACTTAGGCTTACTTCAAAAGAGCCATTATCTCAGCCTAGAGACATCAGAAACCAATGCTTGGGCCTGTGCAGGGCTGTAAACAGCTAATTGAGTCCAAGCAGGCTGTCTTACTGCTGTCCAGGCCTATCGTAAAACTATAACCAAATCCATTCAGAATACATGCATGCCATAAAATGAACAAAATGAAAACCAGAACTAATTGGGATCGTAAAAGGCATTCAAAGCCAAAAGGAACCTTTTAGAGACCTCTGTCCAATTCAAAACTTAAGAAATCCACACATGATTCATAAACTCAGACAGGAACATGACACCTTAACCGCTTCAGCCCTGGAAGATTTTACCCCCTTCCTGACCAAAGCACTTTTTACAATTTGGCACTGCGTTGTTTTAACTGACAATTGCACGGTCGTGTGTTGCTGTACCCAAACAAAATTTGCGTTCTTTTTTTCCCACAAGTAGATCTTTTTTTTGGTGGTATTTGATCACCTCTGTGGTTTTTATTTTTTTGCGCTATCAACACAAAGAACAGTGACAATTTTGAAAAAAACACAATATCTTTTATTTCTGCTATAATAAATATCCCACATTTTTTTTCCGCAGTTTAGGGCGATACGTGTCCTTCTACATGTAGCACTAACCCCGGAAGGAGCTGCTGGTTCTTTTTGGGCTTACCGTTACCTTCTGTTCTCCTTGTGACACGTCTAGGGGATGTCCCGTGGTAGATGGCCCAGTAACTTGAGACTGATAACAGATCCACTTGAATGGATTTTATTTGCAAAAACTCAAACCAGTGAACAGTCTTTCAACTTGGGATCAGAGGGTTGGGAAGGAAGTTCAGGTACTCTCAATGTCAAAGTCCAAAAACATTAAAGAACTTGCTTCCTTTGACTGCATCCAGACAATAGCCATTCGCAGCTGGATGATCACTCAGGTTGGACAGTCCCTCTCTCACAAGGCCTAGCAGCCAACAAGGTGCTTACTCAGGAACAAAGTCTTAGTCACAGACGTTGTTGCAGAAAACGTAGGGAAACTAAGCTTTAGAACACTTGTAGGATACCTGGATCTTTCAGCCTGCTTGGCGATATCCACAAGACCGGATTCTCTTGGTTACTTCAGCCCTTCCAGGCTCTTGTTAAGAAAACCAACCCTTACGTGGTGTTCTTCTAAAGAGTCCTCCCCTGGAATGCATGAAGTACACTGGGTCTCTCCCGAACCCACCCAACCACCTCAGAATCCTCCTTTCGTTTCCCCGCCTCGGGCTAGCCAGCCCCAAGGCATTAAAGTCAGGTGGATCCGCACCCCAGGCCAGGGCCGGTACTAGAGGTGGGTGGGATGGGCAGCTGCCCTGGGCGGAATAATTTACTTGGAGGAGGGCACTGTCTGTTGGATGTAACCATGCCCATAATGTTCTGCCAGTGCCGAATCTAACAGAGTAGGATCCCGCCCCCTGCCTGCACAGTGCACTGTACAAGTCCCTGAGCGACAGTAGAGTGGAGTGGGTGGGGCGCATGAGGTTCCTCTGCGTGCCTGGACAGCGGCTTCTCCTCCCCTCTCCATTTATTTCTATCACTCCTGCTTTCAGAGTGTCCCGATGTCGTTGTGACATCATCAGCTCCGCCCCCTAGCCTCCTATTTTTTTCCTCCCTGCTCTGGACAATGTGGAGGTGACTCCTCCTCTGTGTTGTGACCCCTCCCCTCCCGTGCCCTTTCCCTCGGGTCCCCTCCTCTCCAGTCCTATAAGTGAGTAGTGTCTCTCTCCTATGTCTCTGCTGCTGGTAACCTTCTTTCAGGCATAATATCACAGTTCTAGCTGTGAAGACAACTCTTCTTTCTGATTCTGTTTTTATTAACCACTTGCCTACAGGGCACTTAAACACCCCTCCTGCCCAGACCAATTTTCAGCTTTCGGTGCTCTCACACTTTGAATGACAATTACTCAGTCATGCAACACTGTATCCAAATGAAGTGTTGTCCTTTTTTTTCCCACAGATAGAGCTTTCTTTTGGTGCTATTTGATCACCTCTGTGTTTTTTATTTTTTGCGCTATAAATGAAAAAAGACCGAAAAGTTTGAAAAAAAAACGCATTTTTCTTTGTTTCTGTGATAACATTTTTAAAATTATTAATTTTTCTTCATAAATTTTGGCCACAATTTATACTGCTACATATCTTTGGTAAAATAACCCAAATTAGTGGATATTATTTGGTCTTTGCGAAAGTTAGAGAGTCCACAAGCTGTTGACCCCCCCACAAGAAAATCTCATTTCTTGTGACCCCGAACAAGCCAGGAAAGTACAAATACCCCCCAAATGACCCCTTTTTTGAAAGTAGACATTCCAAGGTATTTAGTAAGAGGCATGGTGAGCTTTTTGATGTTGTCATTTTTCCCACAATTCTTTGCAAAATGAAGATTTTTTATTTTATTTTAATTTTTTCCACAAAATTGTCATTGTAATAGGTTATTTCTCTCACGTGGCATGTGTATACCACAAATAATGCCCCAAAATAAATTCTGCTACTCCTCCTGAGTATTACGATACCACATGTGTGGGACTTTTCCACAGCCTGACCACATAGAGAGGCCCAACATGCAGGGAGCACCGTCACGTGTTCTAGGAGCATAACTTGTTGACTACCTATTACACTTTTGAAGGCCCTGGAGCACCAGGACAATGACACATGACACCGACGTGGCACTGATGACAGATGGCACTGATACGTGGCACTGATACATGGCACTGATGACAGATGCCACTAATACGGGGCACTGATGACACGTGACACTGACAGATGGCACAAATATGTGGCACTGATGACAGATGGCACTTATACGTGGCACTGACACGTGGCACTGATGCCACGTGGCACTAATACGTGGCACTGATGACAGATGGCACTAATACGTGGCACTAATGACACATGACACTGATGACAGATGGCACTGATACCTGGGATTGATGACACATGACACTGATAACAGATGGAACGTGACACTGACAGGTGACACTGATGACAGATGGCACTGATATGTGGCACTGATGACAGATGGCACTAATATGTGGCACTGATGACACGTGACACTGATATGGCACTGATGACAGATGGCACTATGTGGAACTGATGACACGTGGCACTGATGACAGATGGTACTATGTGGCACTGATTGCACTGTGGCACTGATGACATGTGGCACTGATGACATGTGGCACTGATGACATGTGGCACTTATACGTGGCACTGGGGACAGATCGCACTGGGGACAGGTGGCACTGGGGACAGATGACACTGGGGACAGAGGGCACTGATGACAGGTGGCACTGGGGACAGGTGGCACTGATGACAGATGGCACTGATGACAGATGGCAGTGGGGGCAGATGGCACTGACAGGTGGCAGTGGGGGCAGATGACAGTGGGGGCAGTGGGGACAGGTGGCAGTGGGGACAGATGGGCACTTTATTTTCCTTTTTTTTTTTTCTTTTTTTTTTTACACTAACCACTGTGAGATCTCATAGCGGTTCATCTCTCCCTTCTCACACGCTGTCTGAGTGAGGAGGGAGAGCGGCGATGAGAGATGATCTCATATGTTTACATATGAGATCATCTCTCATTGGGCACGCCGATCACGCTGTAAATGGCCGATGTGATTGGCCGTTTACAGTGATCTGTGACTGGCTGTGTCCGGGGGACACAGCCAGCACAGAACTTCCCCGATGTGTGTCCGCGGCAGTGCGCAGAGGGGAAGTAAACAGGAGGATGTCCAGGGACGGCCTCCCGGCAGTTAGCGTCCGTTCTGTAGCCGTCTTTCGGCTATAGGGCGGGCGCGAAGTGGTTAAGGACCTTTTAAGATGAGGTGCAGACATGTGGCTCCCATGCAGAGCTGTCATTTATCAGCATGGGGATTAGGGTTACCACCTGTCTGGGATTCACCCGGACAGTTTGGGTTTTGAATCGTGTGTCCAGGTTCCAGACCCCCTGAAACCCGGACACAATATTCATAATAGACTCCCAAGTAACCGAGTACCACAACCGCCGGACTCATTCCCATACATGGACAGGAGAGGAGAGATGGCTTGATCTGCTCCTCCTCCACCCACCCCTACCCCTGTCTGCCCATCCACACACTCTAATCCCCAGTGTTCTGGTCCTCAGGAAAGGGATGTGTGGGCTAGAAGTCTGAAGTTCACCAACCGGCAGATACATCCTGGATAAAATGCGTCGATACCTGAGCCTCCATCCCCAGGTGACTGAAGTCACCCCCCCACCCTCCCTTCTCTCTCTTGTCTCTGAGTGAGTGAATATACTAAGGTAAGGGGGACTCAGATGTAAGGGGTGCCCTGTGGACTATGATTTAAGGGGGTATTTTGGAACCCTGATTTAAGGGGAAATGCTGGGAACTCTGATGTAAGTGGGAGGTTAAGTGAGCAGAAACCCCCTTACATCAGAGTTCCCCTTTACACCAGAGTCCACAGCATTCCCCATAAACATTTTTGAGCCGCTATAGTGTCTGGGTTTGGCTTGAACAAAAGGTGGCGACCCTAATGGGGATGCATGAGCATTGTGTGCATCCCTGTGCCAGCACCCATTCATTTCTATTGGGACATGAGGTTGCATGTACACAGCCTCTGTATTCTAATATGACATGCAGGTTTGGGTCCCAATAGAAATGAATAGAACACTGGCAGAGGGATGCACACAATGCACAGGAGAGCCCTGCACAGGACACGCATGTCTGAATGGGCCTAAACAACTCATGTACATGGAGGCTTAGTGATTTACCCAGCTCCCCCGGGCATCAGAAACAGACAGGGGTTTTACTCAGGCGCTACTAAATCTGGACATGGATGGAAATTCAGCTGGTTCACCAAATACTGGATGAGCTTCAATCCATCTATGGCCATTCCTGCTAAAGAGAAGTTGATCTAATATGATCACCTTCTCTCAAACCAGCTTGTTGGAAAAAGTTTCTTTAATCAATGTATTCTGACCACTATCACAATGTAATGTCTCAGTGGAGAGTATTCCTCCATCCACCTCACTTTTCTGGATGAGGGGATCGGCTCAGTTTTTTTCAATCACACACTAACTGATCAAAAAAACTGATCCATCCATGGTCAGCCTACCATTCACTATACAATATGATTGTACAATATATTTTGGATCTACCACCAACTATGTAGTACAAGGGCCTGCCTGATTGGATACTACTAATTGGATAATGAATTGTTCAGGTTTGTCCTCATTTTACAAAGTTTTAGTAAATTGAAGGGAGATTGTACAATTTCTGCACAATCAGATTGTAAAGTGTATGCGCACCTTTACTGTTCATGTGTATGATTACTAAGAACGACAAATATTTTCCTTGACACATTGCCTAAAGCTGAGTAAACACTATTAGTTTTTTTTTTTGTTCAGCCTGCTGGAAAAAAAACAAATAGATCCCTGCATGCACACAAACAAGGTGGATTCCGAAACTCCCCTCTCCCCTCTGTGCTATTGTACTCTGACAGCGGGACTCCTCCACTGATCAGAATACAATGATCAGTGCTGCAGCCCACTGATCAAAGGAGGATTTCCAGCAGGACCATTTGACAGAAGCCAAGGTCAGCTTCAGCTAGTTCTTGAGCTCCATTTACAGTCTTCAGAAATCAACCTTGGGCAGCCATTATTGCTATTACTCCTTATTAGCTGTAAACCAAGCCATCATCAAAGCAATCTAATTGGCTCTGTGTGTGTGTAATACTGGTGTACTCCGCAACCATTATATATGTTTTGGTGCGCTGCACATGCTTCAACTAGCTCCACCCCCCGCTCAGGAAGCGGGGTTGGGGCGCATTTTGGCATCTTCGCCCTGGGCACTGAATTACCTTGTCCCACCACTGCCCCAGGCCATAGCCTTCCTGGGGGCTGGTCAGGAGGACCAGGGCCATGAAGTCAGTACATCATACTGGACCGGAACCCTGAACCACCTGACGTCCGCATCTTAAATACCCTCTTCCAGAGGGCACAGCGAGAGGGCCACTCCCACTGACCTGGCTCCGAAAAAAATTAACTTAAACACCTGACCAGACCATAGTTCCACGCCTGCCACAAGAGACAGTGCCCCCTGTGGCCAGGCTGAACATCTCACAGTCCAGTCAGACTAACACAGAAGTCAAATTTAGAAAAATAGACCCAAACTGTAGCTTGGGTAAAGTTTTAACTTTGAAAAACACATAGCGCATGCTCTTCAGGAGCCCACCGCTACATAGAAATTCGCAATAAGCGTATATTAATTGGTTTGTGCAAAAGTTATAGCATCTACAAAATAGGGGATAGAATTATGGCATTTTTATAATTTTTTTATTTTTTTTTCACTAGAAATGGCGGCGATCTGCGATTTTTATCGAGACTGCGATATTATGGCAGACACATCAGACACTTTTGACACATTTTTGGGGCCATTGACAATTTTACAGCGATCAGTGCTATAAAAATGCACCGATTACTGTAAAAATGTCACTGGCAGGAAAGGGGTTAACACTAGGGGGTAATCAAGGGGTTACCTGGGTTCCTTCTGTATGTTCTAACTGAAGGCAGAACCGGGATCTGGGTGTTTACACACCCAGATCGCTTGTGCCCAGCGGTCATCGCACCCGCCAGGCACAGGGTTGCCAACCGCCAGTAAATTTACTGACCGTTTGTAAAAATCTGTGTTTTTTTTTTTTACAACTGCCAGTAAATATCAGGGGCTGATAATTTCATGCTGTCTTGACTTTTTAAGTGTAAATCAAGCACATGACTTTGTTATGGGTATTGTCAGTGTTTGCATATCATGTTTATACTGTTCAAATATTCACTGTGTTAGTTTGCAATAGGAGTTCTGTCATTTCTCAGGTCGCCAGTAAAAAATGTGTTCCGCCAGTAAATTTTACATGTTTTGTCAGTAAAAAAATTCTGTGGGAGGTTGGCAACCCTGGCCGGGCACTCTCATCGGCTCCGGCGGCACGTGCGTGCCCCTAGTGGCCACAGGGAGAAGCGACGTAACATAACGACGTTTCACCCAGCCGATTCACGCTGCCACAGTAAAGCTGCTGCGGCTGGTTAGCAAGTGGTTAATAAAAAGTATATCTTTGAATGCGGAATTTCATACTGAACGAATCAAGTTCATCCATGACCACCACACTAAAACATACAAAAGGGAGGATAGCTGTCAGATGCCTCCAGGGTGACATGTTTATGTGAGCTACCCTGTGTTTAGTATCCCTGGACATGGAATTCAATGCTGCACAATAATCTACCAGTTTTAAGAATGCAGCCAGTACATATTGGGAGATATGAATAATGTTATAAAAATCTGTGCGTAAGGGAAGGTCATTATACTATTATCAACCTCGGACAGTCCATGGACCCTCCTTATCCATTTTATTGGTCAGGGGCATCTGTCATCACTCCTTTGATCCCAGAGAAAAGAGAAGATGCCAAGATAGTTGTCAGGTCTCCTTTTACCATCAAATCAGGAACATGTGCCAAGTTTGAGAACCGGTTACACCAGCCTCATCGATCGAACGCTGCTCAACCCAAGGGCATTGATTGCACGTATTCTTCCTCCTCAATTCCACCTTATTTCTCTGTACCTGTAGATTGTCTTTATTTCTTTGAAACACCTTTTTTCTGTACGATATTTTATTTGCACCAGTTTTGACCTTTTCATTATTAAAACCTTATTTTGAAAAGTGTTAACCTTGTCCCTAAACAGAGGCGTACTAAGTAGGGGGCGGGGGGGGGGTGCGGGCCGCCCCGGGTACTACACAGTGCCGGCCTGACACCCCCCTCTGCGGTTATAGCGGTGGCAGCGCTGCGGGATTAGGCGGCAGCACAGTGATAGGCACATGCAGGGAGAGGAGAGGCGAGCTATCGTTGTGATGCAACAAGGGGGAGGGGGTGCAGGGGGGTCCAGGGTGACACAGGTGCACCTTCCATCACCTCCTCTTGTGGCAGCGGGCTGTCTGTCTGTGCGATCACGGGGCTGGACACAGTGCTGGGGGTGGGGCTGGACGCAGTGCTGCCGATGACGAGTTTAAACAAATCGCCGCTCCGCCCACCTGCTCGGGTCTAGAATTTTTCTGGACCCGCAAATTGCATCGGCGCATGCGTGATAAAACAGAGGTGAAATCGCGCATGCGTGGTAAATCCCTGCAAACAGCTGTTTTCGTGACGTAGCCGCACCGGAGGTGACGCGGTCGAGACTTTTCATAAGTCCTAGATTTGTTTAGAACACCGATCCTTGGTCACGAGTTAATGAGGAGGGCATGGATCTGATACCCGCATCCGTCACACCCCATTCTTGGTGTCAGTGGGTGGAATAGTGTCCAAACATTAGTGTCAGTGGGATGAACAGTACCCCATCATTGGTATCAGTAGGAGGAATAGTGCCCCATCATTGGTATCAGTAGGAGGAATAGTGCCCCATCATTGGTATCAGTAGGAGGAATATTGCCCCATCATTGATGTCAATGGGGGGAATAGTGCCCCATCATTGATGTCAGTGGGAGGAATAGTGCCCCATAATTGGTATCAGTAGGAGGAATAGTGCCCCATCATTGGTATTAGTAGGAGGAATAATGCCCCATAATTGGTATCAGTAGGAGGAATAGTGCCCCATCATTGGTATTAGTAGGAGGAATAGTGCCCCATCATTGGTATCAGTAGGAGGAATAGTGCCCCATCATTGGTGTCAGTGGGAGGAATAGTGCCCCATCATTGGTATCAGTAGGAGGAATAGTGCCCCATCATTGGTGTAAGTGGGAGGAATAATGCCCCATCATTGGTGTCAGTGGGAGGAATAATGCCCCATCATTGGTGTCAGTGGGAGGAATAATGCCCCATCATTGGTGTCAGTGGGAGGAATAATGCCCCATCATTGGTGTCAGTGGATGGAATAGTGTCCCATACCTGTACGCCCATTTGCCTGTCCGTGCCATTCTGTTGACCTATATGTTCATGGCAAGTGGTTAATACATCAGATAACATCCACTTTAAGGTGAATGCAGCCATATTAGTGCCCTTTGCAGCAGCACAGCTGAGAGTAGTGATACCTTTTTTTAAATTGTATTTGTCAGAATATTATTACCTAACACAGTAGGGTTGCCACCTTTTCTTCAAGCCAAAAGACTTTAGCGGCCTGGGACACATTTGGGTGCCCCAAGGAGAGCAGTAATGTGGTGCACATAGCGTGCCGCAGCAAACTGTGGGTGTGGTCAAATTGCTCTTGCTGATATCTTGGCCCTGCCCCCCCAGTGATGTCAAACCTGCCTCCAGACAGCGGCCTGCAGCTCCTGGACGGCAACAGATTTGTGTGTGACCATCTTGGTTACTTGGGGAGCCACAGTCCAGTCTGAATAATGTGTCCGGGTTCTAGTCTGCCTGAAACCCGGACACATGATTCATAACCCGGACTGTCCAGGTGAATCCCAGATAGATGGCAACCCTATAACACAGACACAAACCAATAAATATTGCAGATGATTGTTTAGCAAATATTCACTTTTGTGAATTAGGATTCAAACTGAATAAGAAGCTGGCCGAATAAGGAGCTAACTTCAGCTTCATCCTAAACTCATACTCTGCATTTCCAATAGGCATTAGCTGCATGGCTTCCTGTACACATGACCTGGAAGGAACGTGTAGGCGGTACAGAAGCATAGCTCCCAACTGTCCCTGATTTGGAGCAGAGTCCCTCTGTCCCTCTTTCCTCCTCATTTTGGTCTGATCTATAAAGTTGTATATAAAATGCACTTTTTTTCTTTAAAAAAGTGTTTCCCAGCACTAAACATCATCCAATTTCTAAATGGCTGCATCTGTAAATTTTAAAAGACAATATAAAGTAATAGTAATGGTCAAAAAAAAGCTCTTGTGGATTTAATTAAAGTGGAAGTAAACCCACTTTTTTAACTTTTACCTACAGGAAAGCCTATAATAAGGCTTACCTGTAGGTAAAAAAAATATCTCCTAAACCTGTACGGTTTAGGAGATATTCCCCTCGGTATATGCGCACAAGGGGGTTCTCTCCGCGAAAATCCGGCAGCGCTCGTCCGGCCGGATTTAAATCTCCCGCGCGCACGCGCGGGAGTGACGATATCGCGGCTCCGGCCACTCACAGCGCCGGAGCCGCGATACCCGGAAGAGACGCCGAGGGAGCATGTCGGCTTCCTCGGCGTGGATCGGGCGAGATGTCGGGGCCTCGTTCTAAGGTAAGTATTTCATAATGAGCTAGTATGCGGTGCATACTAGCTCATTATGCCTTTTGCTTTGCAGGTTTTAAAAAAAAAATAAAAAAAATGCGGGTTTACTACCGCTTTAACCTTTTTTTGGGGTTAATTCTCCTTTAAGGGGGTGTGGCAGGGGGCGTGTCCTATGCCTACATACATTTGCTAGTAGGTGTCCCTCATTCCCATCTCAAAATATTGGGAGGAGTACAGAAGGAGTGAAGAAATCCCTCATTCATGTCCTCTCAGTCCTCACTGGCCCTCGTCAACCCGGCGGAGATTTTGAACCAACTGTGGTGCCGCCCACACACACTGGCAGCGTGGGTGGGCAGCGCCCCAGCAATGCTAGTCTCTATTGAAGACCAGCTTCTGGTCTTCTTAAAAATGGCGGCCGGCGGAGACATTGTCTCCGCCGGGCCGCGGACCTCTAGTGGCCGGCGGCAAAAAAACGGGAAATTCAATTTCCCGGGACAAACCGAATTTCCCGGGACATTTCCCGGGACAAAATTAATTCGGGACAAATGTCCTAATCCCGGGAATGTCCCGGGAAATTCGGGACAGTTGGCAACTATGAGATTGTAAAGTGTATGCGCACCATGATTACTAAGAACGACAAATATTTTCCTCGACACATTGCCTAGGGCCGGTTCACACTGCAGGCGAGGCGAGGCGACTCCGACTTGCCTCGCCGCGACCTGCCGCGACCTCAGCGGCAACTTGCAGATGACTTCTGTATAGAAGTCAATGCAAGTCGCCCCGAGGTCGCCCAAAAGTAGTACAGGAACCTTTTTTCTGAGTCGGAGCAACTCGAGTCACTCCTCTCAGAACGGTTCCATTGTACAGAACGGGGGCGACTTGCGAGAGCGAGGCGAGGCGAGTCGTGTCGCCTCGCATCGCCCGCTGTGTGAACCGGCTCTTAGCTGGGTAAACACTATTAGTTTGTTTTTTTTGTTCAGCCTGCTGGAAGAAAAACAAATAGATCCCTGCATGCACACAAACAAGGTGGATTCCGAAATTCCCCTCTCCCCTCTCCCCTCTGTGCTATTGTACTCTGACAGCAGGACTCCTCCACTGATCAGAATACAATGATCACTGCTGCAGCCCACTGATCAAAGGAGGATTTCCAGCAGGACAATTTGACAGAAGCCAAGGTCAGCTTCAGCTAGTTCTTGAGCTCCATTTACAGTCTTCAGAAATCAACCTTGGGCAGCCATTATTGCTATTACTCCTTATTAGCTGTAAACCAAGCCATCATCAAAGCAATCTAATTGGCTCTGTGTGTGTGTAATACTGGTGTACTCCGCAACCATTATATATGTTTTGGTGCGCTGCACATGCTTCAGCTAGCTCCACCCCCTGCTCAGGAAGCGGGGTTGGGGCACATTTTGGCATCTTCGCCCTGGGCACTGAATTACCTTGTCCCACCACTGCCCCAGGCCATAGCCTTCCTGGGGGCTGGCCAGGAGGACCAGGGCCATGAAGTCAGTACATCATACTGGACCGGAACCCTGAACTACCTGATGTCCGCATCTTAAATACCCTCTCCCAGAGGGCACAGCGAGAGGGCCACTCCCACTGACCTGGCTCCGAAAAAGAGTAACTTAAACGCCTGACCAGACCATAGTTCCACGCTTGCCACAAGAGACAGTGCCCCCTGTGGCCAGGCTGATCATCTCACAGCCCAGTCAGACTGACACAGAAGTCAAATTTAGAAAAATAGACCCAAACTGTAGCTTGGGTAAAGTTTTAACTTTGAAAAACACATAGCACATGCTCTTCAGGAGCCCGCCGCTACATACATATAAAAAAAAATCGCAATAAGCGTATATTAATTGGTTTGCGCAAAAGTTATAGCATCTACAAAATAGGGGATAGAATTATGGCATTTTTATTATTTTTTATTTTTAGTTTTTTACTAGAAATGGCGGCGATCTGCGATTTTTATCGAGACTGCGATATTATGGCAGACACATCTGACACTTTTGACACATTTTTAGGGCCACTAAAAGTTTTACAGCGATCAGTGCTATAAAAATGCACTGATTACTGTAAAAATGTCACTGGCAGGAAAGGGGTTAACACTATGGGGTAATCAAGGGGTTACCTGGGTTCCCTCTGTATGTTCTAACTGAAGGCAGAACCGGGATCTGGGTGTTTACACACCCAGATCCCGGTTCTCTCTGTGTCACGAGAGATCGCTTGTGCCCAGCAGTCATCGCACCCGCCGGCACAGGGTTGCCAACCGCCAGTAAATTTACTGACCGTTTGTAAAAATCTGTGTTTTTTTTACAACTGCCAGTAAACATCACGGGCTGATAATTTCATGCTGTCTTGACTTTTTAAGTGTAAATCAAGCACATGACTTTGTTATGGGTATTGTCAGTGTTTGCATATCCTGTTTATACTGTTCAAATATTCAGTGTTAGTTTGCATAAGGAGTTCTGTCATTTCTCAGGTCGCCAGTAAAAAATGTGTTCCGCCAGTAAATTTTACATGTTTTGTCAGTAAAAAAATGCTGTGGGAGGTTGGCAACCCTGGCCGGGCACTTGCATCGGCTCCGGCGGCGCATGCATGCCCCTAGTGGCCACAGGGAGAAGCGACGTAACATAACGACGTTTCACCCAGCCGAGTCGCGCTGCCACAGTAAAGCTGCGGCGGCTGGTTAGCAAGTGGTTAATAAAAAGTATATCTTTGAATGCGGAATTTCATACTGAACGAATCAAGTTCATCCATGACCACCACACTAAAACATACAAAAGGGAGGATAGCTGTCAGATGCCTCCAGGGTGACATGTTTATGTGAGCTACCCTGTGTTTAGTATCCCTGGACTCGGAATTCAATGCTGCACAATAATCTATCAGAAGATAAGAATGTAGCCAGTACATATTGGGGGATATGAATAATGGTATCAAAATCTGTGCGTAAGGGAAGGTCATTATACTATCATCAACCCCGCACAGCCCATGGACCCTCCTTATCAATTTTATTGGTCAGGGGCATCTGTCATCACCCCTTTGATCCCAGAGAAAAGAGAAGATGCCAAGATAGTTGTCAGGTCTCCTTTTACCATCAAATCAGGAACATGTGCCAAGTTTGAGAACCGGTTACACCAGCCTCATCGATCGAACGCTGCTCAACCCAAGGGCATTGATTGCACGTATTCTTCCTCCTCAATTCCACCTTATTTCTCTGTATCTGTAGATTGTCTTTATTTCTTTGAAACACCTTTTTTCTGTACGATATTTTATTTGCACCAGTTTTGACCTTTTCATTATTAAAACCTTATTTTGAAAAGTGTTAACCTTGTCCCTAAAAAGAGGCGTACTAAATAGGGGGCGGGGGGTGCGGGCCGCCCTGGGTACTACACACTGGGGGGGGGGGGGGGGGGGGGTGTCAGGCCGGCACCCTCCTCTGCGGTTATAGCGGTGGCAGCGCTGTGGGATTAGGCGGCAGCACAGTGATAGGCACATGCAGGGAGAGGAGAGGCGAGCTATCGTTGTGATGCAACAAGGGGGAGGGGGTGCAGGGGGGTCCAGGGTGACACAGGTGCACCTTCCATCACCTCCTCTTGCGGCAGCGGGCTGTCTGTCTGTGCGATCACGGGGCTGGACACAGTGCTGGGGGTGGGGCTGGACGCAGTGCTGCCGATGACGAGTTTAAACAAATCGCCGCTCCGCCCACCTGCTCGGGTCTAGAATTTTTCTGGACCCGCAAATTGCATCGGCGCATGCGCGATAAAACAGCGGTGAAGTCGCGCATGCGTGGTAAATCCCTGCAAACAGCTGTTTTCGTGACGTAGCCACACCGGAAGTGACGCGGTCGAGACTTTTCATAAGTCCTAGATTTTTTTAGAACACCGATCCTTGGTCACAAGTTAGTGAGGAGGGCAGGGATCTGATGCCCGCATCCGTCACACCCCATTCTTGGTGTCAGTGGGTGGAATAGTGTCCAAACATTAGTGTCAGTGGGATGAACAGTACCCCACCATTGGTATCAGTAGGAGGAATAGTGCCCCATCATTGGTATCAGTAGGAGGAATAGTGCCCCATCATTGGTATCAGTAGGAGGGATAGTGCCCCATAATTGGTATCAGTAGGAGGAATATTGCCCCATCATTGATGTCAGTGGGGGGAATAGTGCCCCATCATTGATGTCAGTGGGAGGAATAGTGCCCCATCATTGGTATTAGTAGGAGGGATAGTGCCCCATAATTGGTATCAGTAGGAGGAATAGTTCCCCATCATTGGTATTAGTAGGAGGAATAGTGCCCCATCATTGGTATTAGTAGGAGGAATAGTGCCCCATCATTGGTATCAGTAGGAGGAATAGTGCCCCATCATTGATGTCAGTGGGAGGAATAGTGTCCCATCATTGGTATCAGTAGGAGGAATAGTGCCCCATCATTGGTGTCAGTGGGAGGAATAGTGCCCCATCATTGATGTCAATGGGGTGAATAGTGCCCCTTCATTGGTATCAGTGGGAGGAATAGTGTCCCATCATTGGTATCAGTAGGAAAAATAGTGCCCCATCATTGGTGTCAGTGGGAGGAATAGTGCCCCATCATTGGTATCAGTAGGAGGAATAGTGCCCCATCATTGGTATCAGTAGGAGGAATAGTGCCCCATCATTGGTGTCAGTGGGAGGAATAATGCCCCATCATTGGTGTCAGTGGGAGGAATAATGCCCCATCATTGGTGTCAGTGGGAGGAATAATGCCCCATCATTGGTGTCAGTGGATGGAATAGTGTCCCATACCTGTACGCCCATTTGCCTGTCCGTGCCATTCTGTTGACCTATATGTTCATGGCAAGTGGCAAGTGGTTAATACATCAGATAACATCCACTTTAAGGTGAATGCAGCCATATTAGTGCCCTTTGCAGCAGCACAGCTGAGAGTAGTGATACTTTTTTTTAAATTTTATTTGTCAGAATATTATTACCTAACACAGTAGGGTTGCCACCTTTTCTTCAAGCCAAAAGACTTTAGCGGCCTGAGACACATTTGGGAACCCCAAGGAGAGCAGTAATGTGGTGCACATAGCGTGCCGCAGCAAACTGTGGGTGTGGTCAAATTGCTCTTGCTGATATCTTGGCCCTGCCCCCCCAGTGATGCCAAACCTGCCTCCAGACAGCGGCCTGCAGCTCCTGGACGGCAACAGATTTGTGTGTGACCATCTTGGTTACTTGGGGAGCCACAGTCCAGTCTGAATAATGTGTCCGGGTTCTAGTCTGCCTGAAACCTGGACACATGATTCATAACCCGGACTGTCCAGGTGAATCCCAGATAGATGGCAACCCTATAACACAGACACAAACCAATAAATATTGCAGATGATTGTTTAGCAAATATTCACTTTTGTGAATTAGGATTCAAACTGAATAAGAAGCTGGCCGAATAAGGAGCTAACTTCAGCTTCATCCTAAACTCATACTCTGCATTTCCAATAGGCATTAGCTGTATGGCTTCCTGTACACATGACCTGGAAGGAACGTGTAGGCGGTACAGAAGCATAGCTCCCAACTGTCCCTGATTTGGAGCAGAGTCCCTCTGTCCCTCTTTCCTCCTCATTTTGGTCTGATCTATAAAGTTGTATATAAAATGCACTTTTTTTCTTTAAAAAAGTGTTTCCCAGCACTAAACATCATCCAATTTCTAAATGGCTGCATCTGTAAATTTTAAAAGACAATATAAAGTAATAGTAATGGTTAAAAAAAAGCTCTTGTGGATTTAATTAACCTTTTTTTTGGGGTTAATTCTCCTTTAAGGGGGTGTGGCAGGGGGCGTGTCCTATGTCTACATACATTTGCTAGTAGGTGTCCCTCATTCCCATCTCAAAATATTGGGAGGAGTACAGAAGGAGTGAAGAAATCCCTCATTCATGTCCTCTCAGTCCTCACTGGCCCTCGTCAACCCGGCGGAGATTTTGAACCAACTGTGGCGCCGCCCACACACACTGGCAGCGTGGGTGGGCAGCGCCACAGCAATGCTAGTCTCTATTGAAGACCAGCTTCTGGTCTTCTTAAAAATGGCGGCCGGCGGAGACATTGTCTCCGCCGGCCGCGGACCTCTAGTGGCCGGCGGCAAAAAAACTGGAAATTCAATTTCCTGGGACAAACCGGATTTCCCGGGACATTTCCGGGACAAAATTATTTCGGGACAAATGTCCTAATCCCGGGAATGTCCCGGGAAATTCGGGACAGTTGGCAACTATGAGATTGTAAAATGTATGCGCACCTTTACTGGGTCATGTGTATGATTACTAAGAACGACAAATATTTTCCCTGACACATTGCCTAAAGCTGGGTAAACACTATTAGTTTTTTTTTATTATTCAGCCTGCTGGAAGAAAAACGAATAGATCCCTGCATGCACACAAACAAGGTGGATTCCGAAATTCCCCTCTCCCCTCTGTGCTATTGTACTCTGACAGCGGGACTCCTCCACTGATCAGAATACAATGATCACTGCTGCAGCCCACTGATCAAAGGAGGATTTCATTTTCCAGCAGGACAATTTGACAGAAGCCAAGGTCAGCTTCAGCTAGTTCTTGAGCTCCATTTACAGTCTTCAGAAATCAACCTTGGGCAGCCATTATTGCTATTACTCCTTATTAGCTGTAAACCAAGCCATCATCAAAGCAATCTAATTGGCTCTGTGTGTGTGTAATACTGGTGTACTCCGCAACCATTATATATGTTTTGGTGCGCTGCACATGCTTCAACTAGCTCCACCCCCTGCTCAGGAAGCGGGGTTGGGGCGCATTTTGGCATCTTCGCCCTGGGCACTGAATTACCTTGTCCCACCACTGCCCCAGGCCAAAGCCTTCCTGGGGGCTGGCCAGGAGGACCAGGGCCATGAAGTCAGTACATCATACTGGACCGGAACCCTGAACCACCTGACATGCGCATCTTAAATACCCTCTCCCAGAGGGCACAGCGAGAGGGCCACTCCCACTGACCTGGCTCCGAAAAAGAGTAACTTAAACACCTGACCAGACCATAGTTCCACGCCTGCCACAAGAGACAGTGCCCCCTGTGGCCAGGCTGATCATCTCACAGCCCAGTCAGACTGACACAGAAGTCAAATTTAGAAAAATAGACCCAAACTGTAGCTTGGGTAAAGTTTTAACTTTGAAAAACACATAGCGCATGCTCTTCAGGAGCCCGCCGCTACATACATATAAAAAAAATCGCAATAAGCGTATATTAATTGGTTTGCGCAAAAGTTATAGCATCTACAAAATAGGGGATAGAATTATAGCATTTTTATTATTTTTAATTTTTTTTTTACTAGAAATGGCGGCGATCTGCGATTTTTATCGAGACTGCGATATTATGGCAGACACATCAGACACTTTTGACACATTTTTGGGGCCACTGACAATTTTACAGCGATCAGTGCTATAAAAATGCACTGATTACTGTAAAAATGTCACTGGCAGGAAAGGGGTTAACACTAGGGGGTAATCAAGGGGTTACCTGGGTTCCCTCTGTATGTTCTAACTGAAGGCAGAACCGGGATCTGGGTGTTTACACACCCGGATCGCTTGTGCCCAGCAGTCATCGCACCCACCAGGCACAGGGTTGCCAACCGCCAGTAAATTTACTGACCGTTTGTAAAAATCTGTGTTTTTTTTACAACTGCCAGTAAATATCAGGGGCTGATAATTTCATGCTGTCTTGACTTTTTAAGTGTAAATCAAGCACATGACTTTGTTATGGGTATTGTCAGTGTTTGCATATCATGTTTATACTGTTCAAATATTCACTGTGTTCGTTTGCAATAGGAGTTCTGTCAGGTCGCTCTTCTCAGGTCGCCAGTAAAAAATTTGTTCCGCCAGTAAATTTTACATGTTTTGTTAGTAAAAAAATGCCGTGGGAGGTTGGCAACCCTGGCCGGGCACTCTCATCGGCTGCGGCGGCGCGTGCGTGCCCCTAGTGGCCACAGGGAGAAGCGACGTAACATAATGACGTTTCACCCAGCCGATTCACGCTGCCACAGTAAAGCTGCTGCGGCTGGTTAGCAAGTGGTTAATAAAAAGTATATCTTTGAATGCGGAATTTCATACTGAACGAATCAAGTTCATACATGACCACCACACTAAAACATACAAAAGGAAGGATAGCTGTCAGATGCCTCCAGGGTGACATGTTTATGTGAGCTACCCTGTGTTTAGTATCCCTGGACATGGAATTCAATGCTGCACAATAATCTATCAGTTTTAAGAATGCAGCCAGTACATATTGGGGGATATGAATAATGGTATAAAAATCTGTGCGTAAGGGAAGGTCATTATACTATCATCAACCCCGCACAGCCCATGGACCCTCCTTATCCATTTTATTGGTCAGGGGCATCTGTCATCACTCCTTTGATCCCAGAGAAAAGAGAAGATGCCAAGATAGTTGTCAGGTCTCCTTTTACCATCAAATCAGGAACATGTGCCAAGTTTGAGAACCGGTTACACCAGCCTCATCGATCGAACGCTGCTCAACCCAAGGGCATTGATTGCACGTATTCTTCCTCCTCAATTCCACCTTATTTCTCTGTACCTGTAGATTGTCTTTATTTCTTTGAAACACCTTTTTTCTGTACGATATTTTATTTGCACCAGTTTTGACCTTTTCATTATTAAAACCTTATTTTGAAAAGTGTTAACCTTGTCCCTAAACAGAGGCGTACTAAGTAGGGGGCGGGGGGGGGTGCGGGCCGCCCCGGGTACTACACACTTGGGGGGGTGTCAGGCCGGCACCCCCTGCACGATTATAGCGGTGGCAGCGCTGTGGGATTAGGCGGCAGCACAGTGATAGGCACAGGCAGGGAGAGGAGAGACAAGCTATCGTTGTGATGCAACAAGGGGGAGGGGGTGTGCGGGGGGTGCAGGGTGACACAGGTGCACATTCCATCCCCTCCACTCGCGGCCGCGGGCTGTCTGTCTGTGCGATCACGGATGTCACACAGGCACAGCCGAGCAGCTGCCTCCCCCTCCTCTCTGTTTATGTGTAAACAGGGGGGAGGGGGATATGCTGAGCATGTGCCACCGCGCCACGCTGATCTGCGGTACTGAATAGGGGGGGTCTGCACTGAACGTGGGCTACACTGAAGAGGGGGGCTGCACTGAAGTGGTGGGGCTACACTGAAGGGGGGGTTGCACTGAAGGGGGGGTTGCACTGAACGGGGCTACACTGAAGAAGGGGGCTACACTGAAGGGGGGATGCACTGAAGAGGGGGCTACACTGAAGGGGGGCTACACTGAAGGGGGGGCTGCACTGAAGAGGGGGGCTAGACTGAAGCGGGGCTGCACTGAAGAGGGGGGGCTGCACTGAAGAGGGGGGCTAGACTGAAGGTGGGCTGTACTGAAGAGGGGGGCTGCACTGAAGAGGGGGGGCTAGACTGAAGGGGGGCTGTACTGAAGAGGGGGGCTGCACTGAAGAGGGGGGGCTACACTGAATGTAAAGGGGTCCAGAGGTGCAGGGTGCTGTGTAATGTAAAGGGGTCCAGAGCTGCAGGGTGTTGTGTAATGTAAAGGGGTCCAGAGGTGCAGGGTGTTGTGTAATGTAAAGGGGTCCAGGAGGGCAGGGTGCTATGTAATGTAAAGGGGTCCAGAGGTTCAGGGTGCTATGTAATGTAAAGGGGTCCGGGAGGGCAGGGTGCTATGTAATGTAAAGGGGTCCCGAGGTGCAGGGTGCTGTGTAATGTAAAGGGGTCCAGATGTGCAGGGTGCTGTGTAATGTAAAGGGGTCCAGAGATGCAGGGTGCTGTATGATGTAAAGGGGTCCAGAGGTGCAGTTGTGGAGAGGGGGTACACAGTAGTGACAAAGAGAAATTGAAGGATGCAGAGGGCACAGTGGGGTATTTTGTACATTTTAATGGGGGGGGGGGTGCCCGCCCCAGGTGCCAAATGCTCTAGGTACGCCCCTGTCCCTAAAGCTCCTAATGCAAGCTAGTAAAGAACCTGTCTTTTGAAGAGTGCTGCTGTATTGGATAATCCTCTGACCGTCCCTGTGTGTGGTGACAGTGTGCGTGTTACAGACGATTATTCTAAAATCACAATTGGTATCGCTAAAATGATGAGTCCCTCCTGCTTGGTCAAAGGAGGTGGTGGCAGTTAAAGGGTTAATTATTTAATTAGCCCAGTGACAATCGCTCTCAGGTTTCTGGCACATAGACCGCGTCCCACACCGGAAGTGACGCGGTCAAGACTTTTTATAAGTCCAAGATTTTTTTAGAACACCGATCCTTGGTCACAAGTTACTGAGGAGGGCAGGGATCTGATACCCGCATCCGTCACACCCCATTCTTGGTGGAATTGTGCCCAAACATTAGTGTCAGTGGGATGAACAGTACCCCATCATTGGTATCAGTAGGAGGAATAGTGCCCATCATTGGTATCAGTAGGATGAATAGTGCCCCATCATTGATGTCAGTGGGGGGAATAGTGCCCCATCATTGATGTCAGTGGGGGGAATAGTGCCCCATCATTGATGTCAGTGGGAGGAATAGTGCCCCATCATTGGTATCAGTAGGAGGAATAGTGCCCCATCATTGATGTCAGTGGGGGGAATAGTGCCCCATCATTGATGTCAGTGGGGGAAATAGTGCCCCATCATTGATGTCAGTGGGAGGAATAGTGCCCCATCATTAGTATCAGTAGGAGGAATAGTGCCCCATCATTGGTATCGGTGGGAGGAATAGTGCCCCATCATTGATGTCAGTTGGAGGAATAGTGCCCCATCATTGGTATCAGTAGGATGAATAGTGCCCCATCATTGGTATCAGTAGGAGGAATAGTGCCCCATCATTGATGTCAGTGGGGGGAATAGTGCCCCATCATTGATGTCAGTGGGGGGAATAGTGCCCCATCATTGATGTCAGTGGGAGGAATAGTGCCCCATCATTGGTGTCAGTAGGAGGAATAGTGCCCCATCATTGGTATCGGTGGGAGGAATAGTGCCCCATCATTGATGTCAGTTGGAGGAATAGTGCACCATCATTGGTATCAGTAGGAAAAATAGTGCCCCATCATCGGTGTCAGTGGGAGGCATAGTGCCCCATCATTGTTATGAGTAGGAGGAATAGTGCCCCATCATTGGTATCAGTAGGAGGAATAGAGCCCCATCATTGGTATCAGTGGGAGGAATAATGCCCCATCATTGGTGTCAGTGGATGGAATAGTGTCCCATACCTGTACGCCCATTTGCCTGTCCGTGCCATTCTGTTGACCTATATGTTCATGGCAAGTGGTTAATACATCAGATAACATCCACTTTAAGGTGAATGCAGCCATATTAGTGCCCTTTGCAGCAGCACAGCTGAGAGTAGTGATACTTTTTTTAAATTGTATTTGTCAGAATATTATTACCTAACACAGTAGGGTTGCCACCTTTTCTTCAAGCCAAAAGACTTTAGCGGCCTGGGACACATTTGGGTACCCCAAGGAGAGCAGTAATGTGGTGCACATAGCGTGCCGCAGCAAACTGTGGGTGTGGTCAAATTGCTCTTGCTGATATCTTGGCCCTGCCCCCCAGTGATGCCAAATCTGCCCCCAGACAGCGGCCTGCAGCTCCTGGACAGCAACAGATTTGTGTGTGACCATCTTGGTTACTTGGGGAGCCACATTCCAGTCTGAATAATGTGTCTGGGTTTTAGTCTGCCTGAAACCCGGACACATGATTCATAACCCGGACTGTCCGGGTGAATCCCGGACAGGTGGCAACCCTATAACACAGACACAAACCAATAAACATTGCAGATGATTGTTTAGCAAATATTCACTTTTGTGAATTAGGATTCAAACTGAATAAGAAGCTGGCCGAATAAGGAGCTAACTTCAGCTTCATCCTAAATAGCGTTGCCACCTTTTCTTCAAGTCAAAACCCGAACACTTTAGCGGAGCACTCCATTTTTTTTTTATAGTATAAACTTTATATATATTTTGCCATTAAATAACATTTCTAATCATATGAAGTTAATAACAAGAGTTCCCCTTTACATCAGAGTCCACAGAGTTCCCCTTTTACATCTGAACTCGCAGAGTTCCCTTTCACTGTAAGGGGGGTCTCTGCAGACTCTAATGTAAGGGAGAACTCTGGGGCCTCTAACATAAACAATTCTCTGAGAACCCTGATTTAAGGGGGAACACTGAGAACTCTGATGTAAGGAGAGGACTCTAATGTAAGGGGAAACACTGTGGCTTCTGGTGTAAAAGGGAACTGTGATATAAGGGGTGCTCTGAGAACCCTGATTTACCTTAGTGTACTCACTCAGAGGCAGGAGAGAGAAGGGGGGAGACTTCAGTGACAGACAGGGACGGATGGTGAGCTCACTCACCCCTTGGCAGTCAGCACCTCTCATCCAGATGTATCCGAGGCTGCTGAATTGAAATTTCCGGCCCCAACGTTCCTTTTCTATGGCACAGCACCGGGGATTGGAGTGTGGGCAGACACAGAGGGGTAGGGGTGGGAGGATGAGGTGCTGATCGAGCCCTCTCTCCTCTCCCGTCTGTGTGTGTGTTTGGGGGGTGGATTGTTAGTGCTGGCTTTGGGCAGTGTGAAAGAGTGTAACAGACACTCTCAGCCTAGACAACTGCAGCCAGCAACCCTGCTGGGAAGCCATAGTCCAGTCTAAATAATGTGTCCGGGTTTCAGGCAGTCTGAAACCCGGACGCATGATTCCAAACTTGAACTGTCCGGGTGAATCCTGGACAGGTGGCAACCCTAATCCTAAACTCATACTCTGCATTTCCTATAGGCATTAGCTGCATGGCTTCCTGTACACATGACCTGGGAGGAACGTGTAGGCGGTACAGAAGCATAGCTCCCAACTGTCCCTGATTTGGAGCAGAGTCCCTCTGTCCCTCTTTCCTCCTCATTTTGGTCTGATCTATAAAGTTGTATATAAAATGCACTTTTTTTCTTTAAAAAAGTGTTCCCCAGTGCTAAACATTTCATCTAATTTCTAAATGGCTGCATCTGTAAATTTTAAAAACCAATATAAAGGAATAGTAGTGGTAAAAAAAAAGCCCTTGTGGATTTAATTAACCTTCTTTTGGGGTTAATTCTCCTTTAAGGGGGTGTGGCAGGGGGCGTGTCCTATGCCTACATACATTTGCTAGTAGGTGTCCCTCATTCCCATCTCAAAATATTGGGAGGAGTACAGAAGTGAAGAAATCCCTCATTCATGTCCTCTCAGTTTGCTGCAACTTCACAACTCCCCAGTCCGGTGAGTAGAGTTCTGCTTTCTACTGAACTTTCTGTACACAGAGCACAGAGTTGTCACAACTGGACATAGTACCTCCAAGGGCGGCTAGGCAGCACATAGAGCAGGGGTGTCAAACTCCAATTCATTGGGGGGCCGCATCAGCAGTATGGATGGTTTGAAAGGGTCGGTTGTATCTGTAGGGTTACGTATCTACTATTTAATATTGTAGTGCTGTGAAGGACAGGTGCAGACCTGCACAGAGACAACTCACACTCCTGTAGCAGATGATACAACTCCAAAAAGGTCACACAAAGCTGGTATCATCCAAGAGAAACTGTATTGGAGATGGCTCAGACCAAACAACATCAAAAACAGGGTGCAGGTGTGCGTTCCGTACAGGGTGCAGGAGTGCGTTCCGTACAGGGTGCAGGAGTGCGTTCCTTACAGGGTGCAGGAGTGCGTTCCTTACAGGGTGCAGGAGTGCGTTCCTTACAGGGTGCAGGAGTGCGTTCCTTACAGGGTGCAGGAGTGCGTTCCGTACAGGGTGCAGGAGTGCGTTCCGTACAGGGTGCAGGAGTGCGTTCCGTACAGGGTGCAGGAGTGCGTTCCGTACAGGGTGCAGGAGTGCGTTCCTTACAGGGTGCAGGAGTGCGTTCCTTACAGGGTGCAGGAGTGCGTTCCTTACAGGGTGCAGGAGTGCGTTCCTTACAGGGTGCAGGAGTGCGTTCCTTACAGGGTGCAGGAGTGCGTTCCGTACAGGGTGCAGGAGTGCGTTCCGTACAGGGTGCAGGAGTGCGTTCCGTACAGGGTGCAGGAGTGCGTTCCGTACAGGGTGCAGGAGTGCGTTCCGTACAGGGTGCAGGAGTGCGTTCCAAAAAAGTTTGTCCGATGGAGCGTACACACGGGCGCACGTTGCCTTAAAACAGCTAATTTGCATGTTTGTTGTCAAAAGTCCAATCACACGATCGGACTTTTTGACAACAAACATGCAAATTAGCTGTTTTGGAGCAACATCCGACCGTGTGTACGCTCCATCGGACAAACTTTTTTGGTTTTCACCAGACTTTTGTTGGCTGTGCGAACAGACAAACTTTCTGGCAACAAAAGTCTGATGGAGCAAAGTCTAATCGTGTGTACAGAAAACTATAGGACTTTTGTACAAAGTACAAACACACATGCTCAGAACCAATGCAAAAGATCAGACAACAATACAGAAGTTGGCCAAAGGGTGGCAGTAAAGAGCAGAAACACCACATGATTTGGTGAAAGTTGGCTGAAAAATTCCTGCCGTGTGTATGCAATACAAGTTCACGGCTGACGCCCTTTGTACAAAAATCCACAGGAAAGTTTGTACAAAGTCCTATCGTGTGTATGAGGCGTTAGGCTCGGTTCACACAGGGGCAACCCGACTTACAGTGCGACTTTGCAAGGCGATTTGGAGGCGACTTCAGCACAACTTTAAGTCACTTACAACGTGACTTAAAGTTGCCTCCGTGACAGACGACTTTGGCTGTGGCCAATCAGAGAATAATCAGCTCTCTGGGAGGGAGGGGTTTGCTGGGTAAATGAATTTCTTTGCCTGTAAAGTTGCTTCAATATAGATGGAGATCCGACTTTGAGGCGACTTCCATTGAATTCTGTGGGTACAAATCGCCTAGAAGTCGCCTTGAAGTACAGGAACCTTTTCTGAAGTCGGAGCAACTTCAGTAGTGTACATTAAGACGGCTCTCATTAACTAGAATGGAATTTCTGATGTCAAGCGACTTGCGGCGTCTTGAGGTCTGACAAGTCAGATCCCAAGTCGCAGTAGTGCGAACTGAGCCTTAAGGCCCGTTACACATGATCGTATTTTCCGACAACAATTGTGTGATGGCAGTGTTTTTGTCAGATAATCCGACTGTTTGTATGCTCCATTGGACAATTGTTGCCGGATTTTCCGACAACAAATATTGGATAGCATGCTCTCAACTTTTCCGACAACAAATGTGTCTTGTCAGATTATCCGATTGTGTGTACACAAACCATCGGACTATTGTACAAGGTACAAACACGCATGCTCAGAACCAATGCAAAAGATCAGACAATACAAAAGTTGGCCAAAGGGTGGCGCTGCAGTAATTGAAGTCCTCTTTTGAAGTGTGGTCAGTATGTTGAAACGTCACTACGTTCGTGTTTGTTGCCTAAAATGTCAGATCGTGTGTATGCAATACAAACTTACGGCCCACACCCTTTGTACAAAAGTCCACGGGAAAGTTTGTACAAAGTCCGATCGTGTGTATGAGGCTTAAGAGTGACTCATCAGAGCACATTACATTCATGCGCTGTGTGAATCAGCAGAGCAGTATAACTCCTGAGTTTGAGTGACTCATCAGGTCACATTAGATTCATGATCATGGGGGAAACCCTGCAGTTCGCGCATCGCACCTGGCTCGCAGGCAGTTCACACTGTCCTATGTGATTGCGAACTGCTGGAAGTGCCAATACAAAGTTAATGACACCCCCAGATCCGCATATCGCAGTGTTAACTGTCTATTCGGACAGGTATTGGGTCACATGGGTATGTGAACACGCATGCAATCCGATTCTGGTGTGGACCAAAAAAAGGGTCCTCTGCACGAATGTGATGCAAATTCAGCCATACAAATCTGTATAGATGAATCTGCATCGCACAGACATTGCATGTGATTTGCACAGATGTCGCACAGCACACTGAGCGCAGCATTGTGTGAACCCAACCTAAATTACAGAGCACACAATCATTCTGTACTTTAAAATATGAGCTGTGTATGTATGAGCCGTATGACTCTTATCTCTATGAATGACTCACAGTCTAGAGAGCTCACAATGAGTCTCTATTGAATCATGAGCTGTGAGTGTCAGCAAGACTCTGACTCTCTACTGACTCAGGAGCTGTGTGCGATAATCTTAGCTTTGAAGAAATTTGTTGTGAGTGATTCAGTGATTCCAATCATTTCACTTAACTGATCCAAATGATTCAACTCACTAAAATGACTCCGCCCAAATCTAGACTCTCTGAATGCTCTGCCAGCCAGCAGCTTCTACACTGGCTGATTGAGCTGGTGGGTGGGGTGGGGGTGTGGCCATCTTCATTTACACACCTGCTGAAAGTTATAAATAACTGTGAGGAGCATGGATGGTGACCAGGTAAGGCTCCCCCTCCATCCATCCGGTAAGTGATTGTTACAGCCGGTGTTCTGCCATATAGTGTCCGGACCGTACTGCACATGCGCAGTACGGAGCAGACGAAGCTTTGGAAAATCTCCGAAGCTGAACGGCACCTGCGCCGTGAGTAGAGGTGGTAGCCCCACCATCCAAGCGGACATAGGGTTGTGAATATTAGAGGGCCCCTTGCGGGCGATCGCCACGCTTCGGGCTCGGCCTCGCTGCGCTCGGCTTTTTTTTTTCCTACTCTATGTCCACTTGGATAGTGGGGATAGAACCTGGACAAGACACCGGTCCCGCTGTCTGCAATGCTTCAGCTTCCTCTTCTAGTTAGTATAGTCTCCCCCTCCCCCTGACACTATATATACACACACACAGACACACAGACACACACACACTTTTGCATGCACTTTTTTGTTTTTGTTTTTTTTTCCCCTTAGGGGCCAGTTCACGCCAGA
The DNA here is from genome assembly GCF_037356315.1 of Lithobates pipiens. NCBI lineage: Eukaryota > Metazoa > Chordata > Amphibia > Anura > Ranidae > Lithobates > Lithobates pipiens. The sequence continues at coordinate 77,913,700 of NW_027507784.1, read as the reverse complement.
TGCAGTTCCATTTTTTTTTTTTCTGCACCAATAGTCAGTTTCTGGTGCAGAAACTGCATGGTGTGAACTAGAGCCATTGGAATACATGGAAAATGCTGCGCATGCATTTTTAGTGCAGAAAAAAAGCACACAGAACTGAACGGAACCGCGTCTGGTGTGAACTGGCCCTAAATGAGAATGTGGGTGTTTCGGTGCATTTCTGATGCTTTTTACAGCATTCCAGTGCAGGAAAAATGCAGCGTGTTCTAATTTATTTTATTTTTTTCTGGATCTGCAAGCACTGGCGTGAACAATGCCATTAAAAGCCATATAACCTACTTTCTAAGAGCTTTTGGATGCAGAAAAAAACGCACTGGACTGCATGTGGTGTGAACTGTCCCTAAATGTTGAAAGGAGATGTTGTGTTGTACAAGTTAAATGTTTCTCCCGTGACTCCTCAGGAATGTTAGTAGCCCCACCTTCGGGTAAGTAAGGAGAACATTGAAATATGCCGGCTTTCTGTAGCACTACAAGGCAAATAAGGAACGTTGAGTAAGGCGGGGGCTGGTATAAGAGCAGGCATGGGGAGACTCGCTGGCTCTTGAATGCTTCTCACACTTGGAGACATGGAAGGAGACGGATTCGGTTACAGACACATATTTGATTCAATCTTCGTTTAAAGAATAATCACATTATTGATGCTATTTTTTTTTTATATTCTACAATTGATATTGTTGTAACATTTTACTATTAAATCAATTTTGGAGGTTTTTACACGAGAACTGAACGGATTTTCTTGGAACTTTTCTCATCAATATTAATGATTATTAATACAGTATCAATATTTTACTCACCCCCCCCCCTCCTGTACACGGCTCACTTGTGGGCCCCCCCCCTCCTGTACACGGCTCACTTGTGGGTCCCCCCCCCTCCTGTACACGGCTCACTTGTGGGTCCCCCCCCTCCTGTACACGGCTCACTTGTGGGTCCCCCCCCTCCTGTACACGGCTCACTTGTGGGTCCCCCCCCCTCCTGTACACGGCTCACTTGTGGGTCCCCCCCCCCTCCTGTACACGGCTCTCTTGTGGGTCTCCCCCCCCCCCCCCCTCCTGTACACGGCTCTCTTGTGGGTCTCCCCCCCCCCCCTCCTGTACACGGCTCTCTTGTGGGTCTCCCCCCCCCCCCTCCTGTACACGGCTCTCTTGTGGGTCTCCCCCCCCCCCCCTCCTGTACACGGCTCTCTTGTGGGTCTCCCCCCCCCCCCTCCTGTACACGGCTCTCTTGTGGGTCTCCCCCCCCCCCCCCCTCCTGTACACGGCTCTCTTGTGGGTCTCCCCCCCCCCCCTCCTGTACACGGCTCTCTTGTGGGTCCCCCCCCCCTCCTGTACACGGCTCTCTTGTGGGTCCCCCCCTCCTGTACACGGCTCTCTTGTGGGTCCCCCCCCTCCTGTGCACGGCTCTCTTGTGGGTCCCCCCCTCCTGTGCACGGCTCTCTTGTGGGTCCCCCCCTCCTGTGCACGGCTCTCTTGTGGCCCCCCCCCCCCTCCTGTGCACGGCTCTCTTGTGGGGCCCCCCCCCCTCCTGTGCACGGCTCTCTTGTGGGGCCCCCCCCCCTCCTGTGCACGGCTCTCTTGTGGGTCCCCCCCCCTCCTGTGCACGGCTCTCTTGTGGGTCCCCCCCCCCTCCTGTGCACGGCTCTCTTGTGGGTCCCCCCCCCCTCCTGTGCACGGCTCTCTTGTGGGTCCCCCCCCCTCCTGTGCACGGCTCTCTTGTGGGTCCCCCCCCCTCCTGTGCACGGCTCTCTTGTGGGTCCCCCCCCTCCTGTGCACGGCTCTCTTGTGGGTCCCCCCCCTCCTGTGCACGGCTCTCTTGTGGGTCCCCCCCCCTCCTGTGCACGGCTCTCTTGTGGGTCCCCCCCCCTCCTGTGCACGGCTCTCTTGTGGGTCCCCCCCCCTCCTGTGCACGGCTCTCTTGTGGGTCCCCCCCCCTCCTGTGCACGGCTCTCTTGTGGGTCCCCCCCCCTCCTGTGCACGGCTCTCTTGTGGGTCCCCCCCCCTCCTGTGCACGGCTCTCTTGTGGGTCCCCCCCCCTCCTGTGCACGGCTCTCTTGTGGGTCCCCCCCCCTCCTGTGCACGGCTCTCTTGTGGGTCCCCCCCCCTCCTGTGCACGGCTCTCTTGTGGGTCCCCCCCCTCCTGTACAAGGCTCTCTTGTGTCCCCCCCATGTACACTGCTCTCTTGTGTTCCCCCCCCCCCTGTACACTGCTCACTTGTGTCCCCCCCCCCCCCCCCCATGTACACTGCTCAGAAGTTGCTAAAAAGCCTAAAGTGTATCTAAACCCAAGAGGAAAAGTTGATAGTGTTATTGGTCCCTAAATGTATGGCTACATTCGTCTTTACTTTTTTCACACTTTGTTCCTTTTATTTGAATCTAGTAATCCTGCCATTAACTCTCTTCCTGCTCCAGAGAGACGGTTATCGTGTTTTTTTTTGTTTTTTTTCCCCTCACACTTCAGCGTGAGGAAAATAGAAGAAGGCTGTGTTGTGTCCAAAAATGTCCGCCTATCGAATAGTGTCCGCTGTGTACTGCGCAGGCGCAGCACTTGTGCAGTACAGAGCGGAAGGAGTTTCAGAAAATCTCCGAAGACGACCTGCGCTGTGAGTCGAGGTGCAAGCCCCACCATCCAAGTGGACACTATTTGACATGACACTGGCTTCTGTTACTGAGACATCAGTGCCACCTACCAGTGCCCATCAGTACTGCTAATCGGTGCCCATCTGTGAAGTAGAAAAATTACTGGACTGTTTGCAAAATGTTATAACAAACTATAAAGTTTTTCTGGGGGGTTGTTGGGTGTTTTTTCTTTGCTAAGGGGGGGGGGGGGGGGGGAGTGGTGAATGAATACAGTACCACCAAAATTCTGTTTGTGTGAAAAAATGATACAAATTTAATTTGGTTACAGTGTTGCACGACCGCAATTGTCATTCAAAGTGCAACAGCTGAAAATTGTCCTGGACGGGAAGGGTGGTGAAAGTGCCCAGTAAGCAAGTGGTTAAGGTAATGACTTTCACATCATGAAATGTGTGTGTTTTTTTTTTATTTTTTTATTTTTTTTTTTTTATGGCACCCCAAAGCACCTTGTTTATGTGTATAATTTTCTAGCATGCCACATTATTTGCTAACCTTTTACCATGTGTTTTTGTTATGTGTAGAAAAAAAATGCATTTGTTAGTGTTATTTCTGTACAGTGGTCAGTCCAGTCGCATGAACACATGTAAAAGGCACATAAAAACATGCTTCTATACACAAACAAAAAAGCCTGCAAGACAAAGGCATAATGAGCTAGTATATATTGCATACTAGCTCATTATGAATTACTTGCCTTAGATCGAAGCCCCTGCAATGGTTCTTATACACTGCTCCTGCCGGCAACATCGCTCCTGGATAGAGAATGGAAAAAATCTGGACAGCTGCACTCCGGATCGAATAAAGTAAACCGTGCCTTTATTTTCTCAGATAAAAGAAAAAAATCACTCCTGGAGTTATGGGTATAGCTGGCTCCAGCACTGTGATTGGATGGAGCCACGATCTATGATGTCACTCCCGTGCATGCGCGTGGGAGCCACCAGTGACGGCACACTCACTGAAGCAAAGGCACGTACGTGCCCTTCAGTGCGCATGTGCCGATATGGTCGGCAGATACAGGGGGATATCTCCTAAAGTGTGTAGGTTTAGGGAGATATCTGGGGTAGCTACAGGTAAGCCTTATTATACAGTAGTCTTATCTGTATCAAAAAGTGGTTGTAAAGGGTTTACAGCCACTTTAAGATCTTGTATTTCTGCTGAGTGGTCCTTCTGTGTATCTCAGCTAATATCTCCCTGGCACAGCACTGAAATCCTGTCTTTTCTCACACAGGGCCGGGAGCCGAGGCCAAGACAAACACAAGAAGCTTTTCATTCTCTTTGCTGCGGAGGAAGATAACATGGAGCCTGGGATGAAGAGCCTGATGTCTGACAGCAACCGATACGCCGAGTCCTTCCGCCTCTTCCTACAGAATTCCACAGAGCACCAGTGCATGCAGGACTTCATAGAGACCAAACTGACCACCATTCTGTCCAGGTACAGTCCCCGGCTCTCTTGTCCTGCCTGCTGGTGCTTTCCCTCACGTGTTCTGTGATGGTGAGATCTACACATACCTACACTGTTTTATTTTAATGTCAGTGAAAGGGTCAACTGTTACATCATAGGCCTGAACGTTATATCATGGGCCACCATGCAAGCATGTCCTGACCAATGGACAATCTAGATATGCAAGTTGTGCTGCCTATGGGGGAGCAGGGCCAGCATCGGTGACAATGGCCCTGAGGTTGGAAGTCAGTAGGAGTAGCCTATCAGTGGAAGGAGTAGTGCCCCATCATTGATACTAAAGGAACAGTCTCCCATCACTGGTATCAGTGGGAGGAATAGTGGCTCATCGTTGAGAGGAAGAGTGGCCCCGAGTACCAGATAAAGGCTTGCACCAGATCTTGGGCCATAGTTTGGAGACCACTGGATTAGATCAAATCATGTGCAGCTGGCTTTAGGAGTTGGAGCACATGGGGAGGTACAGAGTGGTGTAAACAGTAAACACTCAGAGTTCAGTTGCAGGAAACTGAACTTTTATTAAAGTTTAAATTTGCAATTCACAGCAGGCCCAGCAGAAAGACGGCCAATCTGGAATACACAGAATATAACAACAATGTGTTGCAGAGCAGGATTCCAATGTGCCGACAGTGTCTGTCTGGAGGGGTGTAAAGTGGCCTGGCTTGTCTGTACCCAAATTGGTAGGCTTCTAGGAAGGATGGTGTGGCCCTATCCTTTCCCTACTCGCTTGGAACCTCTCCCTACCACAGTTCACCTGTTTACTGTCCTCTATACCAGTGGTCATCAACCCTGTCCTCAGGCCCACTAACAGGCCAGGTTTTATGTATTACCTTGGGGAGATGCAGACTATAATACTGCAATTATTGAGTAGCAAATGATTTCATCTGTGATGTATTTCAGTTATCTTGCAAACCTGGCCTGTTAGTGGACACTGAGGACAGAGTTGATGACCATTGCCCTATACTACCTACATCCTAAATGTGCGTAAATAGACTCTGCCTGAACCAATGTGGCTGCCAGTCATGAGGCGACAGCATCCGACCATGTTCCTCTGGACTTCCTCTCCCACTGCAATGCTGCCACCTGCAGTGGATAAAGTAGACTGCACCTGCCTAAACATGCAGCAGTGTTGCTAGACCCTGACACCCAGGGTGATGTGTGGCTACTTCTCAGAATAATCAACACCTCTATGACCTGCTTCTGCCATTCTAACTTGCCCTTTGGATCTGCCATCCACATGTGCAACAGGAACGCAAAGGTTGAGAGCAGGAGGGCTCTTGTATCAGATGTTGAATTAGGAGGAGGGTTCATGATTCAATAGAAGCAGGTGATGGGGCAGAAGAGGGTGGGGGTCAATGGTGCGTGAGGAGTATGGTGCAGTAGAATTGACTGGGCAGCAGAGGAGGAAAAGATTGCTACATTAGGAGGAGGGTAATGGCTCGGTAGAAGCAGATGGGTCAACAAGGAAAGGGAGGATGATGGTGGGGAGGTGATAAGACATGCAGTCGGAGATTAGAGTGATGGGACTTCAATGAGGAGATTTAGCTGCAGGAGGGGTGTTGCAGGGAGATGTAAATAGGACGTAGAGCTATCAGACACTGAAAATATAGTTTACATTGTAAATTTAGTGAATGGGCACCCTTACCATGGCAGAAATAATAGGAAATTTGGGGGCAGCCGCAACACATAATTCATCTGGATGTCACTGCAGCCTAATGCAACTTGAGATCCCAGCCCTGGGGGGATACGGAGTCAAGGAGGACATATAGTGGGTAGGTGGTATGTTTGTGATTAAATATGATAAAAAGGTATATTTACAGGTACTTAACTAGCACTGGCAATTTACACAGAGCTTTACCTATACATTGTACATTCACATCAGTCCCTGCCCTCAAGGAGCTTACAATCTAAGATCCCTAACTTGCATTCCTACATACATGGCCAATTTACCTGCCAACATGGCATGGTGGGAGGAAACCAATGCAGGCACAGGGAGAACATACAAACTCCTAGCAGGTTTTGTCTTGGTTGGGATTTGAACCAACGACTCTAGTGCTGCTAGGCTGAAGTGATAACCGCTTGGCCACTCTTTTGCTAATATCTATTATCCACATTCCTATAATCAAGCTGAGATTCTGTCCATCCACAATCGACTGCCTGCCACCATTTACATCTACCAAAGGCAAAGGAACTTTGTTTTTCCAGGAACTTCCAAAATTCTAGCAGGGACTCTCAATGTGGTGCTTCAGATAGTACAAATCCCATTTGGATTTCTGATTAAGCATAGGGTTGACACCTGACTGGTAAAAATTGGACTTTTTACCGATGTTGATATGAAAGATCATAAGGATATTTTCCCAGAAGAAAGGTCAACCTGACCTTCAGTGATTTGGCCTATTCCCCTTACAACCAGATATTGGCTGACTCTTGGTCAAAGGTAATTTCACACCTTCTGTGGAAGATCTCCTGTGTTGAGCCGATGGAGATATTTTGAGCCTTCAGAAAATCAACTCGTATGTCAAACGGCCATGGCATTACCTTTTTTATGCCCCTTTTTTTTATTACATAGGTGAGAAAGCAGATGGCTTTATGCCAGTGGGTGCATTTAATTGCTATCAGGGAAGGGGGGTGGGGGACAGGATAGCATATCTCCCAACTTTTCGAGATGGAAACGAGGGACATATAAAAGTGCATTTTATATACAGTTTTATAGATCAGACCAAAATGAGGAGGAAAGCTAGACAGAGGGACTTTGTTCCAATTCAGGGGCTGTCCCTCAAAATCGGGGACAGTTGGGAGCTATGGGATAGTAGGATCAATCTAACTGGTGGGGCAGGTTATAGGAGAGGGGTGTGAAAGTGAGGTGGTCTAGAATTCTTTTGGTCGGTTTGTGAATACAGAACTCTTAACATCCACTTCCATTAGCCAGGTGTAAATGCAACACTTCCCCAGGCAAGTTCAGCACCCAATGCCTAAACCATGACCATAGAAGTGAGCTTACAGTATATGGCAGGAGTCTCAAACTGACAGCCCTCCAGCTGTTGCAAAACTACAAGTCCCATCATGCCCTGCCCGTGGGAGTCATGCTGGTGTAGTGTCATATTTTGCTCCCCATCATAGAATGCTCCGGAAGTGACGTGGCGGCCAGAAATTTAGCACTGCGCATGCGCGATGCGTTCCAAACACTTGCGCCATGCGTTCCAAATGATTTGCGACAATGCAGACCAGTGAAACCGTCAGATAATGTCAGAGAAGTGAGGGGAGGTAATCCCCCTTCCCTGAGCCAGTTACCTGTTCTCTCTCTGCTGCTCTCTGCTCTGTCTAAAGTTAATGTCACGATTACCTCCTCTCACTCCCGTGACATTATCTGACAGTTTCACTGAACTACATTGTCGGAAATCCTCTGGAACGCATGGTGCAAGCGTTTGGAACGCATTGCGCATGTGCAGTGCTAAATTTCTGGCCGCAACGTCACTTCAGGAGCATTCTATGATGGGGAGCAAAGTATGACACTACACTGGCAACTTTCAGCCTTGCAATGCCTTATGGGACATGTAGTTTCGCAACAGCTGGAGGACCACCACTTTGAGACCCCTGGTAAATGGCAATGGCATGTGCTTCATTGCTTATGTAGTAGGGTTTTTTTGTTTTTCCCCTCCCTAAGGCATACTTGCCTCCACCCCATGGCCAGCCAAATTGTCTACATTCTTTGGTAAAATCTTTGCTATGTGATGGTGGCACTTGCAGTCGATTTTCATGGACTCCTTAGAGGGGACATGCCTAGGCGATGGCCCCAGATAAATAAAGGAATCGCATGAGCTGGCATGGATTGCACAGGGAAAATTCCAACAAAAGGATGTAAACATTGTGCCAGCCTGTGGCCTTGGGTTGTACGTAACCGTGCATTTAGCGAGGGAGTAATTTTAGATGAAGGGAATGTGACCTTCGACCTTGTACAAGGTTTGCTTGTTGGGCAGGTTGAGCGCCACCAAAAACGGGTCGTTGGGATTTTCACACATGGAAGCTATAAAGATATATAATGAATGGACCAAGGCAGATGTCTTTTTTGGCATTTGCTCAGTTTTTTTATTTATTTTTTTTTTTTTAATATAGTACGTTGTATTTGTTCAACACTCGCTTGGTGAATGTATGGACTGACTATTTCATCTCTAATACTTTGACTTTCTCTTGTCATGTCTTTCTCAGCATAGGCAATGGGAAGTCGGTCATCAATGTCCTCGGAGTAGGAAGTGGCTCGGGTAACCTTATCTGTTCTTAGACATTACAGAATAAACTTATCCAAACATTATGAAATGCTAATTCACACTGAGAGCTCATAATAGGCAATCTAAGGTGCCTTTTCATACCTAAATCCTTTTAGAACTTCAAAATATCCTATGTACATACAGTTGTGCTCATAAGTTTACATACCCTGGCAGAATTTATGATTTCTTGGCCATTTTTCAGAGAATATGAACAATAACACAAACTTTTCTTTCACTCTTGGTTAGTGTTTGGCTGAAGCCATTTATTATCATTCGACTGGGTTTACACTTTTTTTTTTTTTTTTTTTTTTTTAAATCGCTGACACACAAAGGGGTTTGAATGAAAAAAAACTATTTGAATAAAGTGCAATATTGGGAAAAATCCACAGAATATGAGCAATCCAAAGAAAAATGTTATGATGGATATATATTGCTCATATTCTGTGTATTATATTTTTCCAATATTCCACTTTATATTTCATCAACATTGCACTTTATTCAAATGGAATTTTTTTACATCAGGATTTATTGCATTTTTATTTATATTAATTTTGTATCACGTGTTGTGAGATTATCATTAATATTTATTTGAACTTATCACGGTTTATGGATACATATATCCCTTGTTGATTGGTCAGATATTTATTCACCTGTTTACTAGATTGGTTTAACTAGCGCTACTTCACTTTTTATACATTGTTTTTAAGGCCATTTTCCTTTTTCACCCATTGATCCTGCCAGTAATGTACTTCCTGTGCTAGGTTGACTATATTTTCTCATGTATTGAATTTATGGATAAACAGCATTGTCACCCTAGGACAGCCTCATCTCCATAACATTGGGGGAGGTGTTCTGTAGACCACAGGGGTGAACTGAGCAGGGTTGAAAGCGCTAAGTTTTGAGCCTGCTGAATTTCTGGCAGTATCAACAGGTATTTTCGTACCTCTCCCCTTCCTTGTCCCCATAACAAAGGGGGAGGAATTCTGCCATTTAAAGAGCTGAACTAGGCAGGGCTGATAACCGTGTTTGAGCTTTCAGTGTAGCATTGCCAGCTCACTACAGAAAGTTAAGAGCTGGTTAGATTTCTGGTAGAATTAAAGGGTATTTTTTACACATATAACAGAAATGCATCTTTCTCTTATCGTCTTCCAGCACAGCCTCTGAGACATAGGGCTCCTCCCTGCGGGACAGGAAACGCGTTCACCCAAATGGTTAAAAGGAGGTCCTCCAGGGCTTCCCCTTCAGTTTTTGTTTCCTGCCGGACGGGAAGGGAGCATGTGAGGAACCTGGGGAGCTCCATGTTCCAGGACTGTCCTGGGAGGGAGCCTCTGAAGTATCTTCTATGCCCAAAGTGCCCCTCTGTCTAAGCGCAGTGAAGAGAGGGCTGCTTGTACATCGCTGCCTATAAGCTCAGGGAGAGTTGGACCTTTGAGGAGCGGCGGATCCCCTACCTCCATTTTGTCCGGTCATTGTGCTTCATCGGAAAAAATGTACGGATCCCAAGAACGAACGGCGTCCACGAGGCATGCAGGACTTCCGTTCCGGGTGTGGTTACGAATGTACGTGCGTCCAAGGAGGGGCTTCCGCGTTCCAACGAACGGATGTGACGCTGCTTCCGGCGGAACTGCTTCATCAGAGGGCGCCAGGAAACAAAGGTTCCAGTTTCCAGGCGCAGTATGTGGCTTGGTGGGCGTCCGGAGCCTGTGTAGATCCAGCAGAGGCTGTGATAGACACTAAGGAGCCATGGAGGGCAGTGCAGCAGTTCAGGCGGTCGACTCCGGTTCTTCTGGCACCGACATCTCTCAGGTAAGCATGCTGAGGGCAGACCATGGCTTACTCTGGCAGGGAATAAGGTCCTTGGACCAAGGCCATTCTCTGGGTGGGGAACCACAGGTGAAGGGCTGGGCACTTCTCTCCTTCCCCCGAGCACAGTGGTGGCAACGGTTGGGAACAGGCTTTCATGGTTTGTTTTGTCTTTTGTTTTGCTTTCAGGGTAAAGCACAAGACAGAGCTCAGCTACAGCCTCCAAGGAGAAAGTGTGCTGTTCCTGGGACAAAATTTGGGCCCAACTGGGAGAAGCTGATTTGCCCCGAATGTGTCAGTAGTTTATCTAAGACTGACTCCATGACTGAGTGTCAGAAGATCCTTTCGTCAGTAAAAGACTAGATTGCATCCACCTTCAAGTCATTCAGAGGAATGATGGATAGGATGCAGGGTCCCTCTGTGCTCTTATCTAGGGCGGTAAGTTTGCCCTGCCTGTCTGAGCCCAGTCAGGAGGATAGGGAAGATGGGGAGAGGGAGCCCAGGTCGCTTGCCTCTTAGGTGGACTCAGGGTCTGACTCGGAGGAAGAGGAAGATTACTCCAGAGGGTCCAGGTACAAGTTGACATTGGACGATGTGGGGGATTTGTTAAAAGCGATCTGACACCCTAGAGCAGTGGTGGCGAACCTTGGCACCCCAGATGTTTTGGAACTACATTTCCCATGATGCTCGTGCACTCTTCAGTGTGGTTGAGCATCATGGGAAATGTAGTTCCAAAACATCTGGAATGCCAAGGTTCGCCATCACTGCGCTAGAGATCAGAGGAGTCGGTACAGCTTTCTAAGCATGACCTCATGTATCAGGGGGTCTCTGCTCAGAAGTCCAGAGTTTTCCCTGTGCACAAATCTCTAGTTGAAGCAATCTTGCTGGAGTGGGAGCACCCTGAGAGGAGACCATTCTTTTCTTTTGGATGCACCGCTAGCGAAGGTCTCCAAAAAGACTGATTTGGCCTTTCGATGACCTAGGATCCCTTAAGGACCCAATGGACAAAAGGGGTGATGTGCTGTTGAAGAGGGCTTGGGATGCCTCCTCTATTACGCTCAAACCTGCCCTTGTAGCCACCTGTGTGGCTAGAAATTTGGAGTGCTGGTTAACTTGGTTAAGTACCGTAATTCGGCAAGCACGTCCCGACAACAGTTGCTAAAGTCCTTTTCCTTATTGTTTAAGGCAGTTGGGTTCCCAGCCGACGCTTCTGCAGAGTCGGTAAAGCTAGCGGCTAGGTCTGCGGCTTTAGCTAACGCGGCTAGAAGGGTGGTATGGCTGAAAGCCTGGTCGGGAGATGCAGCATCAAAACTCAGGCTTTGTGGATTGCCTTTCTCAGGCGACCACCTTTTTGGCCCTGGGCTCCAAGAGGCCCTGGAACGTACCCAAGATAAAAAGGCCTTTCCAGAGAAACCCTGAGAGCAGGCGTCTTTTTCAAGGGCTTAGGCAACAGTCCCAGCAGGAGAGAGAGGGTCGGCCTAAAACACTGGAAGGGGCGTGGCGGAGGAAGAATATTATTCAATCCTCCTCAAAATCCCAGTGACTCCTGTGTTCCAGTGGGAGGAAGGTTGGTGGATTTCCTCCCACAATGGACAAATGCAACTTCAAGTCCGTTTATTTTAGAGATAATAAACTGTTACAAGTTGGATTTCAGTGCCATTCCCCCACCTACCTTCCTAGTAACGAAGTTACCCAGAGACCGGGAGAAGGCAGAGGCTCTGAGTCTGCTGTTGGGAGAGTTGTTGGATCAACAGGTCATCAGCCGGGTACCAGATGCGGAACATGGACAGGGGGTATATTCCCACGTGCTCGTAGTTCGAAAGCCATCAGGCAAATTCAGGTTGAACCTCAATCTCAGACCCCTGAACAGGTTTATCAGGTACAAGCAGTTCAGGATGGAGTCTAGTTTTATAACGAACCTCCTGTTTCCCAAATGCTTTATGGAAAGTCAACCTCAGGGACACATATTTGCATGTACCGATACATCAGAAATTCGAGAAATTCCTCAGGTTGGCAGTAAAGGTGAACTCGGAAATCCTCCACTTCCAGTTCAGGGCACTTCCGTTTGGCCTAGCATCCTTTCCCAGGATTTTTACAAAAGCCCTGGCAGAAGCTCTAACTCTGCTACGTGTCAGGGCCATTACAGTGATCCCCTATTTGGACAATCTTCTGTTTGTCACCCGGTCTTATCAGCAGCTAGAAGAGGATCTACAGGGGGCACAACACTTCCCGCGTTCTCTTGGTTGGTTGATCAATCAGGACAAGTCAGTTGATCCCAACCCAGGAAGTACTGTATCTGGGTTACAGAATTTCCTCTGTAGAGGGGAAGGTGTTGCTCCCATCAGAGAAGATAGACAAGGTAGGTCTGGCAGTAGCGCAGCTTCAGACCAATCGGGAAGCCCTGGTCAGAAATATCATGAGTGATAGGCTTAATGACATCCTGTTTCCCAGCAGTCCCTTGGGCAAGGATTCACCAGGCTCTTCTGCTGCGTTGCTGGGATGGCAGCCAACAGTTTGGATCAGCCCCTGCCGATGCCCACCAGGGTCAAAAGGACTTTGTGGTGGTGGCAAGCTAGTCACAATTTAGACAGGGGTCTGTTGTGGTTCAGACCAACAGCTCTGGTGCTAACAGACGCCATCTCTTTCGGCTGGGGTGCACACTTTGAAAAAAGATCTGGCTCAAGGATCCTGGTCTCAGGTGGAAGCCAGACAGACCTCAAATCAGAGGGAATTGCTGGCAGTACAGAGGGCAATAGCAGCCTTCCAGCTATAAATAAGGGGACAACACCTCCAAGTAAGGTTAGACAATGCAGCTGTTGTCGCCTATTTGACCACTGGGCACTTAAACACCCTTAATAACCAGACCAATTTTCCGCTTTCAGTGCTCTCACATTTTGAATGACAATTACTCAGTCATGCAACACTGGACCTATATGAAATTTTTGTCCTTTTTTTTTTCACACAAATGGAGCTTTCTTTTGGTGGTATTTAATCACCGCTCAGTTTTTTATTTTTTGTGCTATAAAAGAAAAAATACCAAATTCTGTAAAATGAATTTTTCTTTGTTTCTGTTATAAAATTTAGCAGATTAGTAATTTTTTCTTCATAAATTTTTGCCAAAATTTATACTACATATCTTTGGTAAAAATAATATCTGGGATATTGCGTCGCTGTCAGCCGTTCATTTAAAGGGGGCTCAGAAATCGCTGGCGGACTTTCTCAGCAGTGTGTGAAACAGGACGAATGGTCACTCAACCAGGAAGTGTTCGAGCAGGTGTTGAGGACCTGGGGCATACCAGAGGTGGATTTGTTTGCCTCAGAAAGCAACAAGAAGGTTGCTCAGTTCTTCTCCCTGCACTCGCAGGATCAGGTCAAAGGGATAGATACCTTTGCCAGTGTGTGGCACTTCAACCTATGCCTTTCCCCAGTAAGGCTGGTGGTGGCGGTCCTTCAGAAATTTCAGACCCAGGTGACGGATCTCATTCTGATGGCCCAGTTTTGGCCAAGAAGGGCCTGGTTTGCAGTCCTACAGAAATTTGCAATATATCCTCCGATTCATCTTCCAAGGAGGGAGGATCTAGTCACAGTCCTATCCGGCATCCTCAAATAGAGACCCTCAGACTTACAGCGTGGTATCTGAGGAACAGCTGTTAAGGGCCCAAGGTTTTTCAGAAAGGGTCATTAAGACTCTCCTAGAATGCTGTAAGCCAGTGACCAGGGCCATTTACACCAAGGTGTGGAAGAGGTTTGATTTCTGGTTCGGAAGAACAGGGGCAGGAAGATCCAGGTATTCCAGCAGTGTTGGACTTCTTCTTGGCAGGAGTGGAATTAGGGCTTTCTGTCAGCACCTTGAAGGTACAGTCTACCGCTATTAGAGAGCCTTTTTTTTGTTGCTTTTGGAGGATAGGATTGTGCTTAAAACGGATCCTAGTTTCCTCCCCAAGGTTTCTTCTGCTTTTCACAGAACTCAAATCCTTAGCCTGCCAACATTTTACTCCTCCTCAGAAGGTGATGAGGAAGGAGGATTCAGTTTAGTTGATGTTAGGTGTAGCCTTTTACTTAGCAAAGACTTCAGAAAGTCTGAATCTTTTTTTGTGAATTTTGCAGGGTCACGCAAAGGACTTAAGGCATCTAAATCCACCATCACTAGATGGATTAGGATGATGGGTTTAGAGGCAAACAGGTTGGCAGGGAGGCAAGCGCCTCTAGTTAAAGCACAATCAACTAGGGCGGTGTCTGCTTTGTGGGCAGAGAAAGCCGGTGCCACTCCGGAGGAGATCTGCAGAGCAGTGATGTGGTCCAGCTACTCTATGTTTGCAAAGCATTAGCACTTTGACCTGGCTGCTAAGGATCAGGCTTTTGGGAGAAAGGTCCTCCAGGCAGTGGTCCCACCCTAACAGTAAGTTTCTTGCTTATTTCGGAGGCTGTCCTGGAAGACGATAAGAGAAAACCGGAGTTACTTACCGGTAACTTTTTCTAGGAGTCTTCCAGGACAGCCTGGTTTCCCACCCAGAGTTTTATAGCTGGAGAAAAAGGGGACTTACTAATGTTTTGCCAGTGTGTTGTCTTTCAGAGCCTTCCGGCTGTTCTTGTGGAAACTGAAGGGGAAGGCCTGCAGGACCTCCTTTGAACCATTTGGGTGAACGTGTTTCCTGTCCCGGAGGGAGGAGCCCTATGTCTCAGAGGCTGTCCTGGAGGACTCCGAAAAAGAGTTACCGTTAAGTCCGGTTTTCAATTATATAGTTGTAGCACCCTCCCAGTTAGGTTGCTAGCAGGTTGGGTAAATGTAGTTCTTATGGCTCTTCTGTAATCGGTAGAGCAGTTTGCAATTACTTTGGGCTGCTGTGGGCGTTGCAGGTGTGATTCCTTCCCCTGGTCTTCTGGAGGCTTCCAGAATGTAGTGGGTGGAAGAGTCAAATGAGCAGTGTGCATGTGTCTCCAGTTGATCCCAGGGGGAGGATGCCCAGATAGTGGCTGGGAGAGTGTATAAATAGTTTGGAGCCTTAGACAGTAAGGTTCTTTTCCCGGAGGAGGGGTCCCAAGCCAGAAAGGCTATTGCCCTTCTAGGCAGCTCAGGTGAAGGTTTTTGTGCTAATTGAGGTCCCTGCTGTGCCCTGCTGCAAATTTCATAAAGCTAAGCTAGGGGATCCAGCCTGGAATATTCGCTGAGGAAATTGTCTGCATGAGTCTGTAGGAAGGCATCAAAGTACACTGAATACAGACCTGACTGAAGGATTCTAGAGATGGTTGCTGCTGTTAAGCCCTGGTGCACTAATAAGAAGGCTGGCCTGGAACCCTACTAATGCTGTCCATTCTGTACTTTTTGCTGAAGGGACTGTTTAGGGAGTAGCTGCAACAGTGTCCTCCTATTTACTGTTCACTTTGGTGAGATCAGAAAACGCCTCCAAAAGGACTTCCATGAACTTTTCCAGTAACTTGGAGGTTAACAGATGTGAGTGCATTGGGGGGGTGGAAGCTCACCTTGGAACAGACACACAACAGGACAGCAGTATTGTACCTAAACAAAGCAGGGGGGGGGGGGGGCACAAGGAGCAAGACCCTGATGGAACTAGCTCATCAAATCCTGAGCGGAGAACAATTTTTTGCCTCTGTCTGCAGTCCATCTGAAAGGCACAGAAAACACCCTAGCAGATCTCATCAGCAGGAGGGAATTGAGAAGCGAAGTGGTCTCTAAATCTGGAAGTTGGGTTTTTCCTCAGGTAGACCTCTTTGAAGAGAGAAGGCAGATGGTTTTTGCATTTCTTTGGTTTGCAGGATCAAGCACTCGGAGTGGATACATTGGCCCACAAGTGGGACTTGCCTTTTTTGTCTTGCGCTTTTCAACTAATACCAAGGGTATTGGCAAAATTCAGAGCGGAGTCCACAGATCTAATCCTAATAGCTCCTTATTGGCCAAAGAGACACTGATTGTCCACCCTAATGAGTCTCTCAGCAAAACATCCCTGGAGATTGCCTATTGGGGTGGACCTTCTGTGTCTGGGTCAGATTCTCCATCCAGATCCAGCTTACCTCAGTCTAAGAGTCTGGTTTCTGAGGAAAAATGAGGAAAAGGGGCTATCAGAAAAAACTTAACACTCTTCTAGCAAGTAAGAAAAGTCACCAGGGCTATCTACTTCAAAGTCTGGAAGTGTTACATTTCCTGGTGTTCCAGCAAGAACTTTCATTTCCTTAGTGCTATTTGTTTTAGAATTTCTCCAGGAGGAATGGAGACAGGTTTAGCAGCAAGTACTCAAGATGCATATGGCTGCTTTATCAGTTTTTTTGGGGGGAAAAAACCCTGTCAAGGGAACCCTTGATAGTCAGGTTCTTTAGGGCTATGGCAAAAAATTAGGCCTCTTATTAATTTTCCCAGATTGTTTTACAGGCAGTAGTCCCACGCTGAAGTAAGTTCTCGGTTATCTCCAAGGTGCTGTCCTGAAGGGAGAACCTTAGACTTACTGGTGACTGTATTTCTACAAGCCTTTCAGGACAGCAGCCTACTTCCCTCCCTAGGTTATCATATGTGAAGTATAATTATATATTGTCTGCTTATATCTTCCAGAATGTCGGAGGAATTCTCAGCAACAACTGATGGCATGGTGGTAGCAGCTGCTTTTTAAAGGGGCATTACCAGTGTTTCCTGTGAAGAGGTGGTGCTATGCACTCTAAGGTGCTGTCCTGAAAGGCTTGTAGAAATACCATCATGTCTAACTAGGGTCTTTTTTTATTTTTATTTTTTATTTATTTATTTTTTTAACAAAAATGTAGCAGAATTCATATTGGCCTAAATTTTTTTTTTGAAGAAATTTTATTTTTTCAATTTTTATTGGGTATGCTTTATAGCAGATTTTTATTTTATTTTTTCTCCCCCCCCCTCAGGTGAAGTAGACTTGCAGATGCTCTCCAAGATTCATGACGGATATCCTGGGGTCTCCATTAATAACACTATTGTTGATCCCAACCCTGAACAGTTGTTGAGATACAAAGGTGAGCCTGCTATCTGCCCGCCATAAAGCAGGAATACGTTTCTTCTTTTCTAAGTTCATTTTGGAGATAAATACCATCACATTGTGTTCTGTGTCTGCAGAGCGTGTGGCCAAGACACCTGGCCTGGACCATATAACCTTCCACTGGAACAAAATGACTTCTACGGAGTTTGAGGTGCAAGTGAAAGGGGAGAAACGTGATACAAAGTATGATTTCATTCATATGATTCAGGTTGGTGTCTAACTAGATCCATATGTCAAAGTAAAATAACTGATGGTAACTCCCAGTTTTAAAAGCCCAGCATTGGTAAAAATCGGAAAGCAGCTCACTGCAATACATTTCTTGAGTCTGACACACATATTTGCAAATGTGTGCAAACTAAACAACTTGTTTTAAACGTAAACTGTTAAACGGGGTCAGTTTGGTTTGTTGCTGGCTGGTAAGTGAGCTGGAATTTTTAATTTTTTTTTTCTGGAAACTACAGTAGTCTACCTATTGAATGAGGTGTTCTTTGGGACCATTCATTGGGAATACCCCACTGTACACATTGCATTATAAAAATGTCTTGTCATTACAGATGCTGTACTATGTCGAGGATATTCCCGCCACTTTAAAATTCTTCACCAGCTTGCTTTCAGCAGAAGGAAAACTTCTCATAATCCTTGTATCTGGTAAGAGATGAGCAAAACACGTTTGTGTGGATAGACATACCCAGCTGGACATGGATAGTATGGCTACCTTAACAACCTTGGCATTAAATTGGGCAACTGGGCATTGATAGTACAACTATCTAACCAATATTTGAATTAAGTGGCCAATTGCACATACAGTATAGTCCAACTATCTGAACAAACCAGACTGGTACGTTGAAATTTTTGTATAATTTTTTTTTTTTTTTTTTTTTTCTTGGGTTAAAATAAACTATAAAGTTTGAACTTAAGGGTCAAGTGTTATGCTCAGGTTAATGATGGCTAAACTTGATGTTGGGATAAGGAGGAGCTTAGGTTTTTAGTGTTTTGGGTTAGGGACTAAATGGGAGGAAATGTTCGCTGTGCGTTAGAGCCCAACTCATTCGATTTGGAGCAGCAGTCCCCAAACTGCGGCCAGATGTGGTCCATTGCTTGTCATTATCTGCCCTCCTGGAGTACTATTCCTTCAGGACATTTTCCACTCCCATTGGCCACAATATGATCCCCACCCAAGTATGAAGGGCAGTAAACTGGTCCTTTAATTTGAAGGTTGTGAAGTTATATTCACCTTATTTCTTAGCCCTTGTACACACGGTCGGACATTCCGACAACAAAATCCGTCGGATTTTGTCCGACACTTGTGTTGCATACACACGGTCGGACAAAGTTGTCAGAAAATCCGATCGTACGTAACGTGACGACGTTATGTTGTTACGACGGGACTATGTTCAGGCTAGTAGCCAATGGCTTTGGTCTAGGAATTTGATCTGAGCAAGCGTGGCACTTTGTCCGATCGGAATTCTCTACACGCAACCGGACAAAGTCCGATCGGATCATGTTGTCGGAAAGTTTTATAGCCCAGCTCTAAAACTTTGTCCGTCAGATATTCCGACGGAAACAGTCCGATGGAGCCCACACACAGTCGGATTATCCGATAACACGGTCCGATCGGACGTTTTCCGACTGTGTGTAAAAGAGCTTACTCTGGCAGGTTCCCTCCATCCTGTGTAATTGGTCCTCAAAGTCCATTCTCTAAGACCCCATACACACTATTAGATTTTCTGAAGATTTTTGTCTTCAGATTTACCAAAATCCTATGAGGTCAAACTTGAGTTTCAATTTGTATGCAATCAGGCAGGCCCTTGCACTACATGGTTTTAGTAAATCTAAAGACAAAAATCTGCAGACTATCTAATAGTGTGTATGGGGCTTAAGACTGGCAGTTGCACGCTGAAGTCAAGTACAATGCAGGGCCAATGATGGCAAGGGACAGCCTGGGGCCCAGAGTGTCAGAGTAGGACAGTACTGAAGCCTCGCAAGGCGAGGTACATAGCAACTTTTACAGCTTATTCCTCTACTACTACTACTACTACTACACTTATTGGGCATTTAACCGTTGCACTGAGAGGGGCTCCACTGCAAGGGTAATTTTTATTCAATTACTGGAGTTGAGGTTTAAACTCATGATACAACGGTGGTGGCTTTAGAGAGGGGTTTGGCAATCTAACGGTTGATTGTGGGCAGGTATGGTTAGACCGCAATCCTTCAATGCCAACACCTAGAACCAGGAAAGGAGGGGCAGGGAGGGCAGCATTTACTAGCACATACAGTGCCTTGCGAAAGTATTCGGCCCCCTTGAACTTTTCAACCTTTTGCCACATTTCAGGCTTCAAACATAAAGATATAACATTTAAATTTTTTTGTGAAGAATCACC
The DNA here is from genome assembly GCF_037356315.1 of Lithobates pipiens. Taxonomy (NCBI): domain Eukaryota; kingdom Metazoa; phylum Chordata; class Amphibia; order Anura; family Ranidae; genus Lithobates; species Lithobates pipiens. Next base: position 77,894,119 of record NW_027507784.1, on the reverse strand, counting down.
AACAACGATGAAGTGGAACGAAATCTATTGGATTTTTTAAACTTTTTTAACTAATAAAAAAATAAAGTGGGGCGTGCAAAATTATTCGGCCACCTTTTGCTGCGATTACAGCTGCAAGTCGCTTGGGGTATGTCTCTATCAGTTTTGCACATCAAGAGACTGAAATTCTTGCCCATTCTTCCTTGCAAAACAGCTCGAGCTCAGTGAGGTTGGATGGAGAGCGTTTGTGAACAGCAGTTTTCAGCTCTTTCCACAGATTCTCGATTGGATTCAGGTCTGGACTTTGACTTGGCCATTCTAACACCTGGATACGTTTATTTGTGAACCATTCCTTTGTAGATTTTGCTGTATGTTTGGGATCATTGTCTTGTTGGAAGATAAATCTCCATCCCAGTTTCAGGTCTTTTGCAGACTCCAACAGGTTTTCATCCAGAATGGTCCTGTATTTGGCTGCATCCATCTTCCCCCTCAATTTTAACCATCTTCCCTGTCCCTGCTGAAGAAAAGCAGGCCCAAACCATGATGCTGCCACCACCATGTTTGACAGTGGGGATGGTGTGTTGAGGGTGATGAGCTGTTGCTTTTACGCCAAACATATCGTTTTGCATTGTGGGCAAAAAGTTCGATTTTGGTTTCATCTGACCAGAGCACCTTCTTCCACATGTTTGGTGTGTCTCCCAGGTGGCTTGTGGCAAACTTTAGACAAGACTTTTTATGGATATCTTTGAGAAATGGCTTTCTTCTTGCCACTCTTCCATAAAGGCCAGATTTGTGCAGTGTACGACTGATTCTTGTGCTATGGACAGACTCTCCCACCTCAGCTGTAGTTCTCTGCAGTTCATCCAGAGTGATCATGGGCCTCTTGGCTGCATCTCTGATTAGTCTTCTCCTTTTCTGAGCTGAAAGTTTAGAGGGACGGCCAGGTCTTGGTAGATTTGCAGTGGTCTGATACTCCCATTTCAAAATGATCGCTTGCACAGTGCTCCTTGGGATGTTTAAAGCTTGGGAAATCTTTTTGTATCCAAATCCGGCTTTAAACTTCTCCACAACAGTATTACGGACCTGCCTGGTGTGTTCCTTGGTCTTCATGATGCTCTCTGCACTTTCAACAGAACCCTGAGACTATCACAGAGCAGGTGCATTTATACAGAGACTTTATTACACACAGGTGGATTCTATTTATCACCATCAGTCATTTAGGACAACATTGGATCATTCAGAGATCCTCGCTGAACTTCTGGAGTAAGTTTGCTGCACTGAAAGTAAAGGGGCCGAATAATTTTGCACGCCCCACTTTTCAGTTTATTTGCTAAAAAAGTTAAAATTATCCAATAGATTTCGTTCCACTTCACAATTGTGTCCCACTTGTTGGTGATTCTTCACAAAAAATTAAAATTGTATATCTTTGTTTGAAGCCTGAAGTGTGGCAAAAGGTTGAAAAGTTCAAGGGGGCCGAATACTTTCGCAAGGCACTGTATTGCCTTTACTCCTGCAGCCATTGAAGGCCTCCTCCTCCCTCACTCTGGTATTCAGTGGCTGCAGAGGGAACGCTATTGGTATATGCCACCTCTCCTGTCACCATTCCTCCCTATTCTGGTTGGCCGATGCCCTGTGTGCTCCTCACTCCCCCCTCCTGCAGTGCTGCCAGCTTCCTGCCTCTTCTATCCCTATCTTTTTTCTGAATTAACAGTAGGGGGATCAGTACAAATCGCTCATTCAGAACCAAAGCATAGTAAACTGTTTACTATGATTCTTTTTGTGAATAAACAGGAAACCACTTGGCACAGAGCACTTCCCATACATTCACTGTCCAGTGCAACTGAGGCTGCAGAGAGACTGGGATATCTGTGCTCAGTCCCTTTTTCTGTCTCAAAGATGCCACTGGTTTGATTAGACCCCTTATATTTTACCAAAGGCTCCAAAATTAAAAAAATTTATTGTGTAAAATAGAAATTTACTGACACTGTCCACACTGTAAACTGCTCTGACTAACACTGTTTACTTCTAAGGTGGGCTAAGATAATAATTTTACAGTGACATTTGATTTATGTTTTCCTATTTGGTTAAGTGGTTGTAAACCCTTACAACACACTTTGACCTACAGGTAAGCCTAGATTAAGGCTTACCTGTAGGTTTAGGAGATATTTGCCTGAAGACGGGCACCGCCGTCTGCGGCGCATGCGCCGCAGACAGCGGCGCACTGAGCGCGGCATTCTCAACGACGGAGCTGCCGCGTGTGTTGGCTCCCACATGCATGCACGGGAGTGACGTCATCGCGGCTTCGCCGAATGACAGCGGCGGAGCTGCGAGACCCCACCGAGAAGATCGATGTGCCGGACTACAGAGGACAGCGGTGACTTCGCTGGCTCCTGTGTCAGGTAAGTGACACATAATGGACTACTATGCGATGCATAGTAGTCCATTATGCTTTGCCTTTGCAGGGAATGAAAGAGGAAGTAAACTCATCAGGGCTTACTTCCTCTTTAGGCCTTGCTAGTTGCTTTATTTAAAAAAATGACGCCAAACCCCGGCGATCTTTGATCTTTCATGTTTAGGTAAATCTCCGCCTCCCTAAGATTGCCTACCTATGGTTTAGAGAGAGTGTGATATTCTTGAGGCATTTAACACACCATCTATCCAAATCAGACATATAATTTATGGGTAGATTGGCCCTTCATTCGTTTTGCCCACATAATGTCAAGTATCAATTTATGAGTATAAAATATTTGCTTTAAAAAGGTATAAACTTGGCTTCACTTTCACTAACAGGGACCAACGGGTGGTCTGCGCTGTGGAAGAAATACAAATCCCGCTTGCCTCTGGATGATAGGTGCCTGTACATCACAGAAATGTTGAGTTCAATGGGCGCCAAGTACCAGAGTTACAACCTCCAAACTAATATGGACATCTCGGAGTGTTTTGTGGAAGGGGACCGGAATGGAGAGCTGCTTCTGGACTTCTTAACGGAAACCTGTGATTTTAAGAAAAATGCCCCGGCTGACCTTAGAGATTCAGTCATGGAGGACCTGAAGAGCTCTGGGTGCAGCTCTATACGGGACGGCAAAGTTATTGTTAATAACAATGTTACTGTGGTTGTGGTTGAGAATAAAGAGGCATCACCCTAACCATGATATCCTTCTCTATTCCAATTAGAAACAACTCGTGTTAAAAATAAAAATATTTTTGAGATCAATAGGATTTTATTTGTCAGAATGAGCACGACTTTCCCAGTACCTCTGTTTTAGTGGTCATTCCGTGCGATCCTAACAATTGCCCTGCATTTAGTACATCAAGGGATTGTAGCAGGGTTGGATGGGGATATGAATAGTTTATTACAACTGCACACGTTTTATACATGATTGAACAAGAAACAAACATTGCACACTTTGAACGAAAACTACCATATTTTCTCTTAAATGTCTGAATCGGGGGGAAAAATGCATTACAAGCCTCTAGGCGGCACTGATATGGGAACTACATATATTGGAGAAAATATGGTGATTTTTCATTCTGTTTGTCACATCCGCACAATGAACTTTCTAAATATAGACTCCTTAGTGTGTATTACACAAATTGTAAGCCCTTGTACACACGGTCTGAGATTCCGACAACCAAATCCGTCGGATTTTGTCAAACTGTTGCATACACACGGTCGGACAAAGTTGTCGGAAAATCCGACGTGATTACGTTATTTTGTTACGACGAGACTACGTTCATGCTAGTAGCCAATAGCTTTGTTGTAGGAATTTGATCTGAGCATGCGTGGCACTTTTTCCGATCGGAATTCTCTACACATGATCGGAGTATGTCCGATCGGAGCATTTTGTCGGAAAATTTTTACCAACAAGTTGGAAAACTTGGTCCGTCAGATACTCTACTGATGTAGACCACACACAGTCGGAATATCTGATAAAACTGTCCGATCCGACACATTCCGTCAGAATCTCCGACCGTGTGTACAAGGGCTAACAAGTAAAATTAATAAGATTACCTAGTAGTTCATTTGCCCCCCCCCCCCTTGCTGATTTTGTACATTTGCCCACTGAGAAGGAAATGATCAGTCTCTAATTTTAATGTTAAAATAAACTTAACAGACAGCATAACAAAAAATCCAGAAAAATGTATTTCTCAAAGGTTCTAAATTGAACTGCAGTTTAATGAGTGAAATATGTTTTGTGAAGGGGGTCAAATACTTGATTTGGTGTCAAAACCCTTGTTTACAATCGGGAGGTCAGACGTTTCTTGTAGTTCAAAAAGACAAGATTATAATTGTGCAACCAAAATACTAAACATGAAGTGCAGCAGCCAGCATCAACAATTAATGGACTGTGCAGACAAAGATATAAACAAAAAATGCAGCGCTACCAGGATATATCCCTAAAGAAGTATCTATTTGGGGGAAAATATCCACACCAAATAATGAATATATAAAATGAGTGAAAAAAAGAATCAAAAAAATCAGACACGACATGTCAACCATGTAGCATAAAAAAAGTTAAAAAAATAAAGTAAAAAATGTCCGCTGTTCACCATCTAAAATGAACCATATAAAGTCTCTGAACAGAATAGTGCAGAATACACAAATTATCTATAGTGACAAAATATATTAACAGTCACGTTAAAGATGCTCGGTGTATATATTCTTCGTGGAAATAAAACTGGATTTCAGTGCTCCAAGTTTATAACCCCAAACTCGATGTGTTCAAGCTATACCACTTCATATAGGAAATCTCCAATTTATGACATCAAAATAAGGTAATGGATACTCTTACCCTCAGGTGTGGACCCACACACATAAGGCGGTGAATCCATCAGGCGTGAAAGACAATCCTCTCCAGTAGATCATCCAGGCAGACTGATGGAACATCAAATCGTGTGTGAAAGGGCATCCGAGTTAACATACATTGGATAACCAACTTCCAGGCTCACGTACCGGTAAAGATGTAGTCATCCACACCAAAGGTAATGCACATTAAAAAAATAAAGAAAAAAGCCTCTGCATAGAGCAGGTCACTCCGATATGAAAATCATTTATTTAAAAAAATGGCAATATAAAAAAAACTATAAATGGTCATCTGTACAATTTAAGTACAACCTGAATCAATGCAAAAGCATGGTAGATCCAGCCAGCGGTCTATGTACCCGACATGTTTCGTATAATATTTCAACTGGGGCAAGAAATTTTAATCCATGGTGGTGTATTGTGTTGCCAATGGGTTGTTTGGTGACTGGTCCAAACTACCTTGATCATTCAAAAGCTCTTCCTGTGTAGTTCCTAGCTCCCTCACTTTTCTCATGATCCTCCTTACCCCATGAGGTGAAATATTGCATGGAGCTCCAGACCGAGGGCGATCGATGGTTATTTTGGATTTCTTCTATTTGTGAATAATCGCTCCAAAAATTGTCTCCTTCTCACCAAGCTTCTTGCTGATGGTCTTGTAGTGGCATTGTTGGGTATCAGTGGGAGGAATGGTGCTCCATCAATGGTGTCAGTGGGAGGAATGGTGCTGTACAGGCTGGAAAAATCCAAGCAAAGGGCCACATCAGGCGGCACTTAAGAGACCACTGCTCCTAAAGGTGTTTTTTATTTATTTTTATTTCTTTCCCCTCCCCAACACTTACCCCAGTTCTCTCTTGAGCTCATGCTGTGCCTGTCTGCAGCAGCACTCCTCCTCCTCCCTGGATTCACAGGCTTCACTGAAAGCCACTGGTTCCCGCTGCTGTCAGTCAAATCCTGTTAGGAGTGAATGGGAAGTGGAGCCGAGCCCGCTGATAGCGGCTGTTTACCACGTGATCACTCTGTCAAATGACGGAGCATCACTCGTAAACAAACCGGCGTCATGATGCAGGTTCCTCCCTCCCCTCTCTGTACCAATCGGTACAGTGTGAGAGGAGAGAGATCGTTTGCAGCACTGTGGGCACTACAGATCCAGCCCACAGTGCTGCTCAGTGCCCATATTCTGCCAGTACTCTGCAATACATTTTTAACAAACAAAATTTTATTTTACTTTTTTACCGGATTTTCAGGCTTTTTTTTTTTTTTTTTTTATATTTATAGCGAAAAAAATAAACCCAGTGGTAATTAAATACCCACAAAAAGCTCTTTGTGTGAAAAGAGGGCAAACATTTCATATGGGTACAGTGTTGCATTACGGAGTGATTCAAAGAGCACCGAAAGCTGAAATTGGTCTGGTTAGGAAGGGGGTTTAAGTGCCCAGTGGGCAAGTGGTTAATAGCAACATTTATGCATAGTTTATCTATGCATACTATTAAAAGAAATTGCTGTGCAATACTGAAGTGTTCGGGTTTGACTTGAAGAAAAGGTGGCAACCCTCCTCACTACTGAGTTTGACAATGAATTGAATCAGATTCACGTTCATGATTTGACTCAAAGACCCTCCCCTTTCAGGATGAGTAGAGAGGGAGCTGAAAACAGCCGTCCCAGCTCATGATTTGTAAAATCACCGATAACCTGATTAGCTGCGTGAGCCGTCAAGACTCCAAGTCTCTGAATAAATCAGAGCACACAAGATTCTCTTTTGTATGTCGTGTGTGTGTGAGAGGTAGGTGTTCTATCACAAAACCGCTACCTATCAGAAAGTCCAACAGATGTGACGTTCCATCGTGGCCATCTTGGTACACCTCACACTCTGGCCACACTAAGCCTACAGTCTGAAGTCATGAAGTCTGGCTTTTTACACTTATTTTTACCAGTAAACTGAACTGATATAGTGAAATACAGTATTTTGAAATTGTTTTGTTTTTCAAAATTGTCACTCTTTGTTTATACCACCAGAAGAAAGCACTATTTGTGGGGGGAAAAAAAAGATGTCAATTTTGTTTGGATACAGCATCGCACAACCGCGTAATTGTCAGTTAAAACGACGCAGTGCTGAATCGCAAAAAATGGCCTGGTCATTAAGGGGGTGAGTCCTTTCCGGGACTTAAGTGGTTAATCTTAGCTTGGAGGAAGTGAGTTGTCAATTTAGTGAACTGATCCAAATTATTTGAATCCCTAAAAAGAATCCCTCTGCCCAAGTCTGCCTGGGTCGCCTGCTACCAGTGGCGTTACTGCCCCTCAGCTTACCGCTGTGTGGCTGGAGATCGCCAAACAGCCTGTCAGATGCAGGGCTAGATCTCATTCCTGTGCCTCATGCAGCATAGGGAGGGAGGGATCTTGGAATCACCTGCTCAGTCCTATCCAATCGTACTGTGCCTGGGCTACAACCCCTCCCTCTTCCCCTGCCCCCGTTCTGACAAAATGTCTAACTTGGCGGAATAAGCAACCTGCATCACTTCCGTTTTCTTAAAACCATCATGAATTGGCGATTTTGATGAATTGCTGTTTATTTTCACAAATTGCTTTTTGGACACAACACCAGCAACCGAATAGTGTCCGGTACACAATATTATGAGTGGAGATTGTTACTCCGCTCTGATACCATACTTGCCAACAGTCCTGATTTTTGACCCCCATCCCGATTGGAGCTCATCCCAATTTAAAATCCCAGGATTTTGATTTTGTTCCAGAAAATCTGGACTGTTTTTGGCAAATTCGGCAGCGGGCTACAAAAAGATGGCTGCCGCAAGGACTGTTTCCCTGAATGTTCGGAGGAGAGGGGCAGGCAATCGGCATCTCTCTTCAGTGTAGAAGTAGACAATTCTCTTGTACACCGAAGCTGACTGGTTGCACGGATCAGAAGGAGGGGCTCTGCTGATGGGGACACTGATGTAAGGAGGGGCTTCTGCTGCTGAGGACACCTGATGTAAAGAGGGGATCCGCTGATGGGGACACTGATGTAAGGACTTGGGCTCTGTTGCTGGGGACACTGATGTAAGGACTCAGGCTCCAATGCTGGGGACACTGATGTAAGGAGTGGCTCTGCTGATGGGGACACTGATGTAAGGAGGGGCTTTGCTGGGGACACCAGCTGTAAGGACGGATTCTGCTGGGGGCACCTGATGGCATTTGGTGGCAGGTGACACACTCGGGGCTCCCTCTGATTCTGCATTATGGTGAGTTGAATGATTTCAATTTATTTTACAATGTAATAATATAAATAATGCGCTTCAATCATCCTGACACCATAACAACCATGGTGCCGTGATGATTGAACACCAGGTGTTTGGAGTATCTTTATCTGCTGATTGTTGAACTTTCTGGAATACGCATTTCTATTGTGGTGTAGGATCTGGGCCTGCTTTTCCTCCACCCCTCTTTCTTTCCTTCCTTCTCCCCCTCCCTTTTTCTTCCATTCCTCTTTCATCTCAGACTCTATTCAAACCCCATTTGAGCCATGCCCCCTTTAAGCCACACCCAACATTCCACTTAAACCATGGCCATTTTTCGCCATGCACCACGTTTTCTTTCCCCGCTACATTACGCCTACAAACGGATGCCCTACCCCTAATTATAAAAAGACCCCACCTACATGCAAAAAAGTGTCCCTATAAATTTTTTTACAATGTTGCCAACTTTGTCCTTGCTAGCCGCTGTGCAAACAGCTCAATCTTCCTGTACTGTATTCAGTAGCCGGTGTTGTCTCCAAACACAAAGTCTTCCAAATCAAAAATTACTGATGGTTTAAAGTGGTTGTAAACCCTTACAGACCACTTTGACCTACAGGTAAGGCTAGATTAAGGATTACCTGTAGGTCCAAGAAATATCTCCTAAACCTACAGGGTTTAGGCGATATTTGCAAAAAGACAGGCACCGCTGTCTACGGCACATGCGCCATGGACAGCGGCGCGTAGGAGCACTGAGCATGCCGCTGCTAACGGCAATATGCTGTTAGTGGCGGCTCGCATGCGCAGGAGTGACATCAGTTCGGCTCCAGCCAGTCGCAGAGCTGGAGCCACGATACCCGGAACGAAGATGGACGTTCCGTGGAAGAGGGGACAGCGGTGACTTCGCTGGCTCCTGTGTCAGGTAAGTGACACATAATGGACTACTATGCGATGCATTGTAGTCCATTATGCTTTACCTTTGGAGGGAAACAGAGGAAGTAAACACTGGGTTTGCTTCCTCTTTAAAGAAAGCGGAAGTGACGTGGTTTGATTTGTTGCCTATTGTGGGTTGCCTATTTTGTCTCAGGACACCGCCTTGCTTTGGTTTCAGGCAGCGCCAGAAGAAGATGCCAAACCCCTCGGCTTTCTAACTCTCATGTGAGTCGTGTTTTTTTTTTTTTTTTAAATGTATACTTCATGGAGGGGAGAAGCAAGTTGTGCAGCAGCCTGGACAGTGATAGGTTTGTGGTTTAGTGCAGGCGGCGGTGTTCTCCATAGGGAGACAGGACAAGAGGAAAACATAACAAGTTATTTATGTTGCAATTACCAGGCTGTTAGATCCTCGCCATCAGAAGAACGAACACACAGACCGAACAAAGACACAGATGTTAATCTATATCAGCAAAAATCATGTTTATTACAGAGACTTCTGTGATAGGGAGAAAATAATCCATGAGCTCTGTGTGTTCTGTCTCTTTCCTGTCTCTTCTAGCTCCATCTATAACCCTTACGGCTCATTAACACTAGTTTTGCCCTCTGAAGAGCAATCAACCTTTTAGATTGCTCTTTAGAGAACGTTAGGCAGGTGCTGAGAAGGTGTTGTGTCACCACCACCCGCCTGCTTTATTTCCTTGAACCCCACACTAGTACAACACAACTGTGTAAATTGCAGAGCAACCCTATTCACTTGAATGGGTTGTGTTCAGTGGGTGGTAGCACCTGCCTAAAGCCAAAGATTCCTGCCATGGACAAAAAACATCAAGACCACAGCATGTATACACTTCCCAGCTGCTGCCTATGCAGCTAAAAGGGTGGCAGTTGCGGGTGGTAAATATGTGGCTCAGCTATAGGGTTTTACAGCCCCCCTAACCACTAGTGTGAATGAGCCTTAACAATAAATCTCAATTTAAGTGAACTTTCCCCTCTCCCTCCTCATGTTACCGTAAAGGGTTTTTTTTTTTGTTGTTTGATGAGATATAATATATATAAATCAATGTAAGGGCTCATTTACATTTGCAGTAAGGGGGCAAAAAAACAGGCATTTTACTCTGTTTTATTGCCACCTGAATCACTGGTCATTATCCCTGCAGAGCCTGGACCAGCTCTATGATAACAGTCGACAGCGGGCTTTAGACCCCTTTCACAGTGCTGCGATTTAAAAGTTGCGCACTTATGCCGCAATTTTGTCGCAATTTCAGGGAATGGCAGTGTAAACTTTAGGTCTAGGACCTCAACTCGCATTAAAGTCAGACCAAAGTAGTACAGGGACTACTTTAAAGTCAGCACTACTTGAAGTCGCACAGCTATGAATGGTGAAAAGGGGCCTCAGCGGGGGGGGGGGCAGAACTGAAGCAGTGACACCCAGAGGGCCGTGTACTTTGTGGATTGCCTGTGGTCTATTACTGGTTGGAAGCCTCTAAGATTAAGTGTAGGATCAGTTCTTATCAGTTGCCAGTGGAGGCGCTGTGCTTCCCCAAAAGGGGAGATCTATGCAAATCTTTTGGTGTAGTTGTACCTGGACGGCCTGTCTCAGTAGGTGCCACATTAAGGGGCTCTTACGGCTATAGAGGCCAATGATGGTCATATGCGGGCAGGCTTGATTGGTGCTGCATTGGGTCTGTGTCTTTTTCTTTTTTTTTTTTCCTGGCAGTTTTTTGGGAAAGAACACCGGCCCCCCTTTCGCAGTTGTTAGTATTTCCCGAATATAAGTCTGTACTGATGGAGGGAGGTGGTCTGTACCATGCTTGCAGCCTCTGCATCTCCTGTACCATACCTGCAGCCTCTCTCTGCTTCTCCAGTACCATGGCCGCAGCCTCTCTCTGCTTCTCCAGTACCATGGCCGCAGCCTCTCTCTGCTTCTCCAGTACCATGGCCGCAGCCTCTCTCTGCTTCTCCAGTACCATGGCCGCAGCCTCTCTCTGCTTCTCCAGTACCATGGCCGCAGCCTCTCTCTGCTTCTCCAGTACCATGGCCGCAGCCTCTCTCTGCTTCTCCAGTACCATGGCCGCAGCCTCTCTCTGCTTCTCCAGTACCATGGCCGCAGCCTCTCTCTGCTTCTCCAGTACCATGGCCGCAGCCTCTCTCTGCTTCTCCAGTACCATGGCCGCAGCCTCTCTCTGCTTCTCCAGTACCATGGCCGCAGCCTCTCTCTGCTTCTCCTGTACCATGGCCGCAGCCTCTCTCTGCTTCTCCAGTACCATGGCCGCAGCCTCTCTCTGCTTCTCCAGTACCATGGCCGCAGCCTCTCTCTGCTTCTCCAGTACCATGGCCGCAGCCTCTCTCTGCTTCTCCAGTACCATGGCCGCAGCCTCTCTCTGCTTCTCCAGTACCATGGCCGCAGCCTCTCTCTGCTTCTCCTGTACCATGGCCGCAGCCTCTCTCTGCTTCTCCTGTACCATGGCCGCAGCCTCTCTCTGCTTCTCCAGTACCATGGCCGCAGCCTCTCTCTGCTTCTCCAGTACCATGGCCGCAGCCTCTCTCTGCTTCTCCAGTACCATGGCCGCAGCCTCTCTCTGCTTCTCCAGTACCATGGCCGCAGCCTCTCTCTGCTTCTCCTGTACCATGGCCGCAGCCTCTCTCTGCTTCTCCTGTACCATGGCCGCAGCCTCTCTCTGCTTCTCCTGTACCATGGCCGCAGCCTCTCTCTGCTTCTCCTGTACCATGGCCGCAGCCTCTCTCTGCTTCTCCTGTACCATGGCCGCAGCCTCTGCATCGCCTCCGGTACCACACACACACACACACACACACACACACACACACACACACACACCCCTCCTCCTCCTCCTCCCATGCGTATGACTTTCTTTACTTCGGTGCTTTGGGTTCTAGCCCCAGATTTTTTGTAGACATAGCAACGCCCCCGCCTGCTAAGTAACCCAACCTGCCTCCAGACCAGCTGATCTGCTCCAACCTGCTTCTGCACTAGTGATGGACGAACTTCCGACGGGACGTTTCGCGAACGCGGCCGATAGTTCGCGGGCCCCATTGGCTTCAATGGGAGGCGAACTTCGCAAACCTACAGGTCAAATTTGCAGCCACAAAATAATTAATAGCTGTACAAACATAGTCCCACCACATGGCCAATGACATAACACATGTATGAGGTGAATCTGGGATCGACAACTACAAGCATTCTTTTTTTATATGGGAAATTGTTGTGACAATTCAGGACTGTGGAGCGCATGAAGGCAATGGAGGAGAGGGAAGGTCAGGGACCAGGGTATGCAAAGAGGGTGCAGGAGATGATCACCAGCAGCGTGACATGCAGCAATGACACCTGTACCGTGATAGAGTCATCTGACAGCAGCACCGTGATAGAGAGCACTGACATCAGCAGCGTGACCTATGGCAATGACACCTGCACCGTGATAGAGTCATCTGACAACAGCACCGTGACATAAAGCACTCACACCAGCACCTTGATATACAGCACTGACAGCAGCACCGTGATAGAGAGCACTGACATCAGCAGCGTGACATAAAGCACTCACACCAGCACCGTGATATACAGCACTGACAGCAGCACTGTGATAGAGAGCACTGACATCAGCAGCGTGACATACAGCAATGACACCTGCACCGTGATAGAGTCATCTGACAACAGCACCGTGATGGAGAGCACTGACATCAGCAGCGTGACATAAAGCACTCACACCAGCACCGTGATATACAGCACTGACAGCAGCACCGTGATAGAGAGCACTGACATCAGCAGCGTGATATACAGCACTGACACCTGCACCGTAAGCAGCCCCAGGAGGAAGTCAGCATAGCACAGGGATGGTGGGAGCCCCTCATAATGAGCATAGCACAGGGATGGTGGGAGGCCCTTATAATGAGCATAGCACAGGGATGGTGGGAGCCCCTCATAATAAGCAGCCCCATGAGGATGTCGGCATAGCACATGGATGGTGGGAGCCCCTCATAATAAGCAGCCCCAGGAGTAAGTCAGCACAGCACAGGGATGGTGGGAGCCCCTCATAATGAGCATAGCACAGGGATGGTGGGAGCACCTCAAAATATGCACAGCAGAGGTACAGCCCCAGGAGGAAGTCAGCACAGCACAGGGATGGTGGGAGCCCCTCATAATATGCACAGCAGAGGTACAGCCCCAGGAGGATGTCGGCACAGCACAGGGATGGTGGGAGCCCCTCATAATAAGCGGCCCCAGTAGAAATATGACACCACTCAACCTCTTCAAAGAGGAGGGTACGGGCATATAGTACGGTGTGCTTTTTTTGGACAAGGAAGTGAGCCAAATGAAGAAAGAAGGTCTCTGAGCTCGATTAAAAAAATTGTTTATAGACATATACATGGTCTACTGGTCACATGTGTTGAATTCCTCTGAGATCCATGTCTCATTCATTTTTAGAAATGTGAGGTAGTTAACACTGTCGTGAGCTAGGCGAGTACGCTTATCGGTCACGATCCCCCCTGCTGCGCTGAACGTCCTTTCGGACAGGACACTGGATGAGGGGCAAGCCAACAGTTCGATTGAAAATTGGGCAATAGGGATGAGCCGAACACCCCCCGGTTCGGTTCGCACCAGAACTTTCGAACGGACCCCACGTTCGTTACGAACGTTAGAACCCCATTGAAGTCTATGGGACTCGAACGTTCGAAATGGAAAGTGCTAATTTTAACGGCTAATATGCAAGATACTGTCCTAAAAAGGGTTTGGGGACCTGGCTCCTGCCCCAGGGGACATGGGTCAATGCCTAAAATGTTTTTAAAAATGGCCGTTTTTGCGGGAGCACTGATTTTAATGACGATTAAAGTGAAAAAAAAAAAGTGAAATATTCCTTTAAATATGGTGCCTGGGGGGTGTCTGTAGTATGCCTGTGAAGTGCCACGTGTTTCCCGTGTTTAGAACAGTCCCTGCACAAAATGACATTAAACGGAAATAACACCATTTAAAACTGCTTGCGGTTTTAATCTTATATCTGGTTCCTGCAATATGGTTGAAAATCATTCAGAAAAATGGCATGGGTAGCCCTCCCTGCCCATTACCAGCCTATTTGGGTCTTGTACGCATATTAAGGGGAACCCCGTACCCATATTAAAAAAAGGAAATGCGTGTGGCCCCCCAGGCCCTATATACTCAGAACAGCAGTATACAGGCGGTGCAAACAAGACAGGGACTGTGTAGGTTTGTTGTGTTAAGTTGAATTTGTTTGTAATTTTCAACTTGTACATTTTTAAAGTGTAGCTCCAGTCAAAAAAACTATTTTTAAGCTTTTTGGAAAACATAGGGAAGGGTTATCACCCCTGTATAATTTGTTTTGTCGTCCATCTTTTTTCATCTCACTTGCTGTTGTCTCCTTCCGTTTGCAAGTAGGAGATGTTTGTAAATTGGATGTTTGAAAGTAGGGGCCTGCCCTATATGCTCTGCAGAAATGGCGGAACAAGGTGTTGGTTTTACCACAACATTGTAAGCCCTCAAAGTTACTCTTGGTGGGCGCTGGAGCACTCTGCTGTGAACGATTATATCAAGAATTGTAATTACATGCCATTGTTGAACAGTGGTAGAAAAATTGACCTTTGGTGGTTGTGGTGCTGGTGCCACAACACTAAGTCCTCACAATTACTCTGGGTGGGCACAGGAGCGGGCCTTCCTGTGAAATATTATATCAAGAATTGTAATTACATGTCCCTGTTAAACAGGGGCAGAAAAATTGGGCCGCTGGCACTGGTGTTGCGACACTGCAACCTCTCCCATATACTCTAGTTTTATTGCAGGAATTAGCCCTGCTGCAAAGCATTGCATCAAAAATTGTACTTAAACGCCCCTGTTAAACAGGGGCAGAAAAATTGGGCCTTAGGCACTGATGCTGGTGCCACCACACTCCAACCTCTGCCATATACTCTAGTTTTATTGCAGGAATTAGCCCTGCTGCAAAGCATTGCATCAAAAATTGTAATTAAACGCCCCTGTTAAACAGGGGCAGAAAAATTGGGCCTTAGGCACTGGTGCTGGTGCCACCACACTCCAACCTCTGCCATATACTCTAGTTTTATTGCAGGAATTAGCCCTGCTGCAAAGCATTGCATCAAAAATTGTAATTAAACGCCCCTGTTAAACAGGGGCAGAAAAATTGGGCTGCTGGCATCACCCAGAACCAAAAATGTTCTTCCAACATATCAGCGGAGGAGGAAGAGGATAGACAATCAACATAACAGGACAGTCACTCAGCATCAGCATAGGCAGTCTTGAAGGGATGTGGTATTTAAAAAAAAATTAGTCGGTTACATCAGCTTCAGGTGCTTGGTAGCTGTGGGTGATCCAAGACTGATTCATCTTGATGAAGGTCAGTCGATCAACTGATTCGGTGGACAGGCGCACCCTGTGATCGGTAACAAAGCCACCAGCAGCACTGAAGGTGCATTCCGAAAGAACGCTGGATGCAGGACAGGCCAGTAGCTCAATTGCATACTGTGCAAGCTCTGGCCAGTGATCCATCCTCAAGACCCAGTAAGCCAGAGGATTTTCGGTGGGAAAGGTGTCCAAGTCTGACCTTACCCCTAGGTATTCCTGCACCATGTAAATTAGACGCTGGCGATGGGTGCTGGAACCAATCATACCTTGGGGCTGCGGACTAAAAAATTGTCTGAAAGCATCAGTCAGACGGCCACCTTCTCCACCGCTCCTTCTGACTGATGCCTCAGCAACACGTTGTCCAGGACCAGGAGTTTGTGACCTCCCAGTCTCTGGGAACGCGTTGCACAGAGCTTTCTGCAAGGCCTCCCGGAGATGTCTCATCCTCTGCTCCCTCTGCGATGGCAAGATAAGGTCGGCAACCTTACCCTTGTACCGTGGATCAAGGAGAGTGGCCAGCCAGTAATGTTCCCTCTCCTTGATCCGAAGAATACGAGGATCCTTCCGCAGGCTTTGCAGGATCAGGGAGGCCATGCAGCGTAGGTTAGCTGAGGCATTCGGTCCGGAGTCCTCTGGGTCACTAAGGACAACATGATCCGCAGCTACCTCCTCCCAGCCACGTACAAGTCCACCTGTTTCTTGGGACTGTAAATCATCCCTATAAGACTGCTGCTGCTGATGCTGAGTGCCAGCCTCCACCTCCATGCTGACACAATCATCCTCCTCCTCCTCTTCCTCCTCCTCACCCTCTTCCTGTGTGATGGGTGGCACAGCAGGAACACTGTCTGGATAAAGGGGGCCTTGAGAGGCAAGAAAGTCCTCCTCTTCCTGCCTCTGTTCTGCCTCAAGTGCCCTGTCCATTATTCCACGCAGCGTATGCTCCAAGAGGTGGACAAGAGGTACAGTGTCACTGATGCATGCACTGTCACTGCTCACCATCCTTGTGGCCTCCTCAAACGGTGACAGGACAGTGCATGCATCCCTGATCATGCCCCACTGGCGTGGTGAGAAAAAACCGAGCTCCCCTGACCCTGTCCTGGTGCCGTAGTCGCACAGGTACTCATTGATGGCCCTCTGCTGCGTGTGCAGCCGCTGCAGCATGGCCAATGTTGAGTTCCATCTGGTGGGCATGTCACATATAAGGCGGTTCTTGGGCAGGTTCAACTCCTTTTGGAGCTCAGCCAGCCAAGCACAGGCATTAAATGATCGGCGGAAATGCACACAGACTTTCCTGGCCTGCTTCAGGACATCATGTAAGCCGGGGTACCTGCCCAAGAACCGCTGCACCACCAGGTTAAGGACGTGAGCTACACAGGGCACATGGGTCAGTTGTCCCTGTCGGAGGGCGGAGAGGAGGTTGGTGCCATTGTCGCAAACCACCATTCCTGGCTTAAGCTGGCGTGGCGTCAAACACCTCTCGGCCTGCCCCTGCAGAGCTGACAAAACATCCGCCCCAGTGTGGCTCCTGTCCCCCAAACAAACCAGCGCAAGCACGGCATGGCATTGTTTTGCCTGCGTACTTGCGTAGCCCCTGGAACGCCTACGGAGCACCGCTGGTTCTGAGGACAGAGCACTGGAAGAGGCCATGGAGGAAGAAGAAGAGGAGGGGGTGGAGGAGAGAGGTGTGTCACAACCAACAGTAGCATTTTGGAGGCGTGGTGGCGGAACAACCTCCAACACTACTGCACCTTGTCCTGCATCCTTCCCAGCAGCCAGAAGAGTGACCAAATGGGCCGTGAAAGACAGGTAACGTCCCTGTCCATGCCTGCTGGACCATGAGTCAGCGGTAATATGCACCTTACCACTGACCGCCCTGTCCAGTGAGGCAAGGACATTGCCTTCCACATGCCGGTAGAGAGCCGGAATCGCCTTCCGTGAGAAAAAGTGGCGTTTGGGGACCTGCCACTGAGGAACCGCACATTGTACAAACTCACGGAAGGGGGCCGAGTCTACCAACTGAAAAGGCAGCAGTTGAAGTGCTAGCAATTTAGCCAAGCTAGCATTCAACCGCTGGGCATGTGGATGGCTGGGAGTAAACTTCTTCCGCCGGTCCAGCAGCTGGGGCAGGGACATTTGCCTGCTATAATCGGATGTGGATGTACCACTAGCAGAGTTCCCGGAAGCACTTGGCTGTGACACACCTAATTCTACACCTTCATTCCTCTCAGAGCAGGTTTCAGAGAGGACTGAAGTTCTAGTGGGGTTGGAGATGCCAGCTGATGAGGAGCAAGGAGAGGTCCGCTTTGTTCTTTGGTGTGGGTCTTTGAGGTACGCTTGCCAACGAGCTGCATGGCAGGTCAACATATGTCTGGTCAAGCATGTGGTGCCCAAGCGGCTGATGTTTTGGCCACGTGAGATACGCTTGAGACATATGTTGCAAATAGCAGCGGTGCGATCTGATGCAATCGTCTCAAAAAAGGCCCACACCAAAGAACTTTTAGAATAACGCGCAGAGGAAGCGCTCTGCGCAGGCGGAGCTCTGCGGTGTGATTCAGTCGGTGTGCTGCCCCTAAGCTGGCCCCCGGAGGGCATCCTGCCTCGTTGGACATGTGCCTCCTCCTCCTCCTCCTCCTCCCTCCTTCCAGGCACCCACGTGGAGTCAGTGCCCTCATCATCCCCTCCCTCTTCATTGCTGTAGCAAACCTGGCAGTATGCTGCAGCTTGTGAAACATGACTGCCAGATTGCTGTCCTCCTTGAGCATCCCCTCTCTCTGCGCTCACGCTACTGCCTTCCTCTAGCTGAGTGTCATCATCAGAGCCCACCAAACACTGGGCATCCTCCTGGAGCATGTACCCAACACTGTGCTCAAAGAGTTCAGGAGACTCCTCAGGAGGACGTGGTGGGTCTAGGGAAGGAGTCACTGATGATGACATTGAGAGGAGGGAAGACGATGTGTTGGCAGCTGCTTTGCTACTACCCTGAGACTGGGTGAGAGAGGATGAGGAGGATGAAGAGGGCTTGGTCATCCACTCTACCAAGTCGTTGGCATGTTGCGGTTCAACATGTCCAGCTGCAGAAAAGAAGGACAGGCATGTCCCATGGCCACGTGCTGATGACAATGCACCGCGTCCACGACCAGCACTGTTGTCTCTAGACACAGAGCCTGCTTGCCCTCTTTTATCGGCTCGCGCCTGTCTGCCTCTCCTTGCTGGCCTTCCAGACATGGTAATGGCCTGAAGGGAGTTGGGTAAAACAGTAGTTGGGTAGTTTATATTGTGCTGGAGGCACACAACACCCACTAACTCCTGCAGATGCCTTTTTTATAGAACAGCAGAGATAAAGGGGTATATACAGATGTATACTGTGCTGTGCTGGAAGCACACACAACTTCCAATAACTCCTGCAGATGGCAATTGGGCCCAAATAGAGAACAGCTATGTAGGTGGATTATAGCGGTATTTACTGGGTACAGAGCACGCAGACAGCACGCACTATCTCCTAACACTACTGACTGCAAGCTCTATTATTAAAGATGGACCACTAGCTATATAGGTGAGGTGAATATCACAGTGTATACTGCGGTCAGGGCACGCAGACAATAACCAGAAAACAGCAGAGTTAAAGGGGTATATACAGATGTATACTGTGCTGTGCTGGAGGCACACACAACTTCCAATAACTCCTGCAGATGGCAATTGGGCTCAAATAGAGAACAGCTATGTAGGTGGATTATAGCGGTATGTACTGGGTACAGAGCACGCAGACAGCACGCACTATCTCCTAACACTACTGACTGCAAGCTCTATTATTAAAGCTAGATCACTAGCTATATAGGTGAGGTGAATATAGTGGTGTATACTGCGGTCAGGGCACAGACAATAACCACTACACAAGAGCAAGATAGGAAATCAGCCAAAAACGATTGGTGTGTAACTGTGTTGAAGGTACACAGAACACCCACTGCTTCAGATGCCAACACACTACACGAGGCCGCCTCAAAGGCGGCCTTATATAGTGTGGGGCGTGCACTACATAGCCTGAGCTATGATTGGCCACAGGCAGGATGCCTGTGGCCAATCATGGCTCTCCTCGCTGCTGGCGCTGCGATTGGCCAAGCATGCGGGGTCACAGTGCATGCTTGGCCAATCACGAGCCAGCAATGCACTGCGCCACCGCAGAGCATTGTGGTCCGCGCGCGCCACACGAATTTTGACGCGAACGGACCAAGAGTTCGGATTTCGCCGAACGCCCGAACAGCCAATGTTCGACTCGAACACGAAGCTCATCCCTATTGGGCAAGCATCACTCCTCAGAGCGTCCACATCGGCCGTTAACCCGATGTAGTCGGATACCTGACGGTCTAGGCGTTCCCTGATGCTGGATCCGGATGACACCTGTCGATGGGTCGGCTGAAAGAATGACCTCATATCCGAAGTCACCAACACATCTTCAAACCGGCCTCTTCTTGCAGGCGCTGTTGGATTGGTACCCGCAACTCCTTCTCTGGGAGTGGGAATTGCTCCTCTGCCAGTGCACGCAAAAGCAGAATGCAGCATTTCTCAAAGCAAGGCCTGGAAGTGCTGCATTCTGACAGCCCTCTGTGACGGCGGTAACATTTCCGCCATTTTGTGTTTGTACCGGGGGTCTAAGTACGTTGCCACCCAGTACTGGTCCTTGACCCTTATGCTTTTTATACGGGGGTCCCTATTAAAACACTGGAGCATGAAGGCCCCCATTTGCACTAAAGTGGAAGTGGTGTGGTGGCCTGGCTCCTGCTCATCATCCAGGATAATGTCGTCCTCTTCATTCTCCTCTCCCCATCCACGCACAACAGGGATCCCAGAAAGGTTTAAAGCATGCTCTTCTTGCTCCTCCTCATCCGCCCCGGCACCATCCTCCTCTGACTCCTCTTCAGACTCCTGTTGTTCACTTGTCTCAGATAGAGTAGCCCCCCCCCCTGGGAATTCATCCAGCATTGCGACTTCCCCATCTTCCCGCTCCTGCTCCTCCACAGCTTGATCAATGACACAACGCAATGCACGCTCCATAAAGAAGGCATAAGGTACCATGTCACTGATGGCGCCATGGCTGCGACTGACCAGTTTGGTGATCTCCTCAAATGGGCGCAGAAGTCTGCATGTGTCGCGCATGAGCAGCCACTGGCGCGGTGAAAAAAAAAACAGCTCCCCAGAACCGGTTTTGCCGCAGAGTTCATGCAGGTAGACGTTAACTGCACGTTTCTGCTGGAGCAGCCTATCAAGCATATAGAAGGTTGAGTTCCATTGCGTCGGGCAATCGCAAATAAGACGTCTGACCGGCAGATTGTGTCGCCGCTGAATGTCAGCAAGGCGAGCCATGGCCGTGTAAGATCTTCTGAAATGGGCCGAGATTTTCCTTGCCTGCCACAAGATGTCCTGGACCCCATGGTATTTGACAAGGAATCGCTGCACGACCAAGTTTAAGACGTGTGCCATGCATGGCACGTGCGTGATTTTGCCCTGTTTCAATGCGCTAAGCAGATTGGCACCGTTGTCACACACCACTTTACCAACTGTCAAATTGAGCGGTGTTAGCCACTGATCTGCCTTTGAACGCAAAGCTGAAAGGAGTGTCGGGCCAGTGTGGCTCTTGGCTTCCAGGCACAACAGACGCAGCACGGCATGGCAACATCTCACCTGGCATGTCGAATAGGTTCTGGGGAGCTTGGGCGGCGCAGCGGAAGAGACGCTAGCAGCGGAAAAGGAGGAGTCAGCTGAGGAGGAGAGGGAGGAGGATGGAGTAGGAGGAGGAGGAGGAGGAGGAGAAGAAGAAGAGTCAGGCCTGCATGCAATCCATGGCGGTAAAACCAAATCTACACGGGTGCCACGGGTTACATGCTTGACGGCCGTCAGAAGGTTCACCCAGTGGGCAGTAAAAGTGATATACCTTCCCTGCCCGTGTTTGCTAGACCACGTGTCTGTGGTCAGATGTATCTTGGCACCGACAGAGATACATTCACTTGCCACTGAACATGGCCATATAGCTCTGGGATGCCCTTCTCTGACAAATACTTCCTTCCTGGGACCTTCCATTGTGGTGTTCCAATGGCCACAAATTTGCGAAAGGCCTCCGAGTCCACCAGTTTATATGGCAGTAGTTGGCGGGCTATGAGTTCTGACAAGCCAGCCATCAACCGTTGGGCAAGAGGGTTATCCGGCGTCATCATTTTTTTACGGTCGAACATTAGGCCCACGGAAGCCTGCCTTTTTGCAGAAAAACGTGAGCTTGGCGTGATGGAAGGTGGAGTGGAGGACAATTGTGAGGAGAGAGGAGAAGGAGAAATAGAAGACGAGGCTGGACGGTGAGAGCCTGCAGTGTGGCTTTGTGTGTTCCATTGCTCCCACTCGGCTCGGTGATGGCTGCTCATGTGCCTTCTTAAGGCGGTCGTCCCTAGGTGAGTGTTGGGCTTACCGCGACTAATGCGTTGACTGCAAAGATTGCAGATGGCAACGCCATTGTCAGCAGCGGACACGTTAAAAAAAGCCCACACTGCGGAGCCATGTGCCGGTGTCCTGGGAGCGCCAGATGTGACCGTACATGGTCGATGACTCGCTCCTGATACATTTGCAGTCTGCTTTGTCCCTCCTGTGCAATGTAAGTTATTCCTGCTTCACCTCCCTATCTGCTGGTCCATATCTCCCTCTGAACTCCCCTCCTCTTCCTCTCTTGTGGGCACCCACGTGACATCACTAGACACGTCATCATCAATGTCACCTTCCCCACCGCTATAAGTACAGATCTCGGAGTAGGCAGCAACACCGGGGACCAACCTCCTCCTTGGGCTGATCTGGATACTGTCGTCAGACTGCTGAGTAGCAGTTGTTGCTGCCTCCTCTTCCTGATCCAATACCAAGAGTGGCTGCACATCAGAAATGTCTTGATATGGATCGGAAAATAATTCCTGTGACTCAAGCGGAAGGTATGTGGT
Organism: Lithobates pipiens; assembly: GCF_037356315.1. NCBI lineage: Eukaryota > Metazoa > Chordata > Amphibia > Anura > Ranidae > Lithobates > Lithobates pipiens. The sequence goes on along the minus strand of NW_027507784.1, from coordinate 77,871,829 downwards.
GGTGGTGGTGGTGTTGTTGGTGATAGTGTCTTTGGGGGTGCACATAGCAGAGAGTGAAGAAGAGGGTGCAGATCGAGAGGATGAGGAGGATGCAGAAGAGTAAGGCTGAGCGAGCCACTCAACCAAGTCTAGTGCGTCCTTTAAAGTAATTGAACGCACCTTCTGCAACTTCCCACTTTGGCTCAAGCCTGTTGCTCCTGCCCTACCCCTACCACCCCTGCGGAAGGGCCTGCCTCTTCCTCTGTCTGTCATTTTTTAAATGACCCTGTGACAAAACTCTCAGTCCCTATACCGATGAAGGACTGCTGCAGTATAGGGCAGCGGTCAGCAGTGGCGGCCCGCCCATAGGGGGCGCCCGGGCGCCGCCCCCCCCCCCCCCCCTCCAGGCAGTCACAAAAAAAATAGAAAAAAAAATTTTTTTTTTTCAAATGGCCCTTTAAAAAAAAAAATTGAAAAAAAGTCCTTAAGTGCACTGTGTACGAGCGCCGGACACAGTGCAGCGCTGGACACAGTGCACTATGTGAAGCGCCACGTCAACGCAATCACAAGATTGCAGACACGGCGCTTCATTTGCGGGTTTTAACCCGCCTTGTGGCGCAATGAAAAGTGCCGATCTGCATCCGCCCGGCGCCCATAGGTTTACTATGCTATGTGCTTTGAGTGACAGACTAGTTAGTCTGTCACTTCCGGTTTTCCCCTGTGTCAGACCAGTGCGCCGAGCGGAGGAGCAGAGGAGCGGATGAGTGAACTCCTGCACTTGCCGCTATGAAACAACAACAAGGTAGATGCTGGAAATCCACAGGAGGGGGGCAGAGCTGAATGATTCCACTGACAGCCAAACGAGGCACAGCAACACCAGTGGAGATATTAGAATCACTGACGATCACACAAGGCTGGTCTCCTTATTTCTACAGGATGGATGGAGGGGGAGGTTTCACACGGGCTGTGTGTTTATCAAGTGCTGATCGTCACAATGCTTCTATTATCTCCACTGGTGTTGCTGTGTCTCGGTTTGGCAGTGTCAGTGGAGGCTCTTGTGAAACACACAGCCCATATGAAGCCTCCCCCCACCCACCCATCCCTCTGTCCCTGATTCATCCCACCCACCATCTCTCTGTCCCTGATCCATGCCACCCACCCACCATCCCTCTGTCCCTGATTCATCCCACCCACCAGCTCTCTGTCCCTGATCCCTGATCCATCCCACCCACCCACCCACCATCCCTCTGTCCCTGATTCACCCCACCCACCAGCTCTCTGTCCCTGATCCATCCCACCCACCCACCATCCCTCTGTCCCTGATTCATCCCACCCACCAGCTCTCTGTACCTGATCCCTGATCCATCCCTCTGTCCCTGATTCATCCCACCCACCAGCTCTCTGTCCCTGATCCCTGATCCATCCCACCCACCATCCCTCTGTCCCTGATTCATCCCACCCACCAGCTCTCTGTCCCTGATCCATCCCACCCACCCACCATCCCTCTGTCCCTGATTCATCCCACCCACCAGCTCTCTGTCCCTGATCCCTGATCCATCCCACCCATCCATCCCTCTGTCCCCGATCCATCCCACCCATCCATCCCTCTGTCCCTGATCCATCCCACCCACCCATCCCTCTGTCCCTGATCCATCGCACCATCCTTCTGTCCCTGATCCATCCACCCATCCCTCTGTCCCTGATCCATCCCACCCACCCATACCTCTGTCCATGATCCATCCCACCCACCATCCCCCTGTCCCTGATCCATCCCACCACCCCTCTGTCCCTGATCCCATCCCACCCACCACTGATCCAACTCCCCACCCCACCTCCATCCCTCTGTCTCTGATCATCACCATCCCTCTGATTCTACCACCAAAGGCAAACATGTAAGATATTGCATTATTGCAGTCACTAAATGTGATGACTGTATTTGTTTTAATTTATTAGGCTTTCTTGTACTTCATAGTCTGCGGTGACCTCTGCCTATTGCTGTTTCCCGAGCACCTTTTTTGTGTTTCCTGTTTTTTTTTCTCTGGTGAACGAGGAGTGTGGCTGGGCTGTCAGACATATTGATGTGTCATTAGAACCTGGTGTATAATGTAGAGCCTGGTATATGATGTACAGAGCCCTGTCTATAATGTAGAGCCTGGTATATGAAGTATAGAGCCCTGTGTATAATGTAGAGCCTTGTATATGATGTACTACAGGGGACGGAGTTGGTGGATTCTATAATGGGTGGGGCTTATGAGAAGTGGGATGGGTCAAAAGGGTGGGCGTGGTCTAGCGCCCCCCCATCTTAAAACTTCACCAGCCGCCACTGGCGGTCAGCAGTAGTGCACCTCAACCCTATGTATTGTGCACCTATACCAGTCCTTATAAAATGGCAGACTGTACCTCACTCAACCCTATGTACTGTAGCACCCTAGACAGACCAAGTTACCAGTCCTTATAAGGACTTTTGTGGAACAAGTAGGTTGTGTGTGAGTGATTAGCAGACTGTACGTCAGTCCCTATACCGATGAAGGACTGCTGCAGTATAGGGCAGCGGTCAGCAGTAGTGCACCTCAACCCTATGTATTGTGGACCTATACCAGTCCTTATAGAATAGCAGACTGTACCTCACTCAACCCTATGTACTGTAGCACCCTAGACAGACCAAGTTACCAGTCCTTATAAGGAGCTTTGTGGAACAAGTGGGTTGTGAATGATTAGCAGAATGCAGCAGAAGGGCAGCAGTCAAGTATAATATTCTTTCTATATTTGGAAGAAAGAATATTATACGTGTACAAGCCTATTACCATACCACTGATACCAGTCCTGAAAAGAATCTTTGTGGAACTAATAGTAACTAGTGATGGACGAACGTTTCGCCCGGCGGTCGTTTCGCGGCGAATTTCCGACATTCGCGGTCCGCACGTTCGAACGCCTTTTTCCGTCGTTCGCCGCGGCGGACTTACGTGTTTAATGTATACAAGAACTTTAACCTTTGGTGACACGTTTATCATGTGATACAGGACAGCCAATTGAGACATGACAGCACATGGACACTTGGACATTCCCCCTAACCTATAAATACACCCGATCCGGTGGCCATTTTACATTCTTTCTTCTGTTACGATAGGGACAGGTTCCTGTGTGGAGTAGGGAGAGATAAACCACTAGCTATTTGGTACACAAAAGTTCTTTTCAGGACTGGTATAGGTGTTAGGTGTTGATAGGTTTGCTGTGCTGCTGATTCTTGCAGCAGCCTGAGTGTCTTTTGTTAGTTTAGAGAAAGGGAAAGGACGGTGTATGCTACAGGGACAGCCAGATTAGTCTTTCATCATCATCATCATCATCATCATCATCATTAGCTGTTACTATCAAGGTCCACAAAAGAGCTGTTCCAGTAACCACTAATCGTTCTCTTTTTTTGCCAATTTGTATAGGGACAGGAAGGAAGCAGTGTTGTCAGGCAGTGAGGGTAATTTTAAAGACTTGCTGTTATTATTAGTTCCACAAAGGTTCTTTTCAGGACTGGTATCAGTGGTACAGTAATAGGCTTGTACATGTATAATATTCTTTCTTCCAAATATAGAAAGGATATTATACTTGACTGCTGCCCTTCTGCTGCAGTCTGCTAAACATTCACAACTCACTTGTTCCACAAAAGTTCTTATAAGGACTGGTAACTTGGTATAGGGTGCTACGGTACATAGGCTTGAGTGCGGTACAGTCTGCTGTTCTGTAAGGACCGCTATCGGTCCACAATAGATAGGGTTGACGTGCACCACTGCTGACCGCTGCCCTATACTGCAGCAGTCCTTCAGCGGTATAGGGACTGACGTACAGTCTGCTAATCACTAACACACAACCTGCTTGTTCCACAAAAGTTCTTATAAGGACTGGTAACTTGGTATAGGGTGCTACGGTACATAGGCTTGAGTGCGGTACAGTCTGCTGTTCTGTAAGGACCGCTATCGGTCCACAATAGATAGGGTTGACGTGCACCACTGCTGACCGCTGCCCTATACTGCAGCAGTCCTTCAGCGGTATAGGGACTGACGTACAGTCTGCTAAACACTAATACACAACCTGCTTGGTCCACAAAAGTTCTTATAAGGACTGGTAACTTGGTATAGGGTGCTACGGTACATAGGCTTGAGTGCGGTACAGTCTGCTGTTCTGTAAGGACCGCTATCGGTCCACAATAGATAGGGTTGACGTGCACCACTGCTGACCGCTGCCCTATACTGCAGCAGTCCTTCAGCGGTATAGGGACTGACGTACAGTCTGCTAAACACTAATACACAACCTGCTTGGTCCACAAAAGTTCTTATAAGGACTGGTAACTTGGTATAGGGTGCTACGGTACATAGGCTTGAGTGCGGTACAGTCTGCTGTTCTGTAAGGACCGCTATAGGTCCACAATAGATAGGGTTGACGTGCACCACTGCTGACCGCTGCCCTATACTGCAGCAGTCCTTCAGCGGTATAGGGACTGACGTACAGTCTGCTAAACACTAATACACAACCTGCTTGGTCCACAAAAGTTCTTATAAGGACTGGTAACTTGGTATAGGGTGCTACGGTACATAGGCTTGAGTGCGGTACAGTCTGCTGTTCTGTAAGGACCGCTATAGGTCCACAATAGATAGGGTTGACGTGCACCACTGCTGACCGCTCACCTATACTGCAGCAGTCCTTCAGCGGTATAGGGACTGACGTACAGTCTGCTAATCACTAACACACAACCTGCTTGTTCCACAAAAGTTCTTATAAGGACTGGTAACTTGGTATAGGGTGCTACGGTACATAGGCTTGAGTGCGGTACAGTCTGCTGTTCTGTAAGGACCGCTATCGGTCCACAATAGATAGGGTTGACGTGCACCACTGCTGACCGCTGCCCTATACTGCAGCAGTCCTTCAGCGGTATAGGGACTGACGTACAGTCTGCTAAACACTAATACACAACCTGCTTGGTCCACAAAAGTTCTTATAAGGACTGGTAACTTGGTATAGGGTGCTACGGTACATAGGCTTGAGTGCGGTACAGTCTGCTGTTCTGTAAGGACCGCTATCGGTCCACAATAGATAGGGTTGACGTGCACCACTGCTGACTGCTGCCCTATACTGCAGCAGTCCTTCATCGGTATAGGGACTAAGAGTTTTGTCACAGGGTCATTTAAAAAATGACAGGCAGAGGAAGAGGCAGGCCCTTCCGCAGGGGTGGTAGGGGTAGGGCAGGAGCAACAGGCTTGAGCCAAAGTGGGAAGTTGCAGAAGGTGCGTTCAATTACTTTAAAGGATGCACCAGACTTGGTTGAGTGGCTCGCTCAGCCTTACTCTTCTGCACCCTCCTCATCCTCTCGATCTGCACCCTCTTCTTCACTCTCTGCTATGTGCACCCCCAAAGACACTACCACCAACAACACGACCACCACCACCACCACCACATACCTTCCGCTTGAGTCACTGGAATTATTTTCCGATCCATATCAAGAGGACATTTCTGATGCGCAGCCACTCTTGGTATTGGATCAGGAAGAGGAGGTAGCAACAAGCGCTACTCAGCAGTCTGACGACAGTACCCAGATCAGCCCAAGGAGGAGGTTGGTCCCCGGTGTTGCTGCCTACTCCGAGATCTCTACTTATAGCGGTGGGGAAGGTGACGTTGATGATGACGTGTCTAGTGATGTCACGTGGGTGCCCACAAGAGAGGAAGAGGAGGGGAGTTCAGAGGGAGATATGGACCAGCAGATAGGGAGGAGAAGCAGCAATGACTTACATTGCACAGCAGGGACAAAGCAGACTGCAAATGTATCAGGAGCGAGTCATCGACCATGTACGGTCACATCTGGCGCTCCCAGGACACCGGCACATGGCTCCGCAGTGTGGGCTTTTTTTAACGTGTCCGCTGCTGACAATAGCGTTGCCATCTGCAATCTTTGCAGTCAACGCGTTAGTCGCGGTAAGCCCAATACTCACCTAGGGACGACCGCCTTAAGAAGGCACATGAGCAGCCATCACCGAGCCCAGTGGGAGCAACGGAACACACAAAGCCACACTGCAGGCTCTCACCGTCCAGCCTCGTCTTCTACTTCTCCTTCTCCTCTCTCCTCACAATTGTCCTCCACTCCACCTTCCATCACGCCAAGCTCACATTTTTCTGCAAAAAGGCAGGCTTCCGTGGGCCTAATGTTTGAGCGTAAAAAAATGATGACGCCGGATAACCCTCTTGCCCAACGGTTGGCGGCTGGCTTGTCAGAACTCATAGCCCGCCAACTACTGCCATATAAACTGGTGGACTCGGAGGCCTTTCGCAAATTTGTGGCCATTGGAACACCACAATGGAAGGTCCCAGGAAGGAAGTATTTCTCAGAGAAGGGCATCCCAGAGCTATATGGCCATGTTCAGCGGCAAGTGAATGTATCTCTGGCACACAGTGTCGGTGCCAAGATACATCTGACCACAGACACGTGGTCTAGCAAACACGGGCAGGGAAGGTATATCAGTTTTACTGCCCACTGGGTGAACCTTCTGACGGCCGTCAAGCATGTAACCCGTGGCACCCGTGTAGATTTGGTTTTACCGCCACGGATTGCATGCAGGCCTGACTCTTCTTCTCCTCCTCCTACTCCATCCTCCTCCCTCTCCTCCTCAGCTGCCTCCTCCTTTTCCGCTGCTAGCGTCTCTTCCACTGCACCGCCCAAGCTCCCCAGAACCTATTCCACATGCCAGGTGAGACGTTGCCATGCCGTGCTGCGTCTGTTGTGCCTGGAAGCAAAGAGCCACACTGGCCCGGCACTCCTTTCAGCTTTGCGTTCACAGGCAGATGAGTGGCTAACACCGCTCAATTTGACAGTTGGTAAAGTGGTGTGTGACAACGGTGCCAATCTGCTTAGCGCATTGAAACAGGGCAAAATCACGCACGTGCCGTGCATGGCACACGTCTTAAACTTGGTCGTGCAGCGATTCCTTGTCAAATACCCTGGGGTCCAGGACATCTTGCGGCAGGCAAGGAAAATCTCGGCCCATTTCAGAAGATCTTACACGGCCATGGCTCGCCTTGCTGACATTCAGCGGCGACACCATCTGCCGGTCAGACGTCTTATTTGCGATTGCCCGACGCGATGGAACTCAACCTTCTATATGCTTGATAGGCTGCTCCAGCAGAAACGTGCAGTTAACGTCTACCTGTATGAACTCTGCGAAAGAAACGGTTCTGGGGAGCTGGGTTTTTTTTCACCGCGCCAGTGGCTGCTCATGCGCGACACATGCAGACTTCTGCGGCCATTTGAGGAGATCACCAAACTGGTCAGTCGCAGCCATGGCGCCATCAGTGACATGGTACCTTATGCCTTCTTTCTGGAGCGTGCATTGCGTCGTGTCATTGATCAGGCTGTGGAGGAGCAGGAGCGGGAAGATGAGGAAGTCGCAATGCTGGATGAATTCCCAGGGGGGGCTACTCTATCTGAGACAAGTCAACAACAGGAGTCTGATGAGGAGTCAGAGGAGGATGGTGCCGGGGCGGATGAGCAGGAGCAAGAAGAGCATGCTTTAAACCTTTCTGGGATCCCTGTTGTGCGAGGATGGGGAGAGGAGAATGAAGAGGACGACATTATCCTGGATGATGAGCAGGAGCCAGGCCACCACACCGCTTCCACTTTAGTGCAAATGGGGGCCTTCATGCTCCAGTGTTTTAATAGGGACCCCCGTATAAAAAGCATGAGGGTCAAGGACCAGTACTGGGTGGCAACGTACTTAGACCCCCGGTACAAACACAAAATGGCGGAAATGTTACCGCCGTCGCAGAGGGCTGTCAGAATGCAGCACTTCCAGGCCTTGCTTCGAGAAATGCTGCATTCTGCTTTTGCGTGCGCTGGCAGAGGAGCAATTCCCACTCCCAGAGAAGGATTTGCGGGTACCAATCCAACAGCGCCTGCAAGAAGAGGCCGGTTTGAAGATGTGTTGGTGACTTCGGATATGAGGTCATTCTTTCAGCCGACCCATCGACAGGTGTCATCCGGATCCAGCATCAGGGAACGCCTAGACCGTCAGGTGTCCGACTACATTGGGTTAACGGCCGATGTGGACGCTCTGAGGAGTGATGAACCCCTAGACTACTGGGTGGGCAGGCTTGACCTCTGGCCAGAGCTTGCCCAATTTGCAATCGAACTGTTGGCTTGCCCCTCATCCAGTGTCCTGTCCGAAAGGACGTTCAGCGCAGCAGGGGGGATTGTGACCGATAAGCGTACTCGCCTAGCTCACGACAGTGTTAACTACCTCACATTTCTAAAAATGAATGAGGCATGGATCTCGGAGGAATTCAACACATGTGACCAGTAGACCATGTATATGTCTATAAACTATTTTTTTAATCAAGCACACAGACCTTCTTAATTCATTTGGCTCACTTCCTTGACCCAAAAAAGCACACCGTACTATATGCCCCTACCCTCCTCTTTGAAGAGGTTGAGCGGTGTCATATTTCTACTGGGGCTGCTTATGATATCCCTGTGCTGTGCTGACTTCCTCCTGGGGGTTCTTATTATGAAGGGATCACACTATCCCTGTGCTGTGCTGACTTCCTCCTGGGGGTTCTTATTATGAGGGGATCACACCATCCCTGTGCTGTGCTGACTTCCTCCTGGGGCTGCTTACGGTGCTGCTGTCAGTGCTGTATGTCACGGTGCTGCTGTCAGCGCTGTATGTCACGGTGCTGCTGTCAGCGCTGTATGTCACGGTGCTGCTGTCAGCGCTGTATGTCACGGTGCTGCTGTCAGCGCTGTATGTCACGGTGCTGCTGTCAGCGCTGTATGTCACGGTGCTGCTGTCAGCGCTGTATGTCACGGTGCTGCTGTCAGCGCTGTATGTCACGGTGCTGCTGTCAGCGCTGTATGTCACGGTGCTGCTGTCAGTGCTCTGTATTACGGTGCTGCTGTCAGATGCCTCTATCACGGTGCATGTGTCATTCCGGTATGTCACGCTGCTGGTGATCATCTCCTGCACCCTCTTCTTTGCCTACCCTGGTCCCTGACCTTCCCTCTCCTCCATTGCCTTCATTAGCTCCATAGTCCTGAATTGTTAGAACAATTTCCCAAATAAAATAAAAATGCTTGTAGTTATCGATCCCAAATTCACCTCATACATGTATTATGTCATTGTCCAGATGGTGGGACTACGTTTTACCCCCTAATAATTACCACGTGGCCGCAAATTCGACATGAAGGTTTGCAAAGTTCGCCTCCCATTGAAGTCAATGGGGCCCGCGGCGAACGTTCGGTTTCGCGAACGTTTGGGTCCGTTCGCATTTCGCTTTCGCGAAACGTCCCGTCGGAAGTTCGTCCATCACTAATAGTAACAGCTACTGATTAAACTGACCCTCACTGCCTGACACACTGCTTCCTGCCTGTCCCTATATAAACTGACAAAACAGAGGCTGCTGGAACAATAACTGGTTACTGGAATAGCACTTTTGTGGACCTGATAGTAACAGCTAATGATTAAACGGACTCTCCCTGCAGCACACACCGTCCTGTCCCTTTCTCTAAACTGACAAAAGACACTCAGGCTGCTGCAACAATCACTAGCACAGCACTGCCTATCCTGAACTACACCTAACACCTATACCAGTCCTGAAAAGAACTTTTGTGTACCAAATAGCTAGCGATTTGGGTCACTGCAATCTCTCCCTGCTCCACACAGCAACCTCTCCCTATAGTGACAGAAGAAAGAATGTAAAATGGCTGCCGGATCGGGTGTATTTATAAGTTAGGGGGAATGTCCAAGTGTCCATGTGCTGTAATGTCTCAATTGGCTGTCCTGTACCCCATGATGGATGTGTCATCATAGGTCAAAGTTCTTTTACACAGTAAACGCGGAAGTCCGCCAGGCGAACGGCGCCAATAGTCCGCCGAACGGGCAGACCGCGAACAGCCGAAATTCGCCGCGAAACGACCGCCGGGCGAACCGTTCGGCCATCACTATTCTGCACCAACCAACCTCCTCCAGTCTGCCTTCATGCCAGCTGAACCTGATGACCCATCTGATCATGCTGAATCTCTGTCTGCTATCCAGCTTGAAGTTCCTGTGCCCGAGTCTGATGTTCCTGTATCGATGTTCCAGTCTGACGTGCTTGCTGTTCAGCCTGTTGTGCCAGCGCCAGTGCCTGCTGCCCAGTCTGACGTCCCAGTGCCTTCTGCTCAGTCTGACGTCCCGGTGCCTGCTGCCCAGTCTGATTTTTCGGTGCCTTCTGCCCAGTCTGACGTCCCGGTGCCTGCTGCCCAGAATAAAAACTGGTTGAGAATTTTAAGAAGATCACAGGGCTGTTTTCATGTGGTCACTGTAGGGTCTGCAAGTATGTGCATAAAACCGATGATGTGTTTGCCATCTGACAGAACGAAATAATTTTTAAGATCAAACAATTTAACTACTCTACACCTAGAGTTATGTACATGTTAAGTTGCCCATGCAATAAGATTTATGTTGGAAAAACAAAAAGACAGCTTTGGGTCAGAGTTGGTGAACACATCAGAAGCATCAAGAAAAAAAGATAACGATCGACCATTATCCGTACATTTTCCATGGGGGGGGGTCAAAAAGGGTTAAAAGTAAAGGGGATATATGTACCTAATCTGCCTATGAGAAGAGGTGACTGACACAGTGCTCTTACAAAAAGAGAAGATGGATATATTTAAATTCTTTATTTCCACATGGCCTCAAAAATGCATGCAATTTGCAACCGTTTTGGGAAAAATTATTTTAAATTTAATGAATGAGGACGCTGGAACTATTACCCGCTATGACTATTATTTTCCTTTTTCATTATTATTTATAATTTTTTATTGATTTTTGTTATTGCTTTTTATTATTTTTTACTTTTTTTCCCACGTTTCATCATTTTGCACTTTTCTCCCCATCCCATTTGAAACGTGCCAAATGTACTCACTGAAGTGTTAATTTGTCTCCCTGTGTTGAAAGTTGAATGGAAGTGAGCATTTAGATGACATCTAGTGCCAAAGGCAAGATATTGCAGCAAAATATTTGGCTATTTAAAGGGGTTGTAAAGCTTCGTGTTTGTTCACCTTAAAGTGGTTTTGCCCCCCAAAAAAAAAAAAAAAAAATATATATATATATATATATACAGTGGTGTGAAAAAGTGTTTGCCCCCTTTCTCATTTCCTGTTCCTTTGCATGTTTGTCACACTTAAGTGTTTCGGAACATCAAACCAATTTAAACAATAGTCAAGGACAACACAAGTAAACACAAAATGCAATTTGTAAATGAAAGTGTTTATTATTAAAGGTGAAAAAAAATCCAAACCATCATGGCCCTGTGTGAAAAAGTGATTGCCCCCTAAACCTAATAACTGGTTGGGCCACCCTTAGCAGCAACAACTGCAACCAAGCGTTTGCGATAACGTGCAATGAGGCTTTTACAGCGTCCTGTAGGAATTTTGGCCCACTCATCTTTGCAGAATTGTCCTAATTCAGTTACATTAGAGGGTTTTCGAGCATGAACGGCCTTTTTAAGGTCATACCACAACATCTCAATAGGATTCAGGTCAGGACTTTGGCTAGGCCACTCCAAAGTCTTCATTTTGTTTTTCTTCAGCCATTCGGTGGTGGACTTGCTGGTGTGTTTAGGATCATTGTCCTGCTGCAGAACCCAAGTTTGTTTCAGCTTGAGTACACGAACAGATGGTCGGACATTCTCCTTCAGATCTCTTGGTAGACAGCAGAATTCATAGTTCCTTTTATCACGGCAAGTCTTCCAGGTCCTGAAGCAGCAAAACAGCCCCAGACCATCACACTACCACCACCATATTTTACTGTTGGTATAATGTTCTTTTTATGAAATGCAGTGTTCCTTCTACGCCAGATATACTTGGACACACACCTTCCAAAGAGTTTCACTTTTGTCTCATCGGTCTACAGAATGTTGTCCCAAAAGTCTTGGGGATCATCAAGATGTGTTGTGGAGAAATTGAGACGAGCTTTGATGTTCTTTTTGCTCAGCAGTGGTTTTCTCCTTGGAACTCTGCCATGCAGGCCATTTTTGCCCAGTCTTTTCCTGATGGTGGAGGCATGAACGCTGACCTTAACTGAGGCAAGTGAGGCCTGCAGTTCCTTGGACGTTGTTGTGGGGTCTTTTGTGACCTCTTGGATGAGTCGTCGCTGCGCTCTTGGGGTAATTTTGGGCGGCCGGCCACTCCTGGGAAGGTTCACCACTGTTCCATGTCTTCGCCATTTGTGGATAATGGCTCTCACTGTGGTTCGCTGGATTCCCAAAGCTTTGGAAATGGCTTTATAGCCCTTTCCAGACTGATAGATCTCAATTACTTTCTTTCTCAATTGTTCCTGAATTTCTTTGGGTCTCGGCATGATGTGTAGCTTTTAAGGATCTTCTGGTGGACCTTACTGTGTCAAGCAGCTCCTATTTAAGTGATGCCTTGATTGTGAACAGGTGTGGCAATAATCAGGCCTGGGTGTGGCTAGAGAAATTGAACTCAGGTGTGGACAACCACAGTTATAGTATGTTTTAACAAGGGGGGCAATCACTTTTTCACACAGGGCCATGATGGTTTGGATTTTTTTTCACCTTTAATAATAAACACCTTCATTTACAAATTGCATTTTGTGTTTACTTGTGTTGTCCTTGACTATTGTTTAAATTGGTTTGATGTTCCGAAACACTTAAGTGTGACAAACATGCAAAGGAACAGGAAATGAGGAAGGGGGCAAACACTTTTTCACACCACTGTATATATATATAGTGTGTATCTAACACAGGGTGGTTCTGTGGATGCACTGCAAAATAAAAATTCCAAATGCCACGTCCTTTCAATAATTTGAAATAAAACAAGGGGAAAAGAAGACGAAGAAGGAAAAAACACAAAAAAAACTCAAAAAAATTGTTGGTTGTGTTGGACTTTTTAGGCATACTACTGTGATTGAATATATAGCATAAAAAATAATAAAGAAAACATTATATATATATATATATATATATATATATATATATATTGAGCGTAAAAAAAAATATTTATTTAAAAAAAATAATAATAATTATAAAACACATCGAGTACTGTTTTTATATAACCTGTCTATCTTTATACAATTTTACATCATATCCGTATCTATTTCCATCAGATATATATACCCGGAAGGTAAACAAATGTACATTAATACTTAGTATACAGAGAAGAAGGGGGTACAGTGGACAGGGTATTAATTACAGAACCAATCTTAGATATACTCTGGCACTCTACATGTTTCGCGTTATTACCAACGCTTCCTCAGGAGCTTTATCAATTTTTTTTCTTAATGGGAAAAAAACCCAAAAAGCAGTTGTGCAAGAGGACAGAAATAACAAATAAGGAAAGATTTCTCTAGGCAGATAGGGCGATTTTCACATGGACATCACACTTTTATATGTATAGGAGCCTGCGATTAGCATAGAGGCTTCAAATATTTGTAGTGTAAAACAGCAGCGGCGATGATTTTGCACCATAATCTCTTAGGCTAGAGTGGCCAGTTTCTCAGTTCCTTTAGCCTTACCAATGGAACGGGGAGTAGATAGATTTATCTCGATGGTTAAAAGTTTAAAGGATTAAGGGAGGGGGACCATCTAGCCCCTCCAGTGTCTTCCTCCAGTCGGGAAATGGAACCGCCGTGCACAGTACTCGATGTGTTTTTATAATTATTTTTTTATTTTTAAATAAATATATTTTTTAAGCTCAATATATATATAATTTTTTATGCTATATATTCAATCACAGTAGTATGCCTAAAAAGTCCAACACAACCAACAATTTTTTTTAGGTTTTTTGTGTTTTTTCCCCTTGTTTTATTTAAAAAAAAAAAATAGCTTAAAATTCATGAGAAAAAAATAATTTACTCACCTCCTAAATGCCTGTTGCTAGGGGGTCCCTCATAGTCTGCCTTCTTCAGTGCCTGGGCTGGTGACATCACTTCCCCTCGCGCCGCACAGTCATCTGGGACCTGTCACGTGTCCCAGATGACTGTGCGGCGTATCACGGTGCTCGCGCATGCGTAGTGGGTGCCCGGCTGTGAAGCCACAGCCGGGTGCCCACAGTAAGAATGCTGGCGCCGCGAGCGGAGCAGAGAACGAGGGGGGCTTCGTTCCCCCACATCGCTGGACCCTGGGACAGGTAAGTGTCCGATTATTAAAAGTCAGCAGCTGCAGTATTTGTAGCTGCTGACTTTAACATTTTTGTATTTTTTTTATTATTTTTTTTTAGGGGGCACCCCACTTTAATGCATCCTATGCATTAAGGTAAAAAAAAACACTCTCATTGGCTCCCGCTGCTGTCAATCAAATCAATGACAAGGCGTGCCTGGGAGGGGCGGCCACCTAATGGCAGTCATCTCATTTGCAGTACGGTGACATTATTATGAAATAACAGGCAACAAGCAGCTAAATCTCTCCATAGCAAAACAATTGAATTGCATGAATAGCTCTGCCTAGGCTGAACATAGATCAAAGCCTTATCACTAAAGTCTCATGCAAGCTTTAAAATGGTGAATTAATTTCAAAACTTTGTTTTACTCTGCAGCTTTATAAATCACAATAATTAATGGGTGACCCTGTCATGCAGTTCCTGTGCAGGCACTTCTGTGTCCGGCTTAAATCCAGATTGATCCGGTTGTGCCATTGCTGCACTAACTGCATGAAGACGGTTAGCTAGGATTTTTGTTACCAGTTTATGTTTAGATCTACTTTACAGTCTGAATTTTTTTGACCACAGATGATTTTAGGTCAACTAACACCTCACATTCATCTAAATTTGATTGGTTGCGGGAACTGGAAAGTATTGTTCTCGTAGAATGTGTGTGCGTTTTTTTTTTTTTTTTTTTTTTCTTTCCTTCTGTGGATATACAGTGTATATTCTAGCTGCTGTACACGATCACACCTCTCCTGGAAGAAACATTCATGACTTCATTCAATCGGGTAACATCAACATTTATCAGTGTATTCCAAAAGTGAGGGACTCCTGCCGTCAGAATACAATGACACAGTGGGGGGGACTTCACCATCCACCTCATATGTGGTGATGGGGAAATCAGTTCAGATTTTTTTTTGTTCAGCCAACTTCCTGAACAAAAAACACCCAAGCCATGTATGGCCAACTTTAGTACCAAGTTGGGGAGGGTATCCATAGACTAAAATACCCTATATGGAGGGGGAGGCTGTGTTCCCTGAGCTGGTTTAAAGTATAGTTCTCTTTTGCAGCAATTTTGAGAAACCGCAGCTATATGGTTGTTATGGGGTCCTATTCACATAGCATACCTAAAAAATATCTATAGTGTGTGTGTGTGTGTGTGTGTGTGTGTGTGTGTGTGTATATATATATATATATGTGTGTGTGTGTGTGTGTGTGTACACACACACACACACACACACACACACCCGCAGGTAAAATAAGTATTGAATATGACACCATTCTTCTAGGTAAATACGTTTCTAAAAGGTGCTATTGACATTAAATTTTCACCACGTTAGTAACAACCCATGCAATCCATACATATAAAGAAACCAAAACAAATAAATCCATACATATAAAGAAACCAAAACAAATAAATGAAGTTTTATGTCTAATAAAATGGAATGACCCAGGGAAAAAAAGTATTGAACACACTAACTGAAATTTATTTAATACTTGGTACAAAATCCTTTGTTGGTAATGACAGCTTCAAGATGCCTTCTCTATAGAGAAACTAGTCGCATACATTGCTCAGGTGTGATTTTGGCTTATTCTTCTGTGTTGGCAATGTTTCTACCTCACGTTAATGTTACATAATGTAGCGCTGGCTCCTGATGAGCATGTGCTATATGTTTTTTTTGAAAATTAATATTCCTAAAACCACAGTTGGGTTTTAGGGCTAATTTTGACAAATTATGGTTTCAGTGCCAGTCTAGCTGGATTGCACTGAGTCCTCCTTGGCTGCAGGTGTCGCTGTCACCGCCAGCAAGTGGTAGAATGCAGTCTAGTTGGGTGTATTGATTATCATCGTTTTCAGAACCAGCCTAGTGGAAGTGTTTTCCTGCTGTGCATTCTGGGAGGTGGTATTCAAGGTACTGTGATCACGTGCTTCAGGGTTCTGGTCCAGAAGAGATTTTCTCTCTGTTTGGTCCTGGTCCTCCTGACCAGCCTCCATGGCCCTCCTGGCATAGGGTGCGGATCCATGCAAGTCCGAGCCTCTGGGCTGGATAGCCCAAGGCCACTGCAGGGACACTTGCAGGCGGTGACAGCGACACCTGCAGCCAAGGAGGACTCAGTGCAATCCAGCTAGACTGGCACTGAAACCATAATTTGGCAAAATTAGCCCTAAAGCCCAACTGTGGTTTTAGGAATATTAAAAATTATATTCAAAAACCATATAGCACGTGCTCAGCAGGAGCCAGCGCTACATTATGTAACATTAATCATTGACATGAGGTACAAACATTGCCAACACAGAAGAATAAGCCAGTAAGGCCTGAATGGATATGAGGCCATACTGATTCAAAGGTGGTCCGGTGTCATCTCATCTAGGGAGAGGCCCAGCAACTGCAGAAGCATCCAGGGGAGGACCCTTTGGGAGAAGACCATGCGCAAGGCTGGTTTCTCAGAAGGAGCCTGGAGGCTCAGTTGAAGGACACTGTGGATCTATAGTCATACTGGTACCATATGATAGTTCTCTAAATTTGTCTATGTTCCCCAGTTACATCCAAGTCTGTGGCAGAGACTTTGCTTTACTTAACACCCTGCCGGCTGCTAGCCCTAGTGAGAGGAGGTCTATCCAGAGGTTGTGAGAATCCAGCTGTGAAACATTTATTCCCTGGATTTTGCAGTTCCAAAAGTACCTGAACTTCCTTTCTAAACCTCTACCTTTTATTATGAAACTGTGTTTAAAAGAGGATCCAATGTCAGTTTCTGCATTCTTTTGGCCATCTACTACAGGAACACCTAGACGGAGGTAAGGTCAAAAAGGTAACGGTAAGCCCAATAAAACCAGCAGCTCCTTCGGGGGTCAGTACTACAATAAAATAAGTGATTAAAACCTTTTTGTCTATATAAGAATCAACCCATGCATCTGCAACTATAATTGAAAACAAACGAAAACTGTGCGAAAAGATAAAAAAATTACATTTATTTATACAAAAAGAAGCGTTAGAATAATTAGAAATGACCAAATCTAAATTTGTGATGTTAGAGATACAGTGTTGCCAGTCTACAAATATAATTAAGGCCAAAATCAGATATGGTTACAATGGACATATACTTGCTACCAATATATTAAGGCAAATCCTAAGATAGAAAAAGTTAGAGGAAAGAGAAATAAGATGATACATTACACAGACATCCTTAAGTGACCATGCTTTGTCCAGACCAAGAGGCTAAGAGAATTAGACACCACAGAAGCTTTGATTTTTATGTTCCCGCTCTACCCATTCCCACCAACCACACATATGGATTGTTTTCATTGGTTCAGAAGCGGCATTGAATTCTGATTGGCTGTTTCTGAAGCCTAGTTGGCCATCATGCTTCTCACATAAGCATTAGGCTCTCTTCTGTGCCTCTCTGTCAATCCTACAGTACGTCTTTGATCCTCGCATAACCAGTTCCAACATTAGCATTTCCAGGACCCCTGACTAGGTGGTGTCACAAAGTCTGTTTAGGCTCTTTACAAAACAAAAGGATAAAGTAGTTATCACCGGAAGACACCCAACAGTTTCCAAGAGACAGGAACAAATAAGCCTTGTATTGCTGAGCCCATATCTCATCATGATATCACAAAATATATAAAGTACATCACCTTCCTGTAAAAACATATACATACAGTATGTACATACACGTATGTGTTTGTATATGTATGTGTGTATATATATATATATATATATATATATATATATATATATATATATATATATATATATATATACACACACCACACACACACACACCCCCACACAACCAATGGGGCATGGTAATTTAATTAGAAAATCCTCACATTGGTTCCCTTGAAGCTCCATGATATAAATATGAATTTCAAAATCTCCACCTACATTTTGAACTCTTCTGACCAGACTATATTCTCCCAGTATTTCACAGGCTTATCTAAAGGTTGTGATACAAACTTTAAACAAGCTTCAACATGCTTTTTTGTTCAGCAATGGAGTCTTGTGTAGTGAGCGTGCATACAGGCCATGACGATTGAGTACATTACTTCTTGTTTTCGTTGAAACTATTGTACCTGCTAATTCCAGGTCTTTCTGAAGCTCCCCACAAGTGGTCATTCGGTCTTAGACAACTCTTCTGATAATTCTTTTCACTCAGAAATCTTGCAAGAAACATGATGGGTAAACACAAAGAGCTCTCTTAATACCTTTGCAACCTTTGTTTTGCAAAACATACCGATGGCATTAGTTACAAAAGGATTTCTAAATTTTCCAGTGAGCACTGTGGGGCCATGATCAGGAAGTAGAAAGAACATAATTTCACCTTAAATTGCAAGATTTCTGACAGAGGAGTGAAAAGAATTCTCAAAAGTGTTACCCAAGAGCCACTTTTGGAGAGCTTCAGAAAGACCACATAGTCGCGTGACTGCATAATCATGCAACTACACAGCTTTTAAAGTGGGTGTAAACCCTCTGGGACCACTTTTACCTACATGTAAGCCTAGATTAAGGCTTACCTGTAGGTGCAACAAATATCTCCTAAACCTACATGATTTAGGAGATATTTGCAAAAGACTGGCACCGATGTCTACAGCGCATGCGCTGTAGACAGCGGCGCGCATGTGCACTGAGCATGCCGCTGCTAACTGCATTCATGCCGTTAGTGGCTGCTCCTGCACGTCACCACGGCTCCGGCCAGTCACAGCACCAGAGCCATGATACCCAGAATTCACTCCGGGATAGATGGCGGCGTTGGAGAAGAACGAGGGTCACTTCAGAGGCTTCCATCTCAGGTAAGTTATTCATAATGAGCTATGGAATTAGGAATAGGAATTATGGAATGTCCAACTTGAGTGACAAAACCAGGGACAACTTCCTCTCTATATGCAGCTCCACTTGATCCTCTGTAAAACGCCAACTGATTATTCTTTTAGTAGTTAACAGTCTCTGTTAGATCAACAACAGCCCCTTAAAGGTTAGGAACTCTCAGTCCCTTTGGAAAGTGGCACAATGTGTCATGAACTGCTTCCTGGAGTATCTGCAACTGCCCTGTAGATTGATTTAAAAAAAAAAATCCCAGAAGCCACACTCACAGGAGTATTAATTTATCTTAAACTAGCCGATTCATCTTTTCAGAAGGGATACCCCCCCCCCCCCCCCCCCCACGATTAAAGCAAGGGGCTAATGAGAAATATAATGGGTGGAGCAAAGGAATGTCCAATGAAAGCAAGTGAGGGGAGGGTCAGCCACGGCATATGTTAATGCAAATTTAGCTTTATTTATGAAAAAATACACATACAATATATCATTTAAGTCCATTCAAGGCAACACAATAACCCTATTGAGGACTGTGCTCCTCCCATGTACCAAACTATAATTTAAAACCATACTGCAGTAATAAACAATGTTGTCATATAAAAAATGCTAAGAACAAAATAGCCCCGCAGCTCCATGCATGGGTTTCCTGTCTCCAAGGAGGGATAGCACCTGATGCTACTAATTAATTCTCTTCTAGGTGTAGCGTTTCCTTCTCAAACTAGTAGCCCATTTGGCAAGTATTGTATGTCCATACACAAGAATGTATGTAAATATTTCCACAGGGGGGTCATATGGATAGAAGCAGAGTTAGTAAACATTTCCATAGACGTCAGAACATATTGCCAGAGTTTGCAGTCCTGATATGCCAATCAGGTGATAAAAGTCAAAGGTTATATATTGCAACATTCGATATTGAAAAATACGTATAAATTCCATAAATCGGCATACTCATGGCTTCTCACGTGTTTAGAGAGAACCCAGTTAATGTGTGGAGCACAATGATAACCATTCACGGCAACATAAACATAGATTGATGCGTCACGTCAAGAGGTATCCACATGAATCCAAAGTAATTATCATAAGAGGAAAGGAGGGAGAGAAAGGTAAGTCTAACTCGCCCATTGGGCTCTCATCGCTCGTATATCATGGATGCTTCAGCCGTAGGTAATTTCATTCCATATAGCCTCTTAAATGGAAACCGTGGAGAGAGGCTGTGACAGCAATGAGCTGAACGCTGGTAGTGTCCGTCAGCGATTCTGGTCAGCAATGAGCTTATCATAAGTATCCGGTCAGGTAACTGGTCAGGTGTCCAGTCAGATTGTGTTGCCTTGAATGGACTTAAATTATATATTGTATGTGTATTTTTTCCATCAATAAAGCTAAATTTGCATTAACCTATGCCATGGTTGACCCTCCCCTGCCTTGCTTTCAGTGGAAATTCCTTTGCTCCACCCATTCTATTTTTCAAGTTCCCTGTAGACACTGGTCCCAGCACTACTATTGCAGGAAACGCTAGCCCACCTGGCTGCTTCTTCACTAGTCTACCCAACTGACTATCCAGAGATCTCCCAGGGCAAGGTAGGGAAGATTAAAGCATGCCGATTTCTTCCAGAGAGACCTGCTACATGTGGCAGTCTCTCCCCTTGAATGTCCCTTCACTGTGCTGTAGTACTCACACTGTCCTCCCTGCTTCCGCTGCTTCTCAGGGAAGACTCCTTTCAAGCTTTTCCTGTTCGTGAGGATCCTCCCAGGCCAGCAACCAAACCCCGGCACGAGGCAGAGCACCCCCTCAGACTAAGAGGTTTGCCTCAAGGGCCACTGACAGTCTCCTCAGCACTATATCTCCATCTTCCACGATAATCCCTTCCCAGCATGACTCATTCCTATTTAAGGGCTCACTTAGTCCCCTGCCAGGCCCACCTCCTGGGGATTGGCTAAGCGCCCCTAAATATGCAGAACAACCCTCCGCCCTCTAGTTTCCAGAATGTTCTCTAACTTTCCAGAACCAGGTGGAGGCATCAGAGAGCTGTCTATATATGAGTCATGCTGCCCTGGACTCTAATAACCCTGACCCAGATTCAACTCACAGGGTTTAAACAGGAGTCATAATATAGATATGTGAAACCTTGTGAGCTGCTATGTTAATTTAATTAAAGTTTACAGCACTAAACACACTTCCAAAACATGTGAATTAACAAACTAGAATCAGAATAAGTGCAGCTCTAAATACAAAGTATCCCCGGAGGGATATATAGTGCATTAAATAAACAATATTATAAATAAATAAAGTACAATATGCTAATTTTCACAATGTGTTCTTATATAAACCAAACAAGTGCAATGTGCAGATACAGGTGAAACTCGAAAAATTAGAATATCATGCAAAAGTTCATTAATTTCAATAATGCAACTTAAAAGATGAAACTAATATATGAGATAGACTCATTACATGTAAAGCAAGATAGTTCAAGCCGTGATTTGTCATAATTGTGATGATTATGGCTTACAGCTCATGAAATCCACAATCTTAGAAAATTCAAATATTACATGCAATCATTAAAACAAGGATTGTACATAGAACAATATCAGACCTCTGAAAATTATAAGCATGCATATGTACTCAGTACTTGGTTTGGGCTCCTTTTGCAGCAATTACTGCCTCATGGAAGCTATCAGCCTGTGGCACTACTGAGGTACTGGAAGACCAGGATGCTTCAATAGCGGTCTTCAGCTCTTCTGCATTGTTCGGTCTCTTGGCAGTGCCCCATAGATTCTCTATGGGGTTCAGGTCAGGCGAGTTTGCTGGCCAATCAAGCACAGTAATCCCACAGTCATTGAACCAGGTTTTGGTGCAGTAATCCCACAGTCATTGAACCAGGTTTTGGTGCTTTTGGCAGTGTGGGCAGGTGCCAAGTCCTGCTGGAAAATGAAGTCAGCATCCCCATAGAGCTTGTCTGCAGAAGGAAGCATGAAGTGCTCCAAAATGTCCTGGTAGACGGCTGCGTTGACCCTGGACTTAATGAAGCACAGTGGACCAACACCAGCAGATGAAATGGCTCCCCAAATAAACACAGACTGTGGAAACTTCACACTGGACTTCAAGCATCTTGCAGCGTGTGCCTCTCCATTCTTCCTCCATACTCTGGGTCCTTGGTTTCCAAATGAGATGCAAAATGTGCTCTCATCAGTAAAGGGAACTTTGGACCACTGAGCAACAGACCAGGTCTGTTTTTCTTTAGCCAAGGTAAGACACTTCTGTTGTTTGTTGTTCAGGAGTGTCTTGACAAGAGGAATATGACATTTGAAGCCCATGTCCAGGATCAGTCTGTGTGTGGTGGCTCTTGATGCACTGACTCCAGCCTCAGTCCACTCCTTGTGAAAGTCCCCAACATTTTTGAATGTCTTTTTCCTGACAATCCTCTCCAGGCTGCGGTCATTCCTGCTGCTTGTGCACCTTTTTCTTCCACACTTTTCCCTTCCACATAACTTTCTATTAATGTGCTTTGATACAACACTTTGGGAACATCCAACTTCAATTACCTTTGGAGGCTTTCCCCTCCTTTATGGAGGGTGTCAATGATGGTTTTCTGCACAACTGTCAGGTCAGCAGTCTTTCCAATTATTGTGATTCCTACTAAACCAGACTGAGAGATCATTTAAAGGCTTAGGAACCACTTTGCAGGTTTTATGGCTTAACCAGTTCCCGACCAGCGCACGTCGATGTACGTTGGCAGAATGGCACGGGCAGGCAAATGGGCGTACCTGTAAGTCCCTTTAAATTTGCCACCCTGCCATCGGGAGCGCGCTTGCTGGTCGGGACCCCCGTGAGTCCCGTCACGGGTCCCGCGGACTTGATCGCCGCGGGCATACCCGCGATCGTCTCATGGGGCGGCCGAATGAAGAAATGCTGTTGTAAACAGCATTTCTCCATTCTGCCTAGCAACTAGTGACGCTGATCTCTGCTCCATGTGATTGGAGCAGAGATCAGTGTTCACTAAATGAAAGCCCAGCCCCCCACAGTTAGTAACACACCCCTAGGTACACTTAACCCCTACACTGCCACCCACTGGTTAACCCCTTCACTGCCAGTGTCATGTACACAGGAATCACTGCATTTATATAGCAGTGATTACTGTATAAATGACAGTGGTCCCAAAAATGTGTCAAAAATGTCCGATGTGTCCGCCATAATGTCGCAGTCACAATAAAAATCGCTGATCGCCGCCATTACTAGTAAAAAAAAAATTATTAATAAAAATGCCATAAAACTATCCCCTATTTCGTAAACGCTATAACTTTTGCGCAAACCAATCAATAATCGCTTATTGCAATTTTTTTTACCAAAAATATGTAGAAGAATACATATTGGCCTAAATTGAGGGAAAAAAATGTTTTTTTTATATATTTTTGGGGGATATTTATTATAACAAAAAGTAAAAAATAATGTGTTTTTTTTCAAAATTGTGGCTCTATTTTTGTTTATAGTGCAAAAAATAAAAACCGCAGGGGTGATCAAATACCACCAAAAGAAAGCTCTATTTGTGGGGAAAAAAGGACTTCAATTTGGTTTGGGAGCCACGTCGCATGACCCCGGAATTGTCAGTTAAAGCGACGCAGTGCCGAATCGCAAAAAGTGGTCTAGTCTTTGACCAGCAAAATGGTCCGGTCTGTAAGTGGTTAATTACCTGATTTAGAGTGGGACACTTTGAGACTAGAAAATTGCACCTTTTCATAATATTCAAATTTTCTGAGATTGTGGATTTGGAGTTTTCATGAGCTGTAAGCTATAATCACCACAATTATGACAAATCACAGCTTGAACTATCTTGCTTTGCATGTTATGAGTGTATCTCATATATTAATTTCACCTTTTAAGGCCTCATGCACACGAGACGCAGTTAAACGCGCGTTCAGATGCAGTTGGACAGTTTTTTCAACTGCACCTGAACTCATTCAATGTTATCCTATGTGTCCATGCACACAGTCTCGTTTTTTTGCGTTTATATGCAGTTGCGTTTAATCACGTTTTTCCAGAAGCAAAAAAATGCGTTCAGAGACAAAAATTTCTGCGTTTCAGACGCAAAACGGGGCTAAACGCGGCTAAACGCGGCTGAACGCGGCAACCGCGTTTAGCCGCGTTTGCGTTTATATGCGTTTTTAAAGGTGACCTTTTTTTTTACATTAAAAATCTCAAAAATGATTGCAAATGATGAAAAACCATTAGAAAAATATTTTAAACAATTGCAATTGCAAGTGGACAATCCACAACTTGTGGCAAGTGACGTGGCAAGTGGACAATCCACAACTTGTGGCAAGTGACATGGCAGGTGGCAAGTGATGTGGCAAGTGGACAATCCACAACTTGTGGCAAGTGACGTGGCAGGTGAAGTGGCAAGTGACGTGGAAAGTGGACAATAGACAACTTGTGGCAGGTGACGTGGCAAGTGACCTGGCAGGTGACGCGGCAAGTGACTTGGCAGGTGACGTGGCAAGTGGAAAATCAACAACTTGTGGCAGGTGACTGGCATGTGACGTGGCAAGTGGACAATCCATAACTTGTGGCAGGTGACGTGGCAAGTGACGTGGCAAGTGGACAATCCACTTGTGGCAGGTGACGTGGCAGGGGACGTGGCAAGGGACGTGGCAAGTGGACGATCCACAACTTGTGGCAGGTGATGTGGCTGGTGACGTGGCAAGTGGACAATCCACATCTTGTGTCAGGTGACGTGGCAGGTGACGTGGAAAGTGGTGTGGCAAGTGGACAATCCACAACTTGTGGCAGGTGATGTGGCTGGTGACGTGGTAAGTGGACAATCCACAACTTGTGGCAGATGGCATGGCAGGTGACGTGGAAAGTGGACAATCCACATCTTGTGGCAAGTGACGTGGCAAGTGGACAATCCACAACTTGTGGCAGGTTATGTGGCAAGTGATGTGGCAGGTGATGTGACAAGTGGACAATCCACATCTTGTGGCAAGTGACGTGGCAGGTGATGTGGCAAGTGGACAATCCACAACTTGTGGCAGGTGACGTGGCAGGTGATGTGGCAAGTGACGTGGCAGCTGACGTGGCAAGTGGACAATCCAAAACTTGTGGCAGGTGACGTGGCAAGTGACGTGGCAGGTGACGTGGCAAGTGATGTGGCAAGTGGACAATCCACAGCTTGTGGCAAGTGACGTGGCAAGTGGACAATCCACAACTTGTGGCAGGTGATGTGGCAGGTGACGTGGCAAGTGAACAATCCACAACTTGTGGCAGGTGACGTGGCAAGTGACGTGACAGGTGAAGTGGCAAGTGACGCGGCAAGTAGACAATCCACAACTTGTGGCAGGTGATGTGGCAAGTGACGTGGCAGGTGATGTGGCAAGTCACGTGGCAAGTGGACAATCCACAACTTGTGGCAGGTGATGTGGCTGGTGACGTGTCAAGTGGACAATCCACAGCTTGTGGCAGGTGGCATGGCAGATGACGTGGAAAGTGGACAATCCACATCTCGTGGCAAGTGACGTGGCAGCTGACGTGGCAAGTGACATGGCAAGTGGACAATCCAAAACTTGTGGCAGGTGACGTGGCAAGTGACGTGGCAGGTGACGTGGCAAGTGACGTGGCAAGTGGACAATCCACAACTTGTGGCAGGTGACGTGGCAGGTGACGTGGCAAGTGAACAATCCACAACTTGTGGCAGGTGATGTGGCAAGTGACGTGGCAGGTGATGTGGCAAGTGACGCGGCAAGTAGACAATCCACAACTTGTGGCAGGTGATGTGGCTGGTGACGTGGCAAGTGGACAATCCACAGCTTGTGGCAGGTGGCATGGCAGATGACGTGGAAAGTGGACAATCCACATCTCGTGGCAGGTGATGTGGCAAGTGACGTGGCAAGTGGACAATCCACAATTTGTGGCAGGTGACGTGGCAGGTGATGTGGCAAGTGGACAATCCCCAACTTGTGGCAAGTGACGTGGCAAGTGGACAATCCACAACTTGTGGCAGGTGCCGTGGCAAGTGACACGGCAAATGCAAGTGTACAACTGCTCTCTATGCTGCTGCTGCTCACTCTGATCAAAATAGCAGAAATAGTTAAAAAAAATGCTTTGAGAGCTTGGGGAGGGTCTACATGATGTTATCTTTATAAACGCGTCTAAACGCAAACGCGTCTAAACGCGTCTAAACGCGTCTAAACGCGACATGCAAACGCGGCAAAACGCGCGTTTCTAAACGCGCGTTTCAGCTTTTTTTTGACAGAGGTTTCATCTGCGTCTCGTGTGCATGAGGCCTAAGTTGCATTAGTGAAAGAAACGTTTGCACGATATTCAAATTTTTCGAGTTTTGTCTGTATTGTTCTTATAGTGTCCTTATGAAAATCAATCAATGGTGAAAAAATAATGGCAATCCATTATATGCATTGTGAATAAACAATCTCTCTACAATTACCCACCCGTATATGTGTTTCCCAAACTCCTAATGCTTCCTCCACTGGTTGTGCCCTCACCTTATAGTCTTTTTAAAGGTGCCTTTAGAAATGATTAATCCAATGCTTCTCATAAAGCACTATTGCCAGATCTGATTGCTTTGCATGTGGTCGATGTGATTGGAGTTCACGAGGAGCAGCAAGGAGGTTTAACCCTTTGACCGATGTGACTGGAGTTTACGGGTAGCATATAAGGAGGAGGAATACTATTCAAAGCATTTCAAAGGATTAATCATTTCTAAAGGCACATTTTAAAAAGTCTATAAGGTGAGGGCACCACCGATGGAA
The DNA here is from genome assembly GCF_037356315.1 of Lithobates pipiens. Classification (NCBI taxonomy): domain Eukaryota; kingdom Metazoa; phylum Chordata; class Amphibia; order Anura; family Ranidae; genus Lithobates; species Lithobates pipiens. The sequence goes on along the minus strand of NW_027507784.1, from coordinate 77,845,102 downwards.
GGAGCACTCTGAGTTTGAGAAATACCTTTAAGGGTGGATAATTGTGGAGAGATCGTTCATTCACTATGCATATAATGGACTGGCATGGTTTTGTCACCATCAATTGATTTTCATAAGGACACTATATGGACCACATCTGCACATTGCACTTTAGTATTTATCATGTTGTTTGATTTATAGAAGAACACAATAAAATTTGTGTATTGTACTTTATTTATAATATTGTTTATTGGATGCACTCTATATTCCTCAGGGGATACTTTGTATTTAGCACTGCACTTATTCGGATTCTAATGAGTCAGAATATGTTTTACCTTCTCTGACACTAGTAGAACACTAGAGGGTGCCACATTATTAAAACCCCACTCTGTAATCAATGGTACCCCCTGCCCACTAGTTCAAAGAATAGGCCACCATCATTCATACTGTTGAATCCATGCATTCCATCACCCTGGCTCCCCCTCCCCTTTTTTTCTTTTCTCCTTTCTCTTTTTCTTTTCTCCCCTCTCCTTCCTCATCACTTCTTCTCTCTCTTGGGTGACCCTATGCCTCTACAATCTAGCTTCCCTCTGTCTAAAACTATGAAGTGTCCATTCATACAACGCAAGCAGAATGCACATGGGTACTACCTGATCTGGTGAGGTGAGAAGCTCAGTGATGTTATACTAACTTGCTTTCAAACAACTCTGCTTCGAATTGTATCTCCGTGGCTTGTATCTATGTTTGGTGTGACAAGGCACCTTTGGTGCTTTCGTTGTATTGCATTTTGATGGATACTTTATCTTTCTATACAAATAAAGGAATAGGCCACCAGTAGCAATTAGAGACATGCCCATTTACTGTTTAATGCTTTACATTCAAGTAAACAACATCAATGCGTGCACATCAGGGCACTCAAATTCTGATAGTGGACATCAATACTCTCCCAGGTCAGGCACTCTTTCCTATTCCTCTATCCCAGTCCTATCTGGGGTTTCAGGACTCCTTTGAGTATTCCCTCGCCAGTAAATACAAAACACCTGAAAGCATTACATACTTGAATGGCCCCACCAGGTCCCATGAGGGCCAGCTCCAAATACAAATTGTTCTCTCAAATATTCCACTTGATCTTCCCTTTGCAACTCAACTCACTTTTATATATACTAGGGAAGGGCGCCACCTAATGGCCAAACCAAGAATCGTGCTAGCTCCTGGTTACTCACAGCTTGGGGTCCTTATTGGGTTGTCTGCCTTCATGATGTGGACATTTCCTGTTAAAGAGCCACCTCTCAGAAGAGGACTGATGTCATTACAGGGGATCAGTGGGAGACAGGTGGTCTCAGGGCATCTTTGGACTGGATTAGCAGACCCCCAGCACTGGAACTGATGGTGGTAAGAAACCTGGATGGGGGATTTATGTGAGTATTGCTGGCTCCACCAGGTAAGGGGGGGGGGGGGGGGAGACCATCAGTATAGGTTAGAGGATGGTAGGAGGGGTGGTAGAAAGTTAGTTTTATTTCTGCACTTACTTGCCTCCCTTGTGTTTCTTTCAAGTTGTAAAGTTGGGAGCTATGGTTTACATAATCTAAATGGAGATTGCAGTCTTTTTATAATATTTTGTAGAGATAAGTGAGCAGCCTAGTGTAATTCGTCTATTTTATATTTTATTTTACATAGGCTGTACCAATGATGGAAATAGCACCAGTTCTTGTATCAGACAGTGCAGACTCTCCAGACCCAGAGATTACAGGAAAACATATGTACTCTGATGAATCTTACAGCATGAAAGTTGTGAATTTTGCCAATGTAATGTCGAATGAGAATGACAATGTCAAGCAATTTTTCAATACAAAGATACCAGAACTGGTCTCAGGGTAAGTAGACTGGCATATACTGACGTTAAAAGTAGATGGATGCAAGGAGACTATTCCCCACAGAGGTCCCTAATGCAAATAGAAAAAATGGACTGTCTCCGTACCCTGGACATATTACACATTTAATAAATAAAGGTTTACGTTTTATAAATACATGATTTACAATTAAAAACAAGGTATCCAGATACAGATAACAACAAAAATTAGCAGAAATAAAGATAAAGCCGTAGGAAGTATACATTACACTGATGTTAGATATACTCCACGATGGAACATTAGAGATGTAGTACTTCTCAGTGCACAGACATCCTCTACATGTTTCGCTGACTTTTACTGCTTCTTCAGGAGTAACAGTACTAAATAGAGACATTAAAAAGTAATGAAATCATAAAATAGAACAGAGGATACACAGGCCTAGTGCATTATCCTCTTTAATAAGTAAAACAGAGGCAAGTATTCACAAACAAAAGAAAAAAGGATATACCGCACTGTGACTAATATATAAGAATAATGGCTGCCAACAAAGCTGTAGACAAAAAGCAATGTAAATGGATAAAAAAAATGTGTAGCGCTAATATTCTATCAGGTAAGTGGTTTATCAATGTAAAAGGTGGTGGTGCCTTCAATCACATTGTCTCCATTTGGAATTTTCCACCTGGGGTGCATGTTCCTGTCTGAGCCTTTTTTTGGATTATTCCTTACAATCTTGGACTTGACATATGCTTTTATTTTCTTTGTGACAATTTAATGCACTTTATTTTTATGTGTTTATGGTTGTATATATATTTTTACACTCCAGTTAGCACTTTCACTTAGTGGTAATTCACTATTTGATCATCTTCATTGATACACCACTTACCTGATAGAATATTAGTGCTACGCATATTTTATCTACAAGTATTCACAAACAAATGCTTGTATCACAGCTTTCCATAAAAAAAAAAAAAAAAAAAAAAAAAAACAACATCAGCTCAAGTCCATGATGAGACTTCCACATCAAAAAATTGAATACTAGCAGTGTAATAGGCTAACGCGTTTCAAGGCTTCCTCAGAGCCCAGGGCTTTGAGGAAGAGGTAAGCCTCGAAATGCATCAGCCTATTATACTACTGATATTCCTTTCTGTGATGTGGAAGTCTCATCATGGACTTGAGCTTGATGGGGTTTTTTCTGGAAAGCTAAGATACAAGCATTTGTTTGTGAGCATAATACTTACTTCTGTTTTACTTATTAAAGACTTATATTGAGGATAATGCACTAGGCCTGTGTGTCCTCTGTTCTATTTTATGATTTCAGTGTATTCAAATTTCCCCAGTCTTTGGCAGCAAAGTGTTACATATCCAGATAAGGCAGGATAAAAGTCTAGAAAGGCATCTGGGTCCACCTTTAAGTTAGAACTGCATGATTCTGGCTAAAATGAGAATCACAATTTTTTTGCTTAGAAGATCACGATTCTTGTAGCGTAACATCATCTTTCACATTATACAAAAAAAAAAATCAGGCTAACTTTACTGTTTCGTTTTTTATTTATTTATTTTTTATTCATTAAAGTGCATTTTTTCCACAAAAAATTGCATTTGAAAAACCGCTGCGCAAATACAGTGTGACATAAAAAATTGCAACAATTGCCATTTCATTCCCTATGGTCTCTGCTAAAAAAAATGATATATATATGTTTGGGGTTCCAAGTAATTTTCTAGCAAAAAAAATACAGATTTTAACTTTGTAAGTGTCAGAAAAAGGTTTAGTCTTTAAGTGGTTAAACTTCTCTCATTTACTGACCGAAGGTCATTCCTTTGATCTAAGAACAAAAACATACATTTATAGTTATCTACCAGCACAGACACGTGTGAAAAACTTGGCAGGCTCCACATTTTTTGTTTTGTTTTTACAGCTGAGGGAGGAGAGAACTCTCTACACTTGTTGTTACATGAATGAATCTGTACAGAGATCCTTAGGGGTGGTTGAATCGAGATCACGATTTTTTTCAACGATTATTCATGCAGCTCCACTTTAAATGCAGGAGATTGTTTGTTTGTTTTGATCTATTAAAAAAAGTAATGTTTTACCCTCCAGTAAGTTTAGACTGCAATGCAGTAAAGTCGACTTCCAACCAATTAGATTTCACCTCTCATCCACTCAAAACAAACTCAACAATGAGGGTGCTTTACTGTTGTTCACACATTGCTCTGGTCTCTTTATCAAAATACCTTTCTCTTGCCAATATCAGACTTTTTTGACAGATGCTCCGCTATTCTCCTCTGGAATGCAGAAGACTGATGGCGGCCATGTTTGTGTTCTCTTTCAGGACTACAAAAGAAAAATCGCAGTATAAAGTCCTAGGCATTGGGAGTGGACCTGGTGAGATCTTGTTCAACTTGCCAATATATACAAAATTACTTAGTGAACAGCAGTGAAAAATATTGTATACTGGCAGCTGTATAGGGTTAATACCTGCAATTAAAGTATTTGGTGTATTAATCCCTTTTTATAATGTCAGTTTATATATTTTTACATTTTTATTTATGTTTTTCTCAATAACAGTTGGGAATGATTGTAATTAACTAGTATATTTTTAAACCAAATTGACTATCCTTAGGTGTGTACCACTGACCCCCGAAGGAGCAGCTGGTTTTATTGGGCTTACCGTTACCTTCTGCACCTCGTATGCGTCTAGGGGTTTCCCGTGGTAGATGTCCAAAAACTATAGAGACTGACGACAAAGGGATTTTTATTTGCAAAAAACATAGTTAAACAGTCTCTCAGTATAGGATTAGAGGGTTTAGGTGGAAAATCCAGGTACTCTTAGTGTCAAAAACGGTATGAAAGAACTCTCTTACTTTGAATAAATCCAGAGAATAGCCATTCACAGCTGGATATTCACCCTAATCGGATAGTCCTTCTCTCACCTGTCCTAGCAGCCAACAGGGTGCTTGAGTCAGGAACAAGTCTCTGCCACAGACTTTGTTAGAGAACAGGAACAAGGAAACTTGAAAACTTGTAGAACGCTCGTGTGGTACCAGTATCTTGCAGCCGGTCCGGCGATACCCACGAGATTGGATTCGCTAAGGTCCTTCAGCTTTACCAGGCTCTTTTTGAGAAGCCAACCCTTGCGTGGCCTTCTCCCCAAGAGTCCTGCCCTGGATAACTTCGAAGTTGCTGGGCCTCTCCACAACTTGAGACGGCACAGGACCACCTCCGAATCCTTCCTTTAGTTTCCTCGCCTCGGGCTAGCCAGCCCCGAGACATAAAGTCAGGTGGATCCGCACCCCAGGCCATAGGCGTCCTGGGGGCTGGTCAGGATGACCATGTTGTCAGAACATACTTCTGGACCGGAACCCTGAAACACGTGACATACGCATCTTAAGTACCCTCTCCCAGAAAGCACAGCAAGAGTGACACTCCCACTGGGCGGGCTCAGAGAGAAAGTAATCTTAAAGTACCCAGACTGTTTTACCATGCCTGCCAGAAGCGGCAGCGCATGGCTAGGCAGAACACCCTGTAGTCTAGTCAGACTGATGCTGAGGTCAAGATTTGGAGTAATTAAACCCAAACCAAACTGCGGTTTAGATTAAACTTTTAAATTTCAAAAACACATAGCGCACGCTCTTCAGGAGCCGGCGCTACAGGTGATTAAGCTAAATAATGATAAGCGCAACCTCTAAAGTGATAATGCAAATAGCAAGTAAACACGTGATGCATTAAAAAGAAAGTGAACACAAAATGCTCCAAAATATTAAAACATTAAAATAAAGTGCAAAGTGCTGAATGTTCAAAATTCAAAGTCCAAACACATAAAGCCAGAATGGATCCTGGATAAACAAAGAATTCTTCCAGAACGAGTAAAGTGCTTTTTGTAAAGTGCTTCTTAAGGGATCCTCCTTAAACAATGAGCTCACAGAGCGCTTACCTTATCGGTAGCTGAAATGGGCACGTAGAACTCCCGGACGTCCAGATGGCCCAAAAATGATCATCCAACCACGGAATAACAGATGTACAGCTTATATATTACATGTATAAGGAAAGAGACAGATCTGGCGCTATACCTTTAAAATTGAAAGTTAAATAAAAATTGGAAAAATAAAGAAATATGTGTACTTCTATTATTTAACCTCTATTGTGATTAAATAAATATATATTTGTAAGGTGTAACCAAGTGTGCCTGTCAAAGCCACATTCTAGTGTATAAAATATCAGTGAAAATTAAAAATAAATCTAATTATATCCGTGCAAATTTGTACCAATCCTAAAAAGAAAAATGATAACCGTGCTAAAATGATACCAATAAAAATATATGAATCAAATAATGTCCATGCTTAATTGTGGTAAAAAAAATAAAAATAATATATATATATATATATATATATATATATATATATATATATATATCAGTGTATACAAGCCCAGTATACAATCATTACTCTAAAGAGCTACTAGACTATTAATTTGTGACAATACAAACAAATGTATCAAAGGTGCAAAACTATTAAAGTATAAAAGTCTCTCATAAGTAGTCAGTAAGTCCTCAAATGCACAGGTGCAAGGAAGCACTAAAAGTTTCCACAAAGTCCCAAAAGATTTGTACAGACAGTTCGTGCAGGAGATGTGAGGGTAAATGCTGAGTATCATTCCAGTGTACGTGACAAAAAAATTGGTAATGCCCTCACCAGATACCCTGCCCCTGCAGGCAGGGCCGCTGTTAGAAATCATGGGGCCCCATACAGCCTACCTGACGGGGCCCCATTGACCCCGCCCACAACCCATCCTGGCTCCGCCCATAACCCCACCCCTGCCTCCACGCTGTCAGGGCAGGAGGCAGGAGCTGGAATATTTTACATTTACAGCGCCCCACCAATCATAACTGCATCTGAATGGGAGAGATGTCAGTGTTTTGACATCTGTGCCCATTCAGTTTGTGTCTTCATACGGAGCTTTCAATCAGGTCTGCATGAAAAAGGACCTAATTGCAAAGCTTGGGTGAAAGGTTATGAAAGGAGAGTGGTTTGGGGGTGGTAAAAATGCAGCTTGGCTATGTATTTTTACTGTCCCTTCCCCCATCACATGTGTAAAAGTAGCATCTCACTATGTGCTCATGGTCATTATCATTATGATGATCAGAGCACAGCAGGTGCTGTGTGGCTCTGTCAGTGTAACATGACTGTGTGATGCTGACTTTGTTATGGCTGTGCTGAGTTATAGTCTGTAACACACAGTACAGTCATATATCAGGAAAGTCAGCACCACACAGTCATGTTACACTGACAGAGCCATACAGCACCTACTGTGCCCTGATCATCATAATGATAATAACCATGAGCACACAGAGTCTGGGGACTGCACATGCTACAATAGTGTGACCTGTCAGTGTGTGTGTGTGTGTGCAGGGGACTGCTTGCCTGTGCACCACTGCCATTGTCCAGATTACTCCTGCTGCTCTGTCTGTCTCAGCCGTCCCAGTGATAAGTCCCTCAAGCTGCAGCACTTACTGGATGAAGGGAGCCGTATAACAGTAATATCCATCCGCCGGAGAGGCATACAGTGAGCAGGAAGAACTTTAGTTTGTGCAGGTATACTGAGAACAGCATGCGGCACAGCATTGTATCCCTGCACCCGAAAATAGAAAAAAAGTCCCTCTTCTGCTTTCACCTCCTGGGCCCCTCTGGTAACCTGATGGGGCCCAGGAAATGAATATATATTCCTTATATATGTTAGTAATCAAGTGGGTGCAGGTTAATATAGTTATTTCGTTTTTTTTTTTTTTTTTTTTTTTTTTAGCTAGAAGTTAAAAGCTGCTCGGGCCCCCCCTGCTGGCCGGGCCCGGTACAACAGGGCTGGTTGTACTGCCCTATCAGCGGCCCTGCCTGCAGGGGTGATATAGCCTCCCACAATTTTAGCCCCTGTGCCGCTATGTGGATCTCTGGGGGGGTTCGTTTGTCATCCGCTGTGGGTACTTCATTTAGATTATTAAATATGTGTCAAAACGCCAAAAGCATAAAACACGTCCCGTTGTTGCTACAGCTGAAACTGAATTGTGCACGTCCCATGGCCACGCCCTACTAGTTTCGTCACACCGACGTCATCTGGCGCTGTTTGACTTCGCTTTCGATTCCTGCTCTTGATTTTTGACTCCGGCCAGCGCTGACTCCTGGTTTCCAGACCCCGGCTCGTTTGATTACCCGCTCTAGCTTCCAAACCCTGGCTTCTGTTTTAGACTATGTTCCTGCTCTGTGTTTATTTTGCTGTTACATTGAATGTGTGATTTTAACTGCATTTTCCTTTCTCTGTCTGGTTTATGGTTCCTAACAGCTACTTACACTACTTGCATGTAAAAAATACCGAATTAATGTATACAGAGCTAAATAAATGCGTGTCTTTTATATCTAGCTGAAGTTAAGCTGTGGGGCTTTTTTTAGGAATTATAGCAAGTATTATTGTTTGGGTCAGGCAAGGGTTAAGTGATAAGGTTGGCTTTATTATTAGGGATCAGTTAGAGGTTGTGGAACGTTTTGGAAGACTTACCCTGTTTTCTAGGTTTTGCTGCCAAAACTCCATGTGTTTTATTGTGCCAATACTCTATTCCAGGTGAAATGGACTTATACATACTTTCAGCAATACAAAAATTCAGGCCTGATCTCAAGATCTGCAGCGAAACCATTGAACCAAACCATACACAAATAGAGCTTTACAAAGGTAAGTGATGTGTCTATTGGTATGGACCAATGTACAATAGGCAGCTGCTGCTGTGCCGATAGGGTCCCATAATTAGTACCAGCTGTATTTCACAGAATGGGGTATCATTCACACTTTTTAGTTGTGGTAACGGTAGGGTTGCCACCTGTCCGGTTTTGACCCGGACAGTACGGGATTACAATGCTGTGCCTGGGTTTCCCTCTGCCTGAGACCCGGACAACATGCCCCCTGTGTGCCGGGGCCTCCTGTAGGGGCCCCAGCACACAGGGGAACCCAGACAGTAGGGGGATTGGAGCGGTGGGCAGGCGGAGGCAAGTACAGATGAGTTAAAACATAAGGGAGAGAGAGAGAAAGAGGTGACAGGCAGCTGCTGGTGCTGTAGTTTTTAATAAACTAAATATTTAACTGCTTGCCGACCAGCGCGCGCCAATGTACTTGGCAGAATGGTGCTGGTAGACAAAAGGGCGTACAGGTACATCCCCTTTAAGAAGCTGTGTTGATGTCCACCAGGTGCCCACGATTGTGTCAAGGAGATGAAGAACGGGGAGATGCTTATGTAAAGCATTTCCCCGTTCTGCCTAGTGACAGGACAGTGATCACCGCTCTCTCTCATTGAGAGCAGTGATCACTGTCCTGTGTGTTGAAGCCCAGCCACCTAACAGTTAGAATCACTCCCTAGGACACACTTAACCCCTTCACGGCCCCCTAGTGGTTAACCCCTTCACTGCCAGTGTCATTTACACAGTAATCAATGCATTTTTATAGCATTGATCGCTGTATAAATGACAATGGACCCAAAATAGTGTCAAAAATGTCCGATGTGTCTGCCATAATGTCGCAAAAAAAAAAAAACATCGCAGATCGCCGCCATTACTAGTAAAAAAAAAATGGCATAAAACTATCCCCTAGTTTGTAGACACTATAAATTTTGCGCAAACCAATCAATATATGCTTATTGCGATTTTTTATTTTTTTTACTAAAAATATATAGAAGAATACATATCAGCCTAAAGTTAGGAAAAACATTTTTGGGGAATATTTATTATAGCAAAAAGGAAAAATATTGCATTTTTTTTTTCAAAATTGTCACTCATTTTTTGTTTATAGCACAAAAAATAAAAACCCCGATCAAATACCACCAATATGCATTAAGATAAAAAAAGCCTTTGTGTGCAGAAGCCCCCCTTATACTTACCTGAGCTCCATCTCTCTCCAGCGATGTCCACGAATGTCTAAGCCGTTCGGGACACTACTCTTGATTTGCTGAAACACAGCAGTGGCACCACTGGCTCCTGTGGCTGTCAATCAAAGTCAATCAGCTAATCCGGGGGAGGGGGGGGCGGGTCGGGGCTCTGTGTCTGAATGGACACATGGAGCTGTGACTCGGCTCGGGTGCCCCCATAGGAAGCTGCTGACTGTGGGGGCACTCGAGGCACCCGAAAAGAGGGGGATCCAGGCTACTCTGTCCAAAAGCATGTATAACATGTTTGTTTTTGTTTTTATTTTTTAAACAAGACTTTACAATCACTTTTTTTTTCCTGTTAAATACCGCATAATCGTTATTGTATTTTATTTATTTTTTGAGAATTGGACTTAGTTTAGCGCATGCAATAATTTATGCAAATTAATAACATGATACTCTTATCACATGCGGTAAACGTTAGGGAATTGACCTCTATATTCCATGTGCATTTATTTAGTTGCTATTCACTACTTAATTTACTATACAGTCTTGATAGTGTCATTTATGGTTTTGTTTTTTAGCCAATCTATCCAAAATGCCAGAACTGAGGGGTGTAACTTTTACTTGGCACGAAAAGATCACAGCTCAGTACAGACAAGACGCCAAAGAAAATAATGAGTTTAAGAAGTTTGATCTCATTCATATGATTCAGGTAATGTAGTTACAAAGTAAACAGAAGGACTAATAAAAGCGGTATTAGGTCTGTTGGGGGAGGGGGGCAGGAAGTTCATCTAGTGAAGCAAACCTCATATCTAGCAGGACCCAGTAACTGGGACTCGTGTTATTTGAAATGGGCAGCTCTGCAAACTGCATGTATTGTGCCCAGCTCTTTATGGGTTCAGCAACTACGTCCCTCATACTTCAACACAAGTTCTGCTTAACCTCTTAATCCCCATACACACTATCAGATTTTCTGCTGATTTTTGTCTTCATATTTACCAAAACCATGTATTAGAAGGGCCTGCCTGATTGCATACAAATTGAAACTCCTGAGGTTTGACCTCATATTATATGGTTTTGGTAAAAATCAGCAGAAAATCTGATAGTGTGTATGGGGCTTTAACCCTTTTGAGAGCCAGTAGTCAACAATTTGCTCAACTACTGGCTCTCAATTCCAGCTGGCGCTGACAGCTTGGGCTCCTATAGAGGACTGAGTGGTAACTGGATTCAGATAATGTGAATACTTGCAGGTTGGCGGTTTCATTGAGGAAAATAAAAGTTTGCCTCCTGTAGGTGAACAGTATCTTCTTCTGGGTGAAGTGTTAAAAAAATTGACCTTGTACATGGCTGTCCATTGTACGTGAATGTTGATTTCTAAAATAAATGTTTGATATAAGTAACTAGAAAAACAGTTTGTAAACTTCAAAACAAGCCATTCAGCTGCCTTTACCTTCATATTGTCAGGGTCCTCCAAGGTTCTGTTCTTGGACCTCTCTTATTCTCTATCTACACCTCCTCCCTGGGTCAGGTAATAGCCTCCAATGGCTTCCAATACCATCTCTATGTTGACGACACCCAAATCTATCTCCTTACCCCTCAGCTCTCTCCTTCAGTCTCCTCGTGTATTACTAATTTACTAGCAGACATATCAACCTGGATGTCACGCCACTTCCTCCAACTCAATCTATCCAAAACGGAGCTCATGATTTTTCTTCCCACACGTGCCTCTGCTCCGGATCTCTCTGTCAAACTCAATAGCAATACTATCAGCTCGTCCCCGCATGCCAAGGATCTAGGTGCAACCCTGGACTCTGAACTATCTTTTTGGCCCCACATCCAAACACTTTCCAAATCTTGCTGTCTCAACCTCTGCAACATCTCCAGAATATGCCCCTTCCTGACCAATGACACCACAAAAATCCTACTTCGCTCCCTGTTCATCTCTCGCCTCGACTACTGCAACTCCCTTCCCATGGGATTACCTCTAAATAGTCTATTCTCTCTTCAGTCCATCATGAATGCTGCTGCCAGGCTCATCCACCTTACCAATCACTCTGTGTCTGCTACTCCGCTCTGTCAATCCCTCCACTGGCTTCCACTCACCCAACAAATTAAATTCAAAATTCTAATAACAACTTACAAAGCCATCCACAACTCGGCCCCCAGCTACATCACTAACCTAGTCTCAAAACACCAACCTAATCGTTCCGTTCGTTCCTCCCAAGACCTCCTGCTCTCTATTTCCCTCGTCACCTCCTCCCATGCTCGCCTCCAGGACTTTTCCAGAGCCTCTCCAATACTATGGAACTCCTTACCCCAATCTGTCCGACGTGCTCCTACTCTGCTTGCTTTTAGACAATCCCTGAAAACCCTTCTCTTTAGATAAGCCTATTTGGCCCCCTACCTAACAACAGGGAGTGTACATTTATTTTCTCCACCAGCACATCCCCCATAGTTATTAGCTTTTGTATCTCTTGACCTTGCCTCTTAGATTGAAAGCTCTAAGGAGCAGGGCCCTCTGATTCCTACTGTATTAAAGTGTATTGTATTTATACTGTCTACCCTCGAGTTGTAAAGCGCTGTTGGTGCTATATAAATCCTGTATAAAAATATAAATCCTGTATAATAATATAAACCCTGTATAATATTTACTGTGTTACAGTACCGGTAGTGTCCACCAGAGGTCATCAGTTACTCTATGAATTCCAGTAACTGCATGCAATTTTGATGTTTTACTCTTTTTTTTTTTGGTATTCACAAGTAGTTTTAGATCGTATCTGCAGTTTATAAATGTAATTTATTGCACCAGCCTAAGAAAGATATGGATTGCTTAGTGTTACAATGTATTTCAAAAGATATGGGCTTGACTTTACAGAGTAGAGTCCATAGAACCATTTACAACAGTTTCTGTATCCAAAGGAGCTCACAGATTATATATAAGAAAATGTATATATATATATATATATATATATATATATATATTATATATATATATATACACACACACACACATACACATTCTACAGGTGCATCTCCTAAAATTAGAATATCATCAAAAAGTCAATTGTATTTTAAGTAATTCAAAAAGTGGAACTCGTATATTATATAGATGCGTTACACACAGAGTGATTATACTTCAAACATTCCTTTCTTTTAATTTTGACGATTATGGCTTACAGCTAGTGAAAACCCCAAATTCTGTATCTTCAAAAAATTAGAATACAGATACTCCTTGTTAATGACTTACCTGTTTAACGCTTGGACTTACAATCAGCTCTCCCCACCCGAACGGCGCGCTATACATCATTGTATTGTACAGTACAGAATATTCATTTGCGTTCTGTACTTATGCAAATGAAAACAACGTTATTGAGCTGGAGTTATGTGTTCGGACCCTTTTTTTTTCACAATACAGTACATTAGTTAAGAATGCTTAAAATATTGATGCTTGTGGCTCCTCATTTAATGACCAATTTGTTTAATGTCCTGGTCATTGGAACAGAACCTGGTAAGTGAGGAGAGCTTGTATTACATAAAACCAATAAAAAAAAAAAAAGATTTTTTTTTTTTTACAGAAATGTTGACTTGCTGAAAAGTATGTCCATGTACAGTATAGTATGCACTCAATAATTTGGCATGAATTACTACATCAATACGGCATGGCATGGAGGTCATCAGCCTGTGGCACTGCTGAGGGGTTATGGAAGCCCAGGTTGCTTTGATAGTGGCCTTCAGCTCATCTGTATTGTTGGGTCTGGTGTCTCTCATCTTCCTCTTGACAAAACCCCACAGATTCTCTGTGGGGTTTAGGTCAGGCGAGTTTGCTGGCCAAATAAGTACAGTGATACCATGATCATAAAACCAGGTATTGGTACTTTTGGCAGGGTGGGCAGGTGCCAAGTCCTGCTGGAAAATGAAATCAGCATCTCCATAAAGCTGGTCAGCAGAGGGAAGCATGATGTGCACTAGAATTTCCTGGTGGAGGGCTGTGCTGACTTTGGACACAGTGGACCAACACCAGCAGATGACATGGCTCTGCAAATCATCACCGACTGTGGAAAATGTTGAATTTCATTTGGAAATCAAGGTCCCAGAGTCTGGAGGAAGAGTGTGGAGGCACATAATCCTAGTTGCTTGTGGACCACTGTGAAGTTTCCACAGCCTGTGATGATTTGGGGAGCCGTGTTATCTGCTGATAAGAGCAGGGCTCAAGTCCTGTACTTTTTCCACAACAGGAACTCAGTTCCCTTTAGCAGGACTGGCCTTTGAACAGGGGCGGGCTGAGCTGGGAGGGCAGTTTACTGCGCTGCATTCCAGGAGTTGTAGTCCAGACCACGCTCAAGTTCCTGGTGGCTGTGTGTGGAGCCTGGAGAGAACTGAGCAGCGCAGGAGGAAACTACAACTCCCGAGTCCCAAACACCGGCTGTGAGAGTCCCAGTGTAAAGGCAAACCTTGTAGAATCGGCATGCCTCGTGTGTGATGTCACAGGTGTGCCCCATTCCACTCTCCTTCCCAATTCCTCCTCCTTCACCCCGCTGCTGCACACATCTCCACTACTACCGATACCGCCTAGCCTCCACTCTACGGGGCCACCACTGCTGCCTCATGGTCAATGAAGGAACAGCACCACACCGCTGTCAGACCATCAGTCAGTTGAGATCTCACCAGCCCCCACTGTTCCAGGAACTGGAAATTACTGGGGGGGGGGGGGGGGGGTGAAGGGGGCAGAGGACATTACTGGGGGGGGAGTGGAAGGATACAGAGAACACTAGGGGGCAAAGTGAAGGGGGCAGAGTTCCCGGCATTCCCCTTTACATCAGAGTCTGCAGGATTCCCCCTTACACTGCAAGGGGGAACTCTGTGGACCCTGATGTAAAGGCAATATACACACATTTTGTATTTTTGAGGTGGGGGGTGGGGGATCTTGGGTGAGTTCCCGTACTTTTTTTCCCAGGACTTGACCCCTGGATAAGAGGAATGGAGGAGCTCAGCTATGAGGAAAGACTAGAGGAACTGAAGTTATTCTCTCGAAAAAAACAATTAAGGAGGATATGATTAACATATATTAGCCACTTAGACCCCTTTCATACCGAGCCACCTAGGAAGTCAGTGGTAAAGACCATCGATTTAGCGACGCTATTCGGCCGATAGCGGTGCTGTTTTAACCCCCCCCTGCTAGCGGCCAAAATAGGGTTAAATCCGCTTGCAAAACGCCTCCGGAGCGGTGTTTTGCCAGAGGTATCGCAGCGCTGCCCCATTGATTTCAACAGGAAGCAGCGGTGGAGGAGCAGTGAGTTCACCGCTCCTTCACCGCTCCAAATAAGCTGCTGGCAGGACTTTTTGTGACGCCCTGCCAGCGCACCGCTTCAGTGTAAGCCAGAGGGCTTTCACACTGGAGTGAATGGAGCCACTTTTTTCCGTTGCTATGCAGGCGCCAATTTTAGCGCTGTAGTGCCTGAAAAACGCCCGCATTGTGAAAGGGGTCTTACAGACCACCCGCTGTAATTATACGGCGGCTTTTTGAAGAGGAATATGGTTGTTATGGCAGGAGCTAGCTGCCACAAGTCTGGTATCCCCTTCTTCCAGATAAAAGTGGTCTCTGTGGTAGATTTGGCGCAAGATCCCTTTTATCAGTGGCGGGATAGGCTCCCCTCCCCCCGTGCTCCGATGGTCTCCGCCGGTTACCGGAGCCGCTGGTAGCGGCCGAGACTATCGGGTCCTTTCCCCAGCTTGGTTGGCTGCTGAGGGGAAGATGACCCCAACTCGGCTCCACAGCATTGACTGGCGGAAGTGACCTCAAAACGTCCCTTCCACCCAATGCTCTTAAAAGGAGAATTTTTTTCCCCAAATTAATATAAATGTTAGTGTAAATATGAGATCTGAGGACTTTTTGACCCCAGATCTCATATTTAAGAGGTCCTGTCATGCTTTTTTCTATTACAAGGGATGTTTACATTCCTTGTAATAGGAATAAAAGTGACCCTTTTTTTTTTTTTTTTTAAAGGACAGCATCAATATAATTTTTTTTTTAAATTAAAATAAATAAGAAAAAACTATTTAAAAGCACCCTGTCCCGACGAGCCCAAGCACAGAAGCAAACGCATACATGAGTAGCCCGCATATGAAAATGGGGTTAAACCCACACTTGTGAGATATCGCCACGATCATTAGAGCGAGAGCAATAATTCTAGCTCTAGATCTCCTTTGCAACTCAAAACTGGTAACCTGTACAAATTTTTAAATGCAGATTTTTAAGGGTAAATGTTTGTCGCCATTCCACAAGCGGCCGCAATTTTGAAACGTGACATGTTGAGTATCAAAGTAAAAAAAAAATGGGCTGATTTTTTTAATTAAAAAAATAACACAAAAGTAGTGTATTTTTTCCAAAAAAAGTGTGCTTTAACCACTTGCCGCCCGCCCTATTACAAATTGACGGCGGCAAAGTGGTTTCATAATCCTGACCGGACGTCATATGACGTCCTCAGGATTATGAGCCGCTGCGCGCCCCCGGGGGCGCGCATCGCGGCGATCGTTTTTGCGGGGTGTCAGTCTGACACCCGGCAACTACGATCTCGGTAAAGAGTCTCCGACGGAGACTCTTTACCACGTGATCAGCCGTGTCCAATCACGGCTGATCACAGTGTAAATGGGAAGAGCCGGTGATCGGCTTTTCCTCACTCGCGTCTGTCAGACGCGAGTAGAGGAGAGCCGATCGGCTGCTCCTCTGACAGGGGGGGTCTGTGCTGATCAATTATCAGCACAGCCCCCCCGAGGATGCCCACACTGGACCACCAGGGACGCCACCAGACCACCAGGGATGCCCAGGACAAGGTATGCCACCCTAGACCACCAGGGATGCCAGTCAACACAATGGATGCCAATCAGTGCCCATAATGGATGCCAATCAGTGCCCACAATGGGCATCACTGATTGGCATGCATTATTGTTTGGCACTGATTGGCATCCATTAGTACAGTATAACACCAATGCCGCCTATGAGTGCCCACCTGTGCCGCCTATGAGTGCCCACCTGTGCCACCTATGAGTGCCCACCTGTGCCGCCTATGAGTGCCCACCCATGCCCATCTGTGCCGCCTATCCATGCCCATCTGTGTCGCCTATCCATGCCCATCTCTGCCACCCATCCATGCCAATCCGTGCCAGCTATCAGTGCCAATTTGTGCCACCTATCAGTGTCCATCCGTGTCGCCCATCCGTGTCGCCCATCCGTGTCGCCTATCAGTGTCCATCAATGCCACCTAATCAGTGCCACTTCATTGGTGCCCATCAGTGCCGCCTTATCAGTGCCCATCAGTGTAGTCCCATCAGTGCCCATCAGTGAAGGAGAAAACGTACTTATTTACAAAGTTTTGAAACTGAAACAAAAAAAAACATTTTTTTTTCCCAAATTTTCGGTATTTTTTTATTTGTAGCGCAAAAAATAACATCTATTTGTGGGAAAAAAATGATAAATGAAATTTCATTTGGGTACAGTGTAGCATGACCGCGCAATTGTCACTCAAAATGCGACAGCGCTGAAAGCTCAAAATTGGTCTGGGCAGGAAGGTGTTTAAGTGCCCTGTATTGAAGTGGTTAAAGACCGCTGTGCAAATACGGTGTGACAGAAAGTATTGCAATGACTGCCATTTTACTCTCTAGGGTGTTAGAAAAATATATATATATATATATTATGTTTGGGGGTTCTAAATAATTTTCTAGCAAAAAAAGAAATGATTTTAACTTTTAAACACAGAGTCTGAAAAATAGGCCCTTAAGTGGTTAATACATAAGTGGTCCATATAGTGAACTTGTGTATAGTTATTCACTTTATGTCTGCAGTTAAAGATTTCCAAATATGGAAAGGCTTCTTCCCAGTAAGAGCTGTGAAAATGCAGAATGGACTCGAGATATAATTCTGGCCAGCTCAGCAGATTGTTAAAAAAAAAAAAGAAGCTGGATGCATTCGTAAAAGCACAAACTATAACAGGATGCTAACATTGATTTGTAATAACACCATTGCATGTTGATCCAAGGGATATCCGATTGCCTTTGGGGAATCGGGAAGGAATTTTTTCCCCCCAGGAGCAATTTGGACCATGTTTTATGAGGTTTTTTTGCTTTTCTCTGGATTAGCTATGGGTATAGGATTCTGCATACAAAGGTTCTCTATGTAATTGTTTTTTCTATTTGTTGAACTAGCTAAACTTTTTCCTCTTTTTTAAGCCTATGCAAAAATTCCGTCACAAATGATTGTTTTCAAGAGCACGAAACTTGAATGTTTTTTTTTTCCCCCTATAAAAAAATATTAGCAGCTGCAGATTAAAATGAAACCTTCTCAACACTGTATTATGTTTATATTATTATTGTCGTAATTAGTAGTTTTATTTAAAGAAAGAAGTTTTACTTTAAGCACAAATTGGTTAGTGAAGTGCGGTTATCATGTGTTTCAGACGGTATATTATACAACTCCAATAAAAGAAACCTTGGAGTTTTTCATATCCTGTCTGTCCCCAGAAGGAAAGCTCATCATCACCGTCATATCAGGTGAGTTACATAGATTTCTGCTCTGTTTAATGTAGTCAAAACAGTGAAGTTTGTGTCTGTGACCTGCTGCACTAACATTGCTTTCTTGGTATATTGTTGTGTGAGGTGAAAGACATAGAGGTACATAAATTCAATATGGAAGTACCTAGAGGAAAGTTTGTGCGTAGCATTAAAGTATGGTGTTTGTGTGATATATGGTATATATATATATATATATATATATATATATATATATATTTATGTATATTATAATATATCTCACAAAAGTGAGTACACCCCTCACATTTTTGTAAATATGTGACAACACTGAAGAAATGACACTTTGCTACAATGTAAAGTAGTGAGAGTACAGCTTGTATAACAGTGTAAATTTGCTGTCCCCTCATGATCCCCTCCCTTTGGAGACTGGGCCGCAGGGCAGAATTCCAACATGATATCAACCCCAAACACACCCAGAAGATGACCAATGCCTTGCTTAAGAAGCTGAGGGTAAAGGTGATGGACTGGCCAAGCATGTCTCCAGACCTAAACCCTATTGAGCATCTGTGGGACATCCTCAAATGGAAGGTGGAGGAGCGCAAGGTCTCTAACATCCGCCAGCTCCATGATATCATCATGGAAGAGTGGAAGAGGACTCCGTGGCAATCTGGGAAGCTCTGGTGAACTCCATGCCCAAGAGGGTAAGGCAGTGCTGGAAAATAATGGTGGCCACACAAAATATTGGCAGTTTGGGCCCAATTTGGAAATTTTCACTTAGGGGTGTACTCACTTTTGTTGCCAGTGGTTTAGACATTAATGGCTGTGCATTGAGTTATTTTGAGCGAACAGCAAATTTACACTGTTATACAAGCTGTACACTCACTACTTTACATTGTAGCAAAGTGTCATTTCTTCAGTGTTGTCACATGAAAAGGTAGAAGAAAATATTGACAAAATGTGAGGGGTGTACTCACTTTTGTGAGATAGTATATAATGTAAAATATACACATACAGTATCATTACATCAGGGTTCCCAGAGAGCTTGTCACGTTACCTTCCACAAGATGCAGCTTGTCTTGTCGCCTGCCACAAAATGCAGATTGCCACCTGCCACCAGATACAGCATATATGCATTGACGGGTCCCCAGAGAGAGGGCGGGCAGTGAGAGATGACGTAATCTCTGTGCTGCCTGCAGCGACACAGTGAGGGCGGAACAGCGGTGACAGGCTAGGGCAGTGATGGTGAACCTTGGCACCCCAGATGTTTTGGAACTACATTTCCCATGATGCTCATGCACTCTGCAGTGTAGCTGAGCATCATGGGAAATGTATTTCCAAAACATCTGGAGTGCCAAGGTTCACCATCACTGGGCTAGGGTATACAGACAAACTAGGGTAGTATAGAGTCCCCCCCCCCTCCTCCATGGAATGTACTCACCGGGCGCCACCCCTGCTCAGGAGCTTGTGTGATAAAATTCCTCCTGGCTCTATCATATGGGTGGAGCAAGGGAGGAGACTCACTCTCACGCTGATCTCCGGGCTCTGGCTGTCACTGAAGCACCAAGTGCAATCTCGGTGAGAGTGCCATGGTTGTGTCAGGCAGCCCGCAATACTATTACGGAGACTGCACTTGGTGTAAATTGTGCAGGTAGTGCCTGCCCTGCTCTGACACCTCAATCAAATTGCAGCCTGGGTCCATTGGGACCCATGGCAGCACTGATTCTGGACCTGGGGCTATGGGCCCCAGAAGCCACCCCCTAGCAACGCCACTGGTCTCCAGTATTGGAGCCAGAGACAACCAGGCAATTAACAGGTTCAGAAGAAAGTCAGCAATGGCATCCTATTTATTTCCCCTAGTATGTGTTTCCTTTTAACATCTGTACATATCTCCGAAAATGTATTTGTAAATGTAAAGGTCAAAAGAAAAAAGTGACTTTGT
Source organism: Lithobates pipiens (assembly GCF_037356315.1). Classification (NCBI taxonomy): domain Eukaryota; kingdom Metazoa; phylum Chordata; class Amphibia; order Anura; family Ranidae; genus Lithobates; species Lithobates pipiens. The sequence goes on along the minus strand of NW_027507784.1, from coordinate 77,824,916 downwards.
TCATTTAATAAAGGTGATGCTAGATGTTGTCAATGGCCGAGTATGGTGCCTGTGATTGGCTGCTCCTGGAAAGTCACATCTCTCACTGATTGTCCTATAGGGGACTGCGGATGGAGTAAGTTGTACAAGAGGCACAAATGGCTTTTACAGGAAGATTATTGCATGGATTTGTGCTCGGAGCACATCACTGGTATCCTTGATACTATCTCCGTGAGATACGAGACCCATGACATCGACTCGTACTTCGACATCACCCAGTGTTTTGTAGAGGGCAGTGACGTTGGCGGGATGTTGCTCGATGCGGTCACAGAGAAATTGCACTTTGCAGAAACGGCACCCGCTGACATCAAAGCAAAAATCATGGAGGACCTGCAAAGCCCAGAATTCAGCATCAGGAGAGATGGCAAGATTTTGTTAGATACAAGGATTAAAGCAATTGTGATTGGGTAGCAAATTTGTTTCTTTTTTTTTACTTTTCAAAAAGTTTTCTCAACTGACACCTTTCAGTCATTAGAGACATCCTCAGATTGTCATTGGTGACCTTACTATAAAAATGCTTGTTTTTGGGCTGTATTTGACCCTTTGAATCTCCTACATCACAGGTCTGCATTAGGGACAAGCAAAATTTGGGGTTAATGTGAATTTAAAGTGGTTGTAACCCTCAGACATGGACAAAGCATATCCCTCTATAGTGTGTACTTGTCTCAATCCAGAGCACTAAGTGTCATTTCTGTCTGCTGCTTCGTTCCTCTGCTATCAGCATGAATCACTTCTAACAAGTTTTCCTGACACCAAAAGAAAAAAAGGTGTCAGGGGAGGCATCTGCAGCAGATTGACAGCCTCAGCTCTGTTCCTGTGTGAAGGGGGTGTGTCCCTTCCCTCCAATCAGCTCTCAGAGTTCTCCTCACTGAGCTCTGCAGAGTGTAACTTCAGCTCTCTGCCCCCTTTTTTCTGAACTCTCAGACAAGATTATAAATTCAGCACTTCGAATGGATGTAGAGAAAAGAAAATTACAGGTAGACAGGTAAAATTTACAGTATGTAGGAGGATTTGCTTCATCTCTGTATCACCTGAGGCCAGTCACTTTACAGGGTATATGTAAAGGTTTACAACCACTTTAAAAGGGGTATTAGACCCAAATGCAAGCATTCATTATATTGCAGCTTACCAAATCTTATATGTGATGGCTGCATTTGTTTTTTGTTTTTTTAGGCTTTCTTCTATTTTCCAGGCAGTAAGTTTTCAGTTTTTCAAAAGCACAAACTCTCCAATCAGTTTACATGGATGGAATAAACCACCTAACACTGGCAGGGGTGATAAAACGACCAGCTTTTATTTATTCATGCAAAACCCGTCAGCAAACTGTAACTGATTATAAAGTGTGAGTTGGAGTTTGGCTTTAAATTGTTAGTGGACCACCTGTCTGTTTTTCAGGCAGATCCGGGCTGGCCATCCATTGACTCCTATGGATGTCAGCAGACATGTGTCTATTGAGACCTCTCTGCCAATCCAATCTGCTCAAGACAGAAGTATGGCGGTATGTTTATCATCCGTCTTGGCGGATCTGATCGGATGAGATCTGATGACATGCTGTCCGTTTTCATCCGATCTCCCCATAGAGGAGAGCGGGGCTCTGACAGGTCCCTCCCCGCTTAGTGAGCAGAGACGGACCTGTCACAACAATTACGAACGTAGTGACCTACGTGGATTTCAGCTCTTTAGCGCCACCCTTTGGGCTCCTGTTAATTTTGTGTTAGTAGAAGTTTGGTGAGTGTTGATTTGCGCTTTTCAGTTAGTTTCTGAACGGCCGTTCGTCAACCAGACATGTTGTGGAATCGGAGGAGATAACGTGTTATTTATTATTGGCCTTGGAGTTATTGCTTTGACATCATTTTTTTGGTTGAATAATGATTTGATTTGGTATATTTTCTATATTTTGGATGCATAGAATGAACTTTTTGGTTAAGTTCTATTGGCAGATAGCATGTCTAATTTTATTTGTTTTCTTTTTTTAATGCACAATAAAAAAATTGTGTAGAATAATACTTGGCTGTGTGTTTTACTTCAAATGACAGTTTGGGAGTCGGCAGTTACATTTTATAAAATACAATGTAAAATTGACAAGGGACACCAACATAGTTGTATCTTTGATCTTAAAATCTACGGGATAATGGTGTTGTGGTAACTTGCCCAAATAATAAAATAAAATAAAAAAAACATAATAATATTATTCTTGATATCACTAGAAAAAAAAAAAAAAAGCCTTTGAAAATGTGTTTGCAATAACTCCATCAGTATGACCAGCAAAGCAGCTTCATTATTATCCCATTAAAGAAGAAGAGGCACAGTGGTGTAGTGGTTAGCACTCTCACCTAGCAGTAAAAAGGGTCGCTGGTTCAAATCCCAACCACGACACTACCTGCCTGGAGTTTGCATGTTCTCCCTGTGCCTGTGTGGGTTTCCTCCAGGTACTCTGGTTTCCTTCCACACTCCAAAGACATGCAGGTAGGTTAATTGGCTTCTGTCCAAAATTGGCCCCTAGTATATGAATGGGGACCTTGGATTGTGGGCTCCTTGAGGGTAGAGACCAATGTGAGTGCGCAATGTACAGGGATAGGAACAATTGTAGACACTCACTGAGGTCTATTATTCAACCTTACTAACTATGTAATTGTGCGCTGCATTTGGAAATGTCATAATCTGCCACGTTACCAATGTTAATTCTCCATTATAAACGCTACTTTACAAGACCGACTGCTTCCACCTCGTCCTTCCAAGCATGCGTATTTGTACTTTAGACTTTTGTCTGCCGGACTTGTGTACACACGATCAGAAAATTCAAAAACAGACATTTGTCTGTGGAAAATTTGAGAACCTGCCATCCAACATTTGTTGGCAGGAAGTCCGACAACAAATGTCAGATGGAGCGTACACACAGTCTGATTTACCACCAACAAGCTCATATCCAACATTTCCTGTCGGAAAATCCAATCGTGCGTATGCAGCATTAGGCTCTATTCACACCACAGCGTTCCGAATGGTGGGCGGAATCGCTGCGATTCTGAATCACGGCAAATCATGGGACACGTTTGTGATCCCCATTACTTTCAATAGGACCCCAAGTTCCGGAACTTCTTTTGGGCGTCAGGTGTCCCGTGGTCCTGTTTGCGTGCTTTTACTGCGATTCATTGGATTTCAGTCGTGGCAAAATCGTGCCGCAATTGGGGTGCTATTGAAAGTAATTTTGCAAATTTGTGTAAGATTGTGTTTTTCTATGTTGTAGAATTATCAACTTACCACCCAACTTTTTGCTCTTCACCCCTGAGGAAAGTTTTCAGCAACTAGAAATGCATCGGGTGTGGGGTCATCAGCTTAGAGTATGATTAATATTTATTGGTTGTTTTTTTTTAAATGTAATTATGTGTTTATAACATTTTGCTACACCATTGGGACACTGTTTGCTTAGTAGTCCCTCTGGTTTTAATGTATTCATGTGTATCTTTTGTTCTGTATTTGTTAATAAAATATTCATGTTTTTGATTTGTGTGTGGTGTTGGTAGTCACTTATAATCCCATTTATATAGGGAGATTTTTTTGTTTAATATTGAAAGTAGCGGGGATTGCAAGCGAATGCCATGGTGTGAGTGACCCCTTGAAATGCGTAGGCTTTGTAAACAATTTATCTTTGGAATAAACTTTTTGGATTTGAATATTACAGAGTGACACTTCAATTCCTAATTAACTCATACCTACCACATTCCAGGGTGATCGTGGGAAGGGAAATTGGGCTTTAAAGTGATATTAAACGCTCCCTGTAAAAATCAAAGAATACATGTAGCTGCATATGTTTATGTACGCTATATTGCCAAAAGTATTGGGATGCCTGCCTTTATACCAGTGCTTCTCAAGGCGCCCCAACAGGTCATGTTTTCAGGCTTGCCATTAGTTTGTAAAGGTGATTTGATCAGTGAAAATCAGTGGTAATTACCACAGCCATTTCATCTGAGGGAAATCCTGAAAACGTAACCTATTGGGGTTTATACACACATGAACTTTAATGGCATCCCAGTCTTAGTCTGTAGGGTTCAATATTGAGTTGGCCCACCCATTGCAGCTATAACAGCTTCAACTCTTCTGGGAAGGTTGTCCACAAGGTTTAGGAGTGTTTGACCATTCTTCCAGAAGTCCATTTGTGAAGTCAGGCACGGATGTTGGATGAGAAGGCCTAGCTCACAGTCTCAGCTCTAATTCATCCCAAAGGTGTTCAATCGGGTTGAGGTCAGGACTCTGTGCAGGCCAGTAAAGTTCCTCCACCCCAAACTCGCTCATCTATGTCTTTATGGACCTTGCTTTGTGCACAGGTGGGCAGTCATGTTGGAACAGGAAGGGCCCATCCCCAAACTGTTCCCACAAAGTTGGGAACATGAAATTGTCCAAAATGTCTTGGTATACTGACACCTTAAGAGTTTCCTTCACTGGAACTAAGGGGGCAAGCCCAACCCCTGAAAAACAACCCCCACACAATGATTTGGACCAGTGCACAAAGCAAGGTCCATAAAAACATGGATGAGCGAGTTTGGGGTGGAGGAACTTGACCTCAACCCGATACAACACCTTTGGGATGAATTTGAGAGGAGACTGCAAGTCAAGCCTCCTCATGCAACATCAGTGCCTGACCTCACAAATGCACTTCTGGAAGAATGGTCAAACATTCCCATAGACACACTCCTAAACCTTGTGGACCGCCTTCCCAGAAGAGTTGAAGCTGTTATAGCTGCAAAGGGTGGGCCAACTCAATATTGAACCCTACAGACTGGGATGCCATAAAATCCATGTGCGTGTAAAGGCAGGTGTCCCAATACTTTTGGTAATATATTGTATTTTTGCCTCCTGTCCCCTGTTTTGTGCCGTCTTTCCAACATTAGCAGCCTCTGAAAGTCGCAGTGTGCTGTTTCTGCCAGTAGAGTGCCCCTCTGGCCCTCGGTGTCTCCCTGGGGTCTTTCTGGATGTGTGCACTTCTGTTGCCTTGTGCGTTTTCGGGGATGCATGCATAGTAGGGTCGCTGGGGCTGTCCTGCTGGTGTGTTAATGTTCTCTTCTATGTGCGCTATTGAGCAGCGCAAGTGCAAAATGGAGCCCCTGGCTCTGCTTTACCCGGTGCCCACCGCTATGTGCCAACAGGACAATGCCGACATCCCCTACAGGGCATGCTCTGGCCTCTACTGCCACCCACAGGGCAAGCTCCTGATGGGAAGTTTGCAGAGGAAGATACAAGGAGAAGAAACAGAAGCACAGCACAAAAAACAAATACAAAAAAAACACTTGATACTCTTTAGTTGGGCCTGAATTTAAAGATACATTTTACTACAAAGGTTTTCTAATACTTTAAAGTATAACCAAAGGCAAACTTTATTTTGGATATAGTGGAGAGTGATTAGAACTCCTGTCTTTTTTTTTTTTTTTTTGCTGTCTGTGCCCCCATTATGGAGATTCTCTTTTTGCCCCATGGTGACCGTCATCACAGAGAGTAAAAGAAAATCACCAAATTTGGTTGTCACCAGACCAGGAACAGAGGAGTCTTGCAATGGTGACACTCGTTCTGGTGACAGCCAGTCATTCCATCCTCTCACTTCCTGTTTTGGCTATGGGGCAGGAAGTGAAGGAAAATTTTCCCAATGGCGGAAAAAAAAAAAAAACGACTGGGGTTATACCACTCTTACTTTAACCACTTGCTGACCAGCTGCAGTCATTATATTGCGGCAGGTCGGCTCTATTGCACGAATCGCCGTAGGTGTACGTTGCTTCATGTAGTAGATACAATGGGCACACGCGCATGGCTGGAGCTGACCCGCGTGGCCGCAATGTCCGCCGGCCACCAACGATCATTCCACAGAGAGCCAGAACAGGGATCTGTCAATGTAAACAAACAGATCCCTGTTCTGTCAGGGGAGTAGAGAGAGATCATCTGTACTTAGTGATCAGGAACAGCGATCTCTCTCCTCCTCCAGTCAGTCCCCTCCCCCCACAGTTAGAAACACCTCCCAGGAAACACACTTGACCCCTTGATCACCACTAGTGTTAACCCCTTCCCTGACAGTGACATTTATACAGTAATCAGTGAATTTTTATAATGATCTGTCTGCCACAATGTCGCAGTCCCGCAAAAATAAATAAATCGCTGATCACTGCCATGCCTATAAAAAAAAAAAAAAAAAAAAGTACAGTACAGACCAACAGTTTGGACACACCTTCTCATTCAAAGAGTTGTCTTTATTTTCATGACTATGAAAATTGTAGATTCACACTGAAGGCATCAAAACTATGAATTAACACATGTGGAATTATATACTGAACAAAAAAGTGTGAAACAACTGAAAATATGTCTTATATTCTAGGTTCTTCAAAGTAGCCACCCTTTGCTTTGATTACTGCTCCGCACACTCTTGGCATTCTGTTGATGAGCTTCAAGAGGTAGTCACCCGAAATGGCTTTCCAACAGTCTTGAAGGAGTTCCCAGAGATGCTTAGCACTCGTTGGCCCTTTTGCCAACACTCTGTGGTCCAGCTCACCCCAAACCATCTCGATTGGGTTCAGGTCCGGTGACTGTGGAGGCCAGGACATCTGGCGCAGCACCCCATCACTCTCCTTCTTGGTCAAATAGCCCTTACACAGCCTGGGGGTGTGTTTGGGGTCATTGTCCTGTTGAAAAATAAATGATGGTCCAACTAAACGCAAACCGGATGGAATAGCATGCCGCTGCAAGATGCTGTGGTAGCCATGCTGGTTCAGTATGCCTTCAATTTTGAATAAATCCCCAACAGTGTCACCAGCAAAGCACCATCACACCTCCTCCATGCTTCACGGTGGGAACCAGGCATGTAGAGTCCATCCGTTCACCTCTTCTGCGTCGCACAAAGACACGGTGGTTGGAACCAAAGATCTCAAACTTGGACTCATCAGACCAAAGCACAGATTTCCACTGGTCTAATGTCCATTCCTTGTGTTCTTTAGCCCAAACAAGTCTCTTCTGCTTGTTACCTGTCCTCAGCAGTGGTTTCCTAGCAGCTATTTTACTATGCAGGCCTGATTCACACAGTCTCCTCTTAACAGTTGTTCTAGAGATGTGTCTGCTGCTAGAACTCTGTGTGGCATTGACCTGTTCTCTAATCTGAGCTGCTGTTAACCTGCGATTTCTGAGGCTGGTGACTCGGATGAACTTATCATCCGCAGCAGAGGTCACTCTTGGTCTTCCTTTCCTGGGGCGGTCCTCGTGTCAGCCAGTTTCTTTGTAGCACTTGATGGTTTTTGTCACTGCACTTGGGGACACTTTCAAAGTTTTCCCAATTGTTCGGACTGACTGACCTTCATTTCTTAAAGTAATGATGGCCACTCGTTTTTCTTTACTTAGCTGCTTTTTTCTTGCCATAATACAAATTCTAACAGTCTATTCAGTAGGACTATCAGCTGTGTACTGTATCCTCCTCCTACACAACACAACTGATCGTCCCAACCCCATTTATAAAGCGTGAAATCCCACTTATTAAACCTGACAGGGCACACTTGTGAAGTGAAAACCATTTCAGGTGACTACTAGCTCATCAACAGAATGCCAAGAGTGTGTGAAGCAGTAATCAAATCTTTGAAGACCCTAGAGCAGTGATGGTGAACCTTGGCACTCCAGATGTTTTGGAACTACATTTCCCATGATGCTCAACTACACTGCAGAGTGTATGAGCATCATGGGAAATGTACTTCCAAAACATCTGGGGTGCCAAAGTTCACCATCACTGTCCTAGAATATGACATATTTTCAGTTGTTTCACCCTTTTTTGTTCAGTATATAATTCCACATGTGTTAATTCATAGTTTTGGTGCCTTCAGTGTGAATCTACAATTTTCATAGTTATGAAAATAAAGAAAACTCTTTGAATGAGAAGGTGTGTCCAAACTTTTGGTCTGTACTGTACAGTATATATATATATATATATATATATATATATATATATATATATATATATAAAAGATTTATTTTTATTTTTTATAATAATAATGCCATAAATCTATCCCCTATTTTGTAGATGCTTTAACGTTTGCGCAAACCAATCAATATAGGCTTATTCAGATTTTTTTTTTTTTTTTTACCAAAAACATGTAGAATACATATTGGCTTACATTTTTTACATTTGTTTTTTTTTTTGGACATGTATTATAGCAAAAAGTAAAAAATATATATATTTTTCAAAATTTTCGGTCATTTTTTGTTTATAGCGCAAAAAATAAAAAAACGGCAGAGGCGATCAAATATACATTTTGTTTGGGTACAATGTCGCACGACCACACAATTATCAGTTAAAGCGGTGCAGTGCTGTATCGCAAAAAAATGGTCCAGTCATTAAGAGGAGAAATCTTTCCGGTGCTTACGTGGTTAAATTGGATCTTGCAAAAATATAGGGAGGTGGTTATGGCAACACTGATTTCATATTTCCAGAATACAGGGACTGTTAACCACTTGCCGCCCGCCCTATTATAAATTGACGGTGGCAAAGTGGTTGCATAATCCTGACCGGACGTCATATGACGTGATCAGGATTATGAGCCGCTGCGCGCCCCCGGGGGCGCGCATCGCGGCGATCGTTGTTGCGGGGTGTCAGTCTGACACCCGGCAACTACGATCTCGGTAAAGAGTCTCCGATGGAGACTCTTTACCACCTGATCAGCCGTGTCCAATCACAGCTGATCACAGTGTAAATAGGAAGAGCCGGTGATCGGCTTTTCCTCACTCGCGTCTGTCAGACGCGAGTAGAGGAGAGCCAATCGGCTGCTCCTCTGACAGGGGGGGTCTGTGCTGATCGATTATCAGCACAGCCCCCCCGAGGATGCCCACACTGGACCACCAGGGACGCCACCAGACCACCAGGGATGCTAAGCAAAAGGTAATCCTCCCTAGACCACCAGGGATGCCAGTCAGCAAAATGGATGCCAATCAGTGCACATAATGGATGCCAATCAGTGCCCACAATGGGCATCACTGATTGGCATGCATTATTGTTTGGCACTGATTGGCATCCATTAGAACAGTATAACACCAATGCTGCCTATGAGTGCCCACCTGTGCCGCCTATCAGTGCCCACCTGTGCTGCCTATCAGTGCCCACCTGTGCCGCCTATCAGTGCCCACCTGTGCTGCCTATCAGTGCCCACCCATGCCCATCTGTGCCGCCTATCCATGCCCATCTGTGCCGCCCATCCATGCCAATCCGTGCCAATTTGTGCCACCTATCAGTGTCCATCCGTGTCGCCCATCCGTGTCGCCTGTCAGTGCCGCATGTCAGTGCCGCATGTCAGTGTCCATCAATGCCACCTCATCAGTGCCACTTCACTGGTGCCACATCATTGGTGCCCATCAGTGCCGCCTTATCAGTGCCCATCAGTGTAGCCCCATCAGTGAAGGAGAAAACGTACTTATTTACAAAGTTTTGAAACTGAAACAAAAAAAATCATTTTTTTTTCAAAATTTTCGGTATTTTTTTATTTGTAGCGCAAAAAATAAAAACCGCAGAGGTGATCAAATACCACCACAAGAAAGCTTTATTTGTGGGAAAAAAATGATAAAAATTTCATTTGGGTACAGTGTAGCATGACCGCGCAATTGTCATTCAAAGTGCGACAGCGCTGAAAGCTCAAAATTGGTCTGGGCAGGAAGGTGTTTAAGTGCCCGGTATTGAAGTGGTTAAAGGGGTTGTAAAGGTAAAAGTTTTTTCACCTTAATGCATTCTATGCATTAAGGTGAAAAAACATCTCATAGTGCCGGCGCCCCCAGCCCCACCCCCCGTTTTACTTACCTCACCCCTCAAAAGTCCTGCGCTCACCCCCGACGTCCTCTTCTCCGCTCAGCCTGGCCGCTGATTGGCTGGAGTGGATGGATTGAAGGCAGCGCAGCCATTGTCTCGCGCTGCTGTCAATCACATCAACTGATGCGGAGCGCCGGGGCCGTGTGATACAGCGAGCCGCATCACGGGAGTGCGCCCGCAGGTGCTTCTCACCATGCGAGGGCGCTCGCATGAACGTGAGAAGTACCTGCGGGAGGAAGCAGAGACCGCCGCTGAGGGACCCCAGAAGAGCAGGTTTGGGGCCACTCTGTGCAAAACGAGCTGCACAGTGGAGGTAAGTATAACATGTTTGTTATTTTAAGAAAAAATAAAATAAAATTACTTTACAATCCCTTTAAAGAGGAAGTAATCCCTGATGAGTTTACTTCCTCTTTCATTCCCTGCAAAGGCAAAGCATAATGGACTACTATGCATCGCATAGTAGTCCATTATGTGTCACTTACCTGACACAGGAGCCAGCGAAGTCACCGCTGTCCCCTGTAGTCCGCCGCATCCATCTTCTCGGTGTGTCTCGCTGCTCCACCGCTGTCATTCGGCGAAGCCGCGTTGATGTCACTCCCGCGCATGCGCACGGGATTCGAGACGCGCGGCATCTTCGTTATCGAGGATGCCACGCTCAGTGCGCCTGCGTGCCGCTGTCTACGGCGCATGCACCATAGACAGCGGTGGCTGTCTTCGGGCAAATATCTCCTAAACCGTATAGGTTTGGGAGATATTTCTTGGACCTACAGGTAAGCCTTAATCTAGGCTTACCTGTAGGTCAAAGTTGGTTGTAAGGGTTTACAACCACTTTAAGTTTGCAAAAGAAACATTAGATTTAAAAATTCCCTTTGCGACCAGCAGATGGCGCATTCTGTTTTGGTTCAGCCAGAGACATCGACGTTGATGCAGCAATGTATACAATTCATATATAGAAAGAGACTGTGAATGAGGGGTGAATGATGGGTCCCTTCTCTAATAATATTATTGGGCTCTTCTTGTTGCTATTTTAAAGGCAAAAATGGCCAGCTGGAAAATAATCCAAATAACCAGAAAACACTGGGAGGTTAGAGAATGAATGAATAGGTAGCGAATAACGAGGGCGTTATTATTTATGAACAATGTACATTCACCGGCCACTTTATTAGGTACACCTTGCTAGTACCGGGTTGGACCCCCTTTTGCCTTCAGAACTGCCCATTTCTTCCTGGCATAGATTCAACAAGGTGTTGGAAACATTATCAGAGATTTTGGTCCATAGTGACATGATAGCATAACGCAGTTCCTGCAGATTTGTCAGCTGCACATCCATGATGTGAATCTCCCGTTCCACCACATCCCAAAGGTGCTCTATTGGATGAGATCTGGTGAGTGTGGAGACCATTGAAGTACAGTGACCTCATGGTCATGTTCAAGAAACCAGTGGTGAGATGATTGGAGCTTTGTGACATGGTGCATTATCCTGCTGGAAGGAGCCATCAGAAGATGGGGACACTGTAGTCATAAAGGGATGGACAAGGTCAGCAACAATACAATACATGGTAGGTCATGGAGTTTAGACAATACTCAATTGGACTAAGGGGCCCAAAGTGTGCCAAGAAAATATCCCTCACACCATTACACCACCACCAGCCTGAACCGGTGATACAAGGCTGGATGGATCCATGTTTTCATGTTGTTTACACCAAATTCTGACCCGACCATCTGAATGTTGCAGCTGAAATTGAGAGTCATCAGACCAGGCAACGTTTTCTAATCTGCTATTGTCCAATTCTGGTGAGCCTGTTCGAATTGTAGTCTCGGTTTCCTGTTCTTAGCTGACAGTGTGGTCCTTCGCTGCTGTAGCCCATCTGCTTCAAGGGTTGATGTGTTATGTGTTCAGAGATGGTATTCTGCATACCTTGGTTGTAACAAGTGGTTATTTGATTTACTTTTGCCTTTCTATCATCTCAAACCAGTCTGCCCTTTCTTCTCTGACATCAACAAGGCATTTTACTCCCCACAACTGCCGCTCACTGGATATTTTCTCTTTTTCTGACCATTCTCTGTAAACCCGAAAGATGGTTGTGTGAAAATCCCAGTAGATCAGCAGATTTTTTCTTTTTAATACTCAGACCAGCCCGTCTGGCACCAACACCGATGGCACATTCAAAGTCAATTAAATCCCCTTGCTCAGTTTGAACTTTAGCACGTCGTCTTCACCACATCTAGATGCCCAAATGCATTGAGTTGCTTCCATGTGGTTGGCTGATTAGAAATTTGTGTTACCAAGCAATTAAACAGGTGTACCTAATAAAGTGGCCGGTGAGTGTATAATTGCCTGTAATAAATAAAACAAAAATCAATTTCAATACTCAGATTTCTCTGCGGTTTCTGTTGTTTTACATATACAAGTAAGTCTGACTGCGGTCGGAACACTGTGATTTGTATTGTACATAACAGATTGTTATAGTACATAACTACTTAAATTAATACAAGTATTAAATGCAAAAGTCTGCAAAAGATTGCACCCAGGTCATTCTTTGATTGCTAACAGCAGCACACTCGTATGCAAAAACGCAGGAAATTCACTATATTTGTGGATGCACAATGATTTTAACCACCTCAATACCGGGCACTTATACCCCCTTCCTGCCCAGGCCATTTTTCAGCTTTCAGCGTGGTCACACTTTGAATGACAATTGCGCGGTCATGCTACATTGTAACCATGTGACATTTTTATCATTTTCTTCACACAAATAGGCATTTCCTTTGGTAGTTTTTAATCACTCCTGATTTGTTTTTTTTAGGAAAAAATAAAGACCAAAAATTAGCTGGTACTGATGGGTGGCACTGATGGGTGGGCACAGATAGCTGGCACTGATGGGTGGGCACAGATAGGTGTCAGTGATGGGCAGCACTGATAGCCAGCACTGACTGGCATCACTAATGGCCACTGATTGCTGGCAGTGGTGGGCACACAGTTCCAGCACTGGTGCCACTTAATTGTAATCAGGGCACTGATGATCAGTGCCCTGATTACATCCCTAGATGTCCTCTGTGAGGAGATATCGCTGATTGGCTCTCCTCTCCTCGCTCTCTGTCAGTGTGAGGTAAGGAGCGCCGATTACTGGCGTCTCCATGTTTGCATGTGACCGGCTGTGTCCAATAACAGCCGATCTGGCTGGGGAGGGGTTAACATCAGGGGCCAACAAAGGGTTACATGTGTGCCTAGCTGGTGTTTTACTATACTGTGTAAGGTGCTTTTACTAGGGGAAGACATGGATCTTAGTCCCTGCTTTGCATAGACACGGGATCCAGGTCTCCCCTCCTGTCAGAATGCCAATATTGTTTACATGGGCAGATTGCGTTCTGCGTCTTTGGCTGATGATCGGTGGGTGCTGGCGGACAGATGCAGCATCCACCTAGGTAAGTATGAATGGGGGGGAAATTAAATACCCATACTTCTCTTTAAGATTAAAAAAAACGTCTGCCTTTAGAACCACTTTAAACAAACAAAAACTTTTTTTTATTGGGGGGGGGGGGGGGGGGGGCGCTCTATCAAAACCCAACACCAAAAAAATAATATTTTGCTCCTTATCAGTCTTTAGCTGTGGTGGCTGCATTTATGAAAGGCAAATTCACTTTGCACTGCAAGTGCACTTGGAAGTGCAGTCGCTTTAAATCTAAGGGGTAGATCTGAAATGAGGGGAAGCTCTGCTGATTTTATCATCCAATCGTGTGCAAGATAAAATGCTGTTTTTTTATTGTCCTGCTCTCTTCCAGGGGATTTTCGTTACATTGCTATATCTTGGATGATCACAGCCCAGATCTGGATTCATTACTTTTGATATATAGCCAAATATCTTATTCGGTGGCTACCTCTGACTGAGGGATTCCTATATTTTCTGATATGAACAGCCTATGGTTATATCCGGTCTTCTTCTATGAGTATTCACTTTGATACGGCATCCCCTGTTAGAAAGTATCATACCTAGACACTCCTGATCATTTATTCACAGGTGGTTCCTGGGTATTATTTGCCTGGTGATTCGCTCTGACCTCATTGCTCCACCTTGCTTTTTCCCCTTTGTTGGAAATTACTTTTTTGATCACTGATTGATTAATATGTGATTCCTTTTGCAGGATAGTGAGACCCCTTTCTCTTCTTTGCAACTACTGAACCCCAAATGTGTCCTGAGGAAGCGTACAATCATATCATTTATAGATTGTTTTTTGTATTTATGATTTTTATCAATGTTTCTTTCATGTCCCTGTTGTTTATAATATATATATATATATATATATATATATATATATATATATATATATATATATATATATATATATATATATATATATATATATATATATATATATATACACACACACACACTTTTTTTATTATTATTTCAATAAATGCTAATATTTTTGTATATTTCTACTGTTTGTTGTGCCTTTAAAGTCCGACCATAGGCTTTCCTTTTTTGGAATTATTTTTCTTTATTTCTTCATTTATTTTCATTGCATGTCCTCCTCGGATCTACAGCGACTTCCAGTGCAAAGTGGATTTTCCTTTAATAAATAACCCCTAATGTCTCACTGCTTGTGATTAGCGCTCCGCAGTGCCGACCTCCTGGCGGGCTCTGCACGTGCTGTTTGCGAATACGCTTGAGCCCATCCTTACTGGTGTGATATCACTCAATATACACAAAAAATAATAGCAACAAATTGTTTTATCAACCACAAAGATTACTACAAACGTGAAACAATGTCTGTATACGTGCCTGTGTACTGTCATTCAACATACACCAAAAAATGTATTGTTAGTGCTCATATGATTGCAGCAAATTGAATAAAAAACTAAATCGAAGCAAAAAGTCCCATATACTGTTCTCATATGCAGAGATCAACGGTAAAATGTTGAAAGACGTCTAATATATATCAATGTCCCATATAGAAAGATTAGCCTCTTACCGAATAGGATGGATCCCAATTACAGAGATCAAACTTGCTTTGTGGATAGGACCACGAAACATGTAAATGATTCTCCTGAGTAGCAAAGATCCAAATGTTTCAGAACTCAGGTCTTACAAGAACCAAAGGGTTGGGTTACTCCCATGAGCATGCAGCTCGTTTGTATCACAGTAATTGGCAGCTTAGGTGTCCCAGGTGTATGAATGAAACATTACATCCTCTGTATCTTTAAAGCTGTCTTCTAAGGATGAGCTCCAGCGTGTTCGCACAGCTCACGTGCAGAGCCTGCCAGGAAGTCGCACTGCGCTAATCACAGGTAAGGATGAGCTCAGGCGTGTTCACATGGTCCACGTGCAGAGCATGCCAGGAAGTTGGTGCACGCTGTGCTAATCACTGGCAGTGAGACATTGCCCCGATGTGTGGCTGCAGAGATCGGGCAATGTCTAACTGCCTGTGATTAGCGCAGTGCTGTCCCGAATTTCTGGCGGGCTCAGCACATGGAGTATGCGAACACGCCTGAGCTCATCCTTAATCACAGGCAGTGAGACATTGTCCCCATGCGCTGCTGCAGAGATCAGGACAATGTCTCACTGCTTGTGATTAGCGCAGCGCCAACTTCCTGGCGGGCTCTGCACATGGGCTGTGCGAACACGCCGCAGCTCATCCTTACTGTCTTCCAGCCACAATATTTTTATTTTTTTTAAAGTCAAACGCTGTAGCCACTGATTTTTAATAATGACACTTACCTGTCCAGGGAGCCTGGGATGTCGCCCCCCCCCCCCCCCAAGGCCGATCCATCCATTGGATTGGGTGCAGGTGCCCCCATTCCAACTAAGGGAAACCGGCAGTAGAGCCTTGCGGCTTCACTGCCGGTTTCCAACTGCGTGAGTCCTGCAGAGCTTTGTGAATGGCCAGCTTGTCTTCTGGGACACACACAGGTCCCAGAAGACAACGGGGGGTGCTCACTGAAGAATAGAATGCGACGTCCTGGCCCGCTGCCTGGCTGAATCGGAAGTACGCTTGTACTTCCAAAAAAAGGTACTAAAGGAGGAAAAAAAATTTTTTTTTCAATATCCAGAAACGAGGTGGTCTTTCGTTTAAGACAACCTCTCAAAAGTGGGTGGAACTCGGCTTTAAGGCTGCATTCACACCTGAGCATTTTCAGCTCATAAAATGCCTTAAAAACGCCTAACAAGCAAAATCTCATTCATTTCAATGACACCTGTTCACATCTCAGCACTTAGTTACCTGAAGCAAAATGCCTAAAAAAAAAAGGGCTTAAGCTCAAAAAACAACATGAGCTTTTTTTTGGGGGCAGATTACAGGCGTTTTTCTGCTTTTTACATTGGTGACCTGTACAAAATGGCGACAAACGTGTGTGACTTTGAAACGCTTAGGTCTGTTCACACCTAGGCGTTTTGTTTTCAGGCAGAAAGTCATGTGATTTTGCACAGGTCAAAAGATGTAAAAAAGAAGAAAGTGCTTGCAGGGGCGGACTGAGAACTCATGGGGCCCCCGGGCAATAGGAGATTATGGGGCCCCCAGGCAATCAGAGGTTATGGGGCCACATAGTATACACAAACACACACACACAGTATACAATCACACACACAGTACACACAGACATGTTTCTATTGGCTGAGAAGGTACTGGAGAGGTGGGGCAGCTATAATCTCAGGATTTACATAATGTCCCTGGTTTTACTGAGGCTGGCAACCCTGATGGGGCCCCCTAGTGGCACGGGGCCCTCGGGCAGTGCCCGAGTAGCCCAATGGTCAGTCCGCCCCTGAGTGCTTGTAATCTGCCAAAAAAAAAAAGAAGCTCCTGTACTTTTTTGAGCTTCAGATGACAAAACGCTCAGATGTGAACAGGGGCCATTGAAATGAATATGATTCGTCTTGTTGGGCATTTTTTTTAGAGCTGAGGCTTACAGCAACAAAAAACACCCAAATAGTAAGAATGCAGCTTGAAATGGGACTCCAATGTTGGAAAATCATATAGATAGGAAAGAAAAAAAGCCAATCGGAGAAGCCTTACAATGCCACCTAACTGTCTTGACAAGTGATATCGCCGCCAGATATATATGTTTAATGCTTGAAGTTTTCAGCCGTGCTGCGAGTGTAACTTTTTTAAGCTTTTAATACATTTGTGTGTGTTTTTACACTATGAGGCTTTTTTCTTTACTATCTATATGATTTTCCAACATTGGAGTCCCATTACAAAGATACAGAGGATGTAATGTTTCATTCATACACCTGGGACACCCAAGCTGGCAATTACTGTGATACAAACGAGCTGCATGCTCATGGGAGTAACCCAACCCTTTGGTTCTTGTAACACCTGAGTTCTGAAACATTTGGATCTTGGCCAATCGGGAGAATCATTTACATGTTAGGGGGTCATATCCACAAAGCAAGTTTGATCTCTGTAATCGGGATCCATCCTATCTGGTAAGAGACTAATCTTTCTATATGGGACATTGTGATATATATTATGCCTTGTACACACAATCGGATTGTTGGCCAACAAAACCGTGAAATTTTGTCCGAAGGGCGTTGGCCCAAACTTGTCTTGCATACACACGGTCACACAAATGTTGGCCAACAATTACGAACATAATGATGTACTACGTGGTTTTTCAGCTCTTTAGCGCCACCCTTTGAGCTCCTTCTGCTAATTTTGTGTTAGTAGAAGTTTGGTGAGTGTTGATTCGCGGTTTTCTTTTTGTGTTTTCCATTTTGTGCTTTTCAGTTAATTTCTGAACAGCACGTACGACGGGACGGAAAATACGACGTCCTATACACTGCATTACAACTTTCGGCGTGTAAATCCTTTCTGAGCATGCGCGGAACTTAGTTTGACGAACAAGCCTACACACGAGGGGACTGTTCGCTGAAACCAAGTTTCAGCGGACAGTTTTTCGGAAATTCCGAAAAACCTTGTTCAGCAAACTGTTCGCTGAAACTGTCCGCTGAAAGCCCACACACGGGCGGACTGTCCGCCGAAACACTGTTCAGCGGACAAAGTTGGGCGAACAGTCCCCGCGTGTGTACGCGGCCTAAGTTCTATTGGCAGATAGCATGTCTAATTGTATTTGTTTTCTTTTTAATGCACAATAAAATAAATTGTGTAGAATAATACTTGGCTATGTGTTTTATTTCAAATGACAGTTTGGGAGTAGGCGGTTACATTTAAAAAAAATACAATGTAAAATTGACAAGAGACACCAACATAGTTGTATCTTAGATCCAAACTACGGGATAATGGTGTTGTGGTAATTTGCAGGAAAAAAAATAAAAAAGCCTTTGAAAATTTAGTTTGCAATAACTCCATCAGTATCACCAGCAAAGCAGCTTCATTATTATCCCATTAAAAAAGAAGAGAAATGTGCGCTGCATTTGGAGATTTCATAATTTGCCACATCACCAATGTTAAAGGGGTTGTAAAGGTAAATGTTTTTTCACCTTAATGCATTCTATGCATTAAGGTGAAAAAACATCTCATAGTGCCTGCGCCCCCCAGCCCCCCCGTTTTACTTACCTGACCCCTCGAAAGTCCCGCGCTCGCCCCCCGATGTCCTTTCCACCGTTCAGCCTGGCCGCTGATTGGCTGGAGTGGATGGATGGAAAGCAGCGCAGCTATTGGCTCGTGCGGCTGTCAATCACATCCACTGACGCGGAGCGCTGGGGGGCGGGGCCGTGTGATACAGCGAGCGGCTGTATCACGGGAGTGCGCCCGCAGATGCTTCTCACCATGTGAGGGCGCTCGCATGAACGTGAGAAGTACCTGCGGGAGGAAGCAGAGACAGCCGCTGAGGGACCCCAGAAGAGCAGGTTCGGGGCCACTCTGTGCAAAACGAGTTGCACAGTGGAGTAAGTATGATATGTTTGTTATATAAAAAAATCACTTTACAATCCCTTTAATTCTCCATTACGAACGCCAGTGCACCTGTGGACTGGACCCCTTTACATTACACAGCCCCTCGCAGCTCTAGACACCTATTAAAATGGTTGCAGCCAGATTCAGTGGAGGGAGATTTCTTCAGCATATTTGGCAGGTACAGAATCGCAGTGTATATATAAAATAATATTCAAAGTGGTTGGAGGGAAGCTTCAGAATGGCAGATATATATTTTTTACACATTATGTGAATAGACTGTAGTTCCTCTTTAACAACACTGTAATTATTTGTAAACATGACTTTATTATTATTATTATTATTATTATTATTTAAATGTTATCTCATGATACAAAAATATTTATTCTAATATCACCAGCAGATGGCATCAGCAGGCCATATAGTGCATTGCTGTTCTGATCTGCTGAAATACTGCATTTGGTTATCTGGTTATTATTATTACCATGAAACAATTAAAATACAGTAATTATTATTATACAGGATTTATATAGCGGCAACAGTTTGCGCAGTGCTTTACAATATGAGGGCAGACATTACACTTTCAATACAAATCAATACAAGAGGGATCAGAGGGCCCTGCTCATTAGAGCTTACAATCTAGAAGGGACCTATAGAAACTATAGTTTGTAATTTATGACTGACGAACCTAAAGGGCCAGTCCACTGAAAAGTGTTATTTTAGTTTCAGGTGGAGCCTGGTGTATTCTGTATGTAGGTATAGAATTATATGCACTACCACTTAATCTAAGACTTCCATACACACTATTCGATTTTCTGCAGATTTTCGTCTTCAGATTTACCAAAACCATATAATAGGAGGTTCAAACCTTAATGCCCTGTACACACGATCGGACATTCCGACAAGAAAATCCTGGGATAAATTTGAGCACCTGCTCTCAAACATTTGTGTGCGGAAATTCCGATAGCAAATGTTCGATGGAGTATAGTATACACGCGGTCGGATTTTCCAACAACAAGCTGACATCCCGCATTTGTTGTTGGAAATTCCAACCGTCTGTCGCGGCATAATGCCGCATACAGACGGTCAGACATTCCGACAACAAAATCTTGGGATTTATTTCCAACAGATGCTGGCTCAAACTTGTCTTGCATACACGGTCACACAAATCTTGTCAAAAATTCCAAACGTCAAGAACGCGGTGACGTACAACATGTACGAAGAGCCGAGAAATGAAGTTCAATAGCCAGTGCGGCTCTTCTGCTTGATTCCGAGCATGCGTGGAAATTTGTGTGTTGGAATTGTCTACACACGATCGGAATTTCCGACAACGGATTTTGTTGTTGGAAAATTTGAGATCGAGATCTCAAATTTTTGTTGTTGGAAATTCGGACAAAAAATGTCCGATGGAGCCTGCACACGGTCAGAATTTCCGACAACAAGCTCACATTGAACATTTGTTGTCGGAAATTCCGATCGTGTGTATGCGGCATAAGAGTTTAAATTTGTATGCAATCAGGCAGGCTCTTGCACTACATGGTTTTGGTAAATCTGAAGACAGCAATCTGCAGAAAATCTAATGCCCCGTACACACGGTCTGTTTTTCCGACAACCAAATCCGTCAAATTTTTTATTTTTTATTTTTTTCGACCGTTTTTTGGCCCAAGCTTGTCTTGCATACACACGGTCGCACAAAGATGTCAAAAAATCTGATCGTTCAGAACAAGGTGACATAAAACACGTAGGACGGGACTATAAAGAGGGCAGTAGCCAATAGCTTTCGTCTTGTAATTTATTCTGTGCATGCGTGGCACTTTGTCCGTCGGAATTTAAACGATCGGATTTTGTTGTCGGGAAATTTTAGATCCAGCTCTCAAACTTTGTGTGTTGGAAATTCCGACGGAAAAAGTCAGATGGAGCCCACACACGGTCGGATTTTCCGACAACAAGATCCGATTGCACATTTTCCGTCAAAGTCCGACCGTATGTACAGGGCATACTAGTGTGTATGGAGTCTATGAAATAGGGAGCAGCTGCTCACAACTTAGGCCCCTTTCACACGGGGTGGATCAGTAATGATCCGCCCCGTGATGATCCGCTCGCTCAGCGGGGTTTGCTCCGTTGTCCCCGCTGAGCCGGCAGTGGACAAGGGCGGTCTCCGCACACTGTGCAGGGACCACCCTGTCAGCTCTCCGCTCTCCTCTATGGGGATCGGATGAGCACGGACCGTCTGCCCGTGTTTTCTGCCGATCTGCTCTGCAGACGGATAGAAAAATAGGATTTTCCTCCGTCTGCAGAATCGGACTGTTGCGGAGGCGGACAATAGCGGGTGCCTGCGGATGCTCATCCGCAGACACCCGCTGTCCCATGGGGATGCATTTATGTCCGTATTTCATCCACAAATGGATGGATGAAATACGGACATGCTGTCCGCATGTGTGAAAGGGGCCTAATGATGTGTCCCCCACATCTAAAATTCAATTGTTTACAAATTTGATGTGTCGCTGTGCTTCAAAATGAAAAGAATATTAAAACTACTTAAAGAATTGCAAACGGCAATATTACATGTGTCTGATCTCTGAAGGTAGTGATTGAATAACGTGAATAATAATAATAAATTCTCTACTAAGTTTGTACTCAAAGTGCCAGCGCCGCAACAAACTTTGCAAAATAACAATAATATTTAAATTTTTTTATCACAATCCAACATTAAAATAATACCCTGACTGGTTTGTTTTTATGAGTCACCTGTAATAACACAAATAAAAATAATATTATCTTATCCAAAATTAAAATAATTTGAATGTATGATTTATTATTTTAATGTTGGTGATAACACAAATAAAAAATAATATTCTTATGTTGTATTTTGCACACTTGTTTGTTGTTGCAGCACTGGCACTTTGTGTGCAAACTCAATACATCATCTATTATTATTATTATTATTATTATTATTATTCACATTATTCAATATCTACCTTGAGAGATCAGACACATGTAATATTGCTGTTTGCAATTCTTTATGCAGTTTTATTATTATTTTTCATTTTGAAGCACAGCGCTACTTCAAATGTGTAAACCATTGGTGGATTCTGTAGTAGTGAGCTTTCCCTGATATAAAATCCATGATCTGTTCCCACCTACCTGGGAGATTTATATCTTCTCGCACACCTTTTGTGTGTTTTTAGCTTTACAGTATAAAATAAATTAAAATTCCAGCAGGGGGCATAAGAGCCCCTCATAATGGCCACAGCAGGTGTGCAGCCCTTAAAACGTATTAGCTCACTAATAAAGTCCCCAGAGATAGGGGGAAAAAAAAAAACTGTCAAGTGGTTTAGCGGTTTTACACGACCGCCATATGATTTTGTCCTGATTTTCAGTGCAATTATGCAGTGCGACTTTGATGTAACTTTGGTTGCATTATGGATGCGGTTTGCATATTCTGTGGCGCCAAATGTAAATTGTATTGAATTAGCACAGGAACCTTTTCCAAAATCAAATTGTTGCGGAGACGTATGGATATGAGCAGGCACCATTGAAAGCAATGTGAGTTCCTTTGTCATGCGATTCATGCAGGTCACGTCTGAAATCGCACTAATGTGAACCAGGCCTTAGGCTGGATTCACACCTATGCATTTTTAGTGCTTTTTGCATTTTACAGGTTTTTATTACCTTTTTTATGATCCATTATTTTTCACTTATTTTAAATGCTCAAGTTGTGGTTGGAGGCATTGAAAGAAGCCAAAGTGCACTGGCTGGGTGCTGATAAAGATCAGCTTTTATCCAAATGGACATACCTCCCAACTATCTGAGATGGGGAATGAGGGACACCTATTAGCAAAAGTATGTAGGCATAGGACACGCCCCCCCCTTAAAGGAGAATTGTACGGAAAAAAATGGATTGGTTAACCAACAAGTGCTTTTTAACACTACTATTCTGTTATATTGGCTTTTAGTATTTAAAAATGCTGCAATTTAGAAATCAGATGAAAGGTTTTAGCGCTGGAAAACGTTTTTTGATAGATAAATAGTGCATTTTATATACATCAGACCAAAATGACTGACAAATGAGGGACAGAGGGACATTGTTCCAAATCAGGGACAGTCCCTCGAACTCAGGGACAGTTGGGAGCTATGGTATGGTTGGTTTTGCTGTAACTGCTTAAAATGTCTGGAGTGATTACCCAGAAAAGCCTCTTCTGTGCACCTCTCTGATTGGGTTTCACTTTAATATTGAGCCTACTGAACTCCTCCATTCGCTTTCAGCTACTTCCTATCCACATACACTTGTTTAGCTGTTTTGGATCATCTTACTAAGGCTGGCCATACATTATACCATTTTCTTCTATAGATTTACCAAAACCATATAATATGAGGTCAAATCTGAACACTTTCAGTTTGTGTGCAATCAGGCAGGCCCTTCTACTACACAGTTGAAGGTAAATCTAAAGGAAATTGAATAAGAAAATTGTACGGGGTATGGCCAGCTTAACAGCAGAACACACTTACATAATGTTTTCTCTTTTTCGGACCCTTCACTGTAAACCTGAGAGATGGTTGTGTGTGAAAATCCCAGTAGATCAGCAGATTTTTGAAATGCTCAGACTAGCCCGTCTGGCACCAACAACAATGCCACGTTCACAGTCACTTAACCACTTGGGTACCGCGCTATTGCCGAATGACGGCATTAGCGCGGACCTAGATTTCTGGGACTACGTCTATTGACGTCGTCCCGGTTACGAGCGGCCTGCGCGCCCCCTGAGGGGCGCGCGCGGCGCGCTCTGTGATCGGCGAGTCCGTGAGACTCGCCTGATCACCGATCCGTGTAAGGGGTCGATCCCGACCCCTTATCACGTGATCAGCTGTCAGCCAATGACAGCTGATCATGTGATAGAACGCGAGGAGAAAAAAAAGCCGATCACCGGCGGCCGTGATCGGGACATCAGTCCCGATCACGGCCAGCAATGCAAGGCACCACATGCCACCTGCCAGTGCCCACCTGCCTCCCGCAGTGCCATCCTGAAGTATAACTAAAAGAAAAAGTAAGTGCCCACAGTGCCACCCACAGTGCCACCCACAGTGCCACCCAATCTGCCTCAAAGGTGCTGCACCCCAGTGCCGCCCATCAGTGCCCAGCAGTGCCGCCCATCAGTGCCCAGCAGTGCCGCCCATCAGTGCCCAGCAGTGCCACCTATCAGAGCCACCTATCAGTGCCCATCAGTCCCATCTATCTGTGGTACCTATCAGTGCCCATCCGTGCCACTTATCCGTGCCACCCATCCGTGCCATCTTATCTGTGCCCATCTTTGCCCATCGGTGCCGCCTTATCTGTGCCTATTAGTGCCGCCTTAACTATGCCTATCAGTGCCCACCAGTGCAGCCTATCAGTGCCCACCAATGCAGCCTATCAGTGCCGCCTTATCAGCGCACTTCAATGAAGGAGAAAAATGACCCGTTTGCAAAATTTTATAACAAACTATTAAAACATGATTTTTTTTTTTTTTTGCATCTTTTTTTGTTTGTTTAGCAAAAAATAAAACTCCGAGCTGTAACTAAATACCACCAAAAGAAAGCTCTATTTGTGGGAAAAAAATGATAAATTTCATTTGGGTACAGTGTTGTATGCCCGCGCAATTGTCATTCAAAGTGCATCAGCGCTGAAAGCTGAAAATTGGTCTGGGACTGAGGGGGGTTTAAGTGCCCAGTAAGCAAGTGGTTAAAGAGGAAGTAAACCCTGATGAGTTTACTTCCTCTTTCATTCCCTGCAAAGGCAAAGCATAATGGACTACTATGCATCGCATCGCAGTCTATTATGTGTCACTTACCTGACACAGGAGCCAGCAAAGTCACCGCTGTCCCCTTTAGTTCCGAGCGTCCATCTTCTCTGTGGGGTCTCACAGCTCCGCCGCTGTCATTCGGCGAAGCCGTCAGTCCCGCGCATGCGCACGGGAGCCGACACGCGCGGCATCTCCGTCGTTGAAGATGCTGCGCTCAGTGCGCCTGCACGCCGCTGTCTACTGCGCATGCGCCATAGACAGCGGTGCCTGTCTTCGGGCAAATATCTCCTAAACCGTGTAGGTTTAGAAGATATTTCTTGGACCTACAGGTAAGCCTTAATCTAGGCTTACCTGTAGGTAGGGATGAGCCAAACACCCCCCGGTTCGGTTCGCACCAGAACTTTCGAACGGACCCCAAATTCGTAAGAACGTTTGAACCCCATTGAAGTCTATGGGACTCGAAACGTTCGAAATTAAAAGTGTTAATTTTAACGGCTAATATGCAAGATACTGTCCTAAAAAGGGTTTGGGGACCTGCCTCCTGCCCCAGGGGACATGGGTCACTGCAAAAAAAACTTTTAAAAACGGCCGTTTTGGCGGGAGCACTGATTTTAATGACGATTAAAATGAAAAAAAAAAAAAGTGAAATATTCATTTAAATATGGTGCCTGGGGGGTGTCTGTAGTATGCCTGTGAAGTGCCACGTGAACAGTCCCTGCACAAAATGACATTTAACGGAAATAACATAATTTAAAGCTGCTTGCGGT
Source organism: Lithobates pipiens (assembly GCF_037356315.1). NCBI lineage: Eukaryota > Metazoa > Chordata > Amphibia > Anura > Ranidae > Lithobates > Lithobates pipiens. Next base: position 77,799,672 of record NW_027507784.1, on the reverse strand, counting down.
TTTAATGTTATATCTGGTTCCTGCAATATGGTTGAAAATCATTGAGAAACATGGCATGGGTAGCCCTCCCTGCCCATTACCAGCCCCTTTGGGTCTTGTACGCATATTAAAGGGAACCCCGTACCCATATTAAAAAAAAGGAAATGCGTGTGGCCCCCAGGCCCTATATACTCAGAACAGCAGTATACAGGCGGTGCAAAGAAGACAGGGACTGTGTAGGTTTGTTGTGTTAAGTTGAATCTGTTTGTAATTTTCAACTGGTACATTTTTAAAGTGTAGCTCCAGTCAAAAAAACTATTTTTAAGCTTTTTGGAAAACATAGGGAAGGGTTATCACCCCTGTATAATTTATTTTGCTGTCCGTCTTTTTCAGAGCACGCAGACAGCATGCACAATCTCCTAACACTGACTGAGAGCTCTATTTAAAACTAGCAAGATATTTAGCTAGATAGGTGGATATAGCGGTGTATACTGCGTTCAGAGCACGCAGACAGCACGCACAATCTCCTAACACTGACTGACAGCTCTATTATAAAAGATAGATATATCGCTGGATATATAGGTGAATATAGTGGTGTATACTGCGGTCAGGGCACGCAGACAACAACCACTACAGAAGAGCAAGAACAAAAAATCGGCCGATAACAATCGGTGTATACTGTGTTGAAGGTACACAGAACACCCATGAACTGCTACAGATGCCAACACACTACACAAGGCCGCCGCGCTGGCGGCCTTATATAGTGTGGGGCGTGTACTACACAGCCTGAGCTATGATTGGCCACAGGCATCCTGCCTGTGGCCAATCATGGCTCTCCTCGCTGCCGGCGCTGTGATTGGCCAAGCATGCGGGGTCACAGTGCATGCTTGGCCAATCATGAGCCAGCAATGCACTCCACCATCGCAGTGCATTGTGGGCTGTGAGCGCCACACGAATTTGGTGCGAACGGCCCATAACGTTCGGAATTCGCCGAACGGGCGAACAGCCGATGTTCGAGTCAAACGTATGTTCGACTCGAACGCGAAGCTCATCCCTACCTGTAGGTCAAAGTGTGTTGTAAGGGTTACAACCACTTTAAATCCCCTTTCTTCCCAATTCTGATGCTCATTTTGAACTTCACCTAGATGCCTAAATACATTTGGTTGCTGCCATGTGATTGGCTGATTACCAATTTGTGTTACCAAGCAATTGAACAGGTACTTAATAATGTGGCCTGTGTGTGTGTGTGTGTGTGTGTGTGTGTGTGTATATATATGTGTGTATATGTGTGTGTGTGTGTGTGTATATATATATATATATATATATATATATATATATATAATGACATATAGAGACACACTATATTACCAAAAATATTGGGACGCCTGCGTTTGCACACACATGAACGTTAATGACATCCTAGTCTTAGGCCGCGTACACACGCGCGGACTGTTTGCCCAACCTTGTTCGTCAAACAGTTTCGGCAAACAGTCCGCTCAAAATTTGCATGAGCGGACTTGCCCACACATGAGCGGACTGTTTGACGAACAAGGTTGGGCAAACAGTTCGCTCAACTTTTGAAATGAACGGACTCGCCCACGTAAGGAGGAGGCAAATCCGCCCATTTCGAGCGCGTGTACAGGTAGGCGGGGCCCGCGAAGGAGACTTTGCGGGCTCCGCCGCCTGGAATGGGCTTAAAGGGGAACCCCAACGCCGAAAAAAATCGGCGTGGGGGTTCCCCCAAAGTCCACACCAGACCCTTGTCCGAGCACGCTACCCGGCCGGCCAGGAAAGGGGGGCGAGCGAGCGCGCCCCCCCTACTGAGCCGTACCAGGCCGCGTGCCCTCAACATGGGGGGGTGCCTTGGGGAAGGGGGGGCCGCGCGGCCCCCCCACCCCAAAGCACCTTGTCCCCATGTTGATGAGGACAAGGGCCTCTTCCCGACAACCCTGGCTGTTGGTTGTCGGGGTCTGCGGGCGGGGGGCTTATCGGAATCCGGGAGCCCCCTTTAAGAAGGGGGCCCCCGGATACCGGCCCCCCACCCTATGTGAATGAGTATGGGGTACAATGTACCCCTACCCATTCACCTGTGAAATAAAGTACAAAAAAAAACACAACACAGGGAAAAAATATTTTATTGCACAGCTCCGGGGGTCTTCCGTCTTCGGGGGTCTTCTCGCCGGACTCCTCCGCTATCTGTGTGTAGCTCTTTTACTAGCGGAGGAGTCCGGCTTTCTTCCTCCCCGCCGCCGGCCTCTTCTCCCGACTTCGGGGGTCTTGTCCCCCTCTTCGGTTCTTCTGCCGGGCCACCGCGCCTTCTTGTAGCTCTTTTACAGGCGGTGGCCCGGTCTTCTGTCGCCGCTGCCTTCCGTTCTTCTGTCGCCGCCTTCGGTTCTTCTGCCGGGCCACCGCGCCTTCTTGTAGCTCTTTTACAGGCGGTGGCCCGGTCTTCTGTCGCCGCTGTCGTCGCCGCCGCCGCCGCCTTCCGTTCTTGTTCTTCTTCTTCTTCTTCTTCTTCTTCTTCTTCTCCAGGCGATGTTGACACGTCGCTCCCTCCGGCCGGAATGCCAGAGCCGCGCTGTGCGGTCACTTATATAGTGACAATGGGGCGGGGTCACATGGTATATGTCACATGGGTTGGTCACATGGGTTGATGTCACATGGGGACTATGACATCGTAAGGGGGCGGGGTCACCATGTGACCAACCCATGTGACATATACCATGTGACACCGCCCCATTGTCACTATATAAGTGACCGCACAGCGCGGCTCTGGCATTCCGGCCGGAGAGCTCGTCGAGTCAACATCTCCAGGAGAAGAAGAAGAAGAAGAACAAGAACAAGAAGAAGAACAAGAACGGAAGGCGGCAGCGGCGGCGGCGGCGGCGGCGGCGACGACAGCGGCGACAGAAGACCGGGCCACCGCCTGTAAAAGAGCTACAAGAAGGCGCGGTGGCCCGGCAGAAGAACCGAAGAGGGGGACAAGACCCCCGAAGTCGGGAGAAGAGGCCGGCGGCGGGGAGGAAGAAAGCCGGACTCCTCCGCTAGTAAAAGAGCTACACACAGATAGCGGAGGAGTCCGGCGAGAAGACCCCCGAAGACGGAAGACCCCCCGGAGCTGTGCAATAAAATATTTTTTCCCTGTGTTGTGTTTTTTTTTGTACTTTATTTCACAGGTGAATGGGTAGGGGTACATTGTACCCCATACTCATTCACATAGGGTGGGGGGCCGGTATCCGGGGGCCCCCTTCTTAAAGGGGGCTCCCGGATTCCGATAAGCACCCCGCCCGCAGACCCCGACAACCAACGGCCAGGGTTGTCGGGAAGAGGCCCTTGTCCTCATCAACATGGGGACAAGGTGCTTTGGGGTGGGGGGGCCGCGCGGCCCCCCCTTCCCCAAGGCACCCCCCATGTTGAGGGCACGCGGCCTGGTACGGCTCAGGAGGGGGGGCGCGCTCGCCCCCCTTTCCTGGCCAGCCGGGTAGCGTGCTCGGACAAGGGTCTGGTGTGGACTTTGGGGGAACCCCCACGCCGATTTTTTTCGGCGTTGGGGTTCCCCTTTAAGCCCATTCCAGGCGGCGGAGCCCGCGATGTCTCCTTCGCGGGCCCCGCCTACCTGTACACGCGCTCGAAATAGGCGGACTTTCCGAGCGGGAACAGTCCGCTCATTTCGAAAGTACAGCGGACAGGCCCACACACGGGCGGACTGTTCGCTCAAACACAGTTTCAGCGGACAGTTTTTCGGAATTTCCGAAAGACTTTGTCCGTCCAACTGTCCGCTGAAACTGTCCGCTGAAAGCCCACACACGAGCGGACTGTCCGCCCAAACACTGTTCAGCGGACAAGGTTGGGCGAACAGTCCGCCCGTGTGTACGTGGCCTTAGTCGTATGAGTATAGCTGCTAAACCAAGCCCTCTTGGACTAGTACTCGGGATTAAAAAAAACAAACGCCTCCTCTGTGCTTTTTGTTTTTCAGATATCTACTAGATTTCTCCTTCTGAGGGCTTCATCAGAGGAGCATACCAGAAGGATTCTCTCACACTTTCTGTTGATGGGCTGCATTATATTGAGACTTTATGGCAGCACTCTGAGCGCTGGAGGCGTTTGTGTTTTTTATACCTAGTACTAGTCCAAGAGGGCTTGGTTTAGCAGCTATACTCATAGAAAAAGGTTCACCTTAAAGCAGAGTTCCACCCACATTTTTCACTCCTCACCATGCAGCACTAATGTGCATCCTTAACCACCTTCAGACCGGACCATTTTGCTGGTAAATGACCAGAGGTCTTTTTACAATTTGGCACTGCGCTGCTTTAACTGGTAATTGCGCGGTCATGCAATGTTGTACCCAAACAAAATTTGCGTCCTTTTCTTCTCACAAATAGAGCTTTCTTTTGATGGTATTTGATTGCCTCTGCGATTTTTATTTTTTGCGATATAAACGTAAAAAGACCGCAAATTTTGAAAAAAAATGATATTTTCTACTTTTTGTTATTAGAAAAATCCAATAAACTCAATTTTAGTCATACATTTAGGCCAAAATGTATTCAGCCACATGTCTTTGGTAAAAAAAAAGTCAATAATTGTATATTTATTGGTTTGCGCAAAAGTTGTCACATCTACAAACTAAGGTACGTTTTCTGGAATTTACGCAGCTTTTAGTTTACGACTGCCTATCTCATTTCTTGAGGTAGGTGGCATGTTGAGCCCATTGATAAGTGGCATGTTGAGCCCATTGAATATTTTATTTTTTTGCCTCAAGCGATTGAATAATGACAAAAAATTTTTTTTTATTTTTTTTTCACAAAGTTGTCACTAAATGATATATTGCTCACACATGCTATGGGCATATGTGAAATGACACCCCAAAATAAATTCTGCTGCTTCTCCTGAGTACGGGGATACCACATATGTGGGACTTTTTGGGAGCCTAGCCGCGTACGGGGCCCCGAAAACCAAGCACCGCCTTCAGGCTTTCTAAGGGCGTTACAGTTTTGAAGGCCATAAAATGCCAAGATGGCACAAACCCCCCCCAAATTACCCCATTTTGGAAAGTAGACACCCCTAAATTTAGGGGTACACTAGTGAGACTAGGTGTTAAATGGCGGGTGCCCTGAAACTATAAAAAAAATAACTAACCAACCAGCGTCACCTGTAACAGTTATATGGTGATCACTGGTGAAAGGGTTAACTAGGGGGCAATCAGGGGGCTTTATGCGGTAGTATATGGGGGTCCCTGGCGCTATAAAAAGCTGCGGCGAACCTAAATACCTACCTGCCTAACTAGCGTCACCTGTGACACTAATACAGCGATCAGAAAAACGATCGCTTATTAGGCTGGGTTCACACTGGAGCGATGTGGGAACGCCACGAATGCGCGGCGGGTTCCCGCATCACATGCCTCCCGGCGGCAGTTCACACTGCCCTATGCGAACTGCTGGGAGTGTCGGTGAAATGTTAATGACACCCCCAGATCAGTTCGCATATCGCAGTGCGATCTGCAAACTCGGATCGCATGGTGTGAACACCCATGCGATCCGATTCTGCTGCGGACCAAAAAAAGGGTCCCGTGCGAGTTTGCGGCGGGTGCGACACGAATTCAGCCATACTATCTGTATGGCTGAACTCGAATCGCACAGAGATCGGATGTGATTTGCACTGCAGTGCGGTGCGAATCACATCCGTTCTCATAAACCGCTGCAATGTGAACCCAGCCTTAGTGACACTGGCGACGGGGGGTGATCACGGGGTTAAACCTTTATTGGGGGGGTTAGGGGGGTACCTTAGAACTAAAGGGGGCTAACTCTAACTGCCCTAACAGTTAGTACAGTCACAAATGACACCCGCCGGGTGATCAGGGGGTTAAACCTTTATTAGGTAATAAATGGCGGGTGCCCTGAAACTATAAAAAAATAACTAACCAACCAGCGTCACCTGTAACAGTTATATGGTGATCACTGGTGAAAGGGTTAACTAGGGGGCAATCAGGGGGCTTTATGCGGTAGTATATGGGGGTCCCTGGCGCTATAAAAAGCTGCGGCGAACCTTAATACCTACCTGCCTAACTAGCGTCACCTGTGACACTAATACAGCGATCAGAAAAATGATCGCTTATTAGACTGGGTTCACACTGGAGCGATGTGGGAACGCCACGAATCCGCGGCGGGTTCCCGCATCACATGCCTCCCGGCGGCAGTTCACACTGCCCTATGCGAACTGCTGGGAGTGTCAGTGAAATGTTAATGACACCCCCAGATCAGTTCGCATATCGCAGTGCGATCTGCAAACTCGGATCGCATGGTGTGAACACCCATGCGATCCGATTCTGCTGCGGGCCAAAAAAAAGGGTCCCGTGCGAATTTGCGGCGGGTGCGGCGGGTGCGACACGAATTCAGCCATACTATCTGTATGGCTGAACTCGAATCGCACAGAGATCGGATGTGATTTGCACTGCAGTGCGGTGCGAATCACATTCGTTCTCATAAACCGCTGCAATGTGAACCCAGCCTTAGTGGCACTGGCGAGGGGGGGTGATCACGGGGTTAAACCTTTATTGGGGGGGGTTAGGGGGGCACATTAGAACTAAAGGGGGCTAACCCTAACTGCCCTAACCGTTATTACAGTCACAAATGACACCAATGCAAAAAAAAAAAAAAAAAAAAGCAATTGGTGTCACTGTGACTGGGGGGGCAGGGGTAATTGGGGGGTGATCGGGGGGTAAAGGGGGGGTGTGAGTGTGCCTGGCATGTTCTACTGTGTAGTGTAGTGCTTGTGCAACTCACCGATGCTCTCTCCTCGGTGCCGGAACGAAAAATACCGACACGGAGGAGAGAATACATCACTTCCTCTCCTGTGTTTACATTACAGGAGAGGAAGTGATGTCACGGGACATTTTCATTCGTCGGGAGCGATCGCGAGGGGGTGGCCATGAATGAATGGCCGTCCCCTCGTCCGGGATCGCTCCCGAACGAATACCGACCGCCGCAGGCACCGGGTGGGGGCCCGATCGGGCCCCCGACCCGCGGGCAGGCAAGGACGTACATGTAAGCCCTTATGCCTGCCCGTGCCATTCTGTTGACGTACATCGTCGTGCGGCGGTCGGCAAGTGGTTAAAATGAATTGCCAATTTTATTTTATTTTTTCTGTTCACTTACCTGATTTATGCCTATATCTAACTTCCCTTCGTCCTTTTAGTCACCGCGGTGCCGTACATCATTTCTGGTTTTGCATTGGCTCCTGGGAGATCTTGGTCAGCTTGGCATGGCATGGCTCCCTTAACATTTAACACTGGTGTCTATGGAAAATCTTGGTCAGCTTGGCATGGCAGGGCTCCAGTAACATTTACGTCTATGGAAATTCTTGGCCAGCTTGGCACGGCTCCAGTAACATTTACCATTGGCTTTTATGGAAAATCTTGGTCAGCTTGGCATGGCAGGGCTCCAGTTACATTGACATCTATGGACTATGGAAAATCTTGTTCAGCTTGGCATGGCAGGGCTCCAGTAACATTTACCATTGACGTCTATGGAAAATTTTGGCCAGCTTGGCATGGCAAGCTGACCAAGATTGTACTGCACATGCGCAACATCGTTAGGTGCATGCTGGGTAGCCAGCATGCACGGAATCCAAGAAGGACACTTCACAAAGTAAGAAAATGGTGCTGCACAAATCGAAAACTTTGCATAGTTTACAGCATACCTTTTGTTACATTGCGCACGCACAGACCACTTTAAAAATTGCTTTTGCTTTTGTGTTTTTCACTTTATATAGCTATGGAAATTTTTGGTCAGCTTGGCATGGCAGGGCTCCAGTAACATTTACCATTGGTGTCTATGGAAAATCTTGGTCAGCCTTGCATGGCAAGCTGACCAAGATTGCACTGCACATGCGCAACATCGTGAGGTGCATGCTGGGTAGCCAGCATGTACCGAATCCAGGAAAAAGGACACTGTGGCTTCAGATGCCCACACTGGAGATGGTCGTGCTGTGCAGAAACTTCACAAAGTAAGAAAATGATGCTGTACAAATAGAAAACTGGGCATAGTTTACATCATTCCTTTGTTGCATTGCACAAGGAATGAGTATTCTAGGGGTGTTTTTATCTTAAGTCATATTTCGGCAAGGAACTCCGCTTTAACTCTTGAAAACCATACACAGACCCCTTTAAAAATGACTTTTGGTTTTCTGTTTCTCACTCTATATATAAGCCCTCTTGTCTTCTAAAACATCATATATATTTAAAATTTTATTTCTCCTTCTTTCACTATTCATATTCCAAAGAACCACATAGCCAACAACAAGCTGATACAAGCAAGTAACGGCGCTTATTCACTTTGATAGAGTTTATTTTGATTAGTTTTCCAAAAGGAGAAGGAACATGCAAGCTTATCCAACCGACTGCAACATGAGATCGTTCATGGGGATGAATATAAGTGTGATTTTATTGTAAATTAAAATGTTTCTTTATTCTGAAGCTGCAGAAATACCCGAATACATTATCTGAAAGAGGCAGGCTCTACTTCCTTTTTTTTTTTTTTTTTTTTGTGAATTGAAACAAAATTGCATTTGGACGAGTTCCTGCAACATGAAAAGGATCTGCGGTGAAAGAGAAGGCTGTTCAGCTTGTAAGAAGTGTTTATTCAAAGGAGCCAAGTGATTAAACAAGGTTTTCATGGTGGGGGAAACGGGGGGGCCGGGTCATTGATATTCTGCGTTGTTATCCTACAGTCTAAATAAAGTGGTGCCGCTTTATTTCCAAAGGTTATCAAGAAATGCTTCAGTGTCGGTTATGGTGTTTGCAAGTATCATACAGACATGTGAGCGTTTGCTGTAGTTGTTCTACAGGCCTGTGAAGTCTTTGTGTAAGCACTTTAAAAATTTAGGAATACGAGGATTAAAACATGAAATAACATCAGATATATTAATGCCTCTGAAGTAGACCTATTAATAAAACATGAAAAATTTAAAGCTGAACTCTAAGCAAACAGCTAAATACACAAATAATTATGTGTATGTATATGTATATGTGTATGTGTATATATATATATATATATGCCGATAAATATAAATATACATATATAACACACACATTCATTTAAAGAGGGAAGTTTCAGGAAAAAAACTTACATTTTAAATAAGGATATTTGAAGCAAAATAAGGGTCAATGCCCATCTGCAGCCTCACCATTGCCATTAATGCAGCAGCCTCACCATTGCCATCAATGCAGCAGCCTCACCATTGCCATCAATGCAGCAGCCTCACCATTGCCTTCAATGCAGCAGCCTCACCATTGCCTTCAATGCAGCAGCCTCACCATTGCCTTCAATGCAGCAGCCTCACCATTGCCTTCAATGCAGCAGCCTCACCATTGCCTTCAATGCAGCAGCCTCACCATTGCCTTCAATGCAGCAGCCTCACCATTGCCATCAATGCAGCCTGATCGATGCCCGTCTGCAGCCTAGAGGGGACAGGGAAGGGGCGGGATGAGCGCAGACAGATTACATACAGTGAGAATCTCCTATGATAGATGGAACAGTGGTCCAATGGCGGCCCAGACAATGGGACTTCCTATTACAGAGGCCACCAAGTAAACATAATTTTTTTTGTTTGTTTGCGCCCCTATAAGAATTTTGAGCACCAGCCGCCACTGTTCTCATTAGACCTTTTTATAGCTGTATTGCAAACACCAGGTCCTCTAGCTATAGGGTACCCCATTTGTGCTGGGAGTAGCCTCGCCGATTGCACTGTGCCCTGTTTCAGTGCGATGGGGGGGTCACATGGCAAAAAGTGAAGGTATATCTCTCACAGACAGAAACAAGAGACATTATAACAAGTCTATGTTCTATCCAAAATAAGACAAAAACACATTGCCTACATTAAAGCTTTAATTTATTAAAGATTATGTAAAAGCAAAAATATTTTATTAGTTTTGAATATAGTGGTAAAGGGTTAGATCCTCTACTAAGTATTTTTTGTTTCCTGAAAAAACTTTTCCTATCTATCTAGCTATCTTTTAAACTATGGGTAGAATTAGTGTTTATTAACCACTTAATGACCAGCCGCCGTCATTATACTGCGGCAGGATGGCTCTCCTGCCGCAGTATAATGCCGTAGTTGTACGTCGGGCGCTTTAAGAGCGATGGGGGCGTGCGCATGACGCCGGAGCCGATGAACATGGCCGGCAGCAGCGATGTCAGGCGGCCCCCTGCGATCGCTTCACAGAGAGCCAGAACGGGGATCTGTCAATGTAAACAGACAGAACCCTGTTTTGACAGGGGAGCAGAGTGATCTGCTGTTCCTAGTGATTAGGAACGGCAATCTCTCTCCTCCTCCAGTTAGCCCCCCACAGTAAGAAACACCTCCCAGGGAACACATTTAACCCCTTGATCGCCCCCTAGTGTTAACCCCTTCCATGCCAGTAACATTTACACAGTAATCACTGCATTTTTATAACACTGATCGATAGATGTCACTGGTCCCAAAAATTTGTCAAGTGTCCGATCTGTCCTCCGCAATGTTGCAGTTCCACTAAAGATCAGAGCGCCGCCAATACTAGTAAAAACTAAAAAAACGAAAAAGCCATAAACGAATCCCCTATTTTGTAGACGCTATAACTTTTGCGCAAACCAATCAATATACTCTTATTGTGATTAGATTCTTTTCTTTTTTCTTTTACCAAAAATATGTAGAAGAATACATATTGACCTCAACTGATGAAGAAATCAGTTGTGTTTTTTTGTTGGGATATTTATTATAGAAAAAAGTACAAAATATAGTTAGGTTTTCAAAATTGTCACTTAATTTTTGTGCTATAAACAAAAAAAAAAAAAAAACACAGAGGTGATCAAATACCACAGAAAAAAGGAGGTCAATTTTGTTTGGATACAGCATCGCACGCCCACGGAATTGTTAGTTAAAGTGACGCAGAGCCGTATCGCAAAAAAATGACCCGTCATTAAGGGGGCAAATCCTTCCGGCCCTTAAGTGGCTAATATACTGTATGTCTAATAATATTTATTCCGATGTAACATGTCATTCTCATTTAATATCCCCTCTACATTTTCTATGATCCTATAAATAGGGAAAGTAAAAACTATCAGCAGCAGGTAATGATGAGATGAATTGACACTCTACAAATGAGTGACAAACGCCCATTACGGAAAATTTTAGCTAAAAGCTCTTCAGTGATTTAATCAATGTTAATGAAGTCCTCCCATAGTAATTAATTCAATTCCTGCACAAAGCTTTATTACACCGTGTCTATCTATCTCACTTCATCAAACAGAGTGTTCAATCCATATGTAATTACAGAATCACAACTTACATGTACAGCTGAGGGATACGGTGTGCCTGGGTCTGAATAATGATTGTCCTAGGTGTATTTGTAGAGAATAGCTAATCCATTTCTGGCCATAGGATACAGGTCAGAAGTGAAAGCTGTCCATCGACATGATTGTTGGACAGTCATACTTTGATGATTTTCTTATGTGGAGTAAAGGAAAAATTGAAAAATTTGAGACTTTAAATGAGACATGTGGGTCACATGTCTCCATCCCTGAAAATGTATGAAGGGGTGGGGGGGGGGGGGGTTCGGACTTTGAATGAGGTCAGTGCATATGGCCTACTTATTAAGCACATTTCTGTTGTGTGAAACGTGTCTACCTTGACAACTGCTGGTGTCCCCTGGTGTCATTTTGGATATTTTCATATTCCAATAAACTTTACTTGGAGCCCACGTGAGGTGCAGCCGTTTTATTTTGACAATTTACTATGAAGGCGAGCCGGGGCTAGCACTACAGTGGGCGTGTCAGTTACGACTGGAGCGGTGAATTATTTTCATATAGCTATAAGATGAGTCGACATCACAAAAAAGGTTTTTATTGGTAAAACAACAAGGAACATGGCAAAATTACGTGATCTATGCAGCAATGAATAAAATTGTCAATCACGTGTTACAGACCATATATGGAAAGAAACATTGATAGCAACCACTGTCAGGGCTAGGCTCAGCCCTTCCTTCTCTGAGCTAATTGCCAGCTCCTATCTCTCCACAGTGACTCACCTGTTGATGATATCTTGCTGGTCAGTTCTGCTTACTTAAGCTGTCCAGCCCAGATAATCTCTGCCTTTGCCTTGGTCAACATCACAGAGACTATCTCCTGTGCTCCTGTTAAAGACTTGCTTGGCTGACATTCCTTCTGGCTCCAGATCCTGCTTGCTGTTCCACTATGCTGATTCCTGGCTTCCTGACTTTCTGGCTTGTTTAACTATCTGTTCCGGTTACTGAACCTTGGCTATGTTTTGACTATGTTTGTTCTATTTACTTTTATTATTAAACAAGTGTGATTTAACGGTACTTCTGTCTTGGTCTGATTCATTGTTTCTGACACCAACCGAACAATGTGTGGTATGGAACAAATCATCCCTTTCACACCAGGGCGTTTTGCAGGCGCTATAGCGTTAGAAATAGCGCCTGCAATCCGCCCTAAAGAAGCTGCACCATTGCCTGTAGTGTGAAAGCCCCGAGGGCTTTCACACTACAGCGGTGCGCTGGCAGGACTTCAGAAAAAAGTCTTGCCAGCAGCTTCTTTGGAGCGGTGAAGGAGCGGTGTGTTTACCGCTCCTCCACCGCTGCTCCCCATTGAAATCAATGGGGCAGCGCTGTATTACCACCGGCAAAACGCTGCTATTGTGGCATATTGCCAGCAGTTTTAACCCTTTCGCGGCCGCTAGCAGGGGGTAAAGCACCCCGCTAGCGGCCGAAATGTGCCGCAAATCCGGCGGTAAAACGCCACTAAAAATAGCGGCGTTTTACCGCCGACGCAATGGGCGGTGTGGTGTGAAAGGGGTCTTATTAAAGAGGAAGTAAACCCTGATGGGTTTACTTCCTCTTCTTCTCCCTGTAAAGGTAAAGCATAATGGGCTACTATGCATCGCATAGCAGCCTATTATGTATCACTTACCTGACACAGGAGCCAGTGATGTCGCCGCTGTCCCGTGTAGCTCTGAGCGTCCATCTTCTTCCGGGTATTGCTGCTCCAGCCACTCGCAGCGCCGGAGCAGCGATGATGTCACTCCCGCGCATGTGCATGGGAGCCGCCACTAATGGCATATCGCCGTTGGCAGCGACACACTCAGTGTGACTGTCTTTTTGTAAATATCTCCTAAACTGTGTAGGTTTAGGAGATATTTCTTGGACCTACAGGTAAGCCTTAATCTAGGCTTACCTGTAGGTCAAAGTGGTTTGTAAAGGTTTACAACCACTTTTAATGAAGACATTTAAAATAATGGTTGGAGGTGAACTCAAAATCAATAGATGAGTAAAAGTGTCTGCAGGAGAGTAAGTGCATCCAAATAAGTCTGATGTGTTTCGTGGGTAATACGACTCTTCAGGGGCGGATGCACACATCTATAAAACAAAACATGAGTAGACCAGTATAATCCAATGTTATACTCCTCAGCGGGAGGATATGTATAAAAAAAGAAGGGCAAAGAGTTGCTCATCCCTAACATACTTAAATCATAATAGGTCTACAGCATGGGAGACGAAGAGTCAGAGGCTGCCCAGATTGCCTGTGTCGGGAGCTGTGGAAGGGACCCGCAGAAAGAGGACCGGGCGCACAATGTGATTCTCCCCCCCCCCCCCCCAAAAAAGAGAAAATACACAATACCAGGTGGTGATGTGAGTGGGCTTCATATCTAAAAATTTAATTGGGTATACCGTGAATACCCTGTATTATAGTAAGTACCGTATATACTCGAGTATAGACCGACCCTGACTATAAGCCGAGGCACCTAATTTTACCAAAAAACCTGGGAAAACGTATTACTTGAGTATAAGCCTAGGGTGGGAAATGCAGCAGCTACTGGGTGAACAATGCCCACCTGTATCATCAGTGCCCATTTGCAACCTCACTGTGCCCATTTGCAGCCTCACTGTGCCCATCAGCAGCTTCACTGTGCCCATCTGCAGCCTTACCTTTGATAACTAAAACAGTGGGTGTCTCCCGCTGTGTCATGCAGTCTGGCAGCCGGCCATTGTAACAAAGCCCCGCCTCCTCCTCATCCATGATAGGTGGAACACTGATACAGTTCCCATCATTGTATCAGTGTTCCTCAATCACGGACAAGGAAGAGGCGGGGCTTTGTTACAATGGCCGGCCGCTGAACAGACTGCATGGCACAGTTTTAGTCATCTTAAGTAATTTGCTTCTCCGGTCTCGCCCATGCGATCGGCAAGCTGGAAAAGGAATCGGTCGCTGCCGGAAGTTAGCTATAGAGATTTCTGGTGACCGGATGCTCACCAGTCATCTCTATGACCCTCGTAGGCCCGGGCACGACAATATGATGTCGCATCCAGGCCTGCGGATGTAAACAATGCCGGGGATTTGGCTGTAAAGGCCGAGATAGTTTATTTTTTATCTTGGTCTTTTCAGCCTGAAGGAGAGATTTGGGGTCGTAAAGACCCCACATCTCTCTATAGAGAGGACCTGTCGCACTCTATTCCTATTACAAGGGATGTTTACATTACTTGTAATAGGAATAAAAGTATTTATTTTTATTTTTTAAAGCGTCCCCATGCACAGAAGTGAACGCATGCGTACATTGCGCCCACATATGTAAACGGCAATTAAATCACACATGTGAGGTATTGTCACATGCGTGAGAGCAACAAGTCTAGCCCAAGACCTCCTCTAACTCTAACAAAGTAACCTGTAAAGAAAAATTTAAAGCATCCACATCATTTGGTGGAGGGGAGATTATGGTGTGGGGCTCTTCAGGGGTTGGCCTTGGCCTCTTAGTTCCAGTGAAGGCAAATCTTTCAGCATATCTGTCAGCATACCAAGACATTTTGGACAATTTCATGCTTCCAACTTTGTGGGAACAGTTTGGGGATGGCCCCTTCCTGTTCCAACATGACTGCACACCAGTGCACAAAGCAAGATCTATAAAGACACGGATGAGCGAGTTTGGGGTGGAGGAACTTGATTGGCCTGCACAGAGTCCTGACCTCAACCCAATAGAACACCTTTGCTCACACTTCTGGAATAGTGATTGTAAGCCTGCTCCCATTTTCTGAAGACCGATGGGGAGACCTTTGATCCTCTAGCTTTGATCAGTGCAATAAGTATCAGCGTGACTTTTAGTGGAGTGCACTGTAAAGATATGGCCAGGGTTAGAACTGTTCAACTTTGTATTAGGAACTGTTAGATACTGTTGCCATAGGAGACAGCAAACCTGCACGTGCAGAAGTGACATCTTGCTGGGGCCTTTCACTGTACAGCTGTCCTCCCTATTGAAGTCTCGGTGTCTGTCAATTGAAATTGTAACTACTCAAGGGTGTCCTGGCCCTAACCCTCTATCCCTTGCAAAATATAAAAAGGACTGTTAAAAGAAATAAAGCCTCTTTTGCATCCAAGAAGTGCCCGGTGCCCAATGACTTTCACCATCTTTGCACTCACTATGCCTCACAACCCAATACATATTGAAGGATGTCAGCTGTCTTTGGCCTTGAAGGTTCTCATTAGACTGGGAGAGGTAAAAGACTTTGCTACATGTACTTCAGGGTGTACTTCCTGATTTGGTGGCACACGTGTGTGTGTGTGTGTGTGTGTGTGTGTGTGTGTCCCCTGCTGAACAGTGCTATGGTTAGAAACTGCATGAGTTTATCAGCAGATTTCAGCTAATGATTTTGGCTGAAACCTGCTGATCAGCTGTTGACAATCCCAGCACAGACTTCTATGTTGACAAACACGCATTGCTCTTTGCACAGATCTGCCAACTTTGATTTGAGGGAGAAAAAGCAGACGGATCTATTAGTAAAAGCAGCACATAATACACACAGTACACATGCTGGGCACACAGTTAACATCTTGATTGCCCTTTGATGTCAACCCCTCCCCAGCCTGTCATTAGTATAGTATTATCACTGATCACTGTATTAGTGTCACTAGCCACTTTAGCATAAGTAACTGCCCCTCCCAACCAGTGTCAGTTAGCGCTAAATTTCCCGTCACATTATCGCAGTCACACTATAAGTTGATGACCATCGCAATTACTAGTATAGTGTCTGTACAGATCTTGATCACGACCAGAACTATATTACTATCCCCAATAGTATAGTGTCCCCAAAAATGCAGTTTGGTTTTTACCAAAGACATGTAGCAGAATACATTTTGGCCTAAATTTATGAAGAAATCTGATTTTAATTGGATATATTTTGTAACAGAAGAAAATATATATTTTTTCTAAATTTTTGGTATTTTTTAATTTATAAAGATGTAGCTAAAATTGCATGTTGTGTCAGGGGGACATTGCAATATATGCCACAGGGAGACTGTTTGCCCTAATACTCAGCACAGACTTTTTTTTTTTTTTTGTCCTATCCTGAATGCAGAGTGAGTGAGGACTCACAGGAGAGCAGAGGATCTTGGGACATGTAGTCCAGGGAGCTGAAACTCCCCCCTGGAGACTAATCATTGCAGCTGGCTGGAGGGAGAAGACAGAATGCTGGGAGAGGGTATTTGTAGCCTGTGTTGGGGAGGAGTCGGTCTCTTGGGACCATCGCCTTCACTGGAATCAGAGTCCCAGATTTGGGGAGAGCGAGCCGGTGCTGCAGCCTAGGCAGCAGGAGAGAACATCCGATGGGCAAGTGTGGACACATCAGTCATCGGCAGTGTCTGGCCTGGCTTGGTGACAGTCAGAAGGTCACCCTGATCACCTGCATTACAGATCCAGCTGAGCTTTAGTGCAGAGGAGTGTGCGGCTGAGCACTGTTCTTTGAGCACAGTATCTGCAGGAGCCTGCTGCAGGATCTTCATGTCATCCATTGATCCTGGTGTCGTCCAGACTGGTGAGCGGGCATTGGCCCACCCTCTTTACACCCAATGACACTGCATGCAGACACCTTTACTTTGCTCTCCTCATAAAAGCTCTATAAGGAGACATTTACAACAACTGCACTAGGTTACATGCTCCTTCACTTGAGTCAGCTGAAGATAAAAAAAATCTGCATCAAAAGGACTCCTTTGTCGCCCCCCCCCCCAAAGAAAGGAATGTTGGGCATTTGACAAGCCCCTATTACCAAGGAAATCGTTCTTAGAGACCACATCATATACTTTGCACAATTTATCAGTGTTGAGTGTTTGTGTTTAACGGGTTGTGAGGTCAGGAGGTAAAAGAGGAGTAGTCTGACATAAAACTGGTCATTCTTCCCTTTTCTGGCGGGCAGCCATAGGTCTTGATCAGGTTACTGTTGCTGTTCTTTATTCTACTTAGGACTATATCCATAAATTTCTTATACCTATGTGTCAGGAGGTTAATCATAGCCTTATATTTGCTTAAACCACTTTCTGTTGAGACTGTTAAGTATCAGGCTGGGTTCACACTAGAACACGTAGCGGCTCACAGCAGGAATCCGGTGCGTCTCCATTTACCGGTTCAGGTCCAATTTCAGCCCTGAAATGGACCAAAAGACGCACAGGACCCCTGTGGAATTCACACCGGAGCCGCTCCGAAAATGTGTGAACCGATTCCACACAGAGCCGGTCCCCATCTCCTGCTATGCATAAGTGTGAACCTAGCCTCAAATCTTGAGTAAAAACTCATCTGTCCTAGTTTTGGTGTCTGTGGCTGTGCATTATATTTACTATTGATGAAATGTCTGAACCCGGGGTTTCTGAGGTGTCGGGAGATTTGCAAGGTCAGGGCAACCGTTAGGGTCAAGTATATTTAACCACTTGCCTATACCCCCTTAATGCCCAGGCCAATTTTCAGCTTTCAGCGCTGTCACACTTTGAATGACAATTGCGCAGTCATGCAACATTGTACCCAAATGAATTACATTTTTTTTTTATAATCCCCCCCCCCCCCCCCCCCCCACAAATAGAGCTTTCCTTTGGTGGTATTTAATCGCCACTGAGTTTTTTATTTTTTGCAGAAACGTTTTCTTTTATTTTTTTAAGGTGTTTTTTTTTTCTTAATTTGTCAGAAAATGTTGTAAATAAGTAATTTTTCTCCTTCGCTGATGTGTCCTGATGAGGCTGCAATGATGGGTACTGATGAGGCGGTACTGATGGGCACTGATGAGGTGGTACTGATGAGGCTGCAATGATGGGAACTGATGAGGTGGTACTGATGATGCAGTACTGATGGGTACTGATGAGGCAGTACTGATGGGCACTGAGGTGGTACTGTTGGCACTGATGAGGCAGTACTGACGGGCACTGATGAGGCGGTACTGACGGGCACCAATGAGGTGGTACTGATGGGCACCGGTGAGGTGGTACTGATGAGCACTGATAAGGCGGTACCGATGGGCACTGATGAGGAGGAACTAATATGCAGCAATGATGGGTGCTAATAGGTGGCGCCAATATGTATCACTGATAGGCGACACCAATGAGCACTGATACGTGGCACGGATAGGCGACACTGATGAGCAGGCACTGATGCATCGCTGATGGGCACAGAATGGCCTCACTGATGGGCACAAAATGGTTTCATTGATCGCCTCTCCTTTCCTCACACCTTGTCAGTCTGAGGTGAGAAGAGCCGATAAATGGCATTTCCATGTTTTACATGTGATCAGCTGTGATTGGACACAGCTGATTACATGGCTAAAGAGCAGCGTCATTTGCTCTTTACCAAGATTGGGGTCATGCCATGTTCCAGGGACACAGTGCACCTGTGGTTGCTGTGGGGCACTATCGCGGTGAGACTGGGTGGCATTATATGATGTCGGCCCAGAACAAGAGTAGATCCTGCCCCTCGTCATTTGTCTATATGGGAGGCGGTTAAGCAGCTACACAATAAGAAATAAAAATTACAAATTGAATTTGGGTACAGTGTTGCATGACGCTGCAATTACCAGTTAAAGTAGCGCAATGCTGAATAGCAAAAAATTCCATGCTCATGAAGGGGGTAAAACATTCCAGAGCACAAGTAATACAGAGGTGTGAAATTTAGCGTTTTTATATCTGTCTGGATTTCAGCTTTTAGACATAAGATTTTCTCAGTTATTAAAGTTTAGGATATACATTGTTATGTTGGAGTGTTATCTGAAAAACTTGACATCCCTACCATAAAACGGACAGAGAAAACAAAACACCAGAGGATCACACGATTCTACGGATACGCATGCTGACAATTGACTCAGGATTGACATTACTCTGGTTTTTGATACTCCTATCTCTGATTTAACCTGGAAATCTAAAATAAAAGTGGACACTTGGCAGATGTTGTCTCTTCCTGATGGTGGAGATGATGGAATATCAGAAAGCTGCATCTGACAACAATGGAGTACAGAAAAGATCTGAATGCTTGAGAACTTTTCTTTAAAAATGGAAAGATTTTGACTACAAGCTTTATTGTCACATGTAGAGGTCGTAACATTTCTTTATAAAAAAAAAAAAAAAATGGGGACAACCAAACTTCTGTCATCCAGGATTTTTCGAATGATCTCTTCAGTAACAAGACAGAGCCGAGAGGCACCTGGTATTGTGCCGATAAGGGTGGGCCGACCTGAAGATGTATTACTTGTCGTTTGGTAACATTCCTTGATCCGTATCCGATCATACAGATTTATTCATTTTAAGGTTACTATCCACACATTGAAACAGCATTAAATATACGATATGTTCATCCTTCCTGTCACTGAGGCGCCATTTGCAAAAAAAAAAAAGGCTTCAGAAACCAAACTTATTAAAAATGTATAGTGTATCTCTAGCCAAAACCTTTCCTAATCTTTTGGAAAGAACAGAAAAAAGTTGGAACCTCTACCGCAGGGGTCCTTAAACTTTGTAAACATAGGGCCAGTTCACTGTCTTTTAGATTTTCGAGGGGCCATTGAAAGTAATAATGCCCCATAGTCAGTGGGAATGCCTCAAGGTAGGTGAGCAGTGGCAGTAGAAAATTACCTACTGCCTGTGATTAATAATACGAGAAATAGTGCCCCAATTTTAGTATCAGGTTGTCCATGACCTAATTTAAAGTCCCAACTTTTCAGTTTTTAATCAATGGGAAGATTAGTGCGCCATAATTGTTGTCAGTGGGAGGAATAGTAACCCATCATTTGTGTTAATGGAATGAATAAACTCCCCATTCTTCATGTCAGTGGGATGAATAGTGCCCCAGCATTGGTGTTAGCGGTAGGAATAGTGCCCCATTGTTGGTGTCAGTGGGATGAATAGTGCCCCATCATTGGTGTTGGCGTTAGGAACAGTGCCCCATTGTTGGTGTCAGTGGGATGAATAGTGCCCCATCATTGGTGTTAGTGGAAGGAAAAGTGCCCCATTGTTGGTGTTAGCAGGAGGAGTAGTACCTCAGCATTGGTGTCAGTAAAAACAATAGTGCCCCAATGTTGGTTTCAGTGGAAGGTATAGTGTCCCTTTTTGAATAACAGTGGAAGGAACAGTGCCCAAACAATGGTATCAGGGGGAGGAATAGTGCCCCATCATTGGTGTTAGTGGGTGGATTAGTACCCCATTGGAATAATTAGAAAAACATGTTTGTGTCAAAACAGTGTAGTACTGACCCCCTGAAGGAGCTGCTGGTTTTATTGAGCTTACCGTTACCTTCTTGACCTCGTCTCTGTCCAGGGGGTCATGGACAACGTGTGGGTTAGTTGAATGTAAGTTGTATATTTATTGAAAATAAAGAAATGCATGAAATATGCCAATTGCACAACCACATAGAGGAAGAATATTATAGTGAATGCTGTTCCATAAATATACACACCACATAATATGTGCGCATGCAAAGGACATAAAGGGTACATAAAATATATATCAACTCAACACCACATAGTGGTCACAACTGATAAATAAATACACACAATAAATTCATTTATTAGTGCCCCATCATTGGTGTTAGTAGGCAGATTAGTTCCCCATTGGAAAAATTATAAAAACATGTTTGTGTCAAAACAGTGTAGCACTGACCCCCCTGAAGGAGCTGCTGGTTTTATTGGGCTTACCGTTTCCTTTCTTGACCTCGTCTCTGTCCAGGGTTTCCCGAGGTAGGTGGCCCAACGAAATGCATAAACTGACACTGGATCTTCTTTTGGGTTATTTATTTAGAGGATAAAACAGTCTCCTAATAAAGGGTAGAGGGTTAGGAGAAAGCTCAGGTACTTGAACTGCAAAAATAGAAAGTCTCTCCTATATATTCTCACAACCTCCGGTTAGACCTCCTCTCATTAGGCCTAGCAGCTGGCAGGGTGTTAAGTTAAGCAAAGTCTCTGCCACAGACTTGGATATGAATTACTTGAGCTTAACTGAGGGTCATAGACGAATTTAGAGAACTATCATACGGTATCGGTATCTCTCAGCCGGTCCGGCGATACCGTAAAGATTGCAAGTCCATGAAGTGTCCTTCAACTGAGCCTCCAGGCCTGTTCAGAGAAACCAGCCCTGTGCATGGCCTCCTCCTCAAGAGTCCTCCCCTGGATGCTTCTCCAGTTGCTGGGCCTCTCCTTAGATGAGACGTCACCGGACCACCTTTGAATCATCAGGCCTTGACATCCATTCAGGCCTGTCCCTGCAGTTACTGGAATTGCATGGATCTGCACCCCAGGCCAGGAGGGCCATGGGGGCTGGTCAGGAGGACCAAGTCCAATCAGACAGAAAATATCTTCTGGACCGGAAACCCCAAAGCACGTGATACCTTAAATACCACCACCCAGAGTGCACAGCAGGAGAACACTCCCACTGGGCTGGTTCCGAGAAAATGTGGCACTTAATACACCCAACTAGACTGTGTTCTAACCACTTACCGGCGGTGACAGTGACACCGGCGGTCAAGGAGAGCTCAGTGCAATCCAGCCAGACTGGTACTGAAACCATAATTTAGCAAAATTAGCCCTAAAACCCAACTGTGGTTTCATAAATATTAATTTTCAAAACATATTGCGCATGCTCGTCAGGAGCCAGTGCTACAACAGTTTAAAGACACTTAATGCAGTTGCAATACTTGGATACTGCATAGGGTTGCCACCTGTCCGGGATTCACCCTGACAGTTCGGGTTTGGAATCATGCGTTCGGATTTCAGACTGCCTGAAACCCGGACACATTATTCAGACCAGGCTATGGCTTCCCAGCGGAGTTGCTGGCTACAGTTGTGTAAGCCAAGAGTGTCTGTTACACTCTCTTTCACACTGCCCAAAGCCAGCACTAACAATTACCCCTCCCCTGCGCACAGACAGAAGATGAGAAACGGCTTGATCTGCTCCTCTTCCTCCCGCCCCTACAACTCTGTGTCTGCCCACACTCCAGCGGCCTCAGCTACATCTGGATAAGAGGTGCTGACTGCCAAGGGGTGAGTGAGCTCACCCCCCATCCCTGTCTGTGACTGAAGTCTCCCCCT
The DNA here is from genome assembly GCF_037356315.1 of Lithobates pipiens. NCBI lineage: Eukaryota > Metazoa > Chordata > Amphibia > Anura > Ranidae > Lithobates > Lithobates pipiens. The sequence goes on along the minus strand of NW_027507784.1, from coordinate 77,777,333 downwards.
TCTCTCATCTGCCTCTGAGTGAGTACACTAAGGTAAATCAGGGTTCTCAGAGCACCCCTTACATTAGAGTTCCCCTTTACATCAGAGACCACAGTGTACCCTTACATCAGAGTCCTCTCCGTACATCAGAGTTCTCAGTGTTCCCCCTTGGATCAGGGTTCTCAGAGCATCCCTTATGTCAGAGTCCCCAGCATTCTCCTTTCTTCAGAGTCTGCAGAGTCATATGCCCGGTACACCCGGTCGGACTATCCGACGGAAAATGTGCGATCGGATTGTGTGAAATTCCGATCGTGTGTGGGCTCCATCTGACTTTTTCTGTTGGAATTTCCCATGCTTCCATAGGTGGTGTTTTAATGAACTCCTGTTTCAGTTGAATTCTGTTATAATTCTGTTGGAATTTCTGACACACAAAGTTTGAGAGCTGGATCTAAAATTTTACGACAACAAAATCCGATCGTTTAAATTCCAATCGTGTGTAGACAATTCCGACACACAAAGTGCCACGCATGCTCAGAATAAATTACGAGATGAAAGCTATTGGCTATTGGCCTCCTTTATAGTCCAGTCATACGTGTTTTACGTCACCTCGTTCTGAACGATCCGATTTTCCGACAACTTTGTGCGACCGTGTGTATGCAAGACAAGTTTGGGCCAAAATTCATCGGAAAAAATCTGACGGATTTTGTCATCGGAATGTTCAACCGTGTGTACAGGGTATTACAGTGAAAGGGAACTCTGCATGTTCAGATGTAAAAGGGGAACTCTGTGGACTCTGATGTAAAGGAAGACTTGTGATTAACTTCATTTGATTATGTTATGTAATTGCAAAATATATGTATAGTTTTATACTATAAAAAAAGATTGCTGTGCGCCGCTAAAGTGTTCGGATTTGACTTGAAGAAAAGGTGGTAACCCTAATGCTGCACTGTAATTTAATAATTTTTTTTGTATGCGGCACAAAGCTGCTGCTTTCACGTAGACCAGTGATCTCAAACTGGTAGCCCTCCAGCTATCGTGAAACTACACGTCCCATGAGGCATTGCAAGGCTAACAGTTACAAGCATGACTCCTACAGGCAGAGGCATGATGTGACTTGTAGTTTCGCAACAGCTGGCAGTTTGAGATCCCTGACATAGACTGTCACATGACATGACATATATTGAGAATTTCAGGGGTGAGAAAACAAAGGAGAAGAGGCCTTGTGATGGCCACAGGTGACTCGATTTATTTTATCCAATCAATGTGCAATTCAATTAATATGATCAAATCTGTAAACAATCAAATAGCCTTAAGTTCTCATCAGATCCATTTACTCAATTTCAAGCAGATGCGACCAAGCTGAGTCAACTGGTCAGGAGGAATATTAATGATTTACATCCATCAGTGTAGCACTTTGGTCTTTTAAGGGTTAAAACAGGCAGTGAGGAGCTGAAATATCCCTTCCCAGCCACCTATCGACCACCCTCTGAAAAGCTATCCACCTGGGATCACTTTTCAGAGAGGTGGCAAGGGCTGCTGCAGGAGAGAATGAGCCCTGGCAAAGACTGTGAACGGATAGGACAGTGTGTTTTATTGCAGAAAAATCAGAAGCCCGTCTGCTCACATTTTTTTTTTTAATGCATAACATCCACTTTAAGGTGAATGTAGTCGTATAGAGTGCCCTCGCCGCAACACTGCTGAGAACTGTCTGTGAGACCTTTTTTTTTTTTTTGTCAGAATATTATTGCCTAACACAGACAGACACAAACCTAAACTCATACTCTGCATTTCCAATAGGCATTAGCTGCATGGCTTCCTGTACACATGACCTGGGAGGAATGTGAAGGCGGTACAGAAGGAGTGATGAAATCCCTCATTCATGTCCTCTCAGCTTGCTGCAACTTCACAACTTCCCTGTCTGGTGAGTACAATTCTGCTTTCTAGTGAACTTTCTATGCACAGAGCACAGAGTTGTCACAACTGGATATAGTACTGCAATATCTTGTCCCTGGACCTGGGCCTGTGCAATGTTCTGTGCCTGGTCCCCAAGCAGTGTTCTGTCCCTGAACCCCCGAGCAGTGTCGTGTCCCTGAACCCCCGAGCAGTGTCGTGTCCCTGAACCCCCGAGCAGTGTCGTGTCCCTGAACCCCCGAGCAGTGTCGTGTCCCTGAACCCCCGAGCAGTGTCGTGTCCCTGAACCCCCGAGCAGTGTCGTGTCCCTGAACCCCCGAGCAGTGTCGTGTCCCTGAACCCCCGAGCAGTGTCGTGTCCCTGAACCCCCGAGCAGTGTCGTGTCCCTGAACCCCCGAGCAGTGTCGTGTCCCTGAACCCCCGAGCAGTGTCATATTCCTGGACCTTTCTTACAAATTCTAAATTGCTGCATTTGTAAATTTTAAAAGCCAGTATTAAGGAATAGTCGTGGTAAAAAAAAAACCTGTGCATTTAATTAACCCCTTTTTTTTATTTTATTTTTGGTAAATTCTTCTTTAAGGGGGTGTGGCAGGGGGCGTGTTCTATGCCTAAATATATTTGCTAGTAGATGTCCCTCATTCCCCCATCTCAAAATGTTAGGAGGTTATATATATATATATATATATATACATATATACATATATACATGGGCGTCCGCAGAACTTTTTCCAAGGGGGGGCATCGTTTTAAGGCCACTCATGCTCCGCCCCTTTTCGACAATCTCATGAAAATCTTTCCACTGGTAATACATATGTGTTATATAACAGATAATTCATCTTTGTATTGGAAGTTACTCTGGCGGCTGTGTTCCATGCCCATATAGCCTAGAGAATGTACATCTTTTTACATTGCAATACATCTGTTGTGGCCATATTTTGATCTCATACTGTCACTGTATAGGCTGTTTTCATCAAGATAAAAATATGGCAACAACAGATGTATTGCAATGTAAAAAGATGTACATGCTCTAGGCTATATGGGCATGGTACGCAGCCACCTGAGCAGGCATGTACTGGCCATCAGGACTACCGGGAGTTTCCCGGTGGGCCGATGGCTCAGTGGGCCACTCTGATGTAAGGGGGCTGGTGATGGGACACTCTGATGTAAGGGGGCTGGTAATGGGACACTCTGATGTAAGGGGGCTGGTGATGGGACACTCTGATGTAAGGGGGCTGGTGATGGGACACTCTGATGTAAGGGGGCTGGTGATGGGACACTCTGATGTAAGGGGGTGCTGATGGGACACTCTGATGTAAGGGGCTGCTGATGGGACACTCTGATGTAAGGGGGTGCTGATGGGACACTCTGATGTAAGGGGCTGCTGATGGGACACTCTGATGTAAGGGGGTGCTGATGGGACACTCTGATGTAAGGGGGTGCTGATGGGACACTCTGATGTAAGGGGGTGCTGATGGGACACTCTGATGTAAGGGGGTGCTGATGGGACACTCTGATGTAAGGGGGTGCTGATGGGACACTCTGATGTAAGGGGGTGCTGATGGGACACTCTGATGTAAGGGGGTGCTGATGGGACACTCTGATGTAAGGGGGTGCTGATGGAACACTCAAAATGTAAGTGGGCCGGTCTGGATGAAGTCCAGTGCCAAATTTCTGTCCCAGTCCAGCCCTGCACCTGAGTAACCTTGTGGACACCCATGCTTTCAAAAACCAGCCCTGGAAAAAATTTCATACCAGCCTCACAGCATTATTATACCAGCCCAACAGCATAACGTCATTATTTTCTTGTTCATGAAAGGGAAAACCATACATTTTAAAGCACATTTGATGAAGAGAGTATTAGATATGAAATCACATAGGGCTATATATATATATATATATATATATATATATATATATATATATATATATATATATATATATTCAAATTTCAGTTAATAGTGGTAAGTGATCAATCATCAAGGGGGACCCCAGGAACTCAGAACGTGGGGGGGACCACCTTCTGCAGAAAGAATACTCTGGGGGAGTGGAGAGCACTGGGGGGGAACAGGGAGAGAGAGCACTGGGGGGGAAAGAATGGGGGGCGAGCACTGGGGGGGAAAGAATGGGGGGAGAGCACTGGGGGGGAAAGAACAGGGGGGGAGAGCACTGGGGGGGAAATAACGGGGGGGAAAGAACAGGGGGGAGAGCACTGGGGGGGAAAGAACAGGGAGGGAGAGCACTGGGGGGGAAAGAACAGGGAGGGAGAGCACTGGGGGGGGGGGAACAGTAGGGAGAGCACTGGGGGGGAAGAATGGGGGGAGAGCACTGGGGGGAAAGAACAGGGAGGGAGAGCACGGGGGGGGGGGGAGAACGGGGGGAGAGCACTGGGGGGGAAAGAACGGGGGGGAGCACTGGGGGGAAAGAACAGGGGGGAGCACTGGGGGGGAAAGATCAGGGGGAGAGCACGGGGGGGATAGAACAGGGGGGGAGCACTGGAGGGAGTGGAAGGCACTGGGGGAGAGCACTGGGGGGAAAGAACAGGGGGAGAGCACTGGGGGGGAGAGGAGAACACTGGGGGGAGAGCATTGGGGGGGAAAGAACAGGGGGAGAGCACTGGGGGGAGTGGAGGGCACTTAGGGGGGAGAACGGGGGGAGAGCACTGGGGGGAGTGGAGGGCACTGAGGGGGGGAGAACAGGGGGAGAGCACTGGAGGGAGTGGAGAGCACTGGGGGGGAAAGAACAGGGGGGGACAGCTGGGGGGAAAGAACAGGGGGAAGAACAGGGGGGAGAGCACTGGGGGGAAGAACAGGGGGAGAGCACGGAGGGGAGAGGACTGGGGGGAGTGGAGAGCACTGTGGGGGGCACTGGGGGGGAGTGGAGAGCACTGGGGGGAACAGGGAAGGAGAGCAATGGGGGGAACAGGGATATAGCACTCGGGGGGAACAGGGGGGAGAGCACTGGGGGGAGAACAGGGGGGAGCATTGGCGGGAGTGGAGAGCACTGGGATGGTGGCTAGAGAAGGATGGGGAGAGTTGGAGAGCAGGGGAGCAGCAAGAACAGGGGAGGAGAAAACTGTGGTGGTGGTGGAGGAGAGCACTGGGGGGGGGCAGGAGAGTGTGGTGGTGGAGGAGAGCACTGGGGGGGGCAGGAGAGTGTGGGGGTGGAGGAGAGCACTGGGGGGAGGGCAGGGAGCACAAGGTGAACTGGGGGCAGTAAAATAAATTGGATAGGAGAATTGGCAGGTGGGCCCCCTGCAGCCCCCCCCCCCCCGATCCTCCTATCCAGGCACTGTGGCACACAGGGTGGGCTGTACGGGTGGCATCTCCTCCTCTGGATCACAGCACTGGCTGGCTCTGTGTTCGGCGGCCACTCTGTGACATGGCCCCGCCCCCCCAGACTGGCTCATGTGATAGGCGGAACGTTGATTCTCTCTACTATCACACGAGCAGGTCTGGGGGGGCGGGACTGTGTTACAGCGCGTCCGCCAAACACAGAGCCAGCCAGCGCTGTGATCCACAGGAGAGAGAGGAGGATGGAGCCTCCAGCGGACTCCGTAAAAAAAATGCATCATGGTGGCGGCGACGGCAGACCCTGCTGGCTGCTGCAACACCTTGGGGATTCCAGGGGGGGGGGGGGCACTTGACCCACCTTGCCCCCTGCTGCGGACGCCCATGTGTATATATATATATATATATATATATATATATAATATTTCATTTTTTTTCAATGTTAACCTCTTCATGCCGAGGCCACACAAATGTGCAATAGTGCTGATAGAACTGTGCAAGAGCGTACACCCTGCGCTCTTCCGGCACGGTTACCAGCGGCTAACTGAAATCAATCATGTGACAGTCAATCACAGCGGTCACATGACCATAAGCCGCCTCCTGCCATTCTAAAGCCCTTAGGGTCGGCAGGAGTTAATATGGAATAAAGATGCACAAAACCACTTTTTTCCTTCAAGAATATGTTACCCCAACATTTCATATTCCTGATATGTGCCTGCTGTACCATGTACTTGTATGAGAAAGTCTCCTGTTCTCTTTGTATTACTTCCTTTCTTTGAAATTCCTGGTGATCCTGCCAGTCCCTCTGTTTTCCTATTAATAGCTAACAACTAAGCATGGGAGAAAAGTGTGGTCAGTTTTCTGGCTGTGCTGGAAACTCAGTCTGCTCTCCTCCCAATGATTAGACTTGTCTCCACATGCCCCCCACCTCCCATTTACAGGAAAGATCAGGGTGCTGCTGTTTCTCATCCCCCAGCTCTTTATGCAGCTGAGAACAGAGGTTATGTGATCACTTATAAAAACATTATACATTTTTATTTATTTTTTTCATATCTATACACACATTTTTTGCCTTTGGTCCCTTTCACACAGGCGGACGATATGTCCGTATTTCATCCATCCGTTTGCAGATGAAATACGGGCATACATTCATCCCTATGGGATAGCGGGTGTCTGCGGATGAGCATCCGCAGACACCCGCTATTGTCCGCCTCCGCAACAGTCCGATTCTGCAGACGGAGGAAAATCCTATTTTTCTGTCCGTCTGCAGAGCGGATCGGATGAACACGGACAGACGGTCCATGCTCATCCGATCCCCATAGAGGAGAGTGGAGAGCTGACAGGGCGGTCCCTGCACAGTGTGCGGAGACCACCCTGTCCGCCGTCGGCTCAGCGGGGACAACGGAGCGATCCCCGCTGAGCGAGCGGATCATCACGGGGCGGATCATTACTGATCCGCCCCGTGTGAAAGAGGCCTTTCACTTCTATTTTAAACTGAGTGAATTATTTTACAAGCTAAGGATTCACATAAACTTTAAAGTAGTAATAATAATAATAAGTCTTGTTTTTTTTTTTTTTTTAAATAACAAACGTGTTATACTTTTCTCTTTATTTTTTTTGCATCATACAAAAATGTCATAATATAAAAACAGATTATAAACAGAACAGTAAACTTTGTCAGCCATTCAAATTCGCGCTTTCTGTTTTAATTTGTCCCACATTCTATTACCTCCCTCTTCTTCTCCCACCCCATCCCTCCCCCCTTACCCCATCCTCCCCCCCTCCCTCCCTCCCCTAGATTCCTTCTTTCCGGGTTGATCGTTATTGTTTCTGAGCTAACTTACAAACCTGTACTCCATAGTTTTTAAGTTACCTTATCCTTTATTTACCTTTTTCCTCTACTACTATTGCTGATCAGGTGGATACCCTATTTCATTCAGCCACGGCCTCCATATTTTCTCAAACCCTCTAAGGTTATACTTACCTGCTCTGTGTAATGGTTTCGCTCAGAGCAGCCCCGATCTTCCTTTTCTCGGGTCCCTCACCAGCACTCCTGTCCGCTCCCTCCTGCCGAGTGCCCCCCACAGCAGGTAGCTTGCTATGGGGGCACCCGAGCCGCTGCTCTGTGTGTGTGTCCATTCAGACATGGAGCTGTGGTTCAGCCCCATCCCCTCTCTCTCCTCATTGGCTCACTGACTTTAATTGACAGCAGAGGGAAACAGACGCCTGCTTGCTGTGTGTCTCAGCCAATCAAGGGGGAGTCCCGGACAGTCTCTCGTGCAACATTGCTGGATTGAGATGGGACTTGGGTAAGTATTAGGGGGGCTGCTGCACACAGAAGGTTTTTTATTTTAATGCAGAGAATGTATTAAGATAAAAAAAAACTTCTGCCTTTAGAGGCACTTTAACCACTTCCGGAGCGCCCACCGCATATATACTGCAGCAGGGCGGCCCAGCTGCGCGAAATCACGTACCTGTACATGATTTTGTGAACGAGGTCTGGGGCCTGCGCACCGCCGGTGACCCGCTCCCGCTGTGAGCCAATGTGCGGGTCCAGCAATGAGTGGGCTGCAATGTCCTCTGGGAACCCAGAAATTGTTTGTAGAGGGACAGAATGGCGGTCTGCCTATGTAAACAAGGCAGATCACCATTCTGGGAGAGGGAAATAGGAGAGATATTGTGTTTCTGAAACGCTGATCTCTTTCTTCCCCCAGCCAAATCGCACCCCTCCCCCCACAGTTAGAAAGCACACCCTAGGGACACACTTAACCCTTTGATCGCTCCTGATGTTAACCCCTTCCCCGCCAGTCTAATTAGTGCAGTGCATGTTTTTTAGCACTGATCACTGTATTGGTGTCCCTGGTCCCCAAAAAGTGTCAAAGGTGACAGTGTCCGACCTGTCTGCCACAACGTCACAGTCCCGATTAAAAATCGCTGATCGCCGATTACTAGTAAACAAAAATAAATAAAAATTCCATAAAAATATCACATCGTTTGTAGACGCGATAACTTTTGCGCAAACCAATCAATATAGGCTTATTGGGATTTTCTTTTTACCAAAAATATGTAGCAAAATACATATTGACCTAACTTGATGAAGAATTTTTTATTTTTTTTACATTTCTTTATTGGATATGTCTTATAGCAGAAAGTAAAAAAATATCGTTTTTTTTTTCCAAAATTGTCAGTCTTATTTTGTTTATTGCACAAAAAATAAAAACCGAGGTGATAAAATACCACCAAAAGAAAGCCATATGTGTGAGGAAAAAAATGACATAAATTTTATTTGGGTACAATGTCGCGCAACTGCACATTTGTCCGTTCAAATAATGCAGTGCCGTATCCCAAAAAATGGGCTGGTCAGGAAGGGGGGTAAAACCTTCTGGAGCTGAAGTGATTAAAGTGGTTCTAAAGCCTGAAGGTTTTTCACCTTAATGCATTCTGTGCACTAAGGTGAAAAACCTTCTGTGCTGCAGCTCCATCCACATGTGCAACAGGATCCGCCATCCACATGTGCAACAGGATCCGCCATCCACATGTGCAACAGGATCCGCCATCCACATGTGCAACAGGAAAGCAAAGGTTATTGAGAGCAGGGGAGCGAAGGTGTGGATTCGGGAGGAAGGTAATGGTTCAATAGAAGCAGGTGATAGGGCAGCAAAGGGTGGGGGTTGATCGTGTGTCAGAAGGAGGGTAATGGTGCAGTGGAATTGACTGATAGGATAGCAAAGGAGGAAAGGAAATGGAATATAGATGACCTTGTAATTCTAGTGAATGGGCAGCCCTACCATGACAGAAATAATAGGAAATGTAGGGGCAACACATAGTTAATCTGGATGTCACTACAGCCTAATCCATTGGCTCCCGCTGCTGTCAATCAAAAGCTGTGACACAGGAGCGGGGGGGGCAAGGCCAAGTCTCACTGTCTGTTTCAATGGGCACAGGAGCGGCTTTACCTGGGTGAACCAGATAAGAAGGAGGGGCCTGGAGCGATGACGGGGCACCCCAGAAGAAAACTATCAGGGATGCTCTGTGCAAAACTATTGCACAGAGCAGGTAAGTATAACATACATAGTTGCATAGTAAGGTTGAATAAAGACACCAGTCCATCCTGAGTGAGTGTCTACAATTGTCCCTATCCCTGTACATCACACACTCACATCGGTCCCTATCATCAAGGAGCCCACAATCCAAGGTCCCCATACATATACTAGGACCAATTTTGGACAGAAGCCAATTAACCTACCTGCATGTCTTTGGAGTGTGGGAGGAAACCCACGCAGGCACAGGGAGAACATGCAAACACCAGGCAGGTATTGTGGTTGGGATTCGAACCAGCGACCCCTTTTTACTGCTAGGTGAGATTTCTACCCACTACACCACTGTGCCACGTGCTGTGCTGTGCTGTGCGTTTGTAAACCCTCACTTTTTTTTTTTTTTTATAAAAATAACAATCACTTTAAGGTAAGGAATTTCACATCATGCAATGTCATTTTTAATGGCACCCCAAAGCACCTTGTTAATGCATATATGCTTTAGCATACCACATCATTTGGTAACCTATTTGGCTATTTCTATGTGTTTTTGTTGCAATGCGTAAAAAAAAAAAAAAAAAAAAAAACAATACATGCATTCTTCAGTGCTATTTCTGTACAGTGGGCAGCCCAGTCACGTGAACGCATGTAGAAGGCACATAAAAACATGCTTCCTTGCACATGCATTGTAGCATTGCATAGATGTGAATGGGGACCTATGATCTTGTATTTCTGCTGACTGTAGTCCTCCTTCTGTGCATCACAAAAAAATAATTCTCCAGGAAATGAGACTGAAGCAATCGCACAGAAACATTTAACACATCGGAAGCAGTAAGTGTGGATGAGCTGTAAACAGCTAATATCTCCCCGGCACAGCACTGAAATCCTGTCTTTTCTCACACAGGGCCGCGAGCCGAGGCCAAGACAAACACAAGAAGCTTTTCATTCTCCTTGCTGCGGAGGAAGAAATCATGGAGCCTGGGATGAGGAGCCTGATGTCTGACAACAGCCGATATGTCGAGTCCTTCCGCCTCTTCCTACAGAATTCCACAGAGCACCAGTGCATGCAGGACTTCATAGAGACCAAACTGGCCGCCATTGTGTCCAGGTACGGTACCCGGCTCTCCTGTCCTGCCTGCTGGTGCTTTCCCTCACATGTGTTCTGTGACAGTGAGATTTTCACATACCTACACTATGCTATTGTCATGGCAGTAAAAGGGTCAACTGTTACATCATAGTCCTAGGCCTGAACATTAGACCGCGGGCGGCCATGCATGCATGTCCTGACCAATAAACAATCTTTCTAACAAAATATCTCTGTATAGATATGCAAGTTGTGCCTATGGGAGAAGGAGGGGGAGCAGGATTATGCGGGCTCCTTTAGGGGGAAACAATAGTGTTCAACCATTTAGGCTGGCTTTCCCTTAAGAAGCATGGGTCGGCTAGGGTCATGTAGGGGCCTACAAACAATTGGACAATAAACTGACAGACAATGCTGATGGTCTCCAATTTTTTTTTTGCTCCTGACCTGCATTTGCAAAGGATTGGGAACAAAGGATTGGGCTCTTGAACTTGTACCCGACAGAGAAGCCTATGTTTATCTCTATGCTTACCGGGCCTTGACTTCAATTGTGTTTTGGCGAATACATGCTAGCTGCTTTTCATCTCCCTTACAAGTCAACAGCAAAGGAAAGCAGCTCAAAAGCAACACATTAGCTAGCCATCAGTTGAGCAATCAAAATGGTTAATAACTGATTGATCTGTTCATAATATTGAAACAACCATTTTATCTAATGATTACATCTGGGGTCTCCAAACTTCTCAAACAAAGGACCATATTACTGTCTTTCAGTCTTTAGGAGGGCCAGATTGTGGGCAGAGGGATAGAAAATGTCCCGGGCCCAGCATCAGTGGGAATAAACATGGCCTTAAGGTAACAAGGTCAGGAGGAGGAGTAGCCTATCATTGGTATCGGTGGGAGGAATGGTGCCTCATCGTTGGTATCATTGGGTAAAATAGTGCCCCATTGTTGGTATCAGTGGGAGGAATAATGCCCCATCGTTGGTGTCATTGGGTGAAATAGTGCCCCATTGTTGGTATCAGTGGGAGGAATAATGCCCTATCATTGGTATCAGTGGGAGGAATAGTGTCACATCGTTGGTGTCAGTGGGAGGAATAGAGCCCCATCATTGATACTAGTGGGAGGAATAATGACCCCTCATTAGTGTCAGTGGTAGGAATTATTCCCCAGTTTGTGTTAGTGGGAGGAATAGTGACTCATTATTTAGAGGAAGAATGCCCCAAAGGCTGGAATAAAAGCTAGCAAATGGCCGTATCTGGCCCTTGGGTCATAGTTTGGAGACCACTGTATTAGATCAATACATATACTGCCAGCTTTAGGAATAGGAGTGCATGGGGAGGTGCAGTGTGGTGCGGCAAAAGTAAACACTAATGCTGCGTACACACGACCAGTTTTTCCATCAGAATAAACTCTGACGGTCTTTCCGACGGAGTTCCACTGAAACGGTCTTGCCTACACACGATCACATCATTTAGAACGCGATGACGTACGACGGGACTAGAAAAAGGAAGTTCAATAGCCAGTAGCCAATAGCTGCCCTTGCGTCGTATTTGATCTGTCGGAACAGCATACGGACAAAGGTTTTCCCGATCGAAATTGATTCTGTCGGAAAGATTTAAAACATGTTCTATTTCTAGGTCCGTCAGAATTTTTTTTTTTTTTAAAGTCAGATGAAGCCCACACACAGTTGGAATATCCGATGAAATGATTCCGTCTGACTTTTTCTGCTGGAAAGTCAGACCATGTGTACATGACATAAGAGTCCAGTTGCAGGAAACAGAACTTGTATTAAATTTTGCAATGCACAGCAGGAAGACAGCAAACTGGGAGCACTCACAGGATATAACAGCGATGTGTAGCAGAGCAGGACTCGAATGTGCCGACAGTGTCTTTCTTGTGGGGCAGAAAGCAGCCTGACCGGTCTGTACCCAGATGTGGAACCTCTCCCTACCACTGTTCACTGTCCCTGACAGACTGGTGACCTGTCCTTACACTTCCCACATGCTAAATGCGCAACAAACCTGAGAGCCGGGGTCTTAAATAGACTCTAACTGACCCAAGATGGCCACCACAGTCACATGGGGTTGCAAGATCCAACCAGATAGCTTCCACAGTGACCCAGGAAACCATAGAGGAAACATGTTCCTCTTGACTTCCTCTCCTTCTGCAATGCCGCCCATGCAGTAGAGAAAGTAGACTGCACCTGCCTACAGGCACACAGTAGGGTTGCTAGAACCTGGCACCCAGTGTGATGTATGGCTACTTCTCAGGATAATCAACACCTCTATGACCTGCTTCTGCCATCCTAACTTTCCCTATAGATCTGCCATCCACATTTGCAACAGGAAAGCAAGGGTTATTGAGAGCAGGGAGACGGAGAGGTGGAATCAGGAGGAGGTTAATGGTTCAATAGAAGCAGGTGATAGGGCAGCAAAGGGTGGGGGTTGATCGTGTGTCAGAAGGAGGGTAATGGTGCAGTAGAATTGACTGATAGGGTAGCAAAGGAGGAAAGGAAATGGAATATAGATGACATTGTAATTCTAGTGAATGGGCAACCCTACCATGACAGAAATTTCCATTATCCAGGCACAAATTCAGCACTTGCCCAGGCAAGTTTAGCACCCAATGCTTATACCAGTTGTCTCCAAACTTTTATTGCCCTTCAGTCTTTCGGGGGGTCTGACTGTAGCTAGTGTCATTGGATTTTTTTTTGGCATCAGTGGGATTAAATATTGCCCCCTTTTGTATTAGGAGGAGGAATAGTGCCCATTATTGGTATCATTGGGAGGAGTAGTGCACCGTTGTTGGTGTCAATGGGAGAAATGGTGCCCCATTGTTGGTGTCAGTTGGCAAAATTGTGTCTTGTATCAGTGGGAGAAATAGTGTCCCAAGGGCTGGATACAGGCAAGCAAAGGACTGCATCTGGCCTCCGGGCCACAGTTTGGAGACTACCGGCTTATACCATATGACCATATACTATGACAGTGGATGATCATAGATCAGAAGTGAGGTTATATGGCAATGACATTTGCTTCATTGCTTATGTGATCTTCTTCTTTCCTGCTTTTAATTGTATTTTGTAAACCTGTTTACAAATAGAAGAGTTTTTATTGTTTCAACAGTTTTCCAAACACATTTGTTGGGTGCTAGTTGCACTTCAAATTAATGCGGCCCCCAGGAAAAGGCAGTCTGCTGCAAATGATTAATGGTGTTTCACGCAATCTTTTCTAAACAAGAGTGCCTATATTAAAGAGGACCTGTCCATCATCCAACACGTAAAGGCCTACTGGGCTTCCATTTTATGAGGTCACGCCTATTTCTGAAATTGTAGCTGGTGTGTAGATGATGGGCATTTAAAAGACAAGTATGGGAATTCATTTTCTATTTTTTTTTAATCATTACCTAGGGGGATGCAGCATTGGTCCGATGCTACATCTGTTCCCCGCCAGCTCTAAGGCCAAGAACCGAGCAATCAAACACTGCAGATCGCTTGGTTCTCACAGCTCCCTGAGCAGAGAGCTGCTTCTGTGCAAACCCCCGCGCCCCCCCACAACCATCACTGGAGCACTGGGCTGTGGAGTGGGCGAGAGCTGCTGGGTCCAGGCATATGGCAGATCCGGACCATATGGTCGCGATCTTTCCTGAGCCTGGACTGACTCTGTGACGTCAGCCCGCTGTTTGCTGAAAATGGGTCATAGGAGTGCAAAACAATCTGCACTCCTGTGATCCAAATGTGAAGTACATTTTAACCACTTAAGGACCGCCGTATTGCCAATGTACGTCATTACAATGGCACAGGCAGGCACAAGCACGTACATGTACGTGCCTGCCTTCCAGCGGGTGGGGGGTCCGATCGGACCCCCTCCCGCTGGATACGGCGGTCCGGTTCGCTGCAGAAGCGATCCGTGATGAGGGGATGGCCGTTGGTTTCTGGCCACCCCCTCTGGATCGCTCCTGGCCAATGATGAACTTCCTCCCACTGTGTATTGTTTACACAGGAAGGAGGAAGTGATGTCATTCTCCTCGGGGCGGTCTTTTTGACCGGACTACGAGGAGAAGACTAAAAGTAAGTGTGCACCAACACTACACTGACATGTAGGTACACACAGGCACACAACCCCCCCCCCCCTTTCCCCCCCCGCTCCCCCCCCAGTCACAGTGTCACTGATTGCATTGATCATTTCTTTACTGATCAATGCATTCAGTGTCAGTTGTAACAGTTAAAACTGTCAGGGCAGTTAGTGTTAGGTCCAGGGTAGCCCCCTATCACCCCCCAATAAAGATTTAACCCCCTGATTGCCCCTAGAGTTAACCCTTTCACCCCCTTTTGTCAGTGTCACTAAGCGATCATTTTTCTGATCGCTGCATCAGTGTCGCTACTGTCGCTAGGTAGCTAGTTATTTTTTTAGGTTCACCGCCAGGTTTTTATATCGCTAGGTACCCCGATATACTACCCAATAATGGTTTTAACCCCCTGATTGCCCCTAGTTAACCCTTTCACCCCCTTTTGCCAGTGTCACTAAGCGATCATTTTTCTGATCGCTGCATCAGTGTCGCTATTGTCGCTAGGTAGCTAGTTATTTTTTTAGGTTCACTGCCAGGTTTTTATAGCGCTAGGTACTCCGATATACTACCCAATAATGGTTTTAACCCCCTGATTGCCCCTAGTTGACCCTTTCACCCCTTTTGCCACTGTCACTAAGCGATCATTTTTCTGATCGCTGCATTAGTGTCGCTAGTGTCGCTAGGTAGCTAGTTATTTTTTTAGGTTCACTGCCAGGTTTTTATAGCGCTAGGTACCCCGATATACTACCCAATAATGGTTTTAACCCCCTGATTGCCCCTAGTTAACCCTTTCACCCCCTTTTGCCAGTGTCGCTAAGCGATCATTTTTCTGATCGCTGCATCAGTGTCGCTAGTGTCGCTAGGTAGCTAGTATTTTTTTTAGGTTCACCGCCAGGTTTTTATAGTGCTAGGTACCCCGATATACTACCCAATAATGGTTTTAACCCCCTGATTGCCCCTAGTTAACCCTTTCACCCCCTTTTGCCAGTGTCTCTAAGCGATCGTTTTTCTGATCGCTGCATTAGTGTCACTAGTGTCGTTAGGTAGCTAGTTATTTTTTTAGGTTCACCGCCAGGTTTTTATAGCGTTAGGTACCCCCATATACTACCCAATAATGGTTTTAACCCCCTGATTGCCCCTAGTTAACCCTTTCACCAGCGATCACAGTATAAGTGTCACTGGTGACGCTGGTTAGCCAGCTAGTTATTTAGGTTCCCCATCAGGTTTTTATATAGCGCCAGGGACCCCCATATACTACCTAATAAAAATTTGAACCCCCTGATTGCCCCTAGTTAACCATTTCACCACTGATCACCGTATAAGTGTTACGGGTGACTCTGGTTAGTTTGCTTTTTATAGCATCAGGGCACCCACCATTTATTACCCAATAAAGGTTTAACCCCCTGATCACCCGGCGGGTGATATCAATTAGGTTTTAGGGTCAGGGTCTGCGTCGCCCCAGGCAGCGCTAGGTTAGTGCCAGTACTGCTAACACCCACACGCAAAGCATAAACCTCCTGTAGTGGTATAGAATCTGAACAGATCAATATATGATCTGATCAGATCTATACTAGCGTCCCCAGCAGTTCAGGGTTCCAAAAAAACGCATTGTTAGCGGGATCAGCCCAGATACCTGCTGGCACCTGCGTTTTGCCCCTCTGCCCAGCCCACCCAAGTGCAGTATCGATCGATCACTGTCACTTACAAAACACTAAACACATAACTGCAGCGATTGCAGAGTCAGGCCTGATCCCTGCGATCGCTAACAGTTTTTTTGGTAGCATTTTATATTTAAATCCGGAAGGCAGTGCTTGGTTTTCGGGGTCCCGTACATGGCTAGGCTCCCAAAAAAGTCCCCCACATGTGGTATCCCCGTACTCGGGAGAAGCAGCAGAATTTATTTTGGGGTGTAATTTGACTTATGCCCATAGCATGTGTGAGCAATATATCATTTAGTGACAACTTTGTGCAAAAAAAAAAAAGTTTGTAATATTCCCGCAACTTGTGGCAAAATATAAAATATTCCATGGACTCAACATGCCTCTCAGTAAATAGCTTGGGGTGTCTACTTTCCAAAATGGGGTCATTTTGGGGGGTTTTGTGCTATTTTGGCATTTTATGGCCTTCAAAACTGTGATAGGTAGTGAGGAGTGAAATCAAAAATCTGCACCCTTAGAAATCCTGAAGGTGGTGATTGGTTTTCGGGGTGCCGTGCGCGACTAGACTCCCAAAAAGTCCCACACATGTGGTATCCCCATACTCGGGAGAAGTAGCGGAATATATTTTGGGGTGCAATTCCATCATTTATCATTTAGTGACAACTTTTTGTAAAAAAAAAAAAATTTTTTAATTTTTTGTCATTATTCAATCCCTTGGGACAAAAAAAAAATATTCAATGGTCTCAACATGGCCCTCAGCAAATAGCATGGGGTGTCTACTTTCCAAAATGGGGTCATTTGGGGGGGGGGGGTTTGTGCCATCTTGGCATTTTGGCCTTCAAAACTGTGATGGGTAGTGAGGAGTAAAATAAAAAATGTATGCCCTTAGAAATCCTGAAGGCGGTGCTTGGATTTCGGGGTCCCGTACGCGGCTAGGCTCCCAAAAAGTCCCACACATGTGGTATCCCTGTACTCAGGAGAAGCAGCAGAATGTATTATGTATTTTGGGGTATCATTTCACATATGCCCATAGCATGTGTGAGCAATATATCATTTAGTGACAACTTTGTGCAAAAAAAAAAAAAGTTTGTAATATTCCCGCAACTTGTGGCAAAATATAAAATATTCCATGGACTCAACATGCCACTCAGTAAATAGCTTGGGGTGTCTACTTTCCAAAATGGGGTCATTTTGGGGGGTTTTGTGCTATTTTGGCATTTTATGGCCTTCGAAACTGTGATAGGTAGTGAGGAGTGAAATCAAAAATTTGCACCCTTAGAAATCCTGAAGGTGGTGATTGGTTTTCGGGGTGCCGTGCGCGACTAGACTCCCAAAAAGTCCCACACATGTGGTATCCCCATACTCAGGAGAAGTAGCGGAATATATTTTGGGGTGCAATTCCACATATAACCATGGCATGTGTGAGCAATATATCATTTAGTGACAACTTTTTGCAATTTTATTTTTTTTTGTCATTATTCAATCCCTTAGGACAAAAAAAAAAAATATTCAATGGGCTCAACATACCCATCAGCAATTTCCTTGGGGTGTCTACTTTCCAAAATGGGGTCATTTGGGGGGGGTTTGTACTGCCCTGCCATTTTAGCACCTCAAGAAATGAGATAGGCAGTCATAAATTAAAAGCTGTGTAAATTCCAGAAAATGTACTCTAGTTTGTAGACGCTATAACTTTTGCGCAAACCAAAAAATATACGCTTATTGACATTTTTTTTACTAAAGACATGTGGCTGAATAAATTTTGCCCTCAATGTATGACTAAAATTGAGTTTATTCGATTTTTCTTATAACAAAAAGAAGAAAATATATTTTTTTTTTCAAAATTTTCGCTCTTTTTCCATTTATATCGCAAAAAATAAAAATCACAGAAGCAATCAAATACCATCAAAAGAAAGCTCTATTTGTGGGAAGAAAAGGACGCAAATTTCGTTTGGGTGCAATATTGCATGACCACGCAATTACCAGTTAAAGCAGCGCAGTGCGAAATTGGAAAAAGATCTCTGGTCCTTAAGGTGTTTATTGGTCCGGGGCTGTAGTGGTTAAATGATTTTACAGGACATTGACACTTATATGTTGCTGCACAATGGTAAGCCCTAACACCATGCTGCCACATACAGTGCCTTGCGAAAGTATTCGGCCCCCTTGAACTTTTCAACCTTTTGCCACATTTCAGACTTCAAACATAAAGATATAAATTTTTATTTTTTGTGAAGAATCACCAACAAGTGGGACACAATTGTGAAGTGGAACGAAATCTATTGGATTTTTGAAACTTTTTTAACTAATAAAAAAAATGAAAAGTGGGGCGTGCAAAATTATTCGGCCCCCTTGCGTTAATATTTTGTAGAGCCACCTTTTGCTGCGATTACAGCTGCAAGTCGCTTGGGGTATGTCTCTATCAGTTTTGCACATCGAGAGACTGAAATTCTTGCCCATTCTTCCTTGCAAAACAGCTCGAGCTCAGTGAGGTTGGATGGAGAGCGTTTGTGAACAGCAGTTTTCAGCTCTTTCCACAGATTCTCGATTGGATTCAGGTCTGGACTTGTGAACCATTCCTTTGTAGATTTTGCTGTATGTTTGGGATCATTGTCTTGTTGGAAGATAAATCTCCGTCCCAGTTTCAGGTTTTCATCCAGAATGGTCCTGTATTTGGCTGCATCCATCTTCCCCTCAATTTTAACCATCTTCCCTGTCCCTGCTGAAGAAAAGCAGGCCCAAACCATGATGCTGCCACCACCATGTTTGACAGTGGGGATGGTGTGTTGAGGGTGATGAGCTGTGTTGCTTTTACGCCAAACATATCGTTTTGCATTGTGGGCAAAAAGTTGGATTTTGGTTTCATCTGACCA
This sequence comes from Lithobates pipiens, assembly GCF_037356315.1. NCBI lineage: Eukaryota > Metazoa > Chordata > Amphibia > Anura > Ranidae > Lithobates > Lithobates pipiens. Next base: position 77,758,451 of record NW_027507784.1, on the reverse strand, counting down.
GAGCACCTTCTTCCACATGTTTGGTGTGTCTCCCAGGTGGCTTCTGGTAAACTTTAGACAAGACTTTTTATGGATATCTTTGAGAAATGGCTTTCTTTTTGCCACTCTTCCATAAAGGCCAGATTTGTGCAGTGTACGACTGATTGTTGTCCTATGGACAGACTCTCCCACCTCAGCTGTAGTTCTCTGCAGTTCATCCAGAGTGATCATGGGCCTCTTGGCTGCATCTCTGATCAGTCTTCTCCTTACGTGTATAAAAAGTGTTGCGCTAGAAAACTTGTACAGTGTGAAAGTGTACTAATGGTGACTCAATGTCTTACCCATTCAAATTTAGAAAATTAATAAACATCTGAAACAATACCTAATACAAAATTCCTATAAACAAATAAATATAAACAGAAGAAAGTCCTTTTCTGAAAGATCAAAATTGTGTTCGCCCTTGGTGCAAACATGGAGAGATGGAAATATTCATTCAGTCCATAGAATGTTTGATTATAAACACCCTGGTGCTGACACCGCCACACACAGAAGAAGGATGTAAGCTTACCGACTCCAAATGACCCCGGCAAGCATACGCTCCAAGGGTCCAATGCGCTTTTCTGTCATACGGGTAAGAAATCCTCAGGTCATAGAAGATGGACACTCAATGATGAAGGTCACTCCACACTTGTTCAAACTGAATTGGACACGGAGCCAATGCTCACAGAAAAGATCACACTCCCATTTAAGCAGTGAATTAAGCGCTTCTCAGATAAAAAGGCAGCAGTAGAGTCCTCCCAACGCGTTTAGTCTCCTTGGACATCGTCTGGGGTGTCACTCTACTGCTGCACCACTTACTTTTATAGTCTGATGATTGAAATCCCCCTCCCAGTGTCACTGCAAGCCACTTCCTGTTTCGGTCCTAAAATGATCCTAAAAGATCAGTCTTCTCCTTGTCTGAGCTGAAAGTTTAGAGGGATGGCCAGGTCTTGGTAGATTTGCAGTGGTCTGATACTCCTTCCATTTCAAAATGATCGCTTGCACAGTGCTCCTTGGGATGTTTAAACCTTGGGAAATCTTTTTGTATCCAAATCCGGCTTTAAACTTCTCCACAACAGTATTACGGACCTGCCTGGTGTGTTCCTTGGTCTTTATGATGCTCTCTGCGCTTTCAACAGAACCCTGAGACTATCACAGAGCAGGTGCATTTATACAGAGACTTGATTACACACAGGTGGATTCTATTTATCACCATCAGTCTTTTAGGACAACATTGGATCATTCAGAGATCCTCGCTGAACTTCTGGAGTGAGTTTGCTGCACTGAAAGTAAAGGGGCCGAATAATTTTGCACGCACCACTTTTCAGTTTTTTATTTGCTAAAAAAGTTTAAATTATCCAATAGATTTCGTTCCACTTCATAATTGTGTCCCACTTGTTTCTGATTCTTCACAAAAAATTTAAATTTTATATCTTTATGTTTGAAGCCTGAAATGTGGCAAAAGGTTGAAAAGTTCAAGGGGGCCGAATACTTTCGCAAGGGACTGTATATGTGGCACTTAAAACAGAGGGATAGGGTGCGCTATGGAATCTGTTATACAGAGAGTATGTAGTGTAATATAGGTAAGAGCAGCCTCTATTGTGTTTCCATCCAGATGGATGGAACAGTAAAATAGGTGAGAGAAGGAGAATAGATGTGGCGCTATACCTTATTAAACTCACTAAAAAAATATAAAATATAAAATAATATAATATAAAATAAAATTGTACAAATTTTCCAGCTTGCTGGCTAATATTTTTTAAAACCAGCGAGAAACCTTGATGGACTGAATAGTAAAATCAATAGTAAAATCAATAAATGATAAAGTGCTGGGGGTTAATCCTTATTAAATAGTGAATGCAAAGTGAATATAAATTTTCCAGCGTGCTAGTTAGTAAATGCAATAAAACTGTACGGTCCACTCAAATTAGGTAGAGATGAATAGATAAATATTTAGATAAATAATTAGTAAAGCTATCATGAATCAATCAATACTCAATAGTGAAAACTACTAAAGGTGCTTGTGACTGTGATTGTAGCACAACCAAATGAATGGACACAAGGGGAACAATCAAAATTATATAAACGTGAATACTGGTGGGATGGTGGGTGTGAACACACTGTGTCAAATCTCAGAACATGCCTAAAATGTCACAATATGAAAATAGAAAAAATAGAAAATTAAATAAAGATAAAAAATTTAATAAAGATAAAAAATAAAAAATTAAAAAATTAAGCCCAGAAGGTAAAAAGTAAAAAAATCTTGCGGTGACAAGTCAAATGTGAAAGTCCAATTGAATAAAGTTTAAAATTAATATTTAAACATGAAACGAATATTTGATGGTGAGAAAGGTAAGTGAAGAAAGTGACTTCGATATTCGTTCACAGTGAACGTTTGCAGTGAACGTTTATGGATTTTGCTCTCACCAGAGATATGACCCCGTCCGGGGTGGATCAGCCTCCACAGTATAAGCCACTGTGTCGCTTCTTGGGCTGTCTCTGCTGTGCTGCTGGGGAGATCCCTCGTTCTTCCGTGGGGATGTTGTACCTCGTTTACATGTGATAGAAAAGAGGACTGCCCATGGTGTAGTATGTTTGAAACTCAGTTTATTTGAAACAACCTTAAAAATACTCACATTTAGTACGAAAAAAACACGTATTGTATTAAAAGCGTTCGGAACATCCACTCGGCTGACACGCCGTTTGTGCTGAAGGTGTACGTATCTGGCCACGCCCTACGCGTTTCATCATTCAGGCTCCAGATGACGTCTGAATGACGAAACGCGTAGGGCGTGGCCAGATACGTACACCTTCAGCACAAACGGCGTGTCAGCCGAGTGGATGTTCCGAACGCTTTTAATACAATACGTGTTTTTTTCGTACTAAATGTGAGTATTTTTAAGGTTGTTTCAAATAAACTGAGTTTCAAACATACTACACCATGGGCAGTCCTCTTTTCTATCACATGTAAACGAGGTACAACATCCCCACGGAAGAACGAGGGATCTCCCCAGCAGCACAGCAGAGACAGCCCAAGAAGCGACACAGTGGCTTATACTGTGGAGGCTGATCCACCCCGGACGGGGTCATATCTCTGGTGAGAGCAAAATCCATAAACGTTCACTGCAAACGTTCACTGCGAACGAATATCGAAGTCACTTTCTTCACTTACCTTTCTCACCATCAAATATTCGTTTCATGTTTAAATATTAATTTTAAACTTTATTCAATTGGACTTTCACATTTGACTTGTCACCGCAAGATTTTTTTACTTTTTACCTTCTGGACTTAATTTTTTAATTTTTTATTTTTTATCTTTATTCAATTTTTTATCTTTATTTAATTTTCTATTTTTTCTATTTTCATATTGTGACATTTTTGGCATGTTCTGAGATTTGACACAGTGTGTTCACACCCACCATCCCACCAGTATTCACGTTTATATAATTTTGATTGTTCCCCTTGTGTCCATTCATTTGGTTGTGCTACAATCACAGTCACAAGCACCTTTAGTAGTTTTCACTATTGAGTATTGATTGATTCATGATAGCTTTACTAATTATTTATCTAAATATTTATCTATTCATCTCTACCTAATTTGAGTGGACCGTACAGTTTTATTGCATTTACTAACTAGCACGCTGGAAAATTTATATTCACTTTGCATTCACTATTTAATAAGGATTAACCCCCAGCACTTTATCATCTATTGATTTTACTATTGATTTTACTATTCAGTCCATCAAGGTTTCTCGCTGGTTTTAAAAAATATTAGCCAGCAAGCTGGAAAATTTGTACAATTTTATTTTATATTATATTATTTTATATTTTTTTAGTGAGTTTAATAAGGTATAGCGCCACATCTATTCTCCTTCTCTCACCTATTTTACTGTATATGTGGCACCCCCAGCACCATGACTGCTTTCTCATCAACAGGTCACTGTTGACAATCTGGAGCCAGTAGAATATCCTCCTGATCATTACTGTGATTGGCTGTCAGTGCAATTACCAATCGCATGATCAGGAATCCCCTGTAATGCCTTCGACATTATGAACTCTTAAAGGGCTGACTCCCAATGACTGGAAGGGGTCAAAGGATAATTGTACTTTGTTTAAGAGTGTACCTATGTCCTTTGTTGCCTCCCCGATGCTTACTTGCATCCATCCCATGGCCAGCCTCATTGTCTGCATTCTTCGGTAAAATCTTTGCGATGCGATGGCGGCACCTGCACAGTCGATCTTCATGGACCGTGTTGTCGGATAATCCGACCGTGTGTGGGCTCCATCGCACTGTTTCCGTCGGAATATTCGACGGACCAAGTTTTAGAGCTGGGCTATAAAATTTTCCGACAACATGATCCAATCGGACTTTGTCTGTTCGTTTGTAGAGAATTCCGATGGGACAAAGTGCCACGCATGCTCAGATCAAATTCCTAGACCAAAGCTATTGGCTACCAGCCTGAATTTTGTCCCATCGTAATGAAATAACGTCATCACGTTCTGAATGATCGGATTTTCTGGCAACTTTGTCCGATCGTGTGTATGCAACACAAGTTTCAGACAAAATCCGATGGATTTTGTTGTCGGAATGTCCGACCGTGTGTACATGGGTTAGAGAGGAGATGCCTAGAGGATGGCCCCAGATAAATCTATAAGGGATCACATGAGCTGGCATGGCTTGCACAGAGAAAATGACAACAAAGGATGTACACATTGTGACAGCCTGTGGCCTTGGAATGTAGGTAAGTATGCATTTAGCGAGGGAATAATTTAGGTGAAGGGAATAGGGGGGCATGAGATGGAAGGATACTTGCACTTTGTCTTAAACTGCACATGTCTTTAAAGGAAAAGATTATGATGCACAATGCCAGCAATGAGAGGGATAGAAACTCCAGCTTTACAGGAGGAATAAGACCCCCCCCCCCCCCCATTCCATTTACATATGTGGAAATGCATTAACAGAGACATGCAGGACCTCCATTTCTTCTAGTCAGGTGTAAATACAAAGAAAGGGTGAATGTGTGACCTTTGTCCTTGTAAAAGTTTGCTTGTTGGGCAGGTTTGAGCTCCACCAAAAAAATGGGTCGTTGGGATTTTCAAGCATGGCAGCTATAAAGATATACAATGAATGGACCAAGGCAGATGTCTTTTGGCATTTGCTCTGCTTTTGGCAGTTGTTTTTCGAAATTTCTTCATTTATTGACAAACTGTGCCAGTGAAAAGTACATCCAATTTGTTCAACACTCGCTTGGTGAATGTATGGACTGACCATTTCATCTGTAATGCTTTGACTTTCTCTTGTCATGTCTTTCTCAGCATAGGCAATGGGAAGTCGGTCATCAATGTGCTCGGAGTAGGAAGCGGCTCAGGTATCCTTATCTATTCTTAGACATTACAGAATAAACTTCTCCAAACATTATGAAATGCTAATTCACACTGAGAGCTCATAATAGGCAATCTAAGGTGCATGCTCATGCCTTAACCTTCATCATCCACCACCCCATCCTTGACTTCAGAACTACAAAAATGATATGCAAATACCAGATTTCAAAAAGTCTTTGCCCAGAGATGGGCACTCATCAATCTTCCATGTACCACTAAGTGACAGTCATCAGGCCTTCCTATTGGTTGCTCATATACTGCACTGTGGGGGTCATAGTGGAAATGTGCTCCATATAGGAGCATGCCAAATTTCAGAAAGTCTTTGCATAGGGACAGGCCCATTTCCTCCTTACATGTATCAACATGTGAAAGTCATCAGGCCCGTCTATAGGCTGCTCATATACTGCATTGTCTCGGGGCATAGCGGAAGTGTGCCCCATACAAGGGCATACCAAACTGTAGAATGACTTTGCTGCCAGGGGGTGTAGGTAAGGTGAAAAAAGGCAGCTCAGAGTGGGTTCACTTAAAATGACAATGCAAGATGTGTTATAGGTTAAATACATGGAAGATCCAACAAAAGCTTTACCTTTCCCTAGGAGGTAAAACCTTCCATACCTTGGAAGCTGTGCAGAATGGAGCACAGGTTTCCCCGAGTGTGAGAAGGTCCTAGCCCTTGTACACACGGTCGGAGAATCTGTCGGAATGAGTCTTATCGGACCGTGTCGTCAGATAATCCGACTGTGTGTGGTATGCATCGGACTGATTCCGTCCGAATCTCCGTCCGACCCAATTTTCCAACATGTTGCAAATATTTCCCGACCAACTGGGCCGGACGGACCTAATCTGATCATGTGTAGAGTATTTTCATCGGACCAAGTGCCACGCATGCTCAGATCAAATTCCTACATCAAAGCTATTGGCTACTAGCCTGAATGTAGTCCCATCGTAACGAAATTACGTCATCACGATCTGAAAGATCGGATTTTTCGACAACTTGGCCCGACCGTGTGTATGCAACAGTTTCGGACACAATCCGTCGGACTAAATCCGACGGGCAAAATCTGACGGATTTAGTTGGCAAAATCTCTGACCGTGTGTACGTGGGCCTACAGGTAAAAGCTGATAAATCCTAAAGATAATGAATTAACATGGGGAGGTTGGAGCATTGTTGAGTCAACTGGTAAAAATGTAGGGGTAGTCTGTTAGAGGATTGGCAGCTCATGGGTTGCTATGGTCGGCCAGATAAGACCCCTTGTACTAAGGAATGGAACATTCACAAGTTTTTTTTTTTTTTTTCTCCATTTACGTAATACTGAGGTTCAACATTGCCTACATAGGCCGTTTGTCAACTCAATGACCTATGTGGCTAAAGCTGGTCATAAGCGTTACAATTAGGACTGTACATTTTCCGTTAGATCCACTGATCTAAAGGTTCTCATAGATTCACAATGTTTTGGTGACTGGAGGAGGTTGTATGGACCATAAAGCTGTCCATACATTTGATTTCTAACACATTCCTTCATCTAGGCTAAACAGCGCAGATGAACAATGCTCCCTTCTGGTTGATTGTACTTTGACCAGAACAGCAGCGGCCAATGCTTGGAAATTTTCCAGCAGGCTCCTTCTACAAAAGTTGATTGCACATTTGGCTTTTGTCAAATTGAGTGGGGCCACTGGCTGAGCAAATTTCAGTATGGGGTCCACTTTGAATATATGACCAACATGAGATTATTGGCTGCTCTGAGTTTGAGGATTGAATTGTAGGTATCAGCCTTCCAATGGCAGGTTTTCCAATTCAGCTTGCTAAATTGGTGAATTCTATCGAGAGAAAGGAATAATGGCGTAAACGGCATGTGCCCTGCTGCACACATGGGTGTGGGGGGGGGGGTGTGTGTGTGTGACCACCAGCCGCCCCCTGCTTACTACATATTTAACAGACAAAGGGAGTAAATAAAATAAGTTTATTGTTGGAGCTTTTTGACACTTTAAAGAGTAGCTCCACTTTTGTTGGAAAAAAAAAAACAAAAAAAAAACATCCCCCTATGGGTGATGTATATACATTATAGGGAGTTTAACAAATTGCAAATTCCTACCTTTTTGTTATTCTGAAGGAATCCATGTGTGTTTCTCTGTGCCCATGTACTGAGTGAGTCTAATGGGAGTGGTTTCATAATTACCAACCAGTCGCTGCACCTGCAGGGCTCTAATGAGGAAATTTGTAGGGTCTGCATCCCTTTAGATGTGATTTCCTATTAGGAGTATCTCACCAAAAATGACATTTTTGTTGCAGGGGATACCAAAAATCTGACTTGTATCTTAGTGCTAACTTCTGTAAAAATCAGTGAGCCAATCACACAAGCAGGAAATGTGTGTGTGTGTGTGTGTGGGGGGGGGGGGGGGGGGGGGGGGGCTTCTGAACAAATTATGTGTACAGAACACCACCAGGTAGCCATATTGCAATAGAAAATTACAGCACTGCAGATTAAAAAGAAAAGGTCAGTTTTAATAAGATTCAATTACAATATGACTTTTGTCGCAATTGTATATGCTATATTATTATTATTATTATTTCATTTTTTTTTTCCCCATGCAAGTGGAGTTAATCTTTTAAAGAGGAAGTAAACCCTGATGAGTTTACTTCCTCTTTCATTCCCTGCAAAGGCAAAGCATAATGGACTACTTACTATGCATCGCATAGTAGTCCATTATGTGTCACTTACCTGACACAGGAGCCAGCGAAGTCGCCGCTGTCCCCTGTAGTCCGCCGCATCCATCTTCTTGGTGGGGTCTCGCAGCTCCGCCGCTGTCATTCGGCGAAGCCGTGATGACGTCACTCCCGCGCATGCGCACGGGAGCCATCACGCGCGGCAGCTCCGTCGTTGAGAATGCCGCGCTCAGTGCGCCTGCGCGCCGCTGTCTACGGCGCATGCACCATAGACAGCGGTGCCTGTTTTCGGGCAAATATCTCCTAAACCATATAGGTTTAGGAGATATTTCTTGGACCTACAGGTAAGCCTTAATCTAGGCTTACCTGTAGGTCAAAGTGGTTTGTAAGGGTCTACAACCACTTTAAGCCCTACAAAATATGGAACACACTACAGAATAAAAAAACAACAAAAAACAAACAAAAAAAAATTGAATATTTTGACTTGTATTATGGAGTACTAGAATATTTAAACCTGTTTTTCTTTTTTTAAGGTGAAATAGACTTGCAGATGCTCTCCAAGATTCATGACCGATATCCCGGCGTCTCCATTAATAACAATATTGTTGAGCCCAGCCCTGAACAGTTGTTGAGCTACAAAGGTGAGCCTGCTATCCGCCCTTTGCTCTTTTAGCACTTAGCCAGCTGCCATAAAGCAGGACGAATTTACTTCATTCTTTCCAAAGTTCATTCTGAAGATAAATGCCATCACATTGTGTTCTGTGTCTGCAGAGCGTGTGGCCAAGACACCTGGCCTGGACCATATAACCTTCCACTGGAACAAAAAGACTTCTACAGAGTTTGAGGTGCAAGTGAAAGGGGAGAAACATGATGCAAAGTATGATTTCATTCATATGATTCAGGTTGGTGCCGTGTCTAACTAGATTCATGAGTTAAAATAAAATAACTGATGGTAATAACTCTAGTTTAAAAAAAAAAAGCCCACTGGTTATAAAAATGGGAAAGCACCTCTCATTGCAATACTCTCCTTCAGTCTGACACTGTCCTGTGCAGAAAATACATTCCTCCACTAGATGGTGCTGCTGTTCTGGGTTAGGGAATGGCCACTGTAATTCAGCTTACTTCCTGAGTCTCTAGGCTGTCATGGACACACCCACCTGGGCATGTGCATTACAGCAACCTGCGCTCACAGTTCTATAGCAGCGAACAGCAGTGGCACTTCTGCACAAGCACATTTTTTTGTTGTCTCATTGACTAACATGAAAGCTTAGGAGGTCGAAGGTTGCAGATCCAAGTACATACATTACAGGAAGGGCTCTTTCACATGGGAGACAGTGCCAACTGGTGGCTGACAGACATTCAGTTGGTGACTCTGCCACCTCCTGAATGTCAATTGATTTTGTATTAAATTACTGTGCCACAGCCTCAAGCCAATTCTTTGGCCTTAGTGGGAGCATTTAGCTGACGCCTTAGGTGACGTCACCTGTCCAACTCTGGTAAGTTGCGTTAAAATTGCTATAACTGCAGCTGCAAACCATCATAGCCATGGCATGTGGGCATGGGGGCGGCACAGTGGTGTAGTGGTTCGCACTCTTGCCTAGCAGTAAAACGGGTCGCTGGTTCAAATCCCAACCACAACACTACCTGCCTGGAGTTTGCATGTTCTACCTGTGCCTGCGTGGGTTTCCTGCAGGTACCCCGGTTTCCTCCCACACTCCAAAGACATGCAGGTAGGTTTATTGGCTTCTGTCCAAAATTGGCCCTAGTATATGAATGGGGACCTTGGATTGTGGGCTCCTTGAGGGTAGGGAATGATGTGAGTGTGCAATGTACAGGGATAGGGACAATTGTAGACACACACTCAGGTTGAACTGGATGGATTGGTGTCTAGGCCTGTGTACAGGCCTATCCAGCTGCAATAGTAAAATTTTAGCTGGGTGGTCAGGGAGTGGTAAAACCATGGCTCAACCACCTGTTTTGACTGTCCTCACCTCTGGTCGGCCATGTAAAAGCACCCAAAATGTTTAGCATTGAATATAATTTCACCTGCTGAAAAAGTAAGCTACATTTGTGTTTTAAACATAGACATCAGAGTCAACGAAATTATGCCTAAAGGCTTTGTCGTTTTTAGACATGCGTCACCCTTCCATGTGCTCCTTGCTGTTATAGGTTGGGGTGGTTGCCATTTGTTTGTACTATAATTGTATATAATTATAATTTTAGCTGCCATTGTGCTATTGCAAGGTGTGCTGTGTGTCCCTGTAACTTTAAGGAGGGGTGGGCTCCCTCCAGGCATAACTGCCCTCAATCTATCAATTATTATATATGTGCTCCAACTCAGGAGACCCTCAAAATTAGACCCCTTTTAACACTGGAGCATTTTGCAGGCGCTATAGCGTTAAAAATAGCAGTTGCAAAATGCCCTAAAACAGCTACTCCATTCACTCCAATGTGAAAGCCCGAGGAGTTTCACACTGGAGCGGTGTGCTGGCAGGGCATTCGAAAAAGTCCTGCCAGTAGCTTCTTTGGAGCGGTGAAGAAGTAGCGAACTCACCGCTCCTCCCCCGCTGCCCCCCACTAAAATCAATGGGGCATCGCTGCGATACCGCGGCAAAACGCCGCTCCGGCGGCATTTTGCGGGCTGATTTAACCCCTTTTGGGCTGCTAGTGGGGGGTTAAAACCAGCCCGCTAGCAGGCGAATAGCGCCGCTAAAACTACAGTAAAGCGGCTCTAAAACTAGCACCAATTTACCTCTGATGCTGGTGGTGGCTCAGTGAGAAAGGGGTCTTATACAGTTAGAACTGCAGTACACTGGGATGCCATGAAGACTTGGCCACTGCAGCTGACACATATTTGCAAATATGTGCAAACGAAACCCCTTGGTTTGAACGTGAACTGATAGACAGAACAATTTGGTTTGTTGCAGGCTGGCTGGTAAGTGAGCTGGGAAGTTTTTTTTGTTGTTTTCTTAAAGGGGTTGTAAAGGTATTTATTTAAATTTTTTTAAATAACAAACATATTACACTTACCTCCACTGTGCAGCTCGTTTTGCACAGAGTGGCCCTGAACCTGGTCTTCTGGGGTCCCTCGGCGGGTGTCTCGGCTTCCCCCCCCGCAAGTACTTCTCACGTTCATGCGAGCTCCCTCACATGGTGAGAAGCACCTGCGGGCGCGCTCCCGTGATACAGCCGGCAGCTATAGCTGCTCACTGTATCACTCGGCCCCACCCCCAGCACGCCGCATCATTGGATGCGATTGATAGCAGCGCGAGCCAATGGCTGTGCTGCTTTCAATCCATCCACTGTAACCAATCAACGGCCAGGCTGAGTGGCGAAGAGGATGTTGGGGGCGAGCACGGGACTTTTGAGGGGTCAGGTAAGTAAAACGAGGGGGCTGGGGGGGCCAGCATTGTCTGATGGTTTTTACCAAAAAAATTTTAAATTATTATACATTTTTTACCTTTTACCTTTAAGACTAAGACTTCAATAGTCTACCTATTGAATGAGATGTTCTTTGGGATCATTCAAAATGAAATTGCAGTGCTTTATAAAAATGTCTTGCTTCATTACAGATGCTGTACTATGTCAAGGATATTCCCGCTACTTTAAAATTCTTCACCAGCTTGCTTTCAGCAGAAGGGAAACTTCTCATAATCCTTGTATCTGGTAAGATATGAGCAAAACGTGGTTGTTTGTGTGGATAGAGACGTACCCAGCTGGACATGGATAGTATGGCTACCTTAACAACCTTGGCATTAAAAGTGGGAAACAGGACATTGATAGTCCAACTATCAAATCATCCATGGCATTTAAATCAGCCAACTGGACACAAAAAGTGGTCAACTGGACATAGATATTCCAATTATCTTAACAACCTTGGAATTAACCACTTCAGCCCTGGACCATTTGGCTGGCCAAAGACCAGAGCACTTTTTGCCATTCGGCACTGCATCGATTTAACTGACAATTGCACGGCCGTGCGACGTGGCTCCCAAACAAAACTGACGTGCTTTTTTTCCCACAAATGGAGCTTTCTTTTGGTGGTATTTGATCACCTCTGCGTTTGTTTGTTTTTGCGCTATAAACAAAAAACGATTTTTTACATTTTTCTATAATAAATATCACCAAAAAATATCTAAAACATTTTTTTTCCCTCAATTTAGGCCGATACGTATTCTTCTACATATTTTTGGTAAAGAAAAAACGCAATAAGCGTTTATTGATTGGTTTGTGCAAAAGTTATAGCGTCTACAAAACGGTTAGTTTTATGGCATTTTTATTAATAATTTTTTTTTACTAGTAATGGCGGCGATCAGTGATTTTTATCATGACTGCGACATTGTGGCGGGCACGTCGGACAATTTTGACACATTTTTGGGACCATTCACATTTATACAGTGATCAGTGCAATTAAAAATGCATTGTTTACTGTGTAAATGTGACTGGTAGTGAAGGGGTTAAGACTAGGTGGCGCTGTAGGGGTTAGGTGTGTCCTAGGGAGTGATTCTAACTGTGGGGGGGGGGGCTACGTGTGACACATCACTGATCACTGCTTCCGATTGCAGGGAGCTGTGATCAGTGACAGTGTCATTAGGCAGAACGGGGTGATACTTGTTTCCATTAGCATTTCCCTGTTCTTCCTCTCCGTGAGACGATGACAGGTATCCACAGTCGGAGCTCCCGACAGGTGAGCAAATTCAAAGGGACGTACAGGTACGCCCATTTGCGCAGCCATGCCATTCTGTCGACGTATATCTACATGCGGCGGTCGGGAACCGGTTAAAAGTGGCCAACAGGACATGAATTGTCTAACTATCTAAGCAACCTTTCAATTAAAGGAGGCCTATTGGACAAATAGTCCAACTATCTGAGCAACCTTTGCATTAAAAGTGGCCAACTGGACATGAATTGTCCAACTATGTGAATAACCTTGGCATTGGTATTAAAAGTGGCCAACTGGTCATAGATAGTCCAACTGAGAGAATGGAAAACACAAGATAAGTGCCTTGGATCTCACACTGCATATTCACTATACATCTATGAGGCTACAGAACAGAACTGCCTAGACACACTCACATACTGAGAAGTGCACTGATATTTTTCAAGAGGCATTCCAGACAATGGGACATTTTTCTGCCTTAAAGTATAGCTTAAGGCAAAACTTTTTTGGGGCTAGGAAAGAAGGGCTATAACCCCTGTCAGTTTTTTTTTTTTTTGGCCATCTGTGTCCCATTGGGGACATTTCCCTTCACTTGCTGTCCCAAAAACAGTGAGGGAGAAGAAGTCCTACAAATGGATGGACTCCTAAGGGGTCACCAGAAGTGTCCCCATTAGATGATTTCCCCATTAATACTGATGTCAACCCTAAATTAGGGATTTCCTTTACTTTCACTCTCAGTGATAACGGAAAACAGGACAAATAGAGAGGGAGAATCTCCCTAATGAGCACAGACAACAATAAAAACTAGCAGGTGTCCTAATCCTCCTCCACTCCACCCAATACTAAAAAAAAAATGACCTTTAGTAAGCAATGTCACCCTTCGACAGGAAGTGTGTTACTGGCAGGGCCACCAGGTGAAAATAAAATTAAAAAATAAAGCGAATGCAACCACCACATCTAAAGATTGGCGTATTGACATTTTATAAATTTTTATTCTTGGGTTAAGATATACTATAAGGTTTGTGTGAAAAGTTAAGGGTCCAAAGGGCCACACTCTGAGGTTAGGATAAGGAGGAGCTTAGGTTTTTAAGGTTTGTGTAAGAGTCTAAATGGGAGGAAATGCTCCATTTGCATTAGAGCCCAATGGGTTTGAAGCAATAGTCCCCAAACTGTGGCCTAGGGCCAGATGTGGTCCTTTGCTTGCCATTATCTGGCCCTTGGAGTACTATTCCTTCCTCTGAAATCAACAATAGGGCATAATTCTTGCCGTTGACACCAACAGTGGGGCAATTTTCTTCCCACTGACACCATTAATGGGCCACTATTCCTCCCACTGACAACAATAATGGGCCAATATTCCCTTCACCCAAAGAGGGGGAATTGTTTACTGCCACTAATGTCAGGACATTTTCTACTCCCACTGGCCACACTCTGCCCCCCTAAAGTTTGAAAGACCGTAAACTGCCCATTTATTTTAGCTTGGGGGGGGGGGGGGTTGAGAGAAAAAGGTGTAATACTTGCCCCATTTCTCACTCTGGTAGGTTCCCTCCATCTGTGTTATTGGCCCCCAAAATCCTTTTCTCTTATGCCGCGTACACACGATCGGAATTTCGGCCAGCAAAAGACCGATGAGAGCTTTTCATGGGAAAATGCGACCGTGTGTATGCTCCATCGGAATTTAGCTGGCTGAATTCCCCCCAGCAAAAATTTGAGGGCTTGTTCTCAATTTTCCAGATGGAAAAATTCAGATCGTGTGTATGCAATTCCGACATGCAAAAAAACATGCATGCTCAGATTCAACTACGAGACAGAAGCTATTGGCTACTGGCTACTGAACTTCCTTTTTATAGTCCCGTCGTACGTGTTGTACGTCACCGCGTTCTTGGCGGTCAGAAATTTGGTGTGACCGTGTGTAGGCAAGACAGCTTAAGCGGAATTCCGTCAGGAAAACCATCAGACCTTTTTCCGACCATAATTCCGATCATGTGTACACAGCATAAGACTCTCCAGGCCAGCGGTTGCATGCTGAAGTCATCAAATACAATAGAGGGCCAATCGTTCTGTGCTTTATGTGTGGACAGCAAAGGCCAGAGTGTCAGAGAGAACAGGACAGCGCTGAAGCCAGCCAAGGTGAGGTACATAGTAATTTTTACAGCTTATTCCTTTACTCCAAGACTTATTGGGCATTTAACCCTTGTACTGTGCAGGTTGGTCCACTGCAAGGGTCATTTTTATACAATTACTGGAGTTGAGGTTTAAAGCCACCACCATTGTATCTGAAAAGTCTAAAGAGGGGGTTGGCAATGCGTCGTTTGTGGGCAGGTGACGTTTAGACCGCGATCCTTCCTTGCCGACACCTGGAACCTGGGCAGGAGAGGCGGTGAGAGTAGCATTTACTAGAATCTTCTCTCCTTTATTCCTGCAGCTGTTAAAAGCCTCCTCACCTCCTCTCCCACCCCTCTGGTGGCATTCAGAGGCTGCAGGGGGAATCGGTATCAGTAAATGACATTCCCCCCATCCCTCCTGTCACCATTCCTCCTCTTTCAGCTGCCCTACACCCTGTGTGCTCCCCCCCCCCCCCCCGCAGCTCTGGCAGCTTTCTACCTCTTCTATCCCATGGGCTGCTGCAGGGGATGTTTCAGGATAGAGCGGGCCATCTTTAATATTGATTGGACCCTGGGCAAACATTTTCTTGGACCCCCGCTCTGAGACATACAGTAATTAGCAGCTAGACTCATAATGAGTTTACTGCAGCAGATCAGGCAGCGATTGCGATTGGTTGCCAGAGGTTACAGCATATCATTACCGCTCACTGATTGCTAGAGGTTACAGGACATCATTACCACTCACTGATTAGCTGCTAGAGGTTACGGCACATCATTTCTGCTTGCTGATTGGTTGCTAGAGGTTACAGAACATTACTGTTTACTGATTGGTTTCTAGAGATTAATGCAAATCATTATTGCTCACTGATTGGTTGCTAGAGGTTTCTGTACATCATTACCTCTGCATCAAATTGTGGGTGTGGCCAAACTGCATTAACATTGAGGTGTTTGGGGGTGCGCCAGGTGCAGAGTGCAAGCCTCTTCTCCCCCGTATCCCAGTACAGAGTTCCACCACCTCCAAGTACATGGCTCTCCTCCCACCCCTTACCCCCCCCCCCATTCCAGCCCAGAGCTCTCCTAACACCACCCCCCCATTCCAGTATAGAGCTCCACTCCCCCCCCCCCCCTCCAAGTATAAGGTTCTCTTCCAACACCTGATTCCAAGTACACAGTTTTCCTCTCAAAAATCCTACTCTCAGCATGTTCGATGTGTGTGCAGCCTGCAGGTTTCAGAAGCAGCTTCCCCTGTGCAGATTCCCTGCTCCTTTCCTCCTCTGCTGTCATAGATCGGTGTATACCTGAGGGATCTGAGCGGCCGCCAGGGGAGGAGCACTGTCATTTGTAAATAAAGAAGCAGTGCTTCTGTATTTACAAGGAACAGTAGGCAAGCAGCCAGCATGTGACCAGCACTCTGCCAGACAGTGCAGAGCTCAAGGGGCGGGCAGCTCAACAATGACAGGGCCCTGGGCAGATGCCCCTTTTGCCCCACGTTAAAGATGGCCCTGAGGATGGAGGGCGGGGGAAGGGGCTGGTAAATATGCCATTTAACAGACACTTGCTTTTTTCTGAATGAACACAGCGTGTAATCGGTACCAATCACTCACTGTGTTCATTTATAATTGAAGCATAGTAAACTGGGTCTACTATGCTTCAGTTTGTGAATGAACAGGAAACCACTTAGCAGAGAGAACTTCCTATACACTCGCTGTCCAATGCAGCTGAGGCTGCAGAGAAAGAGACTGGAATATCTCTGTCCTCTTTTTATATCTCAAAAGTGAGACACCACAGGTCTGATTAGATCCCTTATATTTCACCAAAGGCTCCTAAAAAAAAATTGTAAATTTTTTTTTCTATAAAAAATAATATTGTAAAAAATAAAATAATAAAAATAAAAACCTTCAGACACCATCCACTCCCCTACTGTTACTGTCCACTGCTCTACTGACAAGTCCACTGCCAACTGACACCATCCACTGCCAACCCTACGGACACCTTCAACTGCCCTACTGACAACCTGCCCTGTTGACGCCTTCCCCTGCCCTGTTGACGCCTTCCCCTGCCCTGTTGACACCTTCCCCTGCCCTGTTGATGCCTTCCTCTGCCCTGTTGACGCCTTCCTCTGCCCTGTTGACGCCTTCCCCTGCCCTGTTGACGCCTTTCCCTGCCCTGTTGACGCCTTCCCCTGCCCTGTTGACGCCTTCCCCTGCCCTGTTGACGCCTTCCCCTGCCCTGTTGACGCCTTCCCCTGCCCTGTTGACGCCTTCCCCTGCCCTGTTGACGCCTTCCCCTGCCCTGTTGACGCCTTTCCCTGCCCTGTTGACAGCTTCCTCTGCCTTATTGACACTGCTCATGCCCTATTGACATCGTACACTGCCATAGTAGTGACACCATCCACTGCTCTACTGATGCTGCCCACACACTGTCCACTGCTGTCCTGACTAACATTGTTTTATTACATTTTCATATACTATGCTAGTTAATAAAAAATAAAAATAAATAATAAGGTGCCGAACCCTGGTGATATTTGATGTTGTTTGGGTTGATCTCCGCCTCCCAAAGGTTGCCTACCCATGGTTTAGAGATACAGTATGTGGATATTCTTGAGGCATTTAACCCACCATCTATCCAAATCAGAAATATAATTTATGGGTAGATTGGCCCTTCATTTGTTTGTCCACTTTATGTCTAGTATATATTTATGAGTAGAAAACATATACTTTAAAAGTATAAACTTGCCTTCACTTTTGCTACCAGGGACCAGCGGGTGGTCTACGCTGTGGAAGAAATACGGATCCCGCTTGCCTCTGAACGATATGTGCCTGTACATCACAGCGGGCGACGTTGCGGACATGTTGAGTTCAGTGGGCGCCAAGTACCAAAGTTATGATCTGCAATCTGATATGGACATCTCGGAGTGTTTTGTGGAAGGGGACCGGAATGGAGAGCTGCTTCTGGACTTCTTAACGGAAACCTGTGATTTTAAGAAAAATGCCCCGGCTGACCTTAGAGAGGCGGTCATAGAAGACCTCAAGAGCTCTGGGTGCAGCTCTATATGGGACGGCAAAGTCATTTTTAATAACAATCTTAGTGTGATTGTGGTTGAGAACAACGAGGCATCACCCTAACCATGATATCCTTCTCTATTTCAATTAGGAGAGACTCAGTGCTAAAACATTCCTGGGCAGTCAGTGAGATTGAAGAACTCCGAATTACATGAGAAGACACTGCCCCTGTGCTAAGACAGAACATCCCGCGACATCTACATAAATTTGAGGTTGATAGGATTTTCTCTTTGTCAGATTGAGAACGACTTTCCCAGTACTTCTTTGTGGCACTGTAGCCTTTTATTGGTCGTTCTGTGCAAATGTTCTTCTAACAATTACCCTGCATTCAGTATATGAAGAGATTGTAGCAGGGTTGGATTGGAATATGAATAGTTTGTTTCTCTTTTGATCATAATTTTATAAAACATTTGTGTTCAAATATATAGAACCATGAAAAATTAGTATATTGTGTATCAATAATACTGAAAAATGTTTAATAAAATCCACCACGTGAGCTTTGATAAATTATAAAGAGGCCTGGTATCAAATGTCAATGGACCAGCATTTCTAGGACATCTTTAAATAACATCAATGAAGACATGTTGAAAAGAAATGTTGAAAAAGGAAATCTTGTGAAGAGACCGCCGGCAATTGCATGAAGGCTTACCGGAGATAATGGACTTAAAGGGGCGTATAGCTTGGTGTACAACCAGGCTTGTAGTGATAAACACCATACAGGATATAGAACTTTCAACAATCCAGATAGCCATGATCACAGTAGGGACTTTGAACGGTACTGGTCAGCAGCGTGTTCTCGACAAATGGTTAAATGTGGCTCAGATAGAGAGAAAGACGGCCAGAGGAGATTCACATACTAACACATTGAAACCAAGAAGTGAAAAAAAGGTTCCACACAGTGTGATAACATTTTCAAATGGTTTTAAAAGGTAAAAATTGGACACTCACATTTCAGAAGAAGTCAAAGGCTTAAAAAAGGACATGAAAAGGCTCAGTTGTGATGGCAGAACTCGATCCGATGCGTTTCGTCGGTACAAGGTGAAGCAGAATTCCTTTGTTTCCTTTCCTTTATTAAAACTATTTCATAACGTTGTCACACCATGTGGAACCTTTTTTCACTTCTTGGTTTCAACTTGTGAGTATGTGAATTTCCTCTGGCCGTCCTTCTCTCCATCTGAACCACATTTGACCGACCGTTCATTGAGAACACACTTCTGACCAGTACCGTTCAAAGTCCCTACTGTGATTGTGGCTATCTGAAAAATACTATATTGCATATCAACAATACTGAAAAATGTGTAATAAAATCCACCACGTGAGCTGTGATACATTATCAAGAGGCCTGGTATCAAATGTCAATGGATGAGCATTTCTAGGACCTCTTTAGGGCAAATAACATCAAAGAAGACATGTTGAAAAAGGAAATGTGGTGAAGAGACCACCACCAATTGCATGAAGGCTTACCGGAGATAACGGACTTAGGGTTGTAAAGCTTCCTTTTTTTATTTTCTAAATAGGTTCCTTTAAGCTAGTGCATTGTTGGTTCACTTACCTTTTCCTTCGATTTCCCTTCATAATGTTTTTTTTCTTTGTCTGAATTTCTCACTTCCTTTTTCTCCTCAGTAAACTTCACACCATCATCCGAGCGGTGTTTAGTCAGCCAGAACAGCTTACTGAACAGCTTACTGAGGAGGAACTGAAGTGAGAAATTCAGACAAAGAAAACCAAGAAAAAAAACATTTAGAAGGGAAATCGAAGGAAAAGGTAAGTGAACCAACAATGCACTAGCTTAAAGGAACCTATTTAGAAAATAAAAAATGAACCTTTACAACCCTTTTTAAGTCCGTTATCTCCGGTAAGCCTTCATGCAATTGGTGGTGGTCTCTTCACCACATTTCCTTTTTCAGCATGTCTTCTTTGATGTTATTTTCCCTAAAGATGTCCTAGAAATGCTCATCCATTGACATTTGATACCAGGCCTCTTTATAATGTATCACAGCTCACGTGGCGGATTTTATTACACATTTTTCAGTATTGTTAATATGCAATATAGTATTTTTCACTGTTCTATATATTTAAACACTGCATTTTTATCTTTTGGGTATTTGTGCTGTTTGTCTTTGCCTGTGCTGGCTGCTTAAAACTTTTCACTATTTAACACAGCGCGGTTTATGTTTTTGATATAAAACATTTGTGCGACTGTGATAAATATTTGCACATTTCAAATTAAAAATCTCCATATTTTCTCTAATATATGTAATTCCTAAATCTTTTGCGCCACCTATTGGCCACAATGAGTTTATTTTTACCATAAATACCTTTAATTGGGAAAAATGCATTATAGTTACTAGGCGGGGCTGATGATATGGGTAACTACGTAAATTAGAAAAAATATGGCGTTTCTTCATTCTGTTTGTCGCATCCGCACAATGAACACTCTAAATATAGACTCCGTTAGACTCCTTAGTGTGTATTAAATGAAACTAGTTGTAACAAGTAGAATCATTCTGATTACTTAAATCTGAGATCTTTGTAATTGACAAAAGCCAACTTCCAAGGAACACCCTGTTTATGGGTATATATACTTTGTGGATCTGAGGTGCACAACTTCCTCTCTCCTTTTCTGATTTGTTACCAATCAGATTCAACCTTCCGAGGCAGATTTAAATTTGATTTCAGACTTTTTATATAGAAGAGGGGCAATGAGCTGGCAATGAATGTAGTTAGCAATCATTTTTCAGATAAGCAGATTACAGGTAATGGAGTATGATGGTGCACAGCTTTGTTCACTGCATACATTTTAAGGCTTAGAGGGTATATTTATAAAAAAAAAAACAAAACAGAGCTATTTGTCCTGCAAAACTGCATTACGTTAGTTCTGTTTGAATACTGGGCTATTTTCTCTACAGGTTGGGTGTTCTTCATCCCCGAATAACATGAATCAAGAAAATACGGGTTATGGCCACTAGATGGAGGTGATGATCATAGAAAATAAGGATTTATTTCCTATGCTCATCAGCTCCATTTAGCTGAATCACGCTATGAAGAACATCTGACCTGTAGGGAAAATAGCCTAGTAAGATTTGATGTTGCTTCGCCAGGTGAATAGCTTGGTCAATTTATTATTTTTTTTTTTTAACTGGAGGATACCCTGTAAGATATCTACTAAAACGTATTATTTTGGATGGAAGAATGGGAACATTCCCCGACCCGCACATTGCCCTGTTTAAGAACTTGGAACGTCTGAAGATAATACCGCTAGAGGGATGAGAACTGGTGCAAAGTTTGAATGCTGCAGTTCATTAACCTGTGTCCTCTGTCCCCATGTCACTGAATTGTAATTTTTAATATAACTGTATTTCTAAGATTAAAGTGCACCTTAACCTCAAACACTTTAACCAGACACGGTCCTGTCATTTTAAAAGGCTGAATCCTTTTTTTTTTTTAAGTGCTCAGCTTTAAGAGAAAGACGCTTCCTTTCCTAGGGTGATAACGCTTTCTCAGTTCAGCTGCAATGTTGTCACCACTCTTGAGTTGGACTACAGGCAGCTATGCCAGGGGAGGACTGGGCTTGTGGCCTTACAACCAAGTGGTTCTTTCATGGTGTGTTTCCGTTGGGC
The DNA here is from genome assembly GCF_037356315.1 of Lithobates pipiens. Taxonomy (NCBI): domain Eukaryota; kingdom Metazoa; phylum Chordata; class Amphibia; order Anura; family Ranidae; genus Lithobates; species Lithobates pipiens. The sequence goes on along the minus strand of NW_027507784.1, from coordinate 77,736,939 downwards.
TAAAGAAAATCTAACAGGTAAAGTGTGCCATGGTGCTGCAATTATATTTGGGAATGGAGAAAGGTGAGGACATGGTTTATTGGGACACACCTTTCACATCTTCCACATCTTAACGCGTTTTGCGTTTCACAGGCCTTCAGCCATAGCCTTCATGATTTGGGTGTAATTCCATTTTTTTTGGACTGAAATGCCAAAGGTCCATTTAATCTGTGTCAGAAACCATGAAATCAGGCCGAGACAGAAGTACAGTTAAATCCCACTTGTTTAATAATAAAAGTAAAAAGAACAAACTTAGTCAAAACATAGCCAATATTCAGAAACCAGAATGGATAGTCAGCCAAGCAAGGAGTCATGGATCAACGTAGTGGAACAGCAAGCAGGATCTGGAGCCAGAAGGGATGTCAGCAAAGCAAGTCTTGAACAGGATCTCAGGAGATTCTGTGATGTTAACCAAGGCGAAGGCAGAGATCCTCTGGGCTGGACGGCTTAAGTAGGTAGGACTGCCGAGCAGGATATCATCAACAGCTGAATAACTGTGGAGAGATAGGAGCTGGCAATTAGCTGACAGCTGAGCAGCCAGCTCAGAGAAGGAAGGGCTGAGCCCAGCCTTGACATTCGGCAATCCATACGATTAAAATTTAAATAACCTGTTGATTTTTGGAATGAGAAAAAGACAATGGGTAATATTTTTATTAACCTAATGATACATTTAAAAAATTCTTGAATTAGGGTGGAACTGTAACTGGATGTCATCTAATTTGCTAATTACTATAGGGTCTATTAATAATTGATAAAACATTAATTGAACGCATGTCACAAGTATTCGTCAAGGCTGCATGAATTTTGTTCATATTTTCTCTAATACTATTACTTCCTATGATTATCAGATCCAGCTAGTGACCAAAAATGCAATATACAGTAAAACCTTGGTTTGAAAAGTAACTTGGTTTAAGAGCGTTATGCAAGACAAGCAACATTTTTAAAATAAATTTTACCTTGATAAACAAGCGATGTCTTGATATACAAGTAGTGTCATGCCACAACTGAGTATAAAAGAGAAGAGGGGAGCCTCTAAGTGTAGCAATATGGTTACATTTAATGAAGGTCCAACATTTAGCAACTCGCATGGTTGATGATTAAAACAGGCACATCTAAGTATACAGGAATCCGGGGTAAAGCTGTCCACATAGACCGTCCTCCGCACCTCCATCAACATCAACCCTTCCATGCTGTGCTCCACGGGCGGTTCAAGCCTCACTTTCAGATCGCTCTACTGCAGGGTAGTCTTCCCGGTCACGATTACAGACTGACAGCAGTGAGAGACGGCGGTGTGGAGGACGGTGGACAGCTTTATCCCGGATGCCTGCCTACTTAGATGTGCCTCTTTTAATCATCAACCATGTGAGTTGCTAATTGTTATACCTTCATTAAATGTAACCATATTACTACACTTAGAGGCGCCCCTCTTCTCTTTTATACTCTGTAGCTCCTGCTGGATTTGCTTCTAATCTCCTTGTGGATGCTTCCATTTGTGGATGGACCTTTTATGGTTACACAACCTATCACATTGCTATAATCTTTTTATATGGATTATAAACTGAAGGATTTATGAATAAATGGTTGTGGAACGCATCATCTGGGTTTCCATTATTTCTTATGGAGAAAGTCGCTTTGACATACAAGTACTTTGGATTACAAGCTTGTTTCTGGAACAAATTATGCTTGCAATCCAAAGTTTTACTGTATTTGCTGATTGGGGTATTTCAGTAAAAACATATTAATTTTGGCCACTAGATGGAGCTGACTATCAAAGAAAGTTGCAGTATTGACAAAATATAGGGAAAATTAAGCAGGTGTGGACGAATGCTTATGACATTCGTTGAATGTGTGTTTTATAAATGGATCCCTATGTGTCATGAAGAATTTTTCTCAGTGTCCTGCCATCATCACTTCACTGAGATCAAAATTGAAACTGTCCCTATCATCTTGGGTTATAAACCAGCCAGCGGAGGATAGGTTTAGAACCCAACGGCCATTTGGTTCCAATTTGAAGTAAACCCCACCTATGCTCATTCAGGTTTACTTTATTGATCAGTGTGGTCATGTGGTTGCTTGCCATTGGGAGCAATATAATGGAAACCAGCTCCAGGGCGGTGTACAGATCGCTTCGCTGGCAGCAAGGGGCATCGTAGCCGCTGTGTGCAGTGGGTTCCAGAGGGGTGGCCAGGTCATTTGTAGTAGCTCACCTTTTCATTTTTCATACAAAGGTAAAATTTACCCTTCACCAGACCTCAAGGGAGCAAATGATAGAAATTAATTCTTGGAGTTTACATACACTTTAAGTTTTCTAACCATAATGACCATTTTCCAAAGCTACAGAAACTATAAAAAGTGTTGAGTCAAGGTGACCGGAATCCAGGCGGATCATCTGTATGTAAGAGAAAACTTGCAAAGTCGTTGCCGTATTTTCTATCCTTGTACATGCCAAAAGCCTTTCTTGTTATTTTGTTGCGGAGTGTAGATGTCTGTTAATGAATCACCCACCAGTATGTCCTGGCTTTTCTAGCAAAACTGAAAGGATAACAACATTTAATGGAAGCGGAGGGTCACGCTGCGATGTCAAGTGCCTTAAGAAAGGCTCGCAGCCTGTTCTATTCATTGTACTATTTCCTAAGAGATTCTTTCTTTTTCTTTAACTTTGTGTATTGTTAATACACAGGTGCTGATGTAAAAAAAAAAAAAAAAGAACAAGGGTGACGGCGTCCATCAGATCTGCCCTTTTTTTTTTTTTTTTTTTTTTTTTTTTTTTTTTTACTTTTGTCTGTCCCAAACATGTTTGTTAATATTCTTAGTATGCATTCACATTTTGTGTTTTGTAAACGTGCGTAAAATCATATGCATCAATTTCAATGGGCTGCCCTATGTGCGACAAACATGACAAAGCAGCTTATGAACCTTTTTGAGCATTGAGCTTTTTTTTTTTTTTTTTTTTTTTTTACTGCACGGTTTTCCCAGTTTGCAGTGCCACTAACAATGACAATGCAAGCACAACATGTGTTTTTCATGTAGCACCCTTGTCGTAAACAGGAGCTACTGGTAAATTTAGCTGTTCTAGGTGGTATCTAACCTGGCTGATTTTTGCAGTTTGCTAGAAAAGATGTGTAGCAGTGTGCAGAGGGTTCATCTGGAATTTCTAGTGTATACAAGTGCAAGCTGTTGGGATTTGAGCAACCGTATATATTATTTTTAAATGTGAATTCAACCTTAAAGTAAAACTAAAGGCAAAACATGGTTTTCCATGATGGATAGAGAAAGGGAGGATAAGACTTGGTTCACATTACTACCTGCACGGGTGCGCATGTGTGTTTCTGGGCACTCCCACCAATGGCTTGGGGACATGTAGCTACTCCCAGACCAGGCCAATCTCCCCCTCTCCTTGTGAGTTCTCAATGATGTCCATGTTTGCGGGAGGCAGAAAAGAGGAAATCCCTATAGGTGGACTTTAAAGGCACGTACTACTTATACGATGGAGTACAAAAACTATATTTTTATTAATACAAAATCTATATATACATAATCACAAAAAGTAGACACAAAGTAGTACAAAACAATTAAAAATAAGAAAACAATGTTAATATTGCAGAGTTGAGCACCCATGCACAAAGAGGTGCACCCCAATACTTGTTACCCTATGCGTTTCAGAGGGAATATACACTCCTTCATCAGGGTAAGTATAAGTTTTGTGGAACAGGGTTCTAGTGAAAGACACAAATGACAGGGTATTAGGGAAAAAAAGGCAAACAAGCAAGTTATGCAGGTCAATAAAGACAAAGCAGCAGTAGCAATATGGTTCCCGTTACTTACATAGCAAAATCTGCGCAACCAAGTCTGCAAATATAGGCATACGATATCTTATGGATTTAAAAGCAGTAAGCTCGAACAGTCGGATGGTGTAACTCTCCAGTGTATTGGGTCTCACAAATATAACTCAGTAGCTGGAGGGACATAAGGATGGTCCAGACCCCACTCCAGAGCTACTTTATGCTGAACTTCCCGCTGGAATCGTGAAAATCTGGGCAGCTCCCTTGAGTTTCCATTCCCGGGCAGGACAAAGGCATCAGGGGACCTGTCATGTATCGGATAAGACCAGCACTGTGTGGATTGCACAGAGGAAACCAGAAACACATGTAAGTGAAAAATAATGGTGTTTATTTACATAGGTGAAATATAAGTGAATATAATAGTGCACAACCAACACAAAACCACAAACAACGATATATACAAATATTGGGGAATACCAGAATCGTAACAAAAGCCAGGCCGAGGTCATACACAGGGGGGTCAGCAGATGGCTAAGGATGGGGAACCAACAGGACAGGGCGAGGACAGATGGATGGGCTGTAGAGCAGGGATCCAAGGCAAACAGGAGGGACAGGTCCAGAATGGGGTCAGATACATGCTCAAGGTCAGGATAGCAGGCTCAAGGTCAGGATTCAGGGAGAAAGATACCAAGGCAAGCATGTGTGGGCTTGCCGGGTATTTATAAGACTGCATTAATTGTCCTCAAGTAACACCTGAGTGCAGGAAGTGTTGCCTGCTCCCTACTGCCAGGATTCATCCACTGGTGGACGCTAGTACTGCGGCCCAATGGTGACATAACACCAGCAGGGAAAGTCTCTTCTGACAGTTACAAGCTGCCAGGAGACACCTGCTGGTGGACCTCAGTACTGCACGCCAAATGATGGATCTTACCAGTGGACGGACCCTTTCCTGACAGGACCTCTTCACCCACTTCCAGTTTTCAGCTGCTCTGGTCTGGGTGATGGATGGTCTGTTCACAAAGAGTTGTCTGTAATAGATGGGGGTTCCTGCAGCATCTTCAGGTCTCCTAATAGAGTCCGGCTCTTCTCCTCCCTCAGACTGGACCTGGGAACCTCCTGTCTCCCATTCTTCTTCTAAGCTGCTACTTGGAGGCGACCACTCCGCTAACTTCTCCAGGGACCCAAATTCAGCTATTAGTCTGCGAAAACCCCAAACTATGGCCCTGCCCCCACACCCCCCCCGTTCAGCTCACCTGAGGGCGCACCCCCCCCCCCCCCCCCCAGCACTGGCTCTTTCTGGACTGAGATAGCAGGGGACATAGGAGCGGCCGGCATTCAGGGACAGTTTGATTCCTGCGCGGCTGTACTCAGTTACCAGGTTTCCGACCAGGCCACAGGCCACGACAGACTCCTCTTCCCTTATGTCGCTGATGTTCGCAGTGGAGTCACCAGGCTCAGACTCTACCCTGCCTTTCGCATAGCTCCCAACTGTCCCTGATTTCCAGGGGCTGTCCCTGATTTGGAACAATGTCCCTCTTTCCCTCATTTTGGTCTGATCTATAAAGTTGTATATAAAATGCACTTCTTATCCATCAAAAAGTGTTTCCCAGTGCTAAACCTTTCATCTGATTTCTAAATTGCTGCATTTGTAAATTTCAAAAGCCAATATAAAGGAAAAGTAGTGGTAAAAAAAGCACTTGTGGGTTTAACTTGTTTTTCTGTACAATTTTCCCCTTAAGGGGGCGTGGCAATGGGTGTGTCCTATGCCTGCATACTTTTGCTGATGGGTGTCCCTCATTCCCATCTCAAAAAGATGGGTGGTATGCTTCTGGCAATGATTCTAGGCCTGCTCCAGCCTTCCGGGATTTCTGTGGCTGCACGCGACACAGTCCTGAGTGCAGGTTCATGTTCTAGTACTGTGGCTCCTGCTGGCTGGATGTAAGCCGGGTGAGTGGTTCGCCACAATGACCGAACAGGACCCACACACTGACCACTGCAGTCGGTATCCGACAGTCTGGACACAGCAGGTACAGCCGCTCCATTCCATCAATACCCTGAGGGCGAGTCCCCCGTGATGCTCCAACCGAACACCAGTGTCGACCAGTGTCTGCTCCTGCATATCAGGCAACCAGGTCAGCGCTGAGAGTATGAAACAACCCTCACCATCTTGCTCCTCTGCCTCGTGGTGTTTGTTGCTAGCAGGGAATGCTGGGTCTCCTCTAGGGCGTGGCACCACCCCCTTGCTTCTAGACAAGCTTGCATCTGTAAAACTGATAGACAGGCCCCTCCCTGCAAATGCTGCTGTAGTCCCTTTTTGGATTAACTGAAGTTTTCAGGTATACTGTGACTAGCAGAACTTGTCTAGGCATGTTTTTCAGCACTGACTGCCCAAACCAAAAAAAAAGCAGATGGCCACTGACTTCTCCTGAGGTTGCTGGTAGCAACAATAAAGTTAGTAGGCCATGTCTCACTGCAAGAAACTTTTTTAGCACAATCCCACCCACAGGCATACACAGGCTTACCCTGATCACCCTGGGCAACAGTAGACAGTTCCAGGGAAACTTTACTGTAACAAGCACGAATTTGAAGCAAAAGGTTAGAATTTCCAGCATTAGCAGAACGCTGGACATATTTGTAATCCATAGGCGCTATCACCCGCCGTGGTTGCCACGGTTGACAGCACATAATAGAACAGTTCCTGAGTTGCAGGACAGGCACAAGTGTCACGGATAGAACGACTGGGTGAGCAGGCAGCAATAATTGGCAATCGGCTCCTGCTGGTTGCCATGAGCAACCACATTTAATACTAAAGTACTGAATGCAGGAAAAGCATATTAGTCCTTCTACAAGTTCAATTCCTCAATTAGTGGAACAAAGTGCAGTTCCCTGGCTTGGTCAACTTCAGTTGCTAGGGGTAACGTCTCGCAGATTAGCTGTGAACAGACATCTTGGACGAGCCCCCATATATAGCGATACCCCTGCAGGGGCTGCTAAGAACTGTAGTTTGTCTATCGCCCTGCCCAGCCCTGCATTCGCTCCCAGGCACTCCAAGACATAAAGCAGTCAGTCAACATTGTTTTTTTTGTTTTATTGAGGGGTATAACTTGGTGGAGATGACAGATATGGGATGCCCAGCATGGATAATAGAAACAGCAACTCACTCCACCAGCACATCACTATGCTGCAGACTGTTAAGCCCCATACACACTATCAGATTATCTGATGAGTTTTTCCTTCAGATTTACCAAAACCATGTAGTAGAAGGGCCTGCCTGATTGCATACACATTGAAACTCCTAAGGTTTGTCCTCATATTATATGGTATTGGTAAATCTGAAGGAAAAACTCAGCAGATAATCTGATAGTGTGTATGGGGCTTTACTCCTAGTCACCTCCAGCTCATGACTTGGTTCCCCAGGAACTGCTAGCACTATTTGTTGGTTAGGCCTCACGCTGACTTAGCTAGGCCTCAGCAAATGCCCTTTGCAGGCTGGGACCACGGGCCCCAATGTTGTAGTGGAAAAGTCCTTGCACTAGCTGCCCTAACGTTGGCTATTGATCCCAGTTTGCCCTCTTCAGGCCCTGTCAGCCCTCCTGGCTGCCTCTTTCCACTGCCCCTTCCATAACGGTCCACTCTTATGGTTCCGCACACATCTCAGACTACAAACTCCCAGTCCTCCCAGGCCTGCCTCCTCGGTGCTCCTGACTGTGCTTCACTCACCAGGCCTCCTGGCTATGATCAGTTGTCCTCCCTGTTTAGTCTCTTAGCAGTGCTCTCTCCTGCTGTCCAGGACCTCTTCATGTATTCCTGAAAGTCACACCAACTGCATCCGAGCCCAGGCCGACCCCCCCCTCCCCCGTACTGGGGAGCTCCCTCAAAGGCCCTGATAGCCACCACACCCCCTCACTTCAGGTCTTCCATCCGACAACCACCCCCAGTTGGACTGGCCCTGGGTGTTTAACCACTTCCAGGCCAAGGCCGTCATAGGATGTCCTTGAATTTCAGTGGAAATATCTGAATAATGCCTGCAGCTACAGGCATCATTCAGATATCCTCGTTTTCATCCATCGATTCTGTGCACAATATGAATGATCATAGTGGCAGTTCATTCTTACAGGCGACGGGAGGGGACATCCCCCCTCCCGCCACCATCCGGTGCTTCTCCGGCCTCTCTCGTGCCATCGGGCACCCAGAAAAAGAATCGGCCGCCACCGGATGATGACCATAGAGATGACCGGTGACCAGATGGTCACTGGTCATCTCTATGACCATAAGAGGCCTGGGCGTGGCATTATGATGTCACGTCCGGACTGCAATTGTAAACAAAGCCGTGATCATGGTTGGTAAGCATGAGATTGTGATTTTTTTTTTTTGATCTTGTGCGTTCCAGCCTGGAGGAGTGATGTGGGGTCTTATTGACCCACATCTCTCCATAAAAAGGACCTGTCAAGCACCATTCCTATTACAAGGGATGTTTACATTCCTTGTAATAGGAATAAAAGTGATCAAAAAAAAGAAAAATGTAAAAGAGAAAGTGTAAAAATAAAGTAAAATAAACAATAATTTATTTTTTAAACGCTCCTGTCCCTTGAGCTGGTGCTCAGAAGTGAACGCACATGTAAGTCCAACCCACATATGTAAACGCCTTTTAAGCCATGTGAGGTATCGCCGCGTGCATTAGAGCACGAGCAACAATTCTAGCACTAGACCTCCTCTGTAACGCTAAACTGGTAACCTGTAAAAAAGTTTAAAGCATCGCCTATGGAGATTTTTAAGTACCGAAGTTTGCCGCCATTCTATGAATGTGTGCAATTTTAAAGCGTGACATGTTGGGTATCTATTTACTCAACGTAACGTCATCTTTCACGTTATATAAAAAACAAAATAGGCTAACTTTACTGTTTTGTTATTTTTAAATTTATGAAACAACTTTTTTTCCCCCCAAAAATGCGTTTGAAAAATTGTTGCGCAAATGCCGCGCGAGATAAAAAGTTCCAATGACCGCCTATTTTATTCCCTAGGGCAGTGATGGCGAACCTTGGCACCCCAGATGTTTTGGAACTACATTTCCCATGATGCTCAACTACACTGCAGAATGCATAAGCATCATGGGAAATGTAGTTCCAAAACATCTGGGGTGCCAAGGTTCGCCATCACTGCCCTAGGGTGTCTGCTAAAAAAAAACATATATAATGTTAGGGGGTTCTGAATAATTTTGTAGCAAAAAAATTATGATTTTTACATGTGGGAGAGGAGCGCCAGAATAGACCCGGTATGAAAGTGGTTAAAGAGGCCTGCCCCCTACCAATCCAAGTTGGGGATTGGTCAGGGCTCCCTAGAATAACCCAGGTTGCTCCACCCCCCATCCCACCTCTCTTTCCAGAAAGCACTAGAAGCTTCTGGAAAGTAATAGGAGGTTCTGCTGACACCACCTGAGAGTCACCCAGCCGTACCCTGAGCCACTCCCAGTCCAACATGAAAACAAACAGGCCTAGCAACCAGCCAGGCCTGCTTAAATGCACCAATTCTCTCAAGCACACTACTAGAGGGTGCTACAGTAATTAGAATACTTACATGCACGTGATCTCTTTCACAAATAAATCTACAAACCTCATATATTCCCTTTAAATATATCGTCCTAATTTTTTTGTTCTATAGCAATCAGGGTGCAGAACAGACAATGGTAGATGGACTGATAAAACAAAAAAAAATGTGATACAATACACAGCGGTACAGAAGCAGATACAATGTTTCTTCCTCTCCTTGCTACTACATCAAAATGAGTTACCTCAGCAGTTGGATTTGTGCAAGAGATAAAGGCCTAAGTGAAGAATGGGTGTCTTCAAGGTGAATTTGATTTACAGAGGCTGTCAAAAAAGCAGGCAGTGTGCCCGGGAGCCCTTGTTATCCATGCTGCAGACGGACCCAGAATAAAACAGTTCTCTAAAAAAAAAAAAAAAAAAGGAAGGGCTAGATTTTTTTAATAAAGGTGTGATAACGAGGACCACGTTCATGGCAGGGGTAAAGTCGAGCACTAAAAAAAAGTGTCACAAATCTGTGTGAACAATATATATACAGATACAGTACAGGGGGTTTCTTATATAATTCATTTAAAGCATCCTTTTCCTTTTGTCATTGTTTCCAAAAACCATTGTTGACTATACAATCTTTTCCCAATAGACCCAGGTATTCCTTCCTTGGGTACCAACATAGCCCAGACTTCAAAGATGGCTCGCCCGATTTTTGTGCATACTAGACATGTGCGTTTTGTTTTCTTAAAAATCCGTATTTGCGTGATTTGGAGTTTCGGATGTACTTGAATCTCCAAATCACAATAATAACAGATCTCAACTAATCCTAAATAAATTACAATAAAAACAACAAATTAATTTGTATTGATCCCCTTCATTCGGATACAAAAATAGGAGAGTCGCCCTGGGACTTTAAATGAGGTGGTCACAGTTAGCCACTGAGTAACACGAGTAATAGTAGTATAAATGTTTATTAAACTAATACATGGATAATATAACATACTGGCTCAGCCAATAGATTTGCACAAAGTAAAAAGAATAAATCAATATGATACAAACATTATGCAATGCAGTATATACCAATGCACGTATCAGATAACCCGACATGCGTTTCGCAAGATCATTGCTCGCTCATCAGGGGTGGATGCGGATCAAGTGTATCTACATAGACAAACAGATGTGTCACAGTAGTAAATGTAAGAACAATGGCAAAATGGGCCAGAGCAAAACGGCCCAATACTTACCAATGAACCAAACCAGGGTTTCCATCGCTGAACCCCCAAATGGACGGCAGCAGACAGATTATGGCACGGGAGCTCAGGGGGAGAAGACGAACACAGGTACCCCCAAGGGGGATGCCAGACGGCAGACGTCTGCTTCATTCGGATGACATGATGTGATAGTTTGGGCCTTTTGTTAATGTTTGAAGCTTCCGAAATAACGCAACTACATAAGGAATGATCCGAATAAATTCAGATCCATTCGCTTTTATTCTAGTGAGCTTACTGTGAATATTCTAAGATTCTTTTTGGATTGGGGTTGAACTTGAAAGTCCATTGGTTTAATTTGGATGTGCGCAACCCAACAAGCAAAGTCAGTTTGGAATAAGGAAATTAATTCAACTTAATAACATGATGCATTAAAGAGGAAGTAAACCCTGATGGGTTTTATTTCCTCTTTATTTCCCTGAAAAGGTAAAGCATAATGGACTACTAGCATCGCATAGTAACATGATGGCAATAGTGTTTATCTATCAATACATTTATTAACCGTGTTCTCAGTGGCCAATGCGTGTTACACCTCATTTAAAGTGTAAGATCACCTTTATAGAAAAATATATAAGGTGAACTTACACAGGTCCCCCTCCTGCCCCCCGCTTTGGTATATCAGCGTCAGGAGCCCGGGGCTTATAAATCCTCTCTCCATCCAAGCGGCATACTAATAGCTTATGGGATGGGCTATGTGGCTGTTGATTGGTCGGCGCCACCCATGTGATGACGCTGACCAAATAAAATGCTCGAAAATGTCCCCCATTAAGCTGAGAGAATTTCTAAGCCCCCTACACCTGGCACGGATATACCAGGGCTTAGAACCGGAGATTACCGCAGTCCAGGTTAGCGGGATCGGGAGGGGGACCTGTGTAAGTTCACCTTGCAGAGTTTTTTGTAGAGGTGAACTTACCCTTCAAAGTGTCAGGGCAAAGTTATGTTTTTATAAGCTTAGTCCATCATTTACTTGTGCAAGGACTTGGCTCCCATTTTTAAAGGAGAACATTTAGTGTTGCTACTGAAGGCCACTGGAGTATCCTACAATTAACCACTACCTATCCAAGTTCAAGTTTTCATTAATGCATCCATTATTTATTCTTTAACCGCTCGCCGACCAATGCACGCCGATAGACTTTGGCACAATGGTAGCAGTGGGCAAATAGGCGTACCTGTATGTCACCTTTAATTGGCGGGGCTAGCAGACTCAATGTCTGCCGGTGTCCTGGTGATTGTGTCACGGAGCCGCAGAATGGGAAGATGCCTATATAAACAAGGCATTTCCCCGTTCTGCCTTGTGTCATGACAGAGATCACTGCTCCCCGTCATCGGAGCAATGATCTCTGTAATGTGAGTGGAAGCCCATTCCCCTCCCCAGTTAAAAATCACTCCCTAGGACACACTTAACGCCTTCATCGCCCTCCTACTGTTTAACCCTTTCCCTGCCAGTGTCATTTACACAGTAATCAGTGCATTTATATAGCACTGATCGCTGTATGAATGACAATGGTCCCAAAAAAGTGTCAAAAGTGTCCGATGTGTCTACCATAATGTCGCAAGTCACAATAAAAATCACAGATCGCCAACATTACTAATAATAAAAAAAAAATAATAATAAAAATGCCATAAATCTATCCCCTATTTTGTTGACACTATAACTTTTGCGCAAACCAATCAATATATGCTTATTGCGATTTTTATTTTTTTTTTACCAAAAATATGTAGAGGAATACATATCGGCCTAAACGGAGAAAAAAAATTTTTAAATATATTTTTGGGGGGATATTTATTATTTTTTTTTCCAAATTTATATTTTATTCAAAGGGCAAGAAAATATGGAGCAAAACATATAAGTAATACAATGAACCAATAGGCATACAAGATAGATCGATATAATAACAAGTAGCCATACAACATACATCTGCGGTACTTCGCCCTACGGAACAGAGATACGGGAACATCTAACATCTCGAACCCATCTAGGCAACTCCTTCCATAGCTCCCAAGAAAAGAGCCTATCCCGTCATGGCGTCTCCACAAACACTAGTCAGCACCATAAATCCCATCCAGATTTCAAACCTATATATAGAAAAGATGTTTTGGGGCGTGGAGGGCACCCTAACGTACACTCCAGGCCCAAACCCTTAAACAAGAGAAAAGAAAGAGTGTTAAAAGGGAAACAAGAAATGGCTGGAAAATTAGACACAAGAAAATGTAAGACAAAAGATATAAATAAAGAAAAAGAAAGAGGAAAGGGTAGAATGAGGGGTGGGGTCCATGAGGTCCATGGAGGCAGGACTGCCCCCCTGTATCAAACAGCAAAAACCGGGCACCAAGTTCTCCGTGATGATCTGTACGTTCTGTCAATGATTCATACCCAAGGAATGTCCTCTACTATTCGGGGCATCCCCATCCAGAAGTGCCCTGCCCTCCCTTGAAAATATAAATATATTCCATTTTGACCATGTCTTAATAAATTGCTCGTTCTGTCCCCTGTACGTCAAAATTAAGTCTTCCATTCTCTTAATGTCCTCTACCCTTCTCAGCCACATACCAATTGTCGGTGGATGGGTATTCTTCCATCGCAATGGAATACACGCTTTGGCGGCATCTAGAAGATGCCGAAGCACGGAGGTCTGCTATTTCTTGCGGGACATATTCGTGGCATGAAGGAGATAAAAGGCAGGACCATCCGGAACAGGAATGTCAGTAAACTTAGAGATCGTTTCCCCAACTGTCTTCCAGAACCGCTCCAAAAGTGGGCATGACCAGAAGACGTGGAGGATCGTACCCTCTTCCCTCCGACATCTCCAACATCTGTCTGACGATGTCGGAAAAAGCCGATGTAACTTCGCCGGGGTATTATACCATCTGGTTACAATTTTAAAGTTAGTCTCCTGTGTTCTTGAGCAAATGGAAGATTTGTGTGTAAAATATAAAATATTTTGTTTTTGGCGTATCGAAAATCTGCACCGCATATCCCTCTCCCAGGCCCCCAGGCAACTCGGACCACTGTCGTCTGGTGCCACGGTAAGTATGTGATATGTGGCAGATAAGGCATGGGGCATGGCCCCTCCCTCCGAGCAATAGACTTCATAAGAGGTCAAACTTTGATTATAACTGTCAGGGGGAGCCAGGGACCTCAGAAAATGATTCAATTGAATTGCTTTCCAAAAATCTAGTTTATACGGGCCCTCCGGGTCCATTAGGTCAGTGGTAGTCACCCATTTGCCCCCCTTAAAAAAGTGGGACACCTGGTAAATCCCGGAAGTCCTAAGGGAACGGAACACTGGTTCCGTGACCCCGGGAGAAAACTCCGGGGTCCCTAAAATTGGGCAGAGTGGAGAAGTCCGCGAAACAAGCCCAGCACTCACAAAGAGAGACGCACAGATGCGTGAGGTTATTCCTATAAGAGGATAGTTTTTCACCCTATTTGGTAATCTACTGTGGCACCAAGGAGCCCTGTTCAGTGCCACTCCCATTTGGGCTTGTTCCAACTGGGTCCACAGTTTGATATCATAATGTCTGTTCCAATCAATCAATCTGGTCAGATGGACGGCCTGATAGTAGCTACGGAGATCCGGTATTGCTAAACCTCCCTGCTGTTTCGGACGGGTCAATTGTCGATAGTTAAGTCTCGGTCATTTGTGAGCCCAAATAAAATTAGATAATAACATCCTGGTCTGTAAAAAGTAGTGAGAGGGAATCTTGACCGGCAACGCTTGCAAAAGGTAGAGGAGCTTAGGCAGGATGCACATCTTGACGATGTTGCATCTGCCCAGCCAAGAGTGCAGACCTTTATTCCATTTAGCAAGCAGGGCACGAATTGTCAACAGTAATGGGGGGAAGTTTAAAACATAAACTTGGGATATAGTTGGCGGAATATACGTTCCCAAATATTTCAGGGCCGTCGTGGTCCATTTGAATTTAAAGTCCTGATAGAGTCTTGCTATAAGACCCTGGGGAAGACCTATGCCCATTGCCTCAGATTTATGGAAATTAATCTTCATATTAGAGATATCACCATACTCCCTGAATTCCTGCATTAAATTGGGGAGAGAAATCGTTGGATTAGTCAGGGAAAATAGCATATCATCTGCATATGCAGCAGTTTTGTATTGTTTATCTCCCACTGGAATCCCCATAATGTTGGGATTGGCTCGCACCTTACATAGAAAGGGCTCCAGCGACAGGGCGAAAAGGAGAGGGGACAACGGGCATCCCTGGCGAGTGCCATTGTGTATCTCAAAAGGTTCGGACAGAACTCCATTAACCCGAACCCGAGCTATCGGGTTAGAGTAAATAGAGCCATAGGATATTTATTATTATATTATATTTAATATTTATTATTATAATCTCCTAGATTGTAAGCTCTAACGAGCATGGCCCTCTGATTCCCCGTCTTGAATTGTATTGTATTGTAATGTCTACCCTAATGTTGTAAAGCACTGCGTAAACTGTCGGCGCTATATAAATCCTGTATAATAATAATATAGCAAAAAGTTTTCAAAATTGTCGCTCTTTTTTTTGTTTATAGCGCAAAAAATTAAAACTGCAGAGGCGATCAAATACCACCAACAGAAAGCTCTTTTTATGGGAAAAAAAGGACGTCCATTTTGTTTGGGTGCAAGGTCGCACGATTGCGCAATTGTCAGTTAAAGCAATGGCACGCCGAATCGCAAAAAGTGCTCTGGTCAGGAAAGGGGGTAAAATCTTCCAGGGGTGAAGCGGTTAATCTACACAAATATCCAACTAACTTCTGCATTCAAAACTTTTAAAAGTAAACTAGAGCCATCCGCAGCACCGAAATAGCTCAATGCAGGCGTAGATTGTGAGCTGGCTTCTTCCGCAGGCAGCTATTTCAAGAAGGCGCGCTCTCTGCTTTCCGCTGGAAGATTGGACCCGGTTAATAGAAGAAAAAGGACAGCCAAATGAAACCTATTCATTTAAACAATTAATATGATTGAGCCAATGCCTGGACACTGAATACACCCTACAGAGCACACTGATTGCTTATTAAAAGGGATACTTTTATATACACAGCAATTTTCAACTTTGACAGATAGAAACAGCTTGCCCTCCTCCATTCCTATTTTCTTTCTTTGGATATGTTCATATGAAATATAATTTAGGTAAATATAGGATGTCATTTTTATTTTTTGTGTGTGTGATAAATGGCATTTTTTTTTTTTTTTTACAGAATAGTGCACCATTAAAGGAAGTCTAAATGGAAATGTCAATGTTCTAAATATAAAGCAGCTTATAATAACGGTCACAAATATAAAATATAGAAAAAAAAGGCCAGCATCAGAAAAAGTGAGAGATATCTGTTACTTACAGTAAAATGGTTACTGTATGTGAAGACCAAACCGCCGATGATGGCTAAACATAAGGCCTGGAATTCATTGTCTATTTCAGCCTTTTTTCAACCACGGTGCCCAGGCAACCTGGGATGACTGAGTTTCTTCATAGGTACCTAAAAATTGCCCAAAAATTGTACACAAGTCAGTAGGTGGATCAAGTTTGCCTTTTAGTTACACAAACCCACAGGCTTTCGTTGTGCATCATTACAACCGTCCAGCCGCTGGCGTCCTAGCAACCCATGACTCCATCATTTGATAGAAATGTCGGGTGCCCGAACAGTATCCTCGTTTGCCCCTCCCTTTCCCCTCGCTATCAGCACTGGGGTCACATTAGCTGAGTGAGGGAGAGAAACGGAGGGAGAAGAGAAACATTGGGATAATAGTCAGTACCAATGTGCAAAGGTGTATTTGCTATGGAAAAATAAATCACCCTTAACCGCTTGCTGACCAGCCGCTGTCATTATACTGCAGCATATCAGCACGATCCCGCGAACCGTCGTAGCTATATGTAAGCTCGTGGGATCGCGATAGCTGCATCTGCTTAGCGAGGGTGCCAATGCTCGTGGCCAAAGGTCGCGATGATCCCGCGAACCATCGTAGCTATACATCGGCTCGCGGGATCGGGATAGCTGTATCTGCATAGCGGGGGTGCCAATGCTCGTGGCCGACGATCTAAATGACCGCTGGCCACTAGTGATCGTGAGCACCACAGACAGAACACGAAAGTGTGTGCGTAAACACACAAATCCCTGTTCTGAAAGGAGTGACAGATAGTGTGTTCCTATTAGCTAGGAACCACAATCCGTCACTTGATCTAGTCAGTCCCCTCCCCATTTAATTAGAATCACCTCCCAGGGAACACATTTAGTCCCTTGATCGCCCCCCCCTAGTGGTTAAACCCTTCAGTGCCAGTGACATTTATACAGTAATCAATGCATTTTTATAGCACTGATCGCTGTATTAATGCCAATGGTCCCAAAAATGTGTCAAAATTGTCCGATGTGTCCATCATAATGTCGCAGTCCTGATAAAAATCACAGATCGCCACCATCACTAGTAAAAATAATAATAATAATAATAAAAATGGCATAAAACTATCCCCTATTTTGTAGATGCTATAACATTTGAGCAAACCAATCAATATTCGCTTATTGCGATTTATTTTTACCAAAAATATGTAGAAGAATACATATTGGCCTAAACTGAGAAAAAAAATAGCTTTTTAAAAAAAATAAAAAAAATGGGGATATGTATTCCAGCAAAAAGTACAAAATATTGTTTTTGTTTTTCAAAATGATCGCTCTTTTTCTGTTTATAGTTCAACAAATAAAAACGGCAGAGATGATCAAATACCACCAAAAGAAATTGGTTTAAAAAAAAAAATGGGAATATGTATTCCAGCAAAAAGTACAAAATATTGTTTTTTTTCCCCCAAAAAATTACTGTATTTATCGGTGTATAACACGCATCCGCGTATAACACGCACCCCAAGTTTAGGAGGGAATTTTAAGGAAAAATAACTTTTAGGAGGGAAATTTAAGGAAAAATAACTTACATTTAAATGCCCATCAATGCAGCCTTGTCAGGGTCCATCTGAAGCCTTGTCAGTGTCATTTGCAGCCTGTCCATCATTGCAGCCTTGTGCATCGTTGTCAGCTTTTATTTTTAAAAATGGCGCCGCCGAAATGTCCTGTGTATCTCGGCGGCGCCCGGTAGTTCTCGGCCACCTTCGGCCGCACTGGGCGGCTTTCGGGCCCGCTTCGGCCGTACTCGGCGGCTTTCGGCCCTTCTCTGCGGTTTTTGCCTGCCGAGAAGGGCCGAAGGTGGCCGAAAGCCGTCGAGGAAAGGCCAAAGGCGGCCGCAAGCCGCCGAGAAGGGCCAGAACGTCTGAAAGCCACCCAGAGCCCAAAAAAATCACACAGGAATCGCGGAGGATCAGCGTAAAACACGCACACGTGATTTTCCCCCTGATTTTAAGGGGAAAAAAGTGCATGTTATACGCCAATAAATACGGTATTATTCTTTTTCTGTTTATAGCGCAAATGATTAAAACCGCAGAGGTGATCAAATACCACCAAAAGAAAGCTCTATTTGTGGGAAAAAAAGGACATTGATTTTGTCTGGGAGCCACGTCACACGACCGCGCAATTGTCAGTTAAAGTGACGCAGTGCCAAATCGCAAAAAGTGCTCTGGTCTTAAGGCAGAAAAATGGCCCGGTCTGAAAGTGGTTAAGGTATGCTAATTAGTCATACAACCATAGATGTCTGGTAATGCTGCTACATTTGGCATTAGCCTGTAGGCTTCAATGACCTTTGGCCACTTTTTGTACACTGTCTGCCAACCTACAACTTAAAGCAGTGCTCCACCCAAAAGGGGAATCTCCGCTTATCTGACTCCCCCCCTCCCCCCCGAAAAGTGCCAAATGTTGCAGCTGGGGGGGGGGGGGGCAGGTACCTGGTTTTGACTGATACCCACTCCCACTTCTCGTTGACTTTGTCATGCCTCTCTCCTCTTTCCCCCGCCTCAGGCCATTCACAATGCACAGCACGCATGCACATTAGGGAACCCACTGTGATGCTGTAAGGCTTCAGTGTCGGTTTCCCTTAGCGGAGATGGCGGCGGCAGCACCTTAGAGCCGATTGAAAAATTGGCTCGGGAGAAGACACCTTTTGATTCGTCGACAGGTAAGTGTCCTAACATTAAGGCCTCATGCACACTGGATGTTATAATAATAATAATAATATAATATAAAAATGTCAGTAGCTTTGCAGTGAGTTTTTCAACGTTTTTGCAATAATGTTTTTTAGCGTTTTTTCAGAGTTTTTTAGCATTTGCGGTTTTAACCACTTACAGACCGTCTGCTGCAGTTTTACGTCGGTACTTTGAAGAGGAATGGTCTCTGCGGTGGATTCACCATAAGATCACTTTTATCGGCGGCGGGAGAGGGGCCCCCCTCTCCCACCCTGCTCCAATGCCCTCCACTGCTTACCGGAGCCATCAGTAGCGGCGGAGACGATCGGGTCCTTCTGGCTAGACATGGAGGCGACTGAGGGGAAGATGCCCCCCACCCGTCTCCATATCATTGCAGGGCGGAAGCGACATCAAAACATCACTTCCGCCCATAGCTCTTAATGGGCCATTCTTTTTTTCATTTTCTCAAATTACAACATTTTTGTTATATTTTTTATATCTTTTTTTTATTGCACCCCAGATCTCATATTTAAGAAGTCCTGTCATGCTTTTTTTCTATTACAAGTGATTTTTACATTCCTTGCCATAGGAATAAAAGTGACACATTTTTTTTAACCACTTTCAGACCAGACCACTTTTTGCGATTCGGCACTGCGTCGCTTTAACTGACAATTGCGCGGTCGTGCGACGTGGCTCCCAAACAAAATTAACGTCCTTTTTTTCCCACAAATAGAGCTTTCTTTTGGTGGTATTTGATCACCCCTGCGGTTTTTATTTTTTGCGTTATAAACAAAAATAGAGCGATAATTTTGAAAAAAACGCATTATTTTTTACTTTTTGTAATAATAAATATCCCCCAAAAATATATAAAAAAAAATTTTTTCCCTCAGTTTAGGCCGATACGTATTCTTCTACATATTTTTGGTAAAAAAAATCGCAATAAGCGATTATTGATTGGTTTGCGCAAAAGTTATAGCGTTTACAAAATAGGGATAGTTTTATAGCATTTTTATTAATAATTTTTTATTATTTTTTCTTTTACTAGTAATGGCGGCGATCTGCGATTTTTATTGTGACTGCGACATTGTGGGGGACCCATCGGACATTTTTGACAAATTTTTGGGACCATTGTCATTTATACAGTAATCACTGCTATATAAATGCAGTGATTCCTGTGTAAATCACACTGGCAGCGAAAGGGTTAACCAGTGGGTGGCAGTGTAGGGGTTAAGTGTTCCTAGGGATGTGTTACTAACTGTGGGGGGGTTGGGCTTTCATTTAGTGTACACTGATGTCTGCTCCAATCACATGGAGCAGAGATCAGCGTCACTAGTTGCTAGGCAGAATGGAAAAATGTTGTTTATACAGCATTTCCTCCATTCGGCCGCTCCGTGAGACGATCGCGGAGATGCCCGCGGTGATCGAGTCCGCGGGTCCCGCGACCGGACTCACGGGGGTCCCGACCAGCGCGGGAGCGCGCCGCCGGCGGCGCGCTCCCGATGGCACGGCGGCAACGAATATTGGACGTACATGTACGCCAATATGCCTGCCCGTGCCATTCTGTCGACGTACATCGTCGTGCGCTGGTCGGGAAGTGGTTAAAGAATGGTATAAAAACAGGGCTCAAGTCCTGCGGGAACGCATAGGAACGGAGTTCCTGTACTTTTTCCACAACAGGAATGCAGTTCCCTTTAGCAGGACTTGCCTTTGAACAGGGGTGGGCTGAGCTGGGAGGGCAGTCTGCTGCGCTGCATTCCAGGAGTTGTAGTCCAGACCACGCTCAAGTTCCTGGTGGTGGTGTGTGGAGACTGGAGAGAACTGAGCAGCACAGGAGGAAACTACAACTCCCGAGTCCCAAACACCGGCTGTGAGTGTTCCAGTGTAATGGCAAACCTTGTAGTATCGGCATGCCTCGTGTGTGATGTCACAGGTGTGCCCCATTCCACCCTCCTTCCCAATTCCTCCTCCTTCACCCCGCTGCCGCACACATCTCCACTACTACGATACCGCCTAGCCTCCACTCTACAGGGCCACCACTGCCGCTTCATGGTCAATGAAGGAACAGCACCACACCGCTGTCAGCCCATCACCTCGCTGACAGGTCAGTTGAGATCTCACCAGCCCCCACTGTGCCAGGAACTGGAAATTACTGGGGGGGGAGTGAAGGGGGCAGAGGACATTACTGTGGGGGAGGTGAGGGGGGCAGAGGACATTATTGGGGGGAGTGGAAGGATACAGAGAACACTAGGGGGCAAAGTGAAGGGGGCAGATTTCCCGGCGTTCCCCTTTACATCAGAGTCTGCAGGATTCCCCCTTACACTGCAAGGGGGAACTCTGCGGACCCTGATGTAAAGGCAATATACACACATTTTGTATTTTTGAGGTGGGGGGTGGGGGATCTTGGGTGAGTTCCTGTACTTTTTTTCCCAGGACTTGACCCCTGTATAAAAATATAAAATGAAAGGTAAAATAAACAAGAAAAAAAAATTTGAACATGCCCCGTCCCTGAGAGCTCGTATGCAAAAGCAAACGCATACATGAGCAGCAGCCACATATGAAAACGGTGTTCAAACCACACATGTGAGGTATTGCCGCGATCGGTAGAGTGGGAGCAATAATTCTAGCCCTAGACCTCCTCTGTAATGGGTGCGGCTTCATTTCCTGGTTTCCTACTGCGCATCCGCGAGTCGCACTGCACAATCCAAATGGTCCCTGCTGTTTCTGGGACCTGTGTTTCTCCCAGCAGACAGCGGGGGGGGGGGGGGGGGGGAGTGGCGTAGACCCCCCCCCATGGGAGTCTATGCCTGAAAGTGGGTTCAAATACCTGTATTATATAGGCATCTGCACCCCCTTGAAAGGTGCCAAATGTGACACCGGGGGGGGGAGGTTTCTGAAAAGCGGAAGTTCCATTTTTGTGTGGAACTCCGTGTTTTTTGTTTTTTTTTACAATGGGATCAAAAACTGGTGAGCCATGTTTTTGAGCGTTTATCTGCGTTTTTAGGCGTTTTTTTGGCATTGGAGCGTTTTTACAGCTGAAAACTCCTCTCAGAACCCACTAGTTTTAGTTTTTTTTTTTTTTACAGTCAAAAAACACCCCAGCCAAAAACAGCTGATAACAGCCTATGTGTGCATGAACACATAGGAGAACATGCTGTAGAGTTTATTGACTGTAGGAAAAACGTCTGAAGCCCAAAAAAGAACGCCTGTAAAAAAAAAACGTCCAAAAACATCCAGCGTGCATGAGGCCTAAAGGTCAGCAGCTACAGTATTTGTAGCTGTTGGCTTTCAATTTTTTCGGAAGGAGCCCAGAGCTCCGCTTTAACCTCATACATCTGTGTGTTGTATGGAGAACGCAGGAAGTCATCCTTGCGCCCCCCCCCCCCACCCCACCCTGTTCATCCCAAATACACTGAGTTTTTTTTATCAAGGTATTGTTTACAGCAATTCAGCCCATGATTAATATTTGCCTCAACTCCCCGCGGCGGCCTGTTCACCCTTTCCCGGGCACACATTTTAAAATTGATCAGGTAATTTCTTCCTTATCAGATGATATGTCAAGGCAGAAAAAGAAGGCATCTGACCTACTTATAGCACAGCATTTCAATGTATAAGCGATTCAAGGGCTTAGTTTAAAGATAAGTGTATAGGCTGACAAGTATGGATGGCTTTCAGGGACAGACGGTTGCCGAGACCGATCTAGAATTGTATTAATTCTTAAAGGAGGATTCCAGGAAGAACTATTGGCATCTACAATAGACAAATAAAATAGCTGCATTATTTATTGTGGAAAGTGGGCCTAGCATCTGATATAACATGCTAAATGAATATGTAAGTGTAAGGACCTCATCGCATCTTGCGATTTGGGATCGTAGGCAGAATGTGGAGGGCACATGCAGCCCATAGAAGTGAATGCACATGCAGTGCCGGTGTCCTGTCAGATAGTGTCCCCCGTCGGATATTGTCCGCTGTGTACTCAGGACAAGCAGATTCCAAAAATAGCCGAAGATGAACAGCACCTGCGCCATGAGTCCAGGTTGAAGCCCCACCATCCAAGTGGACATAGAGTTAGAATAAAAAGAGCTGAGCGAAGCGAGCCCACGAGCGGCCCTCTAATATGTGCAGCCCTATGTCCACTTGGATGGTGGGGCTTGCACCTCGACTCACGGCGCAGTTCATCTTCTGATATTTTCCGAATCTCTTTCTGCTCCGTACTGCGCAAGCGCTGCGCCTGCGCAGTACGGGGCGGACACTTTTCGATGGCCGGACTGAATATGTCACAACACCGGCACAGACACAATCGCATGTCAAAGTTTGACATGTGGGCAGTAGACATGTGCAGAGTAAAATATTTTGTTTCGGAATTTCGTTTTCGTCTGAAAACTTAATTTATTTAGTTACTCCCGAAATTCGTTTTTATTTATTTCGTTTTTCGTTCAAAAATTGCATTCGTCCGAAAATCCACATGAATTACGGTCGAATCTGTCTTTGAAGGCTTATGGTGTCTGTCGAATGTATAAAGAAGATTCGACGGAGCTAGTATATAGCATACCGTATATACTCGAGTATAAGCCGAGATTTTCAGCCTCTTTTTTGAGGCTGAAAGTGCCCCCCTCGGCTTATACTCGAGTCATCGCCGTCTGACTGCTCGATCAGCGTATCGAGCAGACAGACGGCGGACATACTACAATTTGAAAGCCGCGCCTCCGCCTCCGCCTCCGCCTGTGATAGGCGGAACACTGAATTTCCCAGCAGCCTGTGTTCCGCCTATCACGCACATCGTCTCATCCTCGTACTACGGACGAGGATGAGACGATGTCCGTGATAGGCGGAACACAGGCTGCTGGGAAATTCAGTGTTCCGCCTATCACAGGCGGAGGTGGAGGCGGAGGCGCGGCTTTCGAATTGTAGTATGGCCGCCGAGGCGCCGACGAAGAGCGGCGATCCTGGCAAGGCACGGGACGGGACGGAGGCAAGGCACGGGACGGGACGGAGGCAAGGCACGACACGGGACGGAGGCAAGGAGGCAAGGCACGGGACGGAGGCTCGGGACACAGGTAGGCTGGACACACACACACACACACACACACACACACACACACACACACACACACACACACACACACACACAGGGATGGATGGATGGAGACACACACACACAGGGATGGATGGATGGATGGAGACACACACACACAGGGATGGATGGATGGAGACACACACACACAGGGATGGATGGATGGATGGAGACACACACACACACAGGGATGGATGGATGGATGGACACACACACACAGGGATGGATGGATGGATGGATGGACACACACACACACAGGGATGGATGGATGGATGGACACACACACACACAGGGATGGACGGACACACAGGGATGGACGGACACACAGGGATGGACGGACACACAGGGACGGACACACACACAGGGATGGACGGACACACAGGGACGGACACACACACAGGGATGGACAGGCATGTCTCACCCTCGGCTTATACACGAGTCAATAAGTTTGCCAGTTTTTTTGGGGGTAAATTGGGGGCCTCGGCTTATATTCGGGTCGGCCTATACTCGAGTATATACGGTACTTTAGAACCCTATTAAAGTCTATGGGACTCCAACGTTCAAAATCTAAAGTGCTCATTTTAAAGGCTAATTTGCAAGTTACTGTCCTAAAAAGTGTTTGGGGACCTGGGTCCTGCCCCAGGGGACATGGATCAATGCAAAAAAAAGTTTTAAAAACGGCCGTTTTTTCGGGAGCAGTGATTTTAATAATGATTAAAGTGAAACAATAAAAGTGTAATATTCCTTTAAATTTCGTAGGGGGGGGTTGTCTATAGTATGCCTGTGAAGGGGCGCATGTTTCCCGTGCTTAGAATTGTCCCTGCACAAAGTGTCATTTATGCAGGAAAAAAAGTCCTTTAAAATCACTCGCAGCTATTATGAATTGTCGGCTCCCGTAATACAGAGAACACTCATTGAAAGTCATTGATAAAAAAATAAATAAATAAATAAAAAAAAAAAAAGCGTGGGGGTCCCCCAAATTCAATTACCAGGCCCTTCAGGTCTGGTATGGATATTAAGGGGAACCCTGCCTCAAATTTAAGAAAAAATTTGACGTGGGGTTCCCCCTAAATATCCATAACCAGACCCTTCAGGTCTGGTATGGATATTAAGGGGAACCCTGCGTCAAATTTAAAAAAAAATTGACGTGGGGTTCCCCCTAAAAATCCATACCAGACCCTTTATCCGAGCACGCAACCTGGCAGGCCGCAGGAAAAGAGGGGGGGACGAGAGAGCGGCCCCCCCTCCCTCCTGAACCGTACCAGGCCACATGCCCTCAACATTGGGAGGATGCTTTGGGGGTCTGTGACCCCTCAAAGCACCTTGTCCCCATGTTGATGAGGACAAGGGCCTCATCCCCACAACCCTGGCCGGTGGTTGTGGAGGTCTGCGGGCGGGGGGCTTATCAGAATCTGGAAGCCCCCTTTAACAAGGGGACCCCCAGATCCCGCCCCCCCCCCCTGTTTGAAATGGTAAGGGGGTACAAAAGTACCCCTACCATTTCACAAAGAAAGTGTAAAAAATGGTTAAATAAAACAAACACACTTTTGAAAAATTCCAAATAGCTGAAATTCGGACGAAAATGCATTCGGACGAAAACGAATGCACATGTCTAGTGGGCAGGACACATTTTTTTAACTTTGTTCAAATGTTACAAAATGACACTTCATTCAAGTGTATCCAATGTTGCAATTAGACATGTGCACTGCCGAAAATTTTATTAGTTTTCATTTCACTCATTTTTTTTTTGTAAATTTGAAAATGCGGAAAATTTGTAAATTTGAAAATTCTGAATTTGTAAATTCGAAATTCGTTAATTCGAAAATTCATAAAAATCGAAAATATGAAAATCAGGAAATTAGGAATTCGTAAAAATTGGAAAATTCGTAAATTCGAAAATTCTGAATTCATGAATCCAAAAATTCTGAATTATGCAGGCCATACAAGGTCGAATTTCGAACAATTTTTTTTTTCAAAATCAGAATTATTTTTTTTTTTTGTGATCCGATGGTGCCACCATTGATTTTCGAAATTCGGCCGACCAGGCCTTCAATTTCACCTCATGTTGCTACAGAAAATCATTTTTGTGGCCGGGAATCTTTTTTTCTCTCCGTAAATTTTCTTTTCTTAGAGTAGAAAATCGTTCATTTTTTAAAAAAAACACCAACATGTCCGATTCCTCAAATTTGATTTCTGCACGAAAATCGGCTGTTGCTGCAGCCCACTAATGGTGCTAAATTCGTATGAAAATTCTTAGATGCGATTTTCGAAAAAGAAAATTCTTTCGATATTCGAACTGTGTATGGCTGGCCTTTTAGAAAATTTAGAAAATTCGACAATTCGCAAATTCGAAAATAAGAAAGGACAATCTGAAAATTTGAAAGATCAAAAATCCTAAAATTCTAAATAATAAGGAACTAACTAATAATAACTAACTATTAAATTAAAGGTATTTTTTTTAACTTTGTTCAAATGTTACAAAATGACACTCCATTCAAGTCTATGCAATGTTGCAATTAGACATGTGCACTGCCGCAAAATTTAGTTCATTTTAGTTTCATTTCATAAATTTTTTGTTTTTTTTCAGAAATTCTAAAATTTGGAAAATACGTAAATTCGTAATTCGATAATTCAAAATTAGAAAATTCGTAAAAATCTAAAATTTGGAAATTAGGAATTCGTAAATTCGAAAATTCTGAATTTGAAAATTCTAAAATTCTGAATACAAAAATATGAAAATTCAACAATTCAGAAATTCTAAAATCTGAAAATAAGAAACGAAAATCCGAAAATTAGAAAGACCAAAAATCTTAAAATTCAAAATAATAACAAACTAATAATAACTAACTATTAAATTAAACTATTAAATTAAAAGTATTGGAATTTCCTTTCAAATATCTGAAGTTACGAATGATCTGATATAAAGAATGCCGCATCTAAACAAATGGAACAGAACAAAATAATAATAAATAATAATAATATCGTATTATTATTATTGTTATTTATTATAATTAATTCTTTATGTTCCATTTGTTTAGATATGGCATTCTTTATTATGGATAATTTGTAACTTTGGATACATTTGTATTCGTTACGTTCACTAACAGCCAAATTTGAAAGGAAATTACAATACCTATAATTTAATAATTAGTAACAGTTCTTATTTTTCGGATTTGCAGTCTTTTGAATTTCTGGATTTTCATTCTTATTTTAAAATTTCGAAATTTCGGAAATTTCGAATTTTCGCATTTTCGAATTTTAAATCTTCGAAAATTCAGAAATTCCAAAATTTGAAAATTCTGATTTTCAGACTTTTCGAATATTCAGGAAAACTTCGGAAATTCGGATATTTCCAAAATTAACGAATTTGTCTAAATTCGTTAAAAAACTAATTTGGAACTAAACGGATTGCTCATGTCAAGTTGAAACTTGCAGTGGCATCCATAATCTCTCTAATCATTATTTGCTCTGCTGAAATCAGCCCAATACAAAGGGAATTCTGATTGGTTGCTAATCGATTTTGGCTCACAAAATTTTGTTCTAGAGTGTAATAACTATATATCTCATAAGGCTAAAATTGCCATAGCAACCAAAAGTGGCTAAACTAAACCCTCCTACCCTTTACAGCCAAGGAAGCCGCCTCTGTTTGATCTGCAGTTGCCATGGTTGCTGCCAGGGCTTTTTTTTTCAGATAAAAGGTGGTGGAACGCCCCCTTTCCAAGTCAACTCCTGACTCCGCCCCCTACCCACCTCCCAGTTCCACCCCTTTTAGAAAGTACAGTACTAAGCATAGTTTTGTAGTAATTTGTATGGAATTTGTTAATGATAAGCTGTAAAATAACTTGCAGCCGGCAAAAATTACCCCCCCCCACAACAAAGTACCCTCAAAGCAACAATGGATCCATCACAGCATTAATAGAACCCTCCAGCAACAATCGATCTCCTAGCAGAAAACAATATTAGACCCTCCAGCAGCCAACAGTAGAACCCCCCTCTCTCAACAGTAGATCCCTCCCAACAACAAATGCCCCCCAGCAACAAATGCCCCTCTAGTGACAATAGACTCTCCAGCACACCTCAGCACCCCTTGGCATTGCATGCATTCAGTGCTGGAGGTGCTGAAAATGCGTTCCTGTTGAAAAAAAAAGCCCTAGTTGCTGCACATGTGATCAGTAATGACAATGGCTTGACAGTTCAGTTGAGAGCACAAGCAACTGTGACAATAATCATTCATGACTTGTCTTGACAGTAACTGCTTTGGGAAACAGTTAAATTGATGTGTTTTGTTTGGTTTTAATAAAAGACAAAGGGATTGAGGAAGTGATAGGAAACTGAGCAGTGCCAACACTCTCGTTATCACTCCATAATAAGTGCTAATTGGTAACATTTTATTGTAAGCAATAATTATTCGCAGAGCAAATCCTCTCTCCCAGTTAAAAATACATTTTAAGGTATAACTAAAGGTGATACTTTTTACTCTAGTTTTGGATAGAGAGGAGAGGGATTGGAACACTTGTCAGGTATTGGTGCTAACCACTAAGTCACTGGACAGCCTTTCCATTGCATAGCTCCCAACTCTCCCTGATTTCAAGGGACTGTCCCTGATTTGGAGGGACTGTCTCTGATTTGGAGGGACTGTCTCTGATTTGGAGGGACTGTCCCTGATTTGGAGGGAATGTCCCTGATTTGGAGGGACTGCCCCTGATGTGGAGGGACTGCCCCTGATTTGGAGGGACTGCCCCTGATGTGGAGGGACTGTCTCTGATTTGGAGGGACTGTCTCTGATTTGGAGGGACTGTCCCTGATTTGGAGGGAATGTCCCTGATTTGGAGGGACTGCCCCTGATGTGGAGGGACTGCCCCTGATTTGGAGGGACTGTCCCTGATGTGGAGGGACTGTCTCTGATTTGGAGGGACTGCCCCTGATTTGGAGGGACTGTCCCTGATGTGGAGGGACTGTCTCTGATTTGGAGGGACTGTCTCTGATTTGGAGGGACTGTCCCTGATGTGGAGGGACTGCCCCTGATGTGGAGGGACCGTCCCTGATGTGGAGGGACTGCCCCTGATGTGGAGGGACTGTCCCTGAATTGGAGGGACTGCCTCTGATTTGGAGGGACTGTCCCTGATTTGGAGGGAATGTCCCTGATTTGGAGGGAATGTCCCTGATTTGGAGGGACTGCCCCTGATGTGGAGGGACTGCCCCTGATTGGGAGGGACTGCCCCTGATGTGGAGGGACTGTCTCTGATTTGGAGGGACTGCCTCTGATTTGGAGGGACTGCCTCTGATTTGGAGGGACTGTCCCAGATTTGGAGGGACTGTCCCTGATTTGGAGGGACTGCCCCTGATGTGGAGGGACTGCCCCTGATGTGGAGGGACTGCCCCTGATGTGGAGGGACTGCCCCTGATTTGGAGGGACTGCCTCTGATTTGGAGGGACTGTCTCTGATTTGGAGGGACGGTCTCTGATTTGGAGGGGCTGTCCCTGATTTGGACATTTCAAAAGCCAATATAAGGAATAGTATTGGTTAAAAAAAAAAAAAAACACTTGTGGGTTTAACCAATATTTTTTTTTTTTTGCATAATTCTCCTTTAAGGGGGTGTAGCAAGGGGTGTGTCCTATGCCTACATACTTCTGCTAATAGGTGTCCCTCATTCCCATCTCAAAAAGTTAGGAGGTATGGACTTTGAATATAGGAACCGCTACTGATGACTTTTGTGTTGGTGCTCTCATCCCTAAACTTCCTTTTTTTTATTACTTTATTAGGCTGACACCACAAATCCCATAGTCCATAGTCCTTAGCCCAAAGTCCATCTATGGAGCAAGCAATGTGGCTTTGTTCTGATAGTGGTACCATGGAGAATAAATGTCGCCACTAGGGATGAGCCGAACTGCCCTGGGTTCAGTTTGAGCAAGGTCCAGAGAACTTCAAAGACGTTCAGATGTTGAATACTGACCTTAAAGAAAAAAAGGGCTTTAACTGCTTGCCGACCAGCCGCCGCGGTTTTACTGCGGCAGAATGGCACGGCTGGGCGAAACAACGTTATGTAACATCGCTTTGCCCTGTGTCCACTAGGGGCGTGCCCGCTGCTCACACTGGGAGCCGATGCAAGTGCCCAGCAGTCGCGATCACCGCCAGGCTCCCGCGGTCGCTTGTGACACACCGAGAACCGTGGTCTGTGTGTGTAAAGACAGAGTTTCCGGTTCTCTAAGGGGTGAAGTGACAGTTCGTCTGTTCTTACAAAGTATAAACAGTGATCTGTCATCTCCCCTAGACAGTCCCCTCCCCCCTTCACTTAGAACTCACACTAGTGAACACAATTAACCCCTTGATCGCCCCCTAGTGGTCAACCCCTTCCCTGCCAGTGACATTTTTACAGTAATCAGTGCATTTTTATAGCAATGATCGCTGTATTAATGCCAATGTTCCCAAAAATGTGTCAAAGATGTGGGATGTGTCCACCATAATGTTGCAGCCCCGATAAAAATCACAGATCGCCGCCAATACTAGTAAAAAAAAATAATAATTTAGATTGAAAACTCAGCCCTTAATCTGCTATTCTGCAGTCTCAGCTGCACCAAATGAATGGACAGAAATAGCTTCCCGTCTATTCACAAACTGAAGCATAGTAAACACATTTTACTATGCCTCAATTATGAATGAACAGTGTGTCAGTGATCAGTACTGAAAAAAGGAAGGGGTCCAGTAAAGGACAGATGACATGGCAGTGCTGTGGGGGATGAGGGTGGGCATGGGGAATCACACCAGAGCCCGGTCACAGCAGGAGGTGGAAAGTAGGGGTGCTGGCAGCATGTCGAGGAATTGCTTTACCCAGTTTTCCTCCTGTAGCCTGCCACCCTATCCAGGTGTACGGGAGGGGGAGGGGGGCACACGGCCCCCATGGAGTGTGGGACTGGGTCGCAATTGCGACCCCTGTACCTATGTTGCTGTTAGAAAATCCCATTCTCTTGTATTTAACAGGTGGCTGGCCCTGTCATATGGCAGGAGTGAAGTAAATGGATAAGACGTATGTTGGTGGGCAGAATTTTTTTTCTTTTACTGGTTGTCAAAAATCAGGATTGACAGGGATCTATATCGCTGGATGACGGTAAACGCACAATGTGGGCCATTTTTTTTTTTTTTTTTAAAGGATTTAAAAAAAACTGTTTTTGTTTATTTACACCTCACATTTTTTGGTGAATGAGTAGAAAAACTATATAGCGCTTATTCATTCACATAAGGGGAGAAGCCAATATCTGGGCGCCATTTTTTCATTTCTCACATACATGTTCAAATTTTAATTTATTTGCTAAAATACTTAGAACTCCGAAACATTATATATTTTCTGAAATCAGAAGCCCTGGAGAATAAAATGGTGGCTGTTCCAATTTTTTTTTTGTGTCACTTGATATTTTCACAGGATTTTAGTGCAGACAAACACAATATAATATCCATATTTTTTAAATGATGAAATATGATGTTGCATAGAGTAGATAGATACCAAACATGTCAGACTTAAAACTGCTCACATACAGTATCTCACAAAAGTGAGTACACCCCTCACATTTTTTGTAAATATTTTATTCTATCTTTTCATGTGACAACACTGAAGAAATGACACTTTGCTACAATGTAAAGTAGTGAGTGTACAGCTTGTATAACAGTGTAAATTTGCTGTCCCCTCAAAATAACTCAACACACAGCCATTAATGTCTAAACCACTGGCAACAAAAGTGAGTACACCCCTAAGTGAAAATGTCCAAATTGGGCCCAAAGTGTCAATATTTTGTGTCGTCACCATTATTTCACAGCACTGCCTTAACCCTGTTAGGCATGGAGTTCACCAGAGCTTCACAGGTGGCCACTGGAGTCCTCTTCCCCTCCTCCATGATGACATCACGGAGCTGGTGGATGTTAGAGACCTTGCGCTCCTCCACTTTCCATTTGAGGATGCCCCCCAGATGCTCAATAGGGTTTAGGTCTGGAGACATACTGTACTTGGCCAGTCCATCACCTTTACCCTCAGCTTCTTTAGCAAGGCAGTGGTCACCTTGGAGGTATGTTTGGGGTTGTAATGTTGGAATACTGCCCGGTGGCCCAGTCTCCAAAGGGAGGGGGTCATGCTCTGCTTCAGTATGTCACAGTACATGTTGGCATTCATGGTTCCCTCAATGAACTGTAGCTCCCCAGTGCCGGCAGCACTCATGCAGCCCCAGACCATGACACTCCCACCACCATGCTTGACTGTAGGCAAGACACATTTGTCTTTGTACTCCTCACCTGGTTGCCCCCACACACGCCTGACACCATCTGAACCAAATAAGTTTATCTTGGTCTCATCAGACCACAGGACTTCGTTCCAGTAATCCATGTCCTCAGTCTGCTTGTCTTCAGCAAACTGTTTGCGGGCTTTCTTGTGCATCATCTTTAGAAGAGGCTTCCTTCTGGGACGACAGCCATACAGACCAATTTGATGCAGTGTGCGGCATATGGTCTGAGCACTGACAGGCTGACCCCTCACCCCTTCAACCTCTGCAGCAATACTGACAGCACTCATACGTCTATTTCCCAAAGAGAACCTCAGGATATGACGGATATCAAGCCTTTCAGGTCCTGAGCAATATTATTGTTCATATATGGCTATTTGGCCATATTTAGGCAATGAAGTCTCCCCCCCCCCCCCATACCCACCCATTTGCTTATGGGGCCAGGGATTTCATTTAAGTGAATGGGCCGGGCCATATCAGTTGTTGGCAAGGACACGGCGGGTGCACATACCTGCTACTTCCTAAGCAGCAATTGATAGCTGGAAGCTGTTTGTCCACACGGAAAGCTCTAAACTTACATTCAGATGGTACACTCCCCTACTAGACACCCTCTAAAGGGAAGTCGGATCAAGAAAGGAATTTGGATATTTGGAGGAGGCTAATGCCCCGTACACAGGGTCGGACATTCCGACCACAAAATCCATCTGATTTTTTCCGACAAATTTTGGCCAAAACTTGTGCTGCATACACACGGCTGGACAAAGTTGCCAGAAATCCGATCATTCGGAACGAGGTGACGTACGTTGCGTACAAAGGGACTACGTAGAGGCTAGTAGCCAATAGCTTTGATATTGTAATTTAATCTGAGCATGCCTGGCACTTTGTCCGTCGGAATTCTCTACAAACGATCGGAAAAAGTCAAACTTTTTCCATCGGGATTTCCGACGGAAAAAGTCAGATAGAGTCCACACACGATCAAAATTTCCCAACAACATAATCCGATCTGACTTTTTCCATCGGAAAGTCCGACCTTGTGTACAGGGCATAACACACGATTGGACCAAAAAACAAAACCAAGGAATTTTGTTTCTTAGGTTGTAGGTTCCAACTTGTCTTGTATACACACGGTCATACAAATGTTGGCCAACAATTACGAACGTAGTGAAGTACAAGACGTACGTGATATCTCCATTGCGATCGCTAGTTATATCTCCGGCTCGTACTTGATTCTGAGCATGCGTGGACTTTTGTCTGACTGACTTGTGTACACACGATCAGAAAGTCTGATAACAAACATTTGTTGGCGGAAAAATTGAGAACCTACTAGCCAACATTTATTGGCGCAAAGTCTGACAACAAATGTTTGCTGGAGTATACACACGGTTGGACTTTCCGCCAACAAGCTCACATCCAACATTTGTTGTTGGAAAATCCGGCCGTGTGTACGGGGCATTAGAGCCATAGAAGGAACTTTTTCGAGTTAAGAATTCATACTTAATTAGAATTCCATTTTTAAAACTCGAGTTTAGTGTCTCTTTAAACTGACTGATGCAATAATATTATAAAAAGAAAGACAGATCCTCTTACAATTTGAAGGCATGACAATTTCCCCTTTAAAAAAAATAAAACATATAATCTGAGCGAAATCCTCCCAGGCCCTCTGTCTTTGGCAAGTAGCGTCGCTTTGATGCCTTTTGAAGCCGTTGCACTCATACAGGCGAATTTCTGTTAACCGACAAGACCAGCAGGTGGCATATTGTCATGTATTAGATTTCACAACGTGACGCTGATCCCGGGCAAGATCAATGCCACAGACTGTAGCTGCAGCTAAAGCTGTCACTTTTCACCATTAATATTAATGGTGGGGAATTAAGATCAAAGATGGTGTGGGGTCTGATATTTTTTTGATGAAGGTTCATCGGTTGAACGTTCCTTTAAACGAACAAATTAGTGGAATCAAAGCAGTGTTGAAGCGTCGATGGGGGGGGGGGGGCTCGCCCAGTTTGGCAGCCGCT
Organism: Lithobates pipiens; assembly: GCF_037356315.1. Taxonomy (NCBI): domain Eukaryota; kingdom Metazoa; phylum Chordata; class Amphibia; order Anura; family Ranidae; genus Lithobates; species Lithobates pipiens. The sequence goes on along the minus strand of NW_027507784.1, from coordinate 77,702,916 downwards.
GCCGGTCTCGATTCAGGACTTGTTACTCCACAAAGAGCAACCTGCAACAACTCCAGAGGCTGCGTGGAGCAGATAAGCCCATAAAACTCGCTATCTGCATGCGGTAAAGACTGCGTACACATGAAAGGCGTAATGATGATACAAATACGCTTAGGCTGTCTAGAAGGAGACAGCTCATTTTTCATACTTGAGTAATTTATGGAAACATAGTCAATTTTCTAAAGACGTCGGTCCAGGCCCTTGTTTTGTAAAAATATTTTCTGCTCTCAGAGGATGGGAAGGAGGACTTTTACAATGACGTACGCTACCGTTTTTTATTTGTTTTTTTTGCAGTTTGTGTGATCAACACCTTTTCACATACTTTTTATTTTTTTTGCCATTTAGAGAAAAAATTGCAGGTATGGATAATTTTCCATAGTTACATAGGTCCAGCATGGCACAATGTACCTTTGGACACTATAATGGCAAAGGTATTGGGAAGCCTGCCACATGAACTTTAATGTCATCCCAGTCTTAGTCCGTAGGGTTCAATATTGAGTTGGCCCACCCATTGCAGCTATAACAGCTTCAACTCTTCTGGGAAGGATGTCCACAAGATTTAGGAGTGTGTCTATGGGAATGTTTGACCCTTCTTCCAGAAGCTCATTTGTGAGGTCAGGCTGGATGGAGTGTATGGTAGTGGGTATTATGTGCAGAAGAGGAGTATGGAGTGCATGGTGGTGGGTAGTATGTGCAGAAGAATATGGAGTGTATGGTGGTGAGCATTATGTGCAGAAGAGGAGTGAGGAGTGTAGAGCGGTGGGTAGTATGTGAAGGATGGTGTCAGTAGGGCAGTGGATGTGTTAGTAGTTCTTAATTTTTTTTTATTATTATTTTTTTACAATTGAATTTTTCAGTATTTATTTTTTCATTTTTTTCAAAATGCTTTTTGGGGGCCAGTGGACAGTGTTGGTAGTTTTTATTTTTTTCACAGTGCTTCTGGGGAAGGGGGTGGGGGTATGTGGCAGTGGACAGTGTCAGTAAGGCAGTGCATGGTGTCAGTAGTTTTTTATTTTTACGTATTCATTTTTTTACATTTTCATTTGTTTTTAATTTTTTCACAATTAATAATAATAATAATAATAATAATAATAATTTTCATAATGCTTTTGTGGGGGGGGCAGTGCACAGTGTTGGGAGGGCAGGGGGGAGTGGTGTCAGTAGTTTTTTTATTTGATATATTTTTTACAATTTAATTTTTTTTTTTCAATTTCTTTAATATATTAAAATTTAAAAAAATTGTATATATCTTTTTAATATTTACTGCATTTTTTAAAAATCAGCCCTGCTGGTGGGCTTTGATGGGATATCAGGGGTATAAACAGACCTCTGACATCTCCCCTTTGAGAGAGAGAAAGGGGCTGAGGACACAGATTCCCCAGTCCCTTTCTCAACACTGAAGATAGATGGATAGGAGACAGAGGCTCCTGTCCATTAATAAACTGAAGCAGAGTATGTTTACGCTGCTCAGTTTTCACAGGACATGGGAACAATTGATCACTGTGTCCAATTTAGAAAAGGAAGGGGCCGGTAAATGATATGTTTACCGGTCCCTTCCACCGCTCTCCATGCTGACGCATGCCCGCAGCTGGCAGGAGAGGACAGGAGGGTAGCCAGCTGTGGGGGATGAGGGGGGGGGGAGGAGGAGGACAGGGGGGAGAGAGAAGGAGGACAGGGGGCCGGAGGAGCAGCCAGAGGAGCACACAGGAAACAGCCGGGAATGAACAGTGCGGCGGGAGGGACAGCTGTGAACACCGATCTGCCTGTATAGCTTTTTAGCTATCATCTGCGGGAAGGAAGGGAGGAGAAGCGGCTGTCGACTAAAAAGCTATACAGGCAGATCAGTGTTCACAGCTGTCCCTCCCGCCACACCGATCATTCCTGTTTGTGAACCGGGGGACCATCCAGGATCGGCCGTGCAGCCAGGATATCACGAGGCACTTGCGGATGCCAGGGAGCAGCAGCCAAAATGTGGGAGACTCCCGCACTTCACAGGAGACTTGGGATGTCTGTAATGGGGACACAGATGTAAGGGGCCAGGGGAATCTGGTGGGGGTATCTGATATAAGGGTGACTCTGATGGGAGCACCTGATGTAAGGAGGATTCTGATGGGGACACCAGATGTAAGGGGGAACTCTGATGGGGACATGGATGTAAGGTGGGGCTCTGGTGGGGGCACCTGATGTAAGGGGGATTCTGATGGGGCACCTAATGTTAGGGGGTACTCTACTGGGGACACCAGATGTAAGGGGGGACTCTGATGGGGATACAGATGTAAGTGGGGCTCTGGTGGGGGCATCTGATGTAAGGGGAATTCTAATGGGGCACCTGATGGGGACACCTATTGTAAGGTGGTTTTATTTTATTTTACTTGATTGGCCTACTTTTATGTTATAGTAGAGAGCACCTCAGCTGGACGAAATTTTCAGATAAACATTTGTGCGTTGCATTCCTGCAATGCACAAAAACGCACAGCCCTTTTACAGGTGTGCAGTGGCGCCATTAACTCCTAATGGCACAACCACACACCTTGGTTTTGCGCTCATTCACCTTCAGCAAAACGTTTGGTAACAAAATACTATGCGTCTTGGTGCAGCAGAATTTTTTAAAAAGGTTATACATTTTTAAAACTATTTGTACTACATTTTTCTTTTTTGTATACTACAAAAAAAAAAGTCGCATGCCGCTAAAGTGTTCGGGTTTAGCTTGAGGAAAAGGTGGCAACCCTAGTCTGGCACCATCTAGCTTTCAATCATGGAAGCTCAGCATCACATGTGGGAGTGTAACCTAGATCAGTCTGCATGCACTCCTGCAGACTGAAATCCACACACACTTTGACATGCGTTTTCAATGCGTTTGGCACTTTAGAATTTGTAGTGTATACCATTAATAGCCATTTACAAAGGCTTGTTAATACATATTTCCAGTGCATCAAAACACATGGAACATTGCCTTCTGGGGGCCTCCCATTGTGCTTAAACACTGAAAAAAATGGACATGCAGTTTGAAAATGCTCTGCTCTTTAGTGCAGAAATGGGAGAAATCTCTATTTTTTATTATGGAGCACCATGACGTATGGGTTTTAGCATATGTGGAAAAATGCTGCACTGTAAAAGGGCCCTAAGGGCCCACATACATATGTACAGTATGTTAATGCATATTATGTCATTTGTTAACTTGCATTGCATCAAGGCAGCCCATTGACATCAAAGGGCTTCCAATGCAACAAAATGTTTTTAAATTAGATCTGCCAAAAAACTTTTGAAGCAGAACACTGTGGTGCATTAAATAAATTGCAAATTGTGTCATCGGCGCAAAAAAAAAAAAAATGTTTATAATAATAATAGTTAAATTCTAACAATAAAATTTGATCTGCTGCAGTTAAAATATCCTATACCATAGGTTAAGGAAAAAAAAAGTGTAACTGCACTAATCCAAGCATGTGCTAGTGCAATATTACCACTGATACAGTGTTTATACCTTATATGCCAACCTTACCAATAAATCTATGAACTATAAAGTGCAAGGTGACAATGAAGTGCCAAATCTCATAAAGTGCAAACTATCACAACTTAAACCATAGGTATATAATGATAATCCCCAACGTCCATTTCCATTTATCATATATCATATCATAATAAGCACATTGAATATATATGATAGATGGAAATTTACTTTTGGGATTATTATTATTATATACCTATGGTTTAATTTGTGATAGTTTGCACTTTATAATATTTGGCACTTTATTGTCACGTTGCACTTTATAGTTCATAGATTTATTGGTAGTGCACACTGAAATATTTCATTTCGGAATTTTGTTTTAGTCTGAAAAATAAATGTATTTAGTTACTCGAAATTCGTCTTTATTTATTTCGTTTTGTTAAAAAATTTGTCTGAAAATCCGAAATAATTAAGGTTGAATCTGTCATTGAAGGCTTATTGTGTCTATCAAATGTTCTAAGAAGATTTGACGGAGCAGCTAAACTGTACGACGCTGCAATCCTATATTTCTGGTCGAATGTTCCGCCTACAAGCTATAGTAGAATTCTAATGTTGTATGACACTAGTAATAATTATATTTATTAATTATTATTACTAGTCAACCAACATTAGAATTCTATAGCCTATGGGTGGAGAATTTGACCATAAATGTCCACTTGCGGCGACTACTTCGTCAAATCTTCATGTCAAATCTTTTCTCTCTATGTAGAATAATCTTGGACTAATAGAGTTAGGTTAGGCACATTCAACCTTTTTTGATATTGTCTCTATAATGTTAAAGCTTTTCTCTCTATGTCGAATCTTTTCTCTCTGGTTCGAATCTTTTCTCTCTGTGTCGAATCTTTTCTCTCTATGTAGAATAATCTTGGACTAATAGAGCTAAGGTTAGGCACATTCGACCACAGGTTCGATGGACACAGATTGCTATTGTCAGCGGAATCTCCTATCTATATCGAACTGTTGCAACGAAAATGAAAATAAAGCATTTGTTTATGTCAGATCTTTTGGTTTTCGGATTCTGCACATTCGTTAGCGTTTGTTAAAATGATAAAGAAAATACCCGAAATTCAGACGAAAATGCATTAGTATGAAAACGAATGCACATGTCTATTTATTGGTAAGGTTGACATATAAGGTATAAGCACCCTATCAGCCGTAATATTGCACTAGCACTCGCTTGGATTAGCGCAGTTACACTTTTTGAATACACTGTGGTGCATTGCCTTACTGCGTAGGGGTGCTGTTCAAAAGATGAAAGGCTGCATTGTTGCGTGTTAACGCATGTTGTCCCATCACACATACATGTAAATTGTCTCTCAATGTTTTCAAACCCTTCTTCCTACGTATGATTTGACATTATACATTTTATTTTACATGGCACCTGGAGCATAGAATGGCCCCACAAAGCTCTGTGCGTTCCTGTATAAAGTCTGTGTTACAGCTTGTTACTGCAGTGCATAGCCCTGAAGGGGGCCCTCATTGCTGTATTTGTCTGCAGTACCCCAACCGACTTCACACCGTCCAATTAATTAAAATTATTTATGGCAAATAACTTGTGGCGGTTTATTGAGTCAGTCCTTGAAAAAGAAATTAAATAATGAAACAAAAAAAGATCATCTTTTAAATGAATTGAGCCAACTGCTGCTATGAATGGCATTACCTATATTAGCCAAACAGGAGGTAAAGTGTTTTCATAAATATGCAAATATCCCCCACTAAGGTATTGCGATGTATCCAGCTACTATACAATATGCTGCGTTTTAAATGAACCTGTCATATCTGAGTGTTGTAAATAATGAAAGGCTTTTTTTGGGTTTAACCTCTTGATTGCCTAACATAACTTAAAGAAGAATTCCAGGTACAGTTATTTTTACAAAGTTACATCCAGTTAGCCCAGCTTGGACCAGTTTAACTCTATATACACCATACCTATGGGAGCCCCTTGGAAGCATGAAATGATTGTAGTACTGCTACTCTAGTGATCTCCACTAGATTCCAGGCCCCTTGTGAGTGGCCGCCCTGCTGCGGTGTGAACAAAGGAGGTTGGCCACTCAACGCGGGCACCATTCAATAATTTAAGGGGTGGGGGAGAATGATGGGGACCCTGTTGTAAGGGGTACAATAATGTAAGGGGGACTCTGATGGGAATTCTGATATACTGTAAGTGAGACTCTGATGGTTACCCTGATATAAGGGGGGACTTTTATATGGACTCTAAAGCAAAGGGGACTCTGATGCAAAGTATCATTCATGTGTAAATTTAGTTTTTGCTTCAGAACAGTAGTGGGGTTCTGAGGGTTAATTATGTAGGTTAACTTTGACATCAGTTTGGCTGGGCTGTGTTAGGCCGCGTACACACGCGGGGACTGTTCGGCCAACTTTGTCCGCTGAACAGTGTTTCGGCGGACAGTCCGCCCGTGTGTGGGCTTTCAGCGGACAGTTTCAGCGAACAGTCCGCTGAACAAGGTTTTTCGGAAATTCCAAAAAACTGTCCGCTGAAACTTTGTTTCAGCGAACAGTCCCCTCGTGTGTAGGCTTGTTCGTCAAACTAAGTTCCGCGCATGCTCAGAAAGGATTTACACGCCGAAAGTTATAATGCAGTGTATAGGACGTCGTATTTTTCGTCCCGTCGTACGTGCCGTTCACGTCATCGCGCACGGTTTCAGCAAACTGTTCGTTCGTCGTGTGTGGCCATGTCCGTCCATGCTAATTTTGAGCGGACTGTTTGCTGAAACTGTTTGACGGACAAAGTTGGGCGAATAGTCCCCGCGTGTGTACGCGGCCTTAGAGTTCTGCTTGGTCATGTGTAAAGTGAGGTGCACATGACAAGCCAGAACCAGGTCTGGTTGGACGTTTTGGGTATCGGCTTCCTCGGAACCAATCAGTGGGTGCGCCAGGCCCCGCTGAGGAGTCTGGGGAGGGGTACTTAAGATGTGGAAGTCACCTGTTCAGTAGGAGTTTGTGAGACCCAAACGGTCTGTTCTTGTTGCCTGGACCAGGGTAGCCCCACGAGGGGTCCCGGTCAGGGGGTGTTTTCGACACCCCCGCAACATGCGTCTGTTGGTTAGCCCCAATAGACCCGTCTAGTCTGGGGTAGAGATCCGTCTGTTCCTGAGTCTTGGAACCGGCTGGTCCGAGGCGCATCAACTGAGGGAGGATTCAAGGTGTTCGGGTGTGCTCTTGGCTTGGAGGGGCAGCACAGCTCGTGAAGATGACTGGGGGAGGACTCTTCGGAGGAGGGCTGACAAGCTGGCATCCTGAGAAGTGCCTGGTTACTGAGTTGGGAAGGACATTGACGAATCCACGCTTTTCCAGTACTATCAAGGAGACAGAGAACGTTCCAGGTACTGAGGAAAAGGTTCCAGTTTACTTTCAGTTACAACTTGTTCAAGGTCAGAGATTCTACAAGTTCTGAATCAAAGTGCTGACTGCCATAATCTCTGGCTAGAGATTTGTTCAGCCTTGAAGCGCCCAGCTGCGAGTGGGTACTCTCTGTATCGTACTAGAGACTTTGTTATGTCTGCAGTTCAAGGTGCTTGAGTTCTTCACCCTTGCACTCTGTTCCTAAATGAGATTGTGTTGTTGGACGTTACCCCTGCAAAATAAAACCTTTCAAAAGGACTTTATTGGTGTCAGCGTCCAAAGTTGTTGGGTATCAACCCTGGGAACCCTAGACGTGGAAGAACAAGCCAAGCGGAGGTAACCGGTAAGCCCAAAAAGTTAAGGCCGTCCTGCAAAGGGTTATGGCTGCTACATATATATACACAGGGCTTTTTTTCTCAGAAAATAGGTGCAGGAACTCCCCTTTTCTGAGTCAGTTATTTTTTCCGCTCCCTAGCCATCTCTGAGCACTGCTTCTTAATTCCACTCCCCACCCACCTCTCATTATCTCCCATTTTAGAGACTATAGAGCCAAGTATCATTCTGTGGTGCTAAGTAATTTGTAAGAAATGTGTTAATGGTAACAAGAAAAGGTAGAACAATAGATCCCATGTAGCCAGCAGCAAATAACTGTCCCCAGCAACAACAGATCTCCCCCAGCAAGAATGGACCCCTGCACAAAAATATCACCCCAGCAATAAAAGACCTTGAGCAGCAAGAACAGATCTCCAACCAGCCAACATCAATAGACCCCTCCCTCAACAGCAGATCCTTACCAGCACCAATTGACCCCCCCAGCAACATAAGCACCCCCCAGCAAAAACAATAGCAAAAGACCTCCCCAGCTACAATAGATCACCATGCAAAAAAGATCCCCTCCAGCTTCAATAGACCCGTCAGCACACCCCACCACCCCTTGTCATTGCATACAGTACACTCAGTACTGCGTTCCCGCGATTTCCTGCTGAAAAAAAGCCCTGCTGACGTTGACTGCTTAGCCTTAGCTGCACCCTGAAAAGTGATCCACCACAGACTGCATTTCAGAACATTGGCTAGTGTGAACTTTTCAATAAACAGCTCAATGTTTTAACCTCAATATCAACATATTTCTTTATTAGCAAAAACATATATAAAATCACCTTGCAGGGTCTTATTTTTTTTTTTTTTTAAATGGGCCATTTTGGAAAAGTTTTTTGTTTCAACATTTTAGGTAATGTTTCCATTATATAGTAAAAAATAAAATAAAAACAGTGTTTAGTAAAACTCCAAAAAGAAAGCTTAACCACCTGACCCCCCCGAAAGGATTTACCCCCTTCCTGACCAGAGCACTTTTTGTGATACGACACTGTGTCCCTTTAACTGACAATTGCGCGATCGTGTGATGCTGCACCCAAACAAAATTGACGTTCTTTTTTTCCCACAAATAGAGCTTTTTTTTGGTGGTTTTTGATCACCTCTGCGGTTTTTATTTTTTGCTCTATAAACAAAAAAAGAGCGACAATTTTGAAAAAAACACATTATTTTTTACCTTTTGCTATAATAAATATCCCCAAAAAATATATATAAAAACACATTTATTTCTCAGTTTAAGCCAATATGTATTCTTCTGTACATATTTTTTGGTTAAAAAAAATCACAATAAGCGTATATTGATTAGAACACCTTGAGGGAGGTGTTCTATCTGTGGGGGGATGGGCTTCAAGTCAAATGACAGCGATCACTGTTCCCGATAACAGGGAGCAGTGATCTCTGTCATGTCACTAGGCAGAACAGGGAAATGGCTTGTTTACATAGGCATCTCCCCGTTCTTCCGCTCCATGACAGGATCGCAGGCCCCCGGCGGACAGCGACGCACAATGCCGCGATTTAAAGGGGACGTACCAGTACGCCCATTTGCCCAGCCATGCCATTGTGCCGACGTACATCGTCCTGCGCTGGTCGGCTAGTGGTTAATCTGTCTAAAAAAAAATCAATTATATGAAAAATATTTTGGTACAGTTTTGCATATCAGAGTAATTGTCAGGTAAACTATCACAGCAATAAATGTGATAACGACCTGGTAATAAAGGGATAAGACATGCTGGTTCTTACGTAGTTAAAATACATGTGCCAGGAAGATTCACCTACATCGAATGTTTGGTGAAAGTCACATTAACCGCTTTATAAATAGACCCAATAGAGGGGAAGTGTATAGGCTTTGGTTCCTTTCTGTAGTTCAATCACAATTATATTGTTTTTATTTATTTTTTATTTTGTAACCAATAAACAGTTAAAGCACATCTGACGGTTCATGTGAGCCTGCACCCAAAAGATGTGTATGATTATTGCTGTTTTCCAGTCATATTAATTCTGCTGACTTTTTCTGAATTTGCGCTCCTTGTGGGCCAATGTTAAACTGCGCATATGAAATGAGCTTAGTTTAATGTTGTGTTACAAAAGGATTTGGTCTCCAGGGCCTGTCGTCCCTCTACAATAAGCCATCATACTGTCTATGTGGATTTTATGACATTGCGTCCTGAGCAGAGAGGCAGCATTGTCTAATGAAAGACAACTGGAGGCAAAGCCTGAACTTCGGAGAGAAATACGTTAGCAGAAAAGCTCCACACAGTGCCTTGAAAAAGTATTTCTAACCCTCGAAATTTTCCACATTTTGTCATGTTACAATGAAAAACCAAAAATAAATTTTATTGGGATTTTATGTGATAAACCAACACAAAGTGGCACATAATTGTGAAGTGGAAGGAAAATGATAAATGGTTTTCATTTTTTTTTTGCAAATAAATATGTGAAAAGTGTGGCGTACATTTGTATTCAGCCCCCTTTAATCCGATACCCCTAATGAACATCTAGTGCAACCAACTGCCTTCGGAAGTCACCTAATTAGTAAATGGAGTCCATCTGTGTGTAATTTAGTCTCATTATAAATACAGCTGTTCTGTGAAGCTCTCAGAGGTTTGTTAGAGAACCTTAGGCCGGGTTCACATTGGTACGACACAACAGTCGTACAATTGTGCATCCGACTTTGCCCTGCGACCTGAAGTCCAACATCCATCTGACTTCAATAAACGGGGATTACGACTTTGATCCCCTCAATACCAGGCACTTTGGTTCTAGTATGACTCTTTAGGAGAAACATCAATCCAAATTAAAAAAATAAAACAGCATGGGGTTCACCCACCAAGAGCATACCAGGCCTACGGTTTATTTGTTATGGATTTTAAGGGGAACCCCTATGCCAAAATAACAGTGTGAGATCCCCCCTCCTGACCCATACCAGGCCCCATGCCATGTTGATGAGGACAAGGGCCCCTACCCGACAACCCTGGCCGTTGGTTGTCTGGGTATGTGGGCGGGGGGGCTTATAGGAATCTGGAAGTCCCCTTTAAAAAGGGGGTCCCCAGATCCAGGACCCCCACCCTATGAGAATGAGCAATCTTCCCATAACTTCTCCCCTCTCTGGCTCTTCTACGTCTTCTGGCGATGTCTTCTTCCTCTGCCGGTTCTCCTCTGCTATCCGCTGATGTCTTCTAGCCCTCTTTGGTTTTTCTCCCCTGCCCGCTGTCTTCTGCTTCTGCTGGGTCTCCTCTCCCTCTGTTCTTGCTCTGTTCTTCCTCCGATGTGGACTCAAAGCTCTCTCCCGCTCAAATACTGGGTCCTCCGTGTACCACTACTTATATTGGCATGGGGCGGAGCAACCGGGTGATGTCCTCCTGAGGCCTCGCCCCTTATGACGTCAGTGCCCATCATGACCCAGGCAGTGACGTCACAAGGAGGCAGGGCCTCCAGATGATGTCAGCGGCTGGCCCCACCCCATGCCAATATAAGTATTGTCACACAGCGGCCCCAGTATTAGAGAGGCAGAGAGCGTCAAGTCAACATCTGAGGAAGAACAGAAGGAGAAGACAATGGAGAGAGGAGGCCTGGCAGAGATAGAAGATAGCGGACAGAGGAGAAGGACCAGAGAGGGCTAGAAGACATCAGCTGAGAGGGGAGGATAACTGGCAGAGGGAGCAGACATAGCCAGAAGAGGGAGAAGAGTCGGAGAGGGGAGAGGAAATTGGAAGAGACACAGGAGCTTCCTTAATTAAATACTTTAAAAACCTGGGTACTGTGTTTATTTTTTACACTTTTTTAGGTGAATGGGTAGGGGTACAATGAACGCCATACTCATTCACATAGGGTGGAGGGCTGGGATCTGGGGCCCCCCTTTTTATAGGGGGCTTTCAGACCCCGACAACCACTGGCCAGGGTTGTTGGGAAGAGGCCCTTGTCCTCATCAACATGGGAACAAGGTGCTTTGGGGTGGGAGGCGCAGGGCCCCCCTGTCCCAAAGCACCCAACCCCCCATGTTGAGGGCATGTGGCAGAGCGTTTGTTGTACAAGTGTGAACCCGGCCTATGTGAACAAACAGCATCACAAAGGCCAAGGAACACACCAGACAGATCAAGGATAAAGTTGTGGAGAAGATGAAAGCAGGGTTAGGTTGTAAAAAAATACATTTTTGTATTCTGTATTTGTGTATTTGTATGCAGCATACCAATATGTCTCATTGTTCTGAGATAAGAAAAGATGGACAACTTTAATAATAAAGCGTTAAGGCATAGGACACACCCACGCCAAACCCCCTTAGATAGGTGGGCCAATGATTAGACATGTGCAATTAGTTTAGTTCCAAATTGTTTTTTTGAACAAATTTAGACAAATTTGTTAATTCTGAAATATCCGAATATTCGAAAATTCTAAATTTTGGAAATTCGAAAATTCTAAATTTTGGAAATTCGGAAATCCGAAATTCTAAAATCTGGAAATACGGAAATACAAACATAAGAATGAAAAAATTCCCAAAAACCCCAAAATTTGAAAATCTGAAATAACAACTTACTATATAATAATTTAACTATTACTAACTATTAAATTATAGGTATTGGAAATTCGAATTTCTGAATTTTTGAATTTTCACAGTTCCAAATTTTCTAATTTCCAAATTGTCGAATTTTCTAAATTTTTTATTCCACATTTTTGAATTTCCGAATTCCAAATTTTAGAAATTCCGAAATTCCAAATTTTACAAATTTCAAATTTCTGAATTTCAAATTCACGAATTTACAAATTCCAAATTTTAGCATATTAGAATTCCAAATTTTAGAATTCTGAATTTTATCATTTACGAAAAAAATAAAAAAACGAATAAAATGAAAATGAAAACGAACAAATTTTTCAGGAGTGCACACATGTCTACCAATGAATCGCTTTTTTTTCTTCCTTTATACCGGCTTTTCAAAACAACAATGCAATCATCTAAAGGGGTCTTAAAATGTTTCAAATATTTACTGGATAAATCAGTTATAGAATAATAAATTATTACATTTTACTCAAGGATACCCATCAGAGCCCCCTTACATCAGAGTTCACCTTAGTATCCCCCTTTAAATTGGATTCCTCCCCTACATCCGAGCCCTGTCTATCATTAAGATTGCCATCAGAGGACCCTTTACAACAGAGTCTACTGTAGTAGCCCCCTCTTAAAATCAATGTCCCCCCTTACATCAGGGTCCACATCAGAGCCCCACCTAACTTCAGGATGGCCCGTATTACATCGGAACCCACCTTCGTAGCTCCCATTTAAATCAGAGGCCTCCTTACATCAGGGTCCCCATCAAGGCCCCCTTTACAATAGATCAGTCAAAAAAAAGTACATTTATTTCAGTAATTCAATTCAAAAAGTAAAACTCATATATTTTATATTGATTAGTTACACAGAGTAATATATTTCAAGCATCTCTCTCTTTTAATTTTGATGTTTATGGCTTACAGCTAGTGAAAACCCAAAAGTCAGTAGCTCAGAAATTAGAATATTACTTTACTTACTTTTACATACAGAAATGTTGGCTTACTGAAAAGTATGTCCATGTTCAGTATCGTATGAACTCAATACTTGGTCGGGACTCCTTTTGAATGTATTACTGCATCAAAGTGGCGTGGCGTGGAGGTGATCATCCTGTGGCACTGCTGACGTTTTATGGAAGCCCAGTTTGCTTTGATAGCAGGCCTTCAGCTCGACTACATTCATTGTTGGGTCTGGTGTCTCTCATCTTCCTCTTGACGATACCCCACAGATTCTCTATGGGGTTTAGGTCAGGCGAGTTTGCTGGGCAATCAAGCACAGTGATTTCATGATCATTAAACCAGATATTGGTACTTTTGGCAGTGTGGGCAGGTGCCAAGTCCTGCTGGAAAATGAAATCAGCATCTCTATAAAGCTGGTCAGCGGAGGGAAGCATGAAATGCTGTAGAATTTCCTGATAGAGGGCTGCGCTGACTTTGGACTTGATAAAACGCAGTGGACCAACACCAGCAGATGACATGGCTCCTGGAGCCCTGGTTGACATTGGTGTGATTTGGCATGCAATTTGAACAGCACTATCCTAATCGGCGCAACACTGCATTTGCGGCACCGCACCGATTTCCAAAAGTAGTCTCTGTACTACTTTTGCCGATTTCAGGGTGTGATTTCCATTGACATCTATACAGAAACCTGCACAGATGCCCCTGAAATCATCCCCGAAATTGGAGCTGAACTCGCACAATTTCGTTCCCGCACTTAGTGTGAACCTGGGCTAAATCATCACTGACTATGGAAACTTCACACTGGACCTCATGCAACTTGGATTCTGTACCTCTCCACTCTTCCTCCAGACTCTGAGACCTTGATTTACAAATCCAATGCATTTTCCACTGTCTGTGATGATGGCAAAATTCTCACAAAAATAAACTAATCAGAAAGGTCACAATTAAGTGAGTAATTAACCCTAAATAGATTATTATTATACACAGGATATATATATAGAGCACCAACAGTTTTGCACAGCGCTTTGCAATTACATAAAATGAGACATTAGAGTTACAATACAATTTGGTACAAGAGGATTATAAAGACCCTGCTCAATGGAGTTTACAATCCAAAAGGGAGGGGAAAGTAGTAAATAAATAAATAACTGAGGGATGAGCTTGTTAAAAACTAGAACTTTTCTTTTTCAACTTTTCAAGTTTCCTAAAGCAGAATTGGGATGATATACCTATAAAAAAAATGCATTTGATAAATACATTGATAAATACTAAGGATGGTACATTGGGTGCCTGTAATATTATGTCAAAAAATATATGCTTGATAAATAAAATGGGTTGACATACAGGTATTTATGAATGTATTTTTCAAAGGTGTCATTTCCACAGGTTTACCCTTCATGTGCACTTAGCAAGTAAGGTGGGGGGTCGGGTGGTTGTCACGTCCTCCTTGTTGGGCGCCAAGCAAGGGTCACATGAGAGGCCTACCCCGGGGTGAGTTCTTCTGGGCTACACTAGACATTTTGTATACGGTCACTTCACTACACCTTTGTGCATTTTTCATCAATCCCCTGGGACAAGGCTGAGACTGCCATGGGGAAACAATCGACATTAAGGCAGGCCTCTACTTGTAGGCCCCTTTCACACTGGGGCGGTGGGTGCGTCGGCGGTAAAGAATCGCTATTTTTAGTGGTGCTCTACCATCAATTTGCGGTGATATTCGGCCGCTAATGGGGTGCTTTTATCCCCGTTAGTGGCTGAGAAACGGTCAAAACCACCCGCAAAGCACGCTTTGATGCCGATATAGCCGCGCTGCCCGTTGATTTCAATGGGCATGAGCGGTGGAGGAGCATTATACACACTGCTCCTTCACCGCTCCAAAGATGGCACTAGCAGGACTTTTTTTAGCATCCTGCCAGTGCACCGCTCCAGTGAGAAAGCCCCCAGGCTTTCACATTGGGGACACAGCAGCGGCTATTTCAGGGCGCTTTGCAGACGCTATTTTTAGTGCTGTAGCGCCTGCAAAGAGCCCCAGTGTGAGAGGGGACTTAGTGATGAGCTCACACCATGTACACTTGCGCTGCAACTGTTCTCTAGCTAACTCTCGGTTTTCTGTGACAATGTACACCTTCTCTGTAGTCTGTATTTAGGAGGGACACGCTGAGCTTTGTCCCACCTGTCCAGCGTTTTCCATTACTACTCCCCAGTAGCAGAGTGGGCTCCACTGTGCACTTAACTTAACCCTTGAACCCATAGGGCTTCCCAAACTCCTACAGTGCCTCCTAGCCCCTTCAGTGCCATTAAGTCTCCTACAGTACCCCTGCAAAGCCCCAGGCTTTCTGGAGAGATCCCAGACCCCTCCAGAAAGCTCATCTCCGACAGGGGCAAAACGTCTGCTACAGAGTCCCCTAACCCCTGTTACCTCCTCACAACCTACTTTAACACGCAACTGTTTATGTTATATATCATGTGTGTGCATGACAATCAGTCCAAAAAGAGAGTCCATATAAAAAGGGATGTGGTGGAATATAGCAGAGAGGCAGCCAGCTTGTCAGAGTAAGAAGGAGCTCCTCTATAGACGTAAAGGCAAGAAAGAGCAGACCAAACATACTGTAGGAGGCACTTGGATGGTCTCGGCCAAGTGTCGCAGCCATATTTTTTACTGGCAATGTTTTCCTTTCACTGGCATTTACTGGCAGTAGAAAAGTGCCAATTTTTTACTGGCTGCCAGTAAAAATACTGGCGGTTGGCAACACTGCCTTCAGGCTGGGAATTTCTCTTTCTGGACAAATCCTAGCTGTTCCAAGCCTCAGACTATTTATCCGCTTGCCGACCAGTGCACACCAATGTACGTCGGCAGAATGGCACTGGCAGGTAAAAGGGCTTACAGGTACGTCCCCTCTAAGAAGCGATGCCGCGAGCGTGTGCACGCCGCCAGTGACGTGCGCACGGTCTCCATGAGCGCAGCGCCCGCGGACTCCGTGACCATGGGTCCCGCAGACTCGATATCTGCCGGGTGCCCGCGATCGTGTCACAGAGAGGAAGAACAGGGGGAGGCCTATGTAAACAAAGCATTCCCCGTTCTGCCTAGTGACAGGATCACTGTCCTGTGTGTTCAAGCCAAGCCCCCTCACAGTTAGAATCACTCCCTAGTACACACTTAACCCCTTCACTGCCCCTTAACTCCTTCACTGCCAGTGTAATTTACACAGTAATCAATGCATTTTTAATCGCACTGATCGCCATATAAATGATAATGTCCCAAAAATGTGTCAAAAATGTCCAATGTGTCTGCCATTATGTCACAGTTTCGATAAAAATCGGTGATCACCGCCATTACTAAAAAAAAAAAAATTAAAAATGCCATAAAAATGTTTTACATTTGATCAATAAATTGTAATAAATATGTAAAAATCATGATAAATGCCACAATGATGTGAAAAAGAGAGAGGACTAAAATGAATGGATAAGCTGATCCAAGTTTCTCAAAATATCGCTGAGGTGGCATAAAAAAAAAAAGAAAAAAAAATGCCATAAAACTATTCCCTATTTTGTCCCCTATTTTGTAGATGCTATAAATTTCGTGCAAACTAATCAATATACGCTTATTGCGATTTTCTTTACCAAAAATATGTAGAAAAATACATATCTGCCTATACTGAGGAGAACATTTTTTTTTATTATATTTTTGGGGGATATTTATTGTAGCACAAAAGTAAAAAAAATTGTGTTTATTTCAAAATTGTCACTCTTTTTTTTGTTTATAGCACAAAAAATAAAAACTGCAGAGGTGATCAAATACCACCGAAAGCAAGCTCCATTTGTGGGAAAAAAAGGACGTAAATTTTGTGTGGGTACGGCGTCACATGCCCGCGCTATTGTCAGTTAAAGTGACGCAGTGTCGCAAAAAAACGCTCTGGTCTTTGGGCAGCCAAATGGTCTGGGGCTGAAGTGGTTATACACTCCCCAGCCACCTACTGGGAGCACTCCCCCAGGGATTTGCTGAGACAACTTAAATATTTGGGCTGCTTATTTGACTTTCCCAGCCTACTACATTCCAGAACCCTCCAGAAGCAGTCAAATCTGCAACCCGTGAGACACAGTACAGCCCAAGGTAATCACAAGCTGCTCAACTGAATGCAGGAGAACTACAGGAGCTTAAGTTACCTATCCTAACTAGCAGCCTATCTAGAAGGGTGCTACACAACCAACACAGCATGGTTGCAATATTTGGATAAAGGTAAAATAAGGGCATGTCTCTGGAAGGAGGGAATACCATTTATACCCCGACTTCCCTTCCCTGATTACCAAAATGAAATAATAAATTAAAGTAAAGGATCTCTTCAAATGCATTCCCTAAGCTCATTGTGTATATCACCCGATAAAATACTCCAGCGCTTAACATACAAAATGTTTCCATTGTTGATAAAATCTTGTTATTTCACATTAAATTTGCTTTGCGAAATACTAATGAGCCCGGCCTAATGTTCCCGATTTAAGCCCGAGTCCAAATATATTTCTCGGCGCCGTTAAACTATATTGTTGTGAGTGGAAATTTACATATCGCAGTGCGTTTGACATATTTTATTGCCCAGGGAAAGCCGCAAGCCCTGATTGGTTGACAAGTATATAAGCCCTGGTGGATAATTTCACGCAGTTGGCGATAATCACATTTGCATATGCAGGCGATAGCGGAACAGCTCTGAAGGCTTAATGACACCAAAACCAGCTGTGCAGCATTCAAACAATTGAACATACAGTTAAAAGATCTGGAAAGAGATTTAACTGTATGTAAACATTCTCATGTCGGGACACTAAGCAGAAATTAAATATGCTATTTTCTGTCCAGGCTTTGGAAGGACAACCGCTCCATATTGTACTTTACCCGACAATCGCGCCGCGGACCAGACAGAGCTGGAAATGGATAACAAACAAGTTAAAGCAAAGCTGTCACTTTCTAAAGTCCACAAAAACTGTTACATTAATTAACCACTTGCTTACTGGGCACTTAAACCCCCCTCCTATCCAGACCAATTTTCAGCTTTCAGCGCTGTCGCACTTTGAATGACAATTGCGCGGGCATACAACACTGTACCCAAATGACATTTTTATAATTTTTTTCCCCCCCAAATAGAGCTTTCTTTTGGTGGTATTTGATCACCTGTGCGATTTTTTTTTTTAATGTAAAAAGACCAAATAAAAAAAATAAAATAAAAATTATTTTGTTTTAAAATTTTATAACGGGTAATTTTTGTTCATCATTGATGTACGCTGATGAGGCAGCACTGATGGGCACCGATAGGTGGCAGTGATGGGCACTGATGGGTGGCAGTGATGGGCACTGATGGGTGGCAATAATGGGCACTGATCGGTTACACTGATAGGCAGCACTGATGGGCATCGATAGATGGCACTTATGGGTATCGATAGGGGGCACTTGTGGGCATCAATAGGGGGCACTTGTGGGCACTGCTACTCTATAAATGAGGCATAATTGCCTCTTCCTTTTCGGGACCAATGTCCCTTTAAGATAAACCGGTGATCGTTTTTTTTTTTCTCCCTCGCTGTCAGCGCGAGGAGAAAAAAAAAACAATCACTGAGCTTTTGTTTACATCATGTGATCAGCTGTCATTGGCTGACAACTGATCACATGGTAAGGGTCCAGGACTGGCCCCTTACTCGGATCAGTGATCACCCGAGTCAGGGGAGGCCGTCATATGACGGCCTCCCACGAATTCACATCCGCGCTGTGGCCGTCATTCAGCCATAGCGCAGATGTCAAGTGGTTAAAGTGTTACTAAACCCAGGACCATGCATTCACTATACCTGGTCTCCCACAGTACACAGAACATGGAAACGCAATCATTTTAGTGAATATAAACTGCTAAATAGTAGAGCTGCACAATTCTGGATAAAATGAGAATCACCATTTTTTTGCTTAGAATAAAGATCACGATTCTCGCGCGTGACATCATCTTTCACATTATACAAAAAAATTGGGCTAACTTTACTTTTTTTTTTTTAACCACTCGGACCATTTTGCTGACTAAAGACCAGAGCACTTTTTGCGATTCGGCACTGCGTTGCTTAAACTGACAATTGCGCGGTCGTGCGACGTGGCTCCCAAACAAAATTTACGTCATTTTTTCCCCGCAAATAGAGCTTTCTTTTGGTGGTAATTGATCACCTCTGTGGTTTTTATTTTTTGTGCTATAAGCAAAAAAAGAGCAACAATTTTGAAAAAAAAACACATTATTTTTTACATTTTGCTATAATAAATATCCCCCAAAAATATATAAAAAAACATTTTTTTTCCTCAGTTTAGGCCAATACGTATTCTTCTACATATTTTTGGTAAAACAAATCACAATAAGCGTATATTGATTGGTTTGCACCAAAGTTATAGCGTTTACAAAAAAGGGCATAGTCTTATGACATTTTAATTAATATTTTTTTTTTTTTTACTAGTAATGGCGGCGATCAACAATTTTTATTGTGGCTGCGACATTATGGCGGACACATCGGACATTTTTGACACATTTTTGGGACCATTGTCATTTATACAGCAATCAGTGCTATACAAATGACACTGGCAGTGAAGGGGTTAACCACTAGTTGGCAGTGTATGGGGTTAAGTGTGTCCTGGGGCATGTTTCTAACTGGGGGGGGGGGGGGGTGTGGCTACGTGTGACACGTCACTGATCTCTGCTCTGATCACAAGGAGCTGAGATCAGTGTCACTGTTGCTAGGCAGAACGGGGAGATGCTTGTTTACATGCTTGTTTACTGCGTCTTCTCTCTAGCAATACACATCAAACTTAGCATGTGCAGACTGCCCCCCAAGGCTTGGTTCTATCAGGAGATGGATTGGGGACAGCAGCAGAAGGGGAGGATCAGAGAAGGCAGGATGAAACAGCCTTTCTACACAATGCGCAGGATTAACCTCTTAGGTTCCACAGAGAGTATAATAAGCATGCTTTACTTCATATTGACGCGGAGATTACTCTATACGCTATGCGTAATCCATGTCTCCTGTGCTACTAAGTGCAATTTTCAGCCTTTTGGTATAATGCATCTTCTGTGACTCCCATGCTTCCCAAATAAAACAGGCATAGCCGCTGTAATAATCACATTGCAAAGCTCCACAGATAGTCTTGCCTGACAATGGGAGCGAAGTTTATTGATAGTACTTTGAATAGTGATAACAATGGAGCTTGATGGCTTCACAATTGGCCAACCAAGCTCAGGCATTCCTTCAAACAGGAGAAGTTATACAAACCTGGGCCAATGAACGACGACTTAGGAAGTGTATGGGCGTGTCTGTGCAGAGGCACAGGGTTGATTTACTAACGGCAAATCCATATAACCCCCAGTGTGTATGATTTCCTACCCTTTGTACCTGTAAGTTGTGCTCTCCAGCCAGACATTGGGGGTTATTTACTGATTTTATCATCCAATCATGTACAAGCTTAAATGCTGTTTTTTATTTTTCTTGCACGATAGCGCCTTGATTGGCTAGCGGTAATGTCATTCAATAAATGACATCCCCGCTAGCCAATCACGACACTATATCACGCCTCCAGTGGCGCAATGGCGTCATCTAGTAGCTATTGAACAAAATGACCTACAGGTACCGGGAGAGGCAGAACCACATCTCAACTCCCCCGCCCCCCCTAGTAAGCACCTCCCTAGGACACATTTAACCCTATGATCGCCCCTGATGTTAACCCCTTCCCTGCCAGAGTCATTAGTGCAGTGACAGTGCATATTTTTTAGCACTGACCACTGTATTGGTGTCATTGGTTCCCAAAAAGTGTCAGGTAGGTGTCTGATTTGTCTGTCACAATGTCGTGGCCCCGCTAAAATTAGTTGATCACCAACATTACTAGTAAAATAAATAAATAAATAAAAATGCCATAAATCTATCCCATAGTTTGTAGCCGCTTTAACTTTTGTGCATTTTTATAGCACTGATCGCTGTATAAATGCCAATGGCCCCAAAAATGTGTCAGAGATGTCCGATGTGTCCGCCATAATGTCGCAGTCACAATAAAAATCGCAGATCGCTGCCATTACTAGAAAAAAAAAACGAATAATAAAAATGGCATAAAACTGTCCCCTATTTTGTAGACATTATAACTTTTGTGCAAACCAATCAATATACACTTACCGTATATACTCGAGTATAAGCCGAGATTTTCAGCCTCTTTTTTGAGGCTGAAAGTGCCCCCCTCGGCTTATACTCCAGTCATCGCTGTCTGCCCGCTCGATCAGCGTGTCGAGCAGACAGACAGCGGCCATTCTATGATTCAAAAGCCGCGCCTCCGGCTCCGCCTTCGCCTGTGATAGGCGGAACACTGAATTTCCCAGCAGCCTGTGTTCCGCCTATCACGGGCGTCGTCTCATCCTCGTACTACGGACGAGGATGATACGACGTCCGTGATAGGCGGAACACAGGCTGCTGGGAAATTCAGTGTTCCGCCTATCACAGGCGAAGGAGGAGGCGCGGCTTTTGAATTTTACAATGGCCGCCGACGAAGAGGGCACGGGACGGAGGCAAGGCAAGGCACGGCACGGGACGGGACGGGACGGGACGGGACGAAGGCTCGGGACAAAGGCTCGGGACACAGGTAGGCTGGACACACACACACACACACACACACACACACACACACACACACACACACACACACACACACACACACGGATGGAGACACACACACACGGATGGATGGATGGATGGAGACACACACACACACACAGGGATGGATGGATACACACACACACACACACAGGGATGGATGGATGGATGGAGACACACACACACAGGGATGGATGGATGGATGGATGGAGACACACACACACAGGGATGGATGGATGGATGGATGGAGACACACACACACAGGGATGGATGGATGGATGGACACACACACAGGGATGGATGGACGGACACACAGGGATGGACGGACACACAGGGATGGACGGACACACAGGGATGGACGGACACACACACAGGGATGGACAGGCATGTCTCACCCTCGGCTTATACACGAGTCAATAAGTTTGCCAGTTTTTTTGGGGGTAAATTGGGGGCCTCGGCTTATATTCGGGTCGGCCTATACTCGAGTATATACGGTATTGGGATTTTTTTTTTTACAAAAAATATGTAGCAGAATACATATTAGCCCAAATTGATGAAAACATTTGTTTTGTTTTTGTTTTTTATTGGATATTGGTTTTATAGCAGAAAGTAAAAAATCGTTTTTTTTTTTTTTTTTTAATTGTCACTCTTTTTTTGTTTATAGCGCAACAAATAAAAACCACAGAGGTGATCAAATACCACCAAAAGAAAGCTCTATTTGTGGGAAAAAAGGACATCAATTTTTTGGGGTACAGCGTCACACGACCGAGCAATTGTCAGTTGAAGTAATGCAGTGCCGTATCGCAAAAAATGGCCTGGTCGTTAAGGGGGTAAAACCTTTTAGTCAAGAAGTGGTTAATGATGTATTAAAGAGGTTGTATGTCCCCAAAAAAACAAAACAAGACAAAGGCATAATAAGCTAGTATGCACCACATACTAGCTTATTATGAAATACTTACCTTAGAACGAAGCCCCTATAGGGCCACCCAGTCACCGCTGAGGGAGCGGACATACGCCGAAACCTTCGCCGGGCCTTTATAGCGGCTGCATGCAAGGTCAATATCTCCTGAACCATACAGGTTTAGGAGATATTCATTTTACCTATTACCTTATTATAGGCTTACCTGTAGGAAAAATTACCAAGCGGACAATACAACCGCTTTAATAATTACAGAGAAATTTATATAGAATGACAATTTGTGTGCGTTATTTAGTTCCACATCCAGCAATAGAATTCAAAGAACAAAAACCCCTAATGATGGACTTTTTAGGCATGCACTTGGTATGTGCCTAAGGCCGCGTACACACGCGCGGACTGTTTGCCCAACCTTGTTCGTCAAACAGTTTCGGCAAACAGTCCGCTCAAAATTTGCATGAGCGGACTTGCCCACACACGAGCGGACTGTTTCAGCGAACTGTTTGCCAAACAGTTCGCTCAACTTTTGAAATGAACGGACTCGCCCACGTAAGGAGGAGGCAAATCCGCCCATTTCGAGCGCGTGTACAGGTAGGCGGGGCCCGCGAAGGAGACGTCGCGGGCTCCGCCGCCTGGAATGGGCTTAAAGGGGAACCCCAACGCCGAAAAAAATCGGCGTGGGGGTTCCCCCAAAGTCCACACCAGACCCTTGTCCGAGCACGCTACCCGGCCGGCCAGGAAAGGTGGGCGAGCGAGCGCGCCCCCCCCCCTGAGCCGTACCAGGCCGCGTGCCCTCAACATGGGGGGGTGCTTTGGGGAAGGGGGGGCCGCGCGGCCCCCCCACCCCAAAGCACCTTGTCCCCATGTTGATGAGGACAAGGGCCTCTTCCCGACAACCCTGGCCGTTGGTTGTCGGGGTCTGCGGGCGGGGGGCTTATCGGAATCCGGGAGCCCCCTTTAAGAAGGGGGCCCCCGGATACCGGCCCCCCACCCTATGTGAATGAGTATGGGGTACAATGTACCCCTACCCATTCACCTGTGAAATAAAGTACAAAAAAAAACACAACACAGGGAAAAAATATTTTATTGCACAGCTCCGGGGGTCTTCCGTCTTCGGGGGTCTTCTCGCCGGACTCCTCCGCTATCTGTGTGTAGCTCTTTTGCTAGCGGAGGAGTCCGGCTTTCTTCCTCCCCGCCGCCGGCCTCTTCTCCCGACTTCGGGGGTCTTGTCCCCCTCTTCGGTTCTTCTGCCGGGCCACCGCGCCTTCTTGTAGCTCTTTTGCAGGCGGTGGCCCGGTCTTCTGTCGCCGCTGCCTTCCGTTCTTCTGTCGCCGCCTTCGGTTCTTCTGCCGGGCCACCGCGCCTTCTTGTAGCTCTTTTACAGGCGGTGGCCCGGTCTTCTGTCGCCGCTGTCGCTGTCGCCGCCTTCCGTTCTTGTTCTTCTTCTTGTTCTTCTTCTTCTTCTCCAGGAGATGTTGACACGTCGCTCTCTCCGGCCGGAATGCCAGAGCCGCGCTGTGCGGTCACTTATATAGTGACAATGGGGCGGTGTCACATGGTATATGTCACATGGGTTGGTCACACGGTGACCCCGCCCCCTTACGATGTCATAGTCCCCATGTGACATCAACCCATGTGACCAACCCATGTGACATATACCATGTGACACCGCCCCATTGTCACTATATAAGTGGCAGCGGAGCGTGTCCCTGGCATTCCGGCCGGAGAGCTCGTCGAGTCAACATCTCCAGGAGAAGAAGAAGAACAACAAGAAGAAGAACAAGAACGGAAGTCGGCGGCGACGGCGGCGGCGACGACAGCGGCGACAGAAGACCGGGCCACCGCCTGTAAAAGAGCTACAAGAAGGCGCGGTGGCCCGGCAGAAGAACCGAAGAGGGGGACAAGACCCCCGAAGTCGGGAGAAGAGGCCGGCGGCGGGGAGGAAGAAAGCCGGACTCCTCCGCTAGCAAAAGAGCTACACACAGATAGCGGAGGAGTCCGGCGAGAAGACCCCCGAAGACGGAAGACCCCCGGAGCTGTGCAATAAAATATTTTTTCCCTGTGTTGTGTTTTTTTTTGTACTTTATTTCACAGGTGAATGGGTAGGGGTACATTGTACCCCATACTCATTCACATAGGGTGGGGGGCCGGTATCCGGGGGCCCCCTTCTTAAAGGGGGCTCCCGGATTCCGATAAGCCCCCCGCCCGCAGACCCCGACAACCAACGGCCAGGGTTGTCGGGAAGAGGCCCTTGTCCTCATCAACATGGGGACAAGGTGCTTTGGGGTGGGGGGGCCGCGCGGCCCCCCCTTCCCCAAAGCACCCCCCCATGTTGAGGGCACGCAGCCTGGTACGGCTCAGGGGGGGGGGCGCGCTCGCTCGCCCCCCTTTCCTGGCCGGCCGGGTAGCGTGCTCGGACAAGGGTCTGGTGTGGACTTTGGGGGAACCCCCACGCCGATTTTTTTCGGCGTTGGGGTTCCCCTTTAAGCCCATTCCAGGCGGCGGAGCCCGCGACGTCTCCTTCGCGGGCCCCGCCTACCTGTACACGCGCTCGAAATGGGCGGACTTTCCGAGCGGGAACAGTTTGCTCATTTCGAAAGTAGCCTACACACGGGCGGACTGTTCGCTCAAACACAGTTTCAGCGGACAGTTTTTTGGAATTTCCGAAAGACTTTGTCCGTCCAACTGTCCGCTGAAACTGTCCGCTGAAAGCCCACACACGGGCGGACTGTCCGCCCAAACACTGTTCAGCGGACAAGGTTGGGCGAACAGTCCGCCCGTGTGTACGCGGCCTAAGAGGTCCATTATTAGGGGTTTTTGAATAATAATTACCGAGCTGCACTAATTGTGCCTTGTACATCTGTCCGGAGTTCAGCTTTAAACTTCTATATATAGTATTTGCCGTATGCACAGCCAAATGTCCATACAATGGGCACGTGAGCTTTAGAAATGGACTATGGAGTAACGGAAGAAGGTGTCTTTGAGGTGTTCACCTGCAAATTCTCCAGATCTCTTTGGAATGTGCTGGAAAAAAAAAAGTCCAATCCATGGAGGCCCAGGCCTCGCAATTTACAGGATTGAAAGGACCAGTTACTGATGGCTTAGTGCCAGATACCAGACCTTCAGAGGTCTCGTGGTGTCCATGCCTCGATGGGTCAGGGCTGTTTTGGCAGCAAAAGGGGGACCTGATTAATATTAGGTGGGTGGTCATAATATTGTGGCTGATCAGTGTATGTACAATGTGTCCATTTTTTTTTTATCATAATCACATAGCTCCCAACTGTCCCTGATTTGGAGCAATGTCCCTCTGTCCCTCATTCCTCCTCATTTGTCCTTCATTTTGGTCTGATCTATATAGTTGTACATAAAATTCACTTTTTATCTTTCAAAAAGTGTTTTCCAGTGCTAAACCTTTCATCTGATTTCTAAATTGCTGCATTTGTACATTTTAAAAACCAATATAAAGGAATACTTACTCCGCTCATCCCCCACAGCTATTACCTTTTGTATCAATTGACCCTTCCTTTTTAGATTGTAAGCTCTAACGAGCAGGGCCTTCTGATTCCTCTTGTTCCAAATTGTAATGTAACATTAATGCCTCATGTTGTAAAGCGTTGCGCAAAATGTTGACGCTATATAAATCCTATATAATAATAATAATAAGGCCGCGTACACACGGGCGGACTGTTCGCTCAACTTTGTCCGCTGAACAGTGTTTCAGCGGACAGTCCGCTCGTGTGTGGGGCTTCAGCGGACAGTTTCAGCGGACAGTTTGACGAACAAAGTTTTTCGGAAATTCCGAAAAACTGTCCGCTGAAACTTGGTTTGAGCGGACAGTCCGCCCGTGTGTAGGCCACTTTCGAAATGAGCAAACTGTTCCCGCTCGGAGGAAAGTCCGCTCATTTCGAGCGCGTCTCCAGGTAGGCGGGGCCCGCGAGGGAGACGTCGCGGGCCCCGCCGCCTGGTATGGACTTAAAGGGGAACCCCAACGCCGAAAAAAATCGGCGTGGGGGTCCCCCCAAAGTCCACAACAGACCCTTGTCCGAGCCCGCTACCCGGCCGGCCAGGAAAGGGGGGCGAGCGAGCGCGCCCCCCTTCCCGAGCCGTACCAGGCCGCGTGCCCTCAACATGGGGGGTGCCTTGGGAAGGGGGGGCCGCGCGGCCCCCCCACCCCAAAGCACCTTGTCCCCATGTTGATGAGGACAAGGGCCTCTTCCCGACAACCCTGGCCGTTGGTTGTCAGGGTCTGCGGGCGGGGGGCTTATCGGAATCCGGGAGCCCCCTTTAATAAGGGGGCCCCCGGATACCGGCCCCCCACCCTATGTGAATGAGTATGGGGTACAATGTACCCCTACCCATTCACCTGTGAAATAAAAGTACCCAAAAAAAAACACAACACACGAGATAAAATATTTTATTGCACATGTCGGGGGTCTTCCGTCTTCGGGGGTCTTCTCGCCGGACTCCTCCGCTATCTTCTTGTAGCTCTTTTGCTAGCGGAGGAGTCCGGCTTTCTTCCTCCCCGCCGCCGGCCTCTTCTCCCGACTTCGGGGTCTTGTCCCCCTCTTCGGTTCTTCTGCCGGGCCACCGCGCCTTCTTATAGCTCTTTTGCAGGCGGTGGCCCGGTCTTCTGTCGCCGCCGCCTTCCGTTCTTCTGCCGGGCCACCGCGCCTTCTTATAGCTCTTTTAGAGGCGGTGGCCCGGTCTTCTGTCGCCGCTGTCGCCTTCCGGTCGCCTTCCGTTCTTCTTCTTGTTCTTCTTCTTCTTCTTCTCCAGGAGATGTTGACACGTCGCTCTCTCCGGCCGGAATGCCAGAGCCGCGCTGTGCGGCCACTTATATAGTGACAATGGGGCGGTGTCACATGGTATATGTCACATGGGTTGGTCACATGGGTTGATGTCACATGGGGACTATGACATCGTAAGGGGGCGGGGTCACCATGTGACCAACCCATGTGACATATACCATGTGACACCGCCCCATTGTCACTATATAAGTGGCCGCACAGCGCGGCTCTGGCATTCCGGCCGGAGAGAGCGACGTGTCAATGAATTGTAAATGAAATCAGTTTAAATGAAAACAGAAAATGTCAGAATAATGCTGCATACACACGATCAAACAATCCCGGTGGACAATCCCCCCCCCCGTGTGTGGGTTTCGGCTGACTTTTTTTTTACCCAAAAGTCCGGCGGACTAAGAAAGTAGTTTTGCACCAAAATATGTCCACCAGACTCGCAGTCCGGTGGACAATACGGCTGTGTGTGTGCTAGTCCGCCGTACTTTTGAAATGAACGGACTTTTCCCGCCCGGAGAAAAGTCCGTTCATTTTGAGCGTGGCTCCAGGTAGCCGGGACCAGCAAAGGCAGCAGCGAAGGCAGCATCGCTGGCCCCATCACCTGGTATGGAGTTAAAGGGGAAGCCCTACGCGTGGGGATCACCCCCAGGTCCATATCAGACCCTTATCCGAGTACGCAACCCTGCCGGTCAGGAAAGGGGGTGGGGACGAGCGCCCCCCTGCCGAGCCGTACCAGGCCGCGTGCCCTCAACATGGGGGGGGTGCTTTGGGGAAGGGGGCCGCGCGGCTAAAAGAGCTAGAAGAAGGTGCGGAGGCCCGGCAAGAAGAACCGAAGAGGTGGACAAGACCCCCGAAGAGGGGGACAAGACCCCCGAAGTCGGAAGAAGAGGGCGGCGACGAAGAAGAAAGCAGGGCTCCTCCGCTAGTAAAGAGCTAGCAAAAGAGTAGAAGATAGCGGAGTTCAGTGAGAAGACCCCCGAAGACGGAAGAAGACCCCCGGAGCTGTGCAATAAACTTTTCACAGGTGAATGGGTAGGGGTACATTGTACCCCATACTCATTCACATAGGGTGGGGGGCCGGGATCTGGGGGCCCCTTTATTAAAGCGGGCTCCCGGATTCCGATAAGCCCCCCGCCCGCAGACCCCGACAACCGAGAAGAGGCCCTTGTCCTCATCAACATGGGGACAAGGTGCTTTGGGGTGGGGGGGCCGATCCATGTTGAGGGCACATGGCCTGGTACTGCTCAGGAAGGGGGACTCGCTCGTCCCTACCCCCTTTCCTGACCGGCCGGGTTGCGTGCTCAGATAAGGGTCCGATATGAACCTAGGGGGGGACCCCCACGCCGTTTTTCCCCTTTAACACGATACCAGGTGACAGGGACAGCGACGCTTCCTTCGCTAGTCCCGGCTACCTGGAGCCACGTTCAAAATGAACGGACTTTCCTCCGTGTGTGGGCAAGTCCGTTCATTTCAAAAGTACGGCGGATAATCCGGCGGACCTAGTCCACCGGAAAAGTCACATCTGTGGGCAGGTCCGCTCGTTCGGACAGTCCGGCGGACTTTACGGCGGTTTGTCCGCCAGACTAAGTCCGCCGGATAGTCTGATCGTGTGTATGTGGCATAAGAAAGACTTTATTATCAGCTTAGCCATAGAGATCATTAGAGGACAGCACTGCTACACAGACACAATCCGATCATCTCTTCCACATTCATACAAAGCAAATTAAGAAATGTCATCTGAATGTAACAATATAACTCTGCAAAAAAGGGGACCTGTGGGGCAAATTTACAGTCACCTGGATCATGCCATGGCATTGCAGACGTCAGTGACATTTTTTAATTATATTCAGACATTAATGGAAAATCAGATGCTGCCGATAAGCTGTACAGAAGGTCTGTTGTCCGCAGGCACCCCTTTCTTTCTGCTATCATCCACCCACAGTAGGATGTCATTAGAAGAGAACAGAGAACAGAATTCTTCCTGTGGCAGCTATTCAGGCCCCTGCTCTGCCGGACAGGAGTGACACTGCCATCAATCCTGCAAAGTCAGCAGGCAGCCAGAGAATAGAGCTCAATGCCCATACAGCAGGCCGCCTAAGTAAAAACCAGCATGTGGATTGCCTCACACTGTGCTTCAAATACGTTGGAAAAAAAGAACTACATGCAGTGTTTTTTTTTTCAACAAATACTGCCTAAACACCACTGAAACACAGTATGAACCGGGCACACAGCAGACAAGGCATTTTGCTTTGGCTTGTGGTAGGACTGTATTTAAATAGTCGCCCAACCCAGTCCCACTGCACCTGCCAGTGGCGGAACTACCAGGGTCACAACAGTCGCACTTGCAACTGGGCCCTGGCAGATCCCGCCACTGTAAGGGGGCCCCAAGACTGCAAGAAAGACTTCCAGTCCGGCACCTGGGGTAGTGACTGCAGTCTCGATAAAAATCGAAAATCGCCGCCATTACTAGTAAAAAAAAATAATAATAATAAAAATGCCATAAATCTATCCCCTATTTTGTAGACACTATAAATTTTGCTATAAATTTTGCTATAACTTTTGCGCAAACCAATCAGTATACGTGTAACACTCTAATTAACACTGTAATTAACTCTAAGCCCTTGTACACACGGTCGGAGATTCCGACAAAATGTGTCCTATCGGACCATTTTGTCGGATATTCCGACTGTGTGTGGTCTGCATCGGACTGTCTGTAAAATTTTCCGACAAAATGCTCCTATCGGACATACTCCAATCATGTGTAGCCTACTCGGACGGACAAAGTGCCACGCATGCTCAGATCAAATTCCTAGACCAAAGCTATTGGCTACTAGCCTGAACGTAGTCCCGTCCTAACGAAATAACGTCATCACGTTATGTACAATCGGATTTTCCGACAATTTAGTCCGACCATGTGTATGCAACATCACTTCCGGACCTCTTCCGGAATGAATCCGTCTGAATTACTCAGACGGATTTGGTTGTCAGAATCTCAGACCGTGTGTACAAGGGCTAAGACCCAACTATGGTCTTAGGAAAAAATTTAATTTACAAAACATAGCGTGTGCTCTTCAGGAGCCTGCGCTACATATGCTTTTTGCAATTTCTATTACCAAAAATATGTAGAAGAATATATATCGGCCTAAACTGAGGAAAAAATTAGCTTTTTTTAAAAAAAAAAATGGGCTATTAGCAAAAAGTACCGTATATACTCGAGTATAGGCCGACCCGAATATAAGCCGAGGCCCCCAATTTACCACAAAAAAACTGGGAAACTTATTGACTCGTGTATAAGCCGAGGGTGAGACATCCCTGTGTCCATCCCTGTGTCCCGTCCATCCCTGTGTCCATTCCTGTGTCCCGTCCGTCCCTGTGTCCATCCCTGTGTCCCGTCCGTCCCTGTGTCCCGTCCGTCCCTGTGTCCCATCCGTCCCTGTGTCCCGTCCGTCCCTGTGTCCCGTCCGTCCCTGTGTCCCGTCCGTCGCTGTGTCCCATCCGTCGCTGTGTCCCGTCCATCCCTGCCTACCTGTGCCAATCTGCAGCATCTGTGTGCCATGCTCTCCTCGTCTGACAGACGGCGGCCATTCCTCTGTTCAAAAGCAGCGCCTCCCTGTCTGTGATAGGCGGAACACTCAATTTCCCAGCAGTCTGTGTTCCGCCTATCACGGACATCCTCTCATCCTCGTCCGTAGTATGAGAATGAGCGGATGTCCGTGATAGGCGGAACACTGACTGCTGGGAAATTGAGTGTTCCGCCTATCACAGACAGGGAGGCGCGGCTTTTGAATAGTAGAATGGCCGCCGTCTGTCTGCTCGACACGCTGATCTGGCAGGCAGACGGCGGTGACTCGAGTATAAGCCGAGGGGGGCACTTTCAGCCTCAAAAAAGAGGCTGAAAATCTCGGCTTATACTCGAGTATATATGGTACACAATATTGTGATTTTTCAAAATTGCCGCTCTTTTTTGTTTATAGTGCAAAACTAAAACCCACAGAGGTGATCAAATACCACCAAAAGAAAGTTCTATTTGTGGGAAAAAAAAGGACGTCAATTTTGTTTGGGTTCAGAGTTGCATGGCCGCGCAATAGATAAAGCGACACAGTGCCGAATCGCAAAAAAGTAGCCCAGTCATTCAGCAGCCAATTCTTCAGGGGCTGAAGTAGTTAAAGTGATTGTAAACCTCAGACAAAAAAAATGCTATAAAAATGCACTGATCAATGTAAAAATGTCACTGGTAGGGAAGGGGTTAACTCTAGGGGGCGACCAAGGGGTTAAATGTGTTCCCTCAGCATGTTCTAACTGTAGGGGGGATGGGCTTACTGGAACATAACCAAGATCACTGCTCCTGATCACTGGGGACAGTAGATCTTGGTCATGTCACTAGACACAATGGGGAAATGCCTTGCAGTTCCCCGTTCTGTCTTTCCTCGCTGCGATCGTGGGCCACCGGCAGACAACGAGTCCACGGGACTATGGGCACGCTCCTGCAGCGGGCACCCACGCCTGCTATCCTGCCTTTACGGACTGACGTACAGGTAGGTCAGTTTGCGCAGGAGAGCTGCCACAGTATATCTGCGTGAGCAGGTCGGCAAGTTCTGACCACTACTATAAGAGTTTTACTGTTCTTATTGACTACCAATGTATAAGGAATTTTTCCCATTACCCCTAGATGAATTGATTTCAGTAAGGGTTCCCCATGACCTGAAAATTATTTTAGGGGTTCCTTTGGAGTAAAAAGGTTGAGAAATACTGGTCTAGGGTTTAACCACTTAAGGACCGCCTCACGCCGATATACGTCGGCAGAATGGCACGGCTGGGCACAATCACATACTGGTACGTGATTCTTTAAGTGCCCAGCCGTGGGTTGGGAGCGCGCCGTCGGTGGCGCACTCCCGACCCGGTCCTTTGCTCCATGACCGTGGCCGCGGGACCAGTGGACCCGATTGCCGCTGGTTTCCCGCGATCGGGTCACAGAGCTGAAGAACGAGGAGAGGTCTGTGTAAACAATCCTCTCCTCGTGCTTCCCTGTGTGGCTGTCACTGATCGTCTGTTCCCTTTTATAGGGAAGGACGATCAGTGACGTCACATGCCAGGCCACGTCCCCCTACAATAAAAAAAACACATCACATCATACATAACACCTACACTGCCCCCTAGTGGTTAACTCCTTCACTGCCAGTGTCATTTACACAGGAATCAGTCCATTTAAATAGCACTGATTGCTGTATAAATGACAATGGTCCCAAAAATGTGTCAAAAATGTCCGATGTGTCCGCCATAATGTCGCAGTCACAATAAAAATCGCTGAACGCTGCCATTACTAGTAAAAAAATATATATTAATAAAAATGCTATAAAACTATCCCCTATTTTGTAAACGCTATAACTTTTGCGCAAACCAATCAATAATCGCTAATTGCAAATTTTTTTTACCAAAAATATGTAGAAAAATACGTATCGGCCTACACTGAGGAAAAAAACTTTTTTTATATATTTTTTGGGGATATTTTTTATAGCAAAAAGTAAAAAATATTGCATTTTTTTCAAAATTGTCACTCTATTTCTGTTTATAGCACAAAAAAAAACGCAGAGGTGATCAAATACCACCAAAAGAAAGCTCTATTTGTGGAAAAAAAAGGACATCAAATTTGTTTGGGAGCCACGTCGGATGACCGAGCAATTTTCAGTGCCGAATCTCAAAAAGGGGCCTGGTCTTTTGGCTGCAAATTGGTCCGGGGCTTAAGTGGTTAACCAGATCTTGATTACAGGTCCCCATGTTGGGTCTCATTCATATGGGGCTTCCCATAGAGCATGCCCATGCAGGGCTGCATTTACCCGCACCTGCATTCCTGTGCAGGCAGTCCCATTGATGTCAATTGGGACACAGCAGCTGCACAGACCCCGCCACTTCTCCCAATGTGACACGTGTGTGGCTGCGGGCACGTATTCCCAAGCGTCAGTGTTAATTCGGGGACATGCACCCGCACCCACACAGATGTTACATTGCAAGCACCCACATGGAACACCTGTACATCCCTGTGCTGATAATCACAGCTTTGCTTGGGTATACATCAGAGTTCTCCAAACTGCGGCCCTTTGCTTGCCTTTATCAGGCCCTTGGGGAACTTTTCCTTCCACTAATACATGACACTATTCCTCCCTCTGATACCACTGATGGGGCATTATTTATTCCATTGACACCAATGATGGGGCTCTATTCCTCAAACTGACACCAACAACGTGGCACTATTAATCCCACTGACACCAATGATGGGGAACTATTCCTTCCTCTGACACCAATGATGGGGAACTATTCCTTCCTCTGACACCAATGATGGGGAACTATTCCTTCCTCTGACACCAATGATGGGGAACTATTCCTTCCTATGACACCAATGATGGGGAACTATTCGTTCCTATGACACCAATGATGGTGCACTATTCCTTCCTATGACACCAATGATGAGGAACTACTTATCCCACTGACACCAATGATGGGGAACTACTAATCCCACTGACACCAATGATGGGGAACTACTAATCCCACTGACACCAATGATGGGGAACTACTAATCCCACTGACACCAACGATGGGGCACTATTCAGCCCACTGACACCAGCAATAAGGAACAATGTCTCCCCCTAATACCAAAGATGCATTGTTTACTCCCACTGATGCCAGGATCATTTTTACTCCTGATGACCACAGTTTGGCCCTCCTAAAGTCTGGAGGGTATTAAACTGGCCCTTTGTTTAGAAAATGTGGAGACTCCTGGTATATATTATAGTACACCCAGTGTGAACAAAGCCTTAGGGCTCCTTCACATCCATGTGGTGCCTTACCACCTTATCATAAATGGTGGTGAGCCTCAATGCAAGTACGTTGAAGGTGCATTCATTTTTAGGATTGCATGCCATTCAAAATGAATTGCACCGCAACACACCACACTATGAGGTTAATTTACTAAAGGCAAATAGAATGTGCACTTTTCAAAGTGAAGTTGCACTCTGTAAGGGCAGTTGCTCCCTAGCTTAGTAAAAGAGCAGAATCTCTGCTGACTTCCATCATCCAATCATGTGCAAGCAAAATGTTTTATTTTCCCTGCATATGATTGGGTATTCTTTGCAAAGTGAAGGTTTACCTCATTTAACCACTTAAGCCCTGGACCATTTTGCTGGCCGAAGACCGGACCACTTTTTGAGATTCGGTGTTGCTTTAACTGACAATTGCGTGGTCGTGCGACGTGGCTGCCAAACAAAATTGATGTCCTTTTTCGCCCCACAAATAGAGCTTTCTTTTGGTGGTATTAGATCACCTCTGCGGTTTTTATTTTTTGCGCTATAAACAAAAAAAGAGCAACAATTTTGAAAAAAAAAACAATTCTTTTTTACTTTTTGCTATAATAAATATCCCCCAAAAATGTATACAAAAGCATTTTTTTTCTCAGTTTAGGCCGATACGTATTCTTCTACATATTTTTGGTAAAAAAAACGCAATAAGCGATCATTGATTTGCGCAAAAGTTTTTAAAAAATAGGGGATCGTTTTTTGCCATTTTTATAAAAAAATTTTTTTACTAGTAATGGCGGCGATCAGCAATTTTTATCGTGACTGCGACATTATGGCGGACACATCGGACATTTTTGACACATGTTTGGGACCATTGTCAATTATACAGCAATCAGTGCTATACAAATGCACTGATTCCTGTGTAAATGACACTGGCATTGCAGGAGTTAACCACTAGGTGGCAGTGGGGGTTAAGTGTGTCCTAGGGGCGTGTTGCTAACTGTGGGGGCGTGGCTGTGTTTTATACATCACTGATCTCTGCTCCAATGACAGGGAGCAGAGATCAGTGTCACTGTTGCTAGGTAGAACAGGGAGATGCTTGTTTACTTTAGCATCTCCCTGTTCTTCCTCCTCGTGAGACGATTGGGGATTCTTGCGGCGATCGAGTCCGCGGGACCCGCGATCTGACTCACGGAGCTCCCGGCCAGCGCGCGAGCGCACCGCTGGTGGCGCGCACGCGATGGCACGGTGGCAAATTTAAAGGGACGTACCTGTACGCCCATTTGCCTGCCCGTGCCATTCTGCCAGCGTACATCGGTGTGCGCCAGTCGGGAAGTGGTTAATAAGCTCTGGAGCAACTGCACTTGCAGAGTACATAGTCTATTTGCCTTTAGTAAATCAACCCCACATGTGTTTTGATTATGCTTATACAAAATCAAACTTTTCAAGGTGCTGAGTTTAGTAGAACAAAGACAATATTACTGCAAATTTGGATTTCCTGTTGAAGAATAGGAAATGTGGATGTTGAGGTGAAAGTGGAGAGAGAATCTGGCTCACTTAGGTGTATGTGAATAGCGGGCATATTTTAGAAATTAAATTTTAAAGGACAAATTCAATTTCTCTTAATTTACAAGAACCCCTAACAGCCTTCACAAATACATGACTAAAACAAAATGTACTGGCCCTTTAGCCCTTTAACAATTTTGCTCTATTTTATTCCTTCAAAAATTCAGCGGCTTTACAATATACGCGTCTCTCTCTGAAAGCTTTTTATGGGGGGGAGGCGCATCTAACTCTCGCATTCTGTAATGTCAAGCGTTTTATAGCCTGTATTGATTTTGTAGTTTGCAATTTTATTACAAATTAAATGCTGTGCGTTTTTATATCTCAGTCAATGTACGCTAATTTAGACATCTATTTCACATTAAAATAGCTAACAAAATAAATGCGGACATTTTCTAGACATACCATGATTAAAATCGGAACACATATGCATCTGACAGCACCATGGAAAGTAATCCTAAACAAAATCTGCGATGACAGTGTTGACAGGCTTTTGTTCCCTTCTCTCCCCATACAAGTCTATGGAAATCAGTTTAAGTTCAGCTGAACTGGCACCATTTCAAACCGACATTTTAGTCTGACTTCGGGGGGTGACTTGACAGACATCTGTGCGGGTTCATGCACAGATGTCTATTGAAATTGCCCCCAGAGTCACCAAAAGTAGTGCAGAAACTAATTTTGGGAATTGGCGCGGCAAATTTGGCGTTGCACCGATTCGGACAGTGCCATTTCTGGCAATAGGCTCTGATTTGGCATGCGATTTGACATCTCCAATCACTTGACAAATTGGCCCAATGTGAAGGTGGGCTTAGGGCCGGTTCTCACTGGTCTGACATGTTGCATGACATGTCAAAATCAATGGTTCCCTATGAGAGCCTTCTTAACTGGTCGAACTTGTGTCGGTCCAACTTTGAAAATGCTCCCTGCACTACTTTGGTCTGACTTGGGCATGATTTCAACTCATTGATTGGAATAGAAGTCACATCCAAGTCGGATCATTGTTTTAACTGATCCGACTTGTGCTCTGAAGATCTTGAGCTGGAACCCCATGCCAAAACTGTAAAGAAAATGGTGTGGAGTCTCCCCCCCCCAGATCCATACTAGGTCATTTGAGTCTGGTGTGGATCTTGAGGGGGAAACCCATGCTAAAATTGAATAAAAAAGAAAAAAAAAAACTGAGTGGGATCCTCCTCAAAATCCATACCGGCCCTTATCCGAGCATGCAGCCTGGCAGGTCAGAAAGAGGGGGAGTCAAACGGGCGCCCCCCTCCCTCCTGGGCCATACCAGGCCACATTCCCTCAACATGGGAGTAGTGCTTTGGGGCAGGGGCTCTGCACCCCAACACCAAGTCACCTTGTCACCATATATGGTGACAAGAGCCTCTTCCCGACAACCCTAGCCGGTGGTTTTGAGGGTCTGCAGGCAGGTGGCTTATTGGAATCTGGAAGCCCCCTTTAACATTCTCATATGAATTCCCATTCACCCCAAAAAAAAAAAGTGTAGCATTACAAAAAACAAGAGACTATTTTGGAAAAGGTTTTTTTTTTTTTTAAATGAAGAAAGTTGCCCATCATATCTCTGTGTCTTTTTCCTCTGCTCGTCTTTCCTGACCTGCCAGGTGCCAAAGGACCTGATATGAATCTGGGGCCAGGGGGGTACCCCACGCCATTTAAAAAAAAAAAAATTTGACGTGGGGTTCCCCCTCAAGATGCATACCAGACTCAAAGTCAGATCCTGTTCATTGAAGTCGCATGGAAGTTGGACATGAAGTTGCATGGCATGACCCCGAATTCAACTATAAAAGCCAGGAATTAGAGTCTACTGCAGGCGTAGGCAAGACATTTCTGGTGCCTGCACTTTATACTTCCAGAAGTTTTTTTTTTTTTTAATTGTGGCAGGTTTTTTTCAAAGCCCTTTTGGATATTTTAGCGCTATATAAATAATTACAATATTAAATCTTTACGTTCTAACTATCGAATCTGTTCTTTTTTTTAAACATCTTATTTTTCCAAGCAGTAGTCCTTGACTCAGCGCATTAAAAAGAAAAACCTGACTTCATCCATATCATCTCATAACCAACAGACACAAGCCCTAGGGCCAATATTATGCCCAGACATGAAATTACAACTGTCTTACATCTGGCAAGATTTGTGAGCAACACATCCATTTGGTTAGCCAGATGGCCAGCCATTTACAACATTGCTCATTTCATCTACAAATATAGTTTGGTTAAAATGAAGGGGAAACGCTGAACATTCTGGGAAAGGGTTGGTGGGACAGCGATGGTTTCCCATACTAGCTGCTACCGTGTTTCCCCGAAAGTAAGACAGTGTCTTACTTTCTTTTTATCCCCAAAAGCCCCACTATGTCTTACTTTCGGGGTATGTCTTATATTGGAAAAAAATTGTCGAATTTTTGGTTTTAACCATAAAATTAACATTTATTAACAACCTGAACAGTATTGTATTCACCACAAAACAGTTTTATAAAAGGAAGTGCCAAGAATGTCTTGTTACAACATTGCATAACATGTAAAACAATGAAAAATGGTAAGAACGAACAGTGGAATACTGGAAGATAAAACAGATTTATGTGTGATACAGTACCACCTGCTGTATTTAATACAGTGTGACACCTGCTGATACCCACTGGGTTACATACAGCAGATGATACCCCAGTATGCCAGTGTGTATGTTTTACTGATGTATGATTAATACTGTGTGCATTACCGTATTTTAAGCAGGAGGCGGCAGTGACAAGTGAAGGGGACGGCACGGTGACGTATGGAGAGGGGGACGGCTCAGGCGTGGGTAGGAGGCGGCGCTCATTAAGATCAGAGGGAAATGGCAGACGTGGCGACGTATGGAGAGGGGGACGGCTCAGGCGTGGGTAGGAGGCGGCGCTCATTAAGATCAGAGGGAAATGGCAGACGTGGCGACGTATGGAGAGGGGGACGGTGCGGACGTGGGCAGGAGGCGGCGCGCAGCTAGATGAGAGGGAGGCGGCAATACCCCCATGTTTCCCCGAAAGTAAGACATATGTCTTACTTTCGGGGTACGGCTTATATTAGCCGACCCCTCTGAAACTCCCGATACGTCTTACAATCGGGGGTGTCTTACTATCGGGGAAACAGGGTAGTAGCAGAGCTTCCCGCCGTCCCGGGAGATGGCGGTCCGCGCAATCTGCTGTTCCGTAGAACAGATTAGACGGCAGATTCTTTGCAGCGAATAGTGACAGCAAGAGAAAGAAAGACATCAGCACATCTCGCTGTTCTGTTAATTCTTTGTCCCTGTTGGAGACCTTCTTGGCCAGATCTCTGACGCGGGGCCTGAAATTCAGCGCCGCATAATAAAACGTTAGCAGGCAAAGCAGGGCAGCTCAGCTTTCCCTTACAGGACTGACGGCACGGGGAGCCAAATCTTTTGGCAAATTCCGAGGAACCTATAAACTGCAGGGTTTTATGGTTGGTTTAGAGACGCAATTACTACAAGGCGCTTGCGAGCCATATCTTCAGGCAGCAGGATAAAACTGCGTGTGTGTGTCTGTGTGTTGGGGGAAACTAAGCACAAAATTTATCATTTCTGCCTGGGACTCTAGCCAAGCAGTTAAAGAAAAATTCCATCTTTTGCTATTTTTTTAAATAAAAGTAGTAAATGCAGCATCATTGATCTAGTGAATAATGTTAATTTAGTAATTTTTGCAACAGAGCATAGCACCAGCGATCAATGCGTCGCAAATGCAATGCACAGGCTCCTGTGGAGCTATGGAGAGGGCGAACCAGTCTGGGGCATTCCTTTTATTGGACCATAGCCACAGGTGGCTCTGATGAAGAGGGAATACATCTCAAAAAACACGTAAGCTGAATAGATCCAAGAGCCAAGGAGCCCATTCAATGGATCGAACAATATTGTCTTTGATGGTAGAGACCCCCTCCTTCAGTACGGACCCCCCTCCCTCAGTACAGACCCTCCTCTCCACTATATATAGACCCCCCTCTCTCAGTACAGACCCTTCCTCCCTCAGTACAGACCCCCCTTTCCACTATATATAGACCCTCCTCCCTCAGTATGGACCCCCCTCTCCACTAAGTACAGACCCCTCTCCACTAAATACAGACCCCCCCACACTACGTACAGACCCCCCACACTAAGTGCAGACCTCCATCCACAGTACTGACCCCCCACTAAGTACAGACAGCCCCACTAAGTGCAGACCCCCCCCACTAAGTGCAGACCCCCCCACTAAGTACAGACCCCCGCACAGTACAGACCCCCCCTACAATATTGACCCCCTCCCCTTCCACTTGTACTAGTAGAGAGGTGCGGGTTGGCTGGGGGCACTTTTTACCTTTTTCTTGATAACTGTCTCTGTCCCCCGCCTCAGTCTATCTATATACATATAATAATATAAGCTTACAACAGACCCCAGATCAGTGTCCCTCCTCCAGCTCCTCTGTACATGTAAATGGTCGAGGAGGGGGAGGTGGCTTTGGCACGCTCTGCGGTATGCAGGGATACAGCCAGGGGCAGAGCCACGGAGATCCTAACCCAGACTGCAGTACAGGTGTTCTGTCCGGCATGGTGGAGACTGGAGAGTGTTAGGCGCAGAGGAGGAGAACGCTAACTTCTCCTCCGCTTTGCATGCTGGGCAGAGTCGCGGCTGTGAGTGAGGTCACTGGTTGCTCTAGCAATCAGTGACCAGAGTCTCAGGTGGAGTGAGCTGGAAGTGGAGCAAGTGCCAGTGCTATAGCAAGGTTTTCTCACTCTGTCAATTTCATTCCGGGACACTATATTGTAAAGGTGCCCGGGACCCGGGACAGACCGGCTAATTGAGGGATTGTCCCGGGCAATCTGGGACATGTGGTCACCCTACACTCTATAGTATTCCCTTTCACTCTCCTCTGGATTCTACATACAAGGTAATGTAGGGAGGTGACTGGAGGGGCAGAGGAGCTGGGCCAGCACAGAGAGTAATTAGACCAGGGGTCAGCAACATTTTTCCACTTAAGGGCCAGATTCAATGTATGTGAATGCATGGAGGGCTGCATCCACCTGCTAATAAATGAAGATAACCTTACACAGCCCCCACACCTCTGGGCTCTGGGCCGATTCACTTTACACAGTCCCCGCATCTCTGGCCCCCTTCACATTACACAGTCCCCGTATCTCTGGCCCCCTTTACATTACACAGCCCCGCAACTCTGGACCCCTTTACCATACACAGGCCCAAACCTATGGACCCCTTTAGATTACCCAGCCCCCTGTACCTCTGGACCCCTTTACATTACATAGCCCCCCTGCATATTAGACACCCCCCCTGTATATTACACAGCCCCCTACACATCACACAGCCCCCCTGCACATCACACAGCCCCCTTGCATATTACTCCTTCTCCCCCATTTTTTTTTAAATATATTTTTTATTTTATTTTTATTTTTTTACACTGTACCTCTAAAAAAACGGTACTGGGGTGATGCGTGCAGCTGCAAGCATCACCCTGGTACAACCCCTTCAAACTGAAGCAGCATATTTGCGTACAGTCAGCGTGAAGGAGTTAAAACGTCCACGAGCCAAGTGCACGTGAATTCATCTTGTGCACTGATGGGCCAGACATTTAGCGGTGGCGGCCCGTAGGTTTCCGACCCTGAATTAGACACTCCCAGAAGAGGAGAAGACAATAATGTGCTAGGAGGGAGGGGACTGTGCTGGGAAGTTGACTCTTCCTGGAGCAGTCACATTTTCTAGTACAAAGGTATATTGCAAATGAATAATAAATCATTTATAGACAGTGAGCTTTTCCCTGCAATTTTTTTAAATCTGGTGACAACATCTCTTTGAAGGGGCAGCACAACATAGTACAATCATGAAGATCTGTGTACAATTATTATTATTAAATAATAATAATAATAATAATTATAATAATAATATATTATAATAATAACA
This sequence comes from Lithobates pipiens, assembly GCF_037356315.1. NCBI lineage: Eukaryota > Metazoa > Chordata > Amphibia > Anura > Ranidae > Lithobates > Lithobates pipiens. Next base: position 77,661,500 of record NW_027507784.1, on the reverse strand, counting down.
ATAACCTTTAGTGCTGGTTCACACAGGGGCGACCTGTCAGACGTCTTGTCAGCCTGACAAGTCACACTTGGTGCAGTACAATGGAACCGTTCTAATAGGAGCGACTCAAGGCGGTTCCTCTACTACTTGGGGGTGACTTCGGAGCGGCTTGCATTGACTTCTACACAGAAGTCGTTTTGGAAGTTGCGCTGTACGGGGCGGCTTCAGAGTCGGGCGACTTTGAAGCCGTCCCTGTGTGAATTTCAGGAACATTGTCATGGTTTTCTAATTACATATTCATTATGACATTAAAGACATTTATACACAATCTGTCCAATTTTCCCATTTTATCAATATTTTTATATTTTTTGCTTCAGTATTTTATAAATGCACATTTCCGTCTTTACCTGTAAAAATGTCCAATGCTAATAACATTGATAATAAGATATAATAGAGTGGAAACAGAAGGTAGGAATCTGGATTATGCTCCATCGGCCTTCTGATGCCCCCCAGGGGGGGTTTATCAGGTGACTATGATGGATGATGGAATTGTTTCACGCAGATACAAATTACAAAATCTAGAATGGAAGGAAATCCACAGCTCAGATTCTCCTTACTGATCAGATAACACTTCTAATTAACCCGGAATAAAAAAAAGCGTCAACATTCCTCACTGATGAAGTGGGAATAACATATGGGACACAGTACCCCCTACTGTAAATTCTAAGAATGTAGGCGTTATGAATAAGCCGCTTGACCTAATAAATATCTCAGATCATTATATATATATATATATATATATATATATATATATATTGTGACAAAGCGAGGCTCTGTCCTTATGAAATCGGAGGAAAAAGAGACAGAGTTTGCATATAACGAGCATATAAGGAGCAGGGTGTGTGCCCAGCTGCACACAGGCCATATAATGAAGGGCTGTTGGGAATGGAGTGTGGAGGATGGTGGAGTAGCTTGCTGCTGTGCATGTCCAAAGAGCCCAAAGCTGTGTGCGTTGAAGGGTTGAAGCTGTGTGCGTTGAAGGGTTGAAGCTGTGTGCGTCCAAGGAGCCTAAAGGCCCGTACACACGGTCGGACTTTTTGACAACAAACATGCAAATTAGCTGTTTTGGAGCAACATCCGACTGTGTGTACGCTCCATCGGACAAACTTTTTCTGTTTTCATCTGACTTTTGTTGGCTGTGCGAACGGACAAACTTTCTGGCAACAAAAGTCCGATGGAGCAAAGTCCGACCGTGTGTATGCAAAAGCATCGGACTTTTGTACAAGGTACAAACACGCATGCTCAGAACCAATGCAAAAGATCAGACTACAATACAGAAGTTGACCAAAGGTGGCGCTGGAGTCATTGAACGTCCTCTTTTGAAGTGGCGTCAGTACGTTGTGACGTCACTACGTTCGTGTTTGTTGTCAAAAAGTCCGATCGTGTGTATGCAATACAAACTTGTGGACCACGCCCTTTGTACAAAAGTCCACGGGAAAGTTTGTACAAAGTCCGATCGTGTGTATGGGCCTTAAGACTGTGTGTATCCAAGCAGCTCGTTTGAGGGGAAAGTACTTATAGCAGCACTACTGCTGAAGAGTAGCCAGGTGGGCTAGCATTTTTCATTTGGATTGTGTGTATTTAATTTAAGATTGGACCCCTGCGTGAGGAATCCTGGATCGACTATTTTGTTTTTCCTTTTAATAAACGTGGGCTACCAGGCCCTTAACTATAAACGCCTGCCTGATGTGGACTGAAAAATGCCTCTAACCACTTGAGCTAAACACCCCAATGTCACAAGTGGTGTTCGAATGCGGGCACAAGACGGTGGAATCCGGGTCCTTGCTCTACAGTAAGTCGCATCAGGAACTACTGCTAACTGTGTGTGGCAGCCAGGCGAACAGCATTGTGCAAAAGGCATTGCGTGTTGCAGGTGGTGTACCTGTGAATGAAAAGTCAAATTTTTTTTTTGCTATGAACTGTGTTTGTATGCATGAGACAGCACAATCTGTGTGTGCAGCTGAGGAGAGCTTGCACGAAGAGAAAAGCAACTTGCTTTAAAGTGACGGCGTTAAATTTTTTGCTGGAAGGCGCAAAAGTGTGGTGGAGAGACTGCAAAGATGAAGCAAGGGTTTGAGCCTGCTGGAGAGTATTGCAGACTGTTTTTTGCTACACCAACCCCAGTTAAAGGGGACGTGCATATTGTTGCCCCTGACAACGCTGGTGCAAGCAGGCCAGCTATCAATGTGCAGAAGCCTAATTTTGAAAGGGGATGCAATTGGGGAAGCCCTGTTAAGGCTCTGAAACAAGAGCGCTGTTTGCGGTGCAGAGAGTGGGGTCATGTTGTCGCCACGTGCCCATTGTCTCTGTCTCCAATACAAAGTGACATGGCCAGACAAAAGTCTAAAATGTTTAGGAAACCTGATTTGAGTCCCAGGAGTGCCCAAAAGGCGGATCAAAAGTTCAATAAGTATGTGGTTGCCCGTAGCAACCGTGGTAATGTGAAGGCTGCAGACGACCACGTGAGAAAAGTATGGCCTGCAGAGGATTGTGGCAAGGTGAAAGCAACAATGCTTCAAGGAGTGCAAAATCGCTGCATTTGGGAGAGTCAAAGTACAGCTGGAAGAGTGCCATCTCCCTTGGCAACAAGAGATGGGGTGTTAACCGGAAGGAGGAGCTACACTGGAGATGTGGAGCGGCGTCCCACTAAAGATATGTGCAGAAATGTACCATGCCTGGAATGTGGTCAACTGGGGCATGGAATTTTTTCTTGTCCCAGGTTATGGAACATGCCTGGAGATGTGGTTACTGGGCAGAAGTCTTTGTCCGCAAGCCCAGATTTTTGTGCAAACATGTTGTCAGTCACCTCTGGCAACAGTGAGGAAGTACCTGTTGTGCTTGCAGCGGGTGCTAAGGAGTCAGAAGTGGCTGCTGCAGTTTTGTTCCATGGCCACCAGGGAGAGTTGGCCAGTAAAAGCGCGATAAAGGAGAGACAACGTACTCAAATGAAGCCAGAGTTACCTGCTGCAGATTATGGTAAGACTGTTGCAGTTTGTGGGACTGATCCCAGTGAAGTGGGAGTATATCCGGCTGGAAGATCAGCAGAAGGTGTAAAAGTGGACTTGCTGCAGTGTGCTACCCTGAGTAGTGGGGAGACACAGGTTGAAGCTCAACCTGCAGCAAGGTTAAGAACTCAAAAAGACTGGACTCTGTGTGTGCCTGGTGTAATCCACCAGAGTGCTGGAAGTGGTGACCTAGGGGTGACCAATACAGTTTGTATGCCATGTTCCCTAGTGACTGGTGCTACAGAGATGCCCAGGGAAACCTACCAGGAGCCCGCAGTGGTGAGGCACGTGGTTTCCCAGGACAACTGTGGAGCCGCCCTAATGGGAAAAATAATGCCTTTGGAGAGGAAGGGTGGTGTGCTGAGTGGTACACGGGGTGCTGAGTGTTCTGACCAAAAACAGCCTGTTAAAGCTTATAATACTGCTATGTCCATGAATGCAGATGGTAAAGGTATTGCCGATGATAAATGTACTTATTCTGATTTGTTCAAAAATAATGAGGAAAGAGGGATGTCTCCCTCGGCAACCAGACGCAGAGCCACAGGGTTGTCCATGGAAGTCTCAGGGGCCTTCCATGCGTTTGAGCCAGAGATTTTCCAGGACAGCACTGAATTTGCTCTGGTGGAACAGACTGGGTCTACACCATGCAGTGATAGTTTGTGTGAGCAGTCTGTTTACCCTATGTGTAACCCAGTTGGAAAGGGGTTAAGTCCACTGGCCAAAGCTGAAGGTACACAGCTGAGTGTGCTTGTGCCCCAGGAGCAAGGTGGTGATGGTGTATTGCAGCCTGCCTTGTTTGATGAAGCATTAGCAAAGAGTAAAAGCATGTCGTCAAAATGTGATTTATATAGAACTGACAAAGGTACTGATTGTGCTGCAGAATCCCAGGTGCCTCCTAAAGCAGATGATGAGGTACTGCTGAGCCCTCATTATGGAAGCACGATGGATTGGGACAGTTGGGCCAAACAATTACTAGCCATGTTAGACAAGGCTATGTTGAGTGACAGGGGTGTGAATACAACAACTGCTATGCCAGACAGGGAGATTGCAGAGCGACCGATGGTTGAGGGTGCGTTGGTCACTGCAAGGGATGTTTCCCTCCTGTCAGAAGGACCAGATCAGGGCGCATGCATGGCAGATGTGGTGCTCACAACCCAGCCGCTAAATGTCAAGTGTCAAGGTGACACAGTAATAAATTTTGACTTGCAGAGGCTTATGGTGAGTTAGAGGGGATGAATGAGAGACATGCATCTAACAGTGTTCCAGAGGCGCATCAGGCTGTGATGGATACCTCCAGTGAGGTGGAGGCCCCCTTAAATGTCGTGGCCCCTCACACTGCAGTGAATGAGCCCCTCTATGTCTCTGATAAGGGAAAGGTCCCCAAAAATGTTTTGCATATTGATGTGGAGTGTGTAGAATTTACAGATATGCTAGTAGAACTACTTGAACTGATGAAAGCACATTCCTTGTACACCTGGGTGCCTCTGTTACAGTCAGATGTGGTAATGCTGCATGGTACCAAAGGGTGGAGCCAGGTAATGCAAGCTGTGCTGGGTAACATTAATCACCAGTGGAACTGGGTGGTATGGTGCTTAATAGTCTGGAATGTGATCTCACCGTTCCCTGTGAGAGTGCTTCCGGATACGGTTCAGTACGGAAGGCGCTCTAGGGGGCTGCTGGAAACATCAGAGGTCTCTCTGCCTGATGCAGTGATAGACATGCCTGCTGGTGCAGTCCGAGGTGCGGCTGAGCAGGGTTCAGTAAATGGTGTGGATACTGCGTCACCCGCTAGACCTCGTAAGAAGGAAGGGCCAGATATGGACACGGCAGAAGCAGAGATTCTGTCTATCACCTGCAGAGAGGTACAAGTTTGGGTACCCGGAGACGCTCTCAAATATAGAATGGAGAGGAACAAAAATTGTGACATGGAAAAGTGTGAGCTGGCAAAGATTGATACTGGTGAAAATAGGTCATGCGTTGTTCAATGTCAATTGTTAGGACAATTGCCCACAGAGATTTGGACAACAGGTGAAGTGAAGCCTTGTGAAGATACCATAGGGGATAGCTGCTCACCTGTGTGTTCTCCCTCCTTGGGCCTGGCCCTAACAAATCCCGAGCAAGAAAGAACTGATGGTATTGGTAATTGGAGAAATGGTGGTATATTACTGAAGGTTGGTGTAAATAATGGCCTTGATATGAACATAAATAATTTCTTGGAAAATGAGCGTGATACACAGATGTTAAGCTCTGGGGAGTTGGTGGTCAAGGGTAAAGGTAAAGGAGTTGGTAAACCCAAGAGACCTGTTGTGATGGGGAAAACCAGTACCAGTGAGGGAAAAGGTAGTTCCTCATCAGGTGTAGTGTCTGAAGCAGGTTCCCTACGGAATCTGGAAACAGAGTTGAAAGGAAGTAGCAGGAAAGGCGGTGGGCCACCAGAAAATAAATGGGAGCTCAGGAACCCCAAGGACAGAGGAAGTAGGCTGCGGATACAGAACTGTAGGACCCCGTTGCGATCCAGGGTAAGGCATGCCTGGAAGCACACCCGGAAAAAAGGTTGGGCCTACGTGGCTGACAGCCAGCACAGAGGTGTCCCAACCATCATGATGGGTGCTGGTGTTCCTCCCTCCGGATCGAAACAAAGGGGGGGATATGTGACAGAGCGAGGCTCTGTCCTTATAAAATCGGAGGAAAAAGAGACAGAGTTTGCATATCTCCAGCCCTGTGTCCAGGTCTTGATGATAACGAGCAGGGTGTGTGCCCAGCTGCACACAGGCCATATAATGAAGGGCTGTTGGGAATGGAGTGTGGAGGATGGTGGAGTAGCTTGCTGCTGTGCATGTCCAAAGAGCCCAAAGCTGTGTGCGTTGAAGGGTTGAAGCTGTGTGCGTCCAAAGAGCCCAAAGCTGTGTGCGTTGAAGGGTTGAAGCTGTGTGCGTCCAAAGGAGCCTAAGACTGTGTGTATCCAAGCAGCTCGTTTGAGGGGAAAGTACTTATAGCAGCACTACTGCTGAAGAGTAGCCAGGTGGGCTAGCATTTTTCATTTGGATTGTGTGTATTTAATTTAAGATTGGACCCCTGCGTGGGATTCCTGGATGGACTATTTTGTTTTTCCTTTTAATAAACGTGGGCTACCAGAACCTTAACTATAAACGCCTGCCTGATGTGGACTGAAAAATGCCTCTAACCACTTGAGCTAAACACCCCAATGTCACAATATATAGATAGATAGATAGATAGATAGATAGATAGATAGATAGATAGATAGATAGATAGATAGATAGATAGATAGATAATATAAATAATCCTATATTAATAACTGTGAAAGTCAACTCTTCCCTACTGCAAAATCTCAGAATATTAGGAGTTATCAAGAAGCTATTTGACCTACTGTATTTGCTGGCGTATAAGACTACCTTTTACACTTAAAAAAAATGCCCAAAAATTGGGGGTCGTCTTATACGCCGGGTATACAGGTATACAATGCTGCCCGATGGATGTCAGCCCCCAAATGTCTGCTAATACTGTATGTGGCTTCAGCAACAAACAGTATACGCCGTTGAGCCAATCCCGAGCAATGTATTCTATTAATGAATACAGAGCCTGCTTGGATTGGAGTAACAACCACTGCCAATCCGAGCAGGCTACATAGAGTAGCCTGCTCGGATTGGCTTTGAGAGAGAGAGAGAGAGAGAGAGGCAAGGGCTGATGATGCTACAGCCTCTGCCAATCCAAGCAGGCGTTGTATTCATTAAAATAATACACCGCTCACCATACTTCCCTGGGTAAATCCATTCACTGATCTCCTACTACTATACATCCTGCTATTTGCCTTTGAGGTCTCAGGCACCCAAGAGGGACAGGTAAATCTGGGACATATGACAGGGGGTTTATTAAAAGCATTTTGGTGGACAATTCCCATAGAATGTAACCCAAAAGTGGTATAGGTTTGGTTAGTGAAAAATTCTACTTTCCAGAGTTGTGGCATTCAATAGATCTCTGTTTGTGTTATTATTGTTTGATTTACTTTATGACATAACACAGCATGGCGGATGAGTAGTTGGCATTCTTGCTTTGCATTTTTTAATCGTTCTAATGTTTTTTTAAAATGGTGTTGCCTCAGAAGGGGGGTAGTCTTATACCACGAGTATTGCCCAAAACCTATGTTTTCACTTGAAAAATAGGGGGTCGTCTTATACGCCCAGTCGTCTTATACGCCGGCAAATACGGTAATAATTGCATCAGGCCCTATCTATGCCATGAAAACGCAGCAGTGAAGCCTATTTAATAATAATTTACAGTATGAAGTGTGTCATCTCCTGCTGTTAATTCTTCATTTATTGGAAGTTAGCAAGAAGCTATTTGACCTAATAAATGTATTGATACAGGATATAACCAAAAGCTTTTTCACACCACACCATCACACCTAGTCTATGGTGAGATGTATATAAACTCCCCTCCAAATTATTACATGGCTACATAGTTATATAGTTAGCCTGGTTGAAAAAGGACACAAGTCCATCCAGTTCAACCAATAGAAGGGAAACATAAAAATTATACAATCCTTCATATACAATCCTATACCCAGAGGAAAGCAAACAATCCTGATAAAGCATGATCCAAATTTGCTCCAGCAGGGGAATAAATTCCTTCCTGATCCCTCAAGAGGCAATCAGATGTTCCGTTTACCTATAATATTAGTATCCAGTTATATTATGTGTATCTAGGAAAGAATCCAGGCCTATTAAAGTGGTTATATACAGTACCCCGCTTGCACATTTTTACCTACAGGTAAGCCTATAATATAATAAGGCTTACCTGTAGGTAAAATGAATATCTCCTAAACTTGTATGATTTAGGGGATATTCACCTTGCATGCAGCCACTGACGTCAGTGGCACATGCGCTCTGAAGGTCCGGCGGATGCTGCCAGAAAATCAGAACTCCTTGCCGGAAAGAGGACTCCTGCACGAATGCGTGGGAGTGACATCATCGCGCCCCTGGCCACTCACAGCGCTGGAGCCGCAAACCTGAAAGAATTGCAGAGGCAACATGTCAGCTCCCTCAGCGATAACCGGCGGCAGTGAAGAAGCTTCGTTCTAAGGTATTTCATAATGAGCTAGTGCGCAGTGCATACTAGCTCATTATGCCTTTGCCTTATAGATTTTTTTTTTTTTTTTTTTTTTTTTTTACTAGGGCATACAACCACTTTAAGTCCAAGAATTTTCAATAAAGGGTATTGTAAATGCTACATATACAAAGACATTTTACACAACTCTGCACTTCCAGTCTTCTGGTGATGGTTTGGGGAAGGCCTTTTTAAATTCCTGCATGACTGTTCCCTATGTTCAAAGACAATTCCAAAAACACAATGCCCTTTTTACTAAATGGGACCAAAATCTTCCCAGAAAAGGAGAGGCTATTACAACCACAAACTGTGTCTGGGTGGTCAACTCCATAATAATGCCCGTGTTTTCGGATGGGATGTCCAACAAGCTGATAAACTGTAGGTGTAATGATCAGGTATTCACAAACATTTGGCCATATATTGTATGATTGTTAAAGTAGATAGCCCAAATCATAGGGTTTGATTTACTAAAATGTGGGAGTATAAAATCTGGTGCAGCTCTGCATAGAAACCAATCAGCTTCCTGTTTTGTTTTTGTCAGTGCTTAAAGTGGTTCTAAACCCTTACAACACACTTTGACCTACATGCAAGCCTAGATTAAGGCTTACCTGTAGGTCCAAGAAATATCTCCTAAACCTATACGGTTTAGGAGATATTTTCCCGAAGACAGGCCCTGCTGTCTACGGCGCATGCACCGTAGACAGCGGCGCGCAGGCGTCAACGACGGAGATACCGCGCGTGTCGGCTCCCGTGCGCATGCGCGGGAGTGGCAGCGGCGGAGCTGCGAGAACCCACCCAGAAGATGGATGCACCGGACTACAGGGGACAGCGGTGACTTCGCTGGCTCCTGTGTCAGATAAGTGACACATAATGGATTACTATGCGATGCATAGTAGACCATTATGCTTTGCCTTTGCAGGGAATGAAACAGGAAGTAAACTCATCAGGGTTTACTTCCTCTTTAAAGCATCCATCTTCTTCCGAGTATAGCTGCTCCAGCCACTCACAACGCCGGAGCAGCGATGACGTCACTCCCGCACATGAGAGCCGCCACTAACGGGATATCGCCGTTAGCAGTGGCATGCTCAGTGTGCCTGCGCACCGCTGTCTACGGCGCATGCGCCATAGACAGCGGTGCCTGTCTTTTTGCAAATATCTCCTAAACCGTGTAGGTTTAGGAGATATTTCTTGGACCTACAGGTAAGCCTTAATTTAGGCTTACCTGTAGGTCAAAGTGGTTTATAAGGGTTTACAACCACTTTAATTAAACAAGCTGAAGTTAGAAGCTAATTGGCTACCATGCACATCTGCACCAGATTTTGCACTCTCCTGTTTTAGGAAATCAACCCCATAATTATTATGCCGCGTACACACGACCGGAATTTCCGGCAGAAAAGGTCTGACTGAATTATTCCGTCAGATATTCCGTGTGGGATAATCCGATCGTTTTTCTAAAAAATTCTAACGGACCTAGAAATAGAACATGCCTTAAATCTTTCTGACGGAATCAATTTCTATCGAGAAAACTCTTTGTCTGCATGCTGGTCCGATGGACCAAATACGACGCAAGGGCAGCTATTAGCTACTGGCTATTGAACTTCCTTTTCTAGTCCCGTTGTACATCATCGCGTTCGAAACGATCATGTGTGGGCAAGTCAGCCAGTTGGAACTCCGTCGGGAAGACCGTTGGAGTTTATTCTGACGGAAAGTCTGTTCGTGTGTACGCGGCATTAGATTTAGATAAAGCGTTGAGGAGTTAGAACATCTTTAAGGTTCTTTGTTGTGTATGCTCCCGCTAGGGACATTCATTTTCTCTGCTTGTCCTCTGACCATTGCTCCTCAAATGAAGAAAAAGTCCAAAATTTGAGCTGTGACCAGATATAGGAATAGAGTGGATATCTTCCAATGGGGACATTTGTTTCATGGACAACTATCTAAAAAGAATTTCCTTAGCTAGATGAATTTTCTGCACTTGGTGTTGTGTCTACAGGACAGAAAATGAACAGATATCTGCCCAATATGACATAGATGGCAAAAAATGTTTTGACTTTAGTCATACTTTCATTTTTTTTTCCTCTTAGTGCTTTCCCTTTCTATATGCACAATTTGAATGTCACCCCCATTGGTGTACAATTTTGCAGTGGGTCCCAACAATACTCAATTGCCAGACTTGTCACATCCTTATATTGTTGCCATTGGGGGCACGGTGTCTCTCAATGCTTGCAAAAAAACACAAGCGCACTGGGTACATGTGCAGCCCAGGACTTAGTTATGCAAATCATGTCTTGTCCAAGAGTTAAATGAACTGCAGGTTGCACATACTGAAAGGAGGGAGCTGCATTTAAAAGCACAGCACTAAAGGATGAGCGTTCAGATAAGATTCAAGATTACCAATGGATTGCAACAGCTTAGCCAGGCAAAGAGGCTTATTCTACATTAATTCCTGCAACTACATTCAATTAATGTTAAACTTCTTTTGAAAGCAGTAATGTAAGGGAAGATTGATAAAATGTTATCCTTTTTCCATTATGTCCAAACTACGATGGTGGATTAAAGAGTTTAAAATGGTGTCTCTGATGGTCACAGAATGAAAACAGTTCAGCCAGGTAGCCATACTTTCAGAATGGCCCAGTGTTTATAAGTATCAGCAGGAATTCAGGTCATCGTGGATCAGAATTATAAAGGGACCGTGTGTACTAAATGCACACCTTAAAATAGCTGAAATCAACCCTCTCTCATTTTCGACTTATGATATTTATGATATGGCTTTCTCTGTATTGTTAGTGTCCTATACATAACCTGTTTGGATATCCCTGTTTAAACCCTAGTGGGCTATTTTTGTTCATTTATCTGTCATTCTATTAATACACATACAATTTTTTTTTTTAAAGAATTCCTATTTTGAGACCATTAAAGGGACAGACTTTACTAAAAATGGTGATGATTGTTCTAATATTGGATGGAAAAATCACATTTTTTGTAGGTTCTCTTTGTCATCAGCGTGCATTGGAGCCTAAGCACTTGTACACACGGTCGGAGATTCCGTCGGACTATTTCCTATCGGACCGTTTTGTCGGATATTCCGACTGTGTGTGGTCTGCATCGGACTGTTTCCGTCTGAATATCCGACATACTCCGATCATGTGTAGCCTACTCCGACAGACAAAGTGCCACGCATGCTCAGATCAAATTCCTAGACCAAAGCTATTGGCTACTAGCCTGAACGTAGTCCCGTCGTAACAAAATAATGGCATCACGTTATGTACAATCGGATTTTCCGACAACTTAGTCCGACCGTGTGTATGCAACATCACTTCCGGACCCAGTCCGGAATTAATCTGTCGGAATAACTCAGACGGATTTGGTTGTCAGAATCTCCGACCGTGTGTACAAGGGCTTAGGAGTGTTGGGCTTTCAAAAGTAGACTCCATCCAGGTGGTTAGGATTGTAATGTATGAACCTCCCAGGGAAAGTAAAGGTAGTAGAAAGGTAATCTGTCTTCTGGTCCGGTGTCTTCAGACAAGTCATAATAAAGAAGACGATTATGTGGCAACAGAAGCAAATATCAGGTAAAGACCCTCACTTATAATGAGAGTAACAAACCACATATCTTCAGAACTGCATGCCAAATCTCTAAAATAGCCTTTCCCAATCGTTTTACTCCAGAAGAACTTCTAGAAGATTCTAAGGTATTAGACAACCCTTAATATAACCAATTCATTGAGAGTTGATGAGCAACTTACTAGAAGAATAGAATCAATACAATGGTAGTCAGGATGCCACCCTTATAGGCAGCTAAAATGATCATTGGGTTTATGCAGCTGGCTCTGCTTAGTGACTTTAGCACTGGAGCTATGCCGGACCCATCAGACGGGATGCCACTTAGCCATTGCTCAAGGAACCTCTAGCAATCTTTGGAGGAACCCTAGGGTTCAACAAAACCCTGGTGGAGACTGGCTGTTCTTTGAACTACCAGGGATCTTTTGCTGCATTGCTACAGTACACCAAACTGAACCTGAATCATTTGTCCTCATTAAGTGTGCCTGTGCTGCATATCACTTCTACTCACAGATGCCAGGGGGTCATGCCTGGTCATAGAGGAAAAAAAAACAATCAGGAAGCTACCCTGTTTCCCCAAAAATAAGACCTAGCGTGATTGTCGTTGATGGCTGCAATATAAGCCCTACCCCCCAAATAAGCCCTAGTTAAAGTCTGTGTAGGTCTTATTTTCAGGGTAAGGCTTATTTTTGGGGAAACAGAGTAGGGCTTATTTGGGGGGTAGGACTTATATTGCAGCCATCACAGACACTCACGCTAGGACTTATTTTCAGGGAAACAGGGTAGTAGGCAGGTGGCCTACTGTCAGTATAGTCAGCTTAACTGCCCGAGGGGAGGGGTGTTTTCACAGGCTTTTTGCTCCCTCCAGTGTTATATAAAAGGGGATGAAGTCTGGATCCCAGGGGAGCCGGAACCAAAGGGAACCCAGGGTATTTGCATCAGATAGCGACTCATCAAGACATGGCCTTTTCAAGAATGAACTATTCCCATTATTACCTCACCTGTTCAGCCTAAATTAGGTGTAGCTAGGTTGAGAACGTTTATCTATTTTATACATGTTCTGCTGAATTCTCAGTAAAGTTGTTTCTTCTGCTCTGAAGTTACTCAAAGGGGTGCATGTTGGTTCTTGGTGTATTCCTAAAGAGCCTGGGTCTGTAAAAGCACCATGGGGTATGTGTAACACCACTACAAAAGATTAACCTGCAGGGCTAAGAAGATGAGGTAGGTGCCATGGATAACCGCATTGGAAGAACGGCTACAACAACTAGTCGTTTGGCATGGTACCTGGTTAGGTGAGAGGTCCTCTGTCTCCCTCCCTAGCTGTCCGTCTCCTTGAGTCACCAGGAGCAGACTAGCATTACAGAGATCTAAGGCCTGATCACTAGGTATGCAGAAGGAAAGGGTTAAAGAGCATACATGGAGCCCGCTATGTGCTCGGTGGAACCCTATTCTGTTACTGGGAGTGAGGTAACAGAGATATGCTGGACTGGAGGAGTGGGTATGACTCTGCACATCCCTCCAAATTCAAAATATACATCTTCTCAAATGTGTAGGGACATTATTATTGTACAGGATTTATATAGCGCCAACAGTTTGCCCAGTGCTTTACAACATGCACATGGAACAGAACATCTTTAGGAGGAACTCCCAACCTTCACTATACACAAGTGGCTCATCTTTGAGTCGGGAACTGCCTAAGTGTTTGATTCTTCACATGACCTTCATCTAGGGATGGGCATTGGTGAACACGCCTTCGGACGAGGTGTTGCCCTACGTGCATGGGTGCAGCCAGATCCCACACACAACTTAGGAAGATTTCTCCCATGAAGCGCTGTGTCAATGTGTCCTGTAGTGAAGTAGGGGTCAGTGGAAGGAACTACACCCTTCAGGGGTTGAGATGCTATATGACACACCAGGAAGTGTCAGATAGCAGTAATGCCCAGGGTTCTTCAAGGCATAAAAGATTTAAAGATTTAAATGACCCCATGTGGGATATGTTGGATATGTAAGTATAATCCATTTTTTACAGGCTACTGTTGGTTAAAACATTTTCAGGGGTGACAGGGTTATTGTAAAGCCATCATGGCCATACTATTATTATTTTATCATTTAAATGTTTTTCATTTAAATGTTTCTATTGAATACATAACTGGACTAAATTGTGTTTTCATGTTTGCCTGGAGTACCGTTTTAACAAGTTAGGGCTCATTTAAACCTTTGTAAAATATTGAAATAAAGGATAAGGCGCTATACATGTTCAAAAAAACTTATCACAAACAAATATATGTACAATAACATAAATGTTTACACTGGTGAAATAAATTGCCAAAATAGCAAGCAAAAAGTCTGTGAGTGATAAATCCCAACACCAAAGTGCTTAGAGATAAAACTTCTAGTTCTTCCACCACGACTGCTCAGTATAAAGGTGGCCACTCACCAGAGATGTTTGACCCCTTTTTACAGGAGGGTCAAAAAGCACTTTTGGAATAGCAGATTGGTTCCACTAATATAAGGTCATCAGATTTTTTAAATGAAATCCAGGGACATATTTTTGTTTAACTATTAATGGCGGTAATTGGCGACTCTGCCAGTCGCCTCACAGCCTGTCAAGTCTTAGGCCACGTACACACGGGCGGACTGTTCGCCCAACTTTGTTCGTCAAACAGTACGACAAACAGTCCGCTCAAAATTTGCATGAACGGACTTGACCACACACGATGAACGAACAGTCCGCTGAAAGCGTGCGCGATGACGTGAACGGCACGTACGACGGGACGAAAAATACGACGTCCAATACACTGCAATGCAACCTTCACCGTGTAAATCCTTTCTGAGCATGCGCGAAACTTAGTTTGTCGAACAAGCCTACACACGAGCGGACTGTCCGCTCAAACCAAGTTTCAGCGGACTGTCTTACGGGAATTCCGAAAAACTTTGTTCGTCAGACTGTCCGCTGAAACTGTCCGCTGAAGCCCACACACGAGCGGACTGTCCGCTGAAACACTGTTCAGCGGACAAAGTTGGGCGAACAGTCCGCCCGTGTGTACGCGGCCTCACTCTCCGGGCCTCGGCTACTACTGGGTGGGGAGCGGAGGAAGATCACTCCGCCAGGGAAGGCAAGGAGATGGGCAGGTGGCTGGCCGGGACTTGAGCCAAGGCAGAAGAACATGCGAGCAGGAGCGGGAACGGGCATGCACCCGAAACTGAAGAAATATTCTCTCCGCTCCGACCAGCACATGATCATCAGAAAGGGGCACAGATAGTGAAAAAAAATACACCCCCACCCCTAAGTTAGTAGGAGCAGCAGAGCGGGGGGGGGGAAGTAATTCAGATTTTTTTTTTTTTTATTCTGCACTGACTGTCTTTGAAATTGCCCCAGCCCCTGTTCAAATCCAATCCGGGGACAAAACCGGGGATAGACTTGGTTCGGGGACAGTGTCCTCAATCCGGGGACTGTCCCCGGAAACCGGGGATGTCTGGTCACCCTACACTAATAGCACAATTCCACTCCACTGGCCGCTCACGATGGAACTAAGATGTAAAAACTGACTCCATAGGGGACATAGACAAAAGTCTCATAGTGTAGTAATTTTTAATATAGTAAATAAAAACAGCAGCAACACTAGCAGTTACACTCACATGTTGAAGTGCCTGGTCTGACACTAGGTGTAATCAATGTGTATGAGTCGGCTGATCCCTTGGGGATGGCGTGCGTTCCAAGTCTCACTCCGGAGGCCAAAGCCTAGTATGGGATATCAAGGTAGGACCTGGAAGTGGCAGATCCTCTGCTCCGACATATGTTTCGCCATGATTAGCGTCTTAAGGAAGTGACATAACGCCGTTTGCTTGCTTTTATGTGAATGGGAAGGCTGCATTTGGTGAGGCTCTTCCAAAATGGAGGAGAAGACAAAAATGTGATGTAAAATCTGAAATTGAAACCTATGCCATTCGGTAACTCATGCTTTATGATGTGGTGTGTTGTGGTGCCATTCATTTCAAAAGGCACCTCAATGCATCTGCACTGCAGCACACCACAATTCACAGCATGCTTGTTGTGGTGCTCTGCAGTCTGAAAATGGTGCATGTCTATTTTTGCTTCCTTTGTGATGTGTTGGGATGCCTGCCTTTATACGCACATGAACAATAGTGGCATCCCAGTCTTAGCCCTTGTACACACGGTCGGAGAATCCATCGGAATGTGTCCTATCGGACCATGTTGTCGGATAATCCGACTGTGTGTGGTCTGCATCGGACTGTTTCCGTCGGAATATCCTTCGGACCCAATTTTCCAACTTGTTGGAAATATTTTCCGACAAACTGGTCCGATCGGACATACTCCGATCATGTGTAGAGAATTTCGATCAGACAAAGTGCCACGTATGCTCAGATCAAATTCCTACACCAAAGCTATTGGCTACTAGCCTGAACGTAGTACCATCGTAATGAAATAACGTCATCACGTTCTGAACGATCGGATTTTCCGACAACTTGGTCCGACCGTGTGTATGCAACAGTTTCGGACACAATCCGTCGGACAAAATCCAACGGATTTGGTTGGCAGAATGTCCGACCGTGTGTACAAGGGCTAAGTCTGTAGGGTTAAATATTAAGTTGGCCAACCCTTTGCAGCTATAACAACTTCAACTCTTCTGGGAAGGCTGTCCACAAGGTTTAGGAGTGTGTCTATGGGAATATTTGACTATTCTTCCAGAAGAGCATTTGGGAGGTCAGACACTGATGTTGGATGAGAAGGCCTGGCTCGCAGTCTCCGCTCTAATTCATCCCAAAGGTTTTCTATCAGGTTGAGGTGCAGGCCAGTCAAGTTCCTCCACCCCAAACTCACTCATTCATGTCTTTATGGATCTTGCTTTGCTGGTGGGGAGTCATGTTGGAACAAGAAGGGACCATATCCAAACTGTTTTCACAAAGTTGGGAGTATAAATTGTCCAAAATGTCTTGGTATGCTGACGCCATAAGAGTTCCCTTCACTAGAACTAAGGGGCCAAACCCAAACCTTGAAAAACAACCCCCACACCATAATCCCTACTCCACAAAATGATTTGGACCAGTGCACAAAGCAAGGTCCATAAAGACATGGATGAGTGAGTTTGGAGGAACTTGACTGGCCTGCACAAAGTCCTGTTCTCAACCCGACAGAACACTTTTGGGATGAATTAGAGCAGAGACTGTGAGCCAGGTCTTCTTGTCCACATCAGTGCCTCAAGGCATGTTATTTAAAGTAGAACTTTTTTTTTTTTTGGATAGAGTAATTTATATATATATATATATATATATATATATATATATATATATATATATATATAATAGGGCTGTGGAAATTAAAGATTAATTCCTCGATTAATCGATTCATTTTTTGATTAATCAAAATTCTCAGAGTTCCGGGGGAGATCCGGTGACATCATGGAAATCGACATCATTGGACTCCTCCCCCCTTCCCTAAGTGTCTCAGACTGTTAACGAAGGGAAGGGGGAGGAGTCTGGTGACGTTGAAGTTCTGATTGAACGTAACGCATATGGGGGAGGAGCTACGCATGACGTCACCTGCTGCTGCCCTACGGAACTAACATTATTGTTGGCTTTACATGCTGTGTTTTTCTCATCTTTATGTGAGTAGTTTGTGTTTGAACACAAAAATTTTATCTTATACTTAAGTGGTGAGCACTTAGATCTTTTCTTTCTACCCATGACCTGGCTTACTTGCAGAGATCTAAGGAGACATGAGAGAAGTTTATGGTCTGTATTAACCCTTTTGATACCCGCTTGCATGTCCACCTGTTTGCACAGGGGTCCATACCATAAGGTGAGAGTGATTGGTTAGACCGGAGGTGGAGGGATTGTCACGCTACTGTGGGAAAAAAATTACTTACGTCAGTGCTACAGTTTGAATTTAAAACCTGTTTGTGTGAACTGTGAAGTTAAGTCATAGATTGTGGAAACTAGTGTCAGGTGATTGTATATAGTGTATACCACATTTATCACTGACTAATGCAGAGTTACAATGCAAGGAGATCAGCTAAAAGTAGTCGGATCTGTATTGCGTCATAATTAATGGAAATTAGTCGTTTAATCGATTAAAAAAAAAATTGATTAATCGAACACGAAAATGTTAATCAGTAACAGCCCTAATATATATGTATATATATAACCCCTGTTGGTTTATCTTTACCCTCCTTGCCCCATAGGGGAGATTTACCTTCACTTCCTGCCCCAAAGACGAAATGGAATAGTAAACAGGACATATAGAGAGGGTGAATCTCCCTAAGACCCCTTTCACACTGGGGCGTGTTTCAGGCGCTACAGCGCTTAAAATAGCGCCTGTGTAGCGCCTGAAAAAATCTGGCCCCTTTCACTCCAGTGTGAAAGCCGGAGGGCTTTCACACTGGAGCGGTGCGCTAGCAGGACGGTGAAAAAAGTCCTGCTAGCCGCATCTTTGGAGCGGTGTATTCACCGCTTCTGAACCGCTCCTACCCATTGAAATCAATGGGGCAGCGCGGCTATACCGCCGGCAAAGCAGTTTTAACCCTTTTTAGGCCGCCAGCGGGGATTAAAACCGCCCCACTAGCGACCGCATACTGCTGCTAAAACGACGGTAAAGCGGCGCTAAAAATAGCGCCACTTTAACGCCGACGCCGCTCCCATCCAAGTGTGAAAGGGGCCTAATGGGGGCACAGACAGCAATAAAAACCTGATTGGTGTTCTAATCCCTCTCCACTCTATCCAAAACTAAGGAAACAGGTTTGCTTTTAGTTATACTTTAACACACTATTTTTAACACACCATTTCATAAAGAGGAACTGCCGTCTGCTCACCACATAATTTGTAATAAAAACATCTTTGCCATTCTGAAGCTTCCCTCCAACCACCTTCTCCCTCCACTGATTCTGGCTGCAGTCATTGTAAAGCCACTGCCAGTTCACTTCCTGGATTTACACAGACACACAGAGGCACGCCTCCAGCTCTCCAGCTCTCCTTGGCCCTCGTATGACTCACCCCCCCCCTCCCACCTTCCTGGAAAACTCTCGAGGTCGAGAGGGAGCTGTGCATGATGTCACAAGCCTAGGCTAATGACCAGACAAGAAACAGGAAGTGGGCTGTATAAGGTATTTACTGACAGAAAAAAAATGTTTTACTATCCAAAGTTAAAACAACAAGGGCAGAAGATTTAATAGCTGGAAAGTTTAAAAAATGACTGAAGTTCCGCTTTAAGCTTTTGTAATTCGCTGTCCTGACTCCTGGAATAAAATATAACTCAACTCAGAACCTTTTTCAAGTTTGTATTGCTAGCTGTGTCCCTGCTGGGAAGATTTTCCACCAATTTCTCTATGGTCACCTGGCCAGTAAATGAAGAGAATCTCTCCAGATCGAATACAAATAGCAAAAAAAGAACATTTGTAACTAGACTGAGGAAGAATTACAACATTGGCTTTTCCTAGCTGTCTGTATTGCTGTTAGTGGGAATTCCCTACTTGCTGTGTCCCTGGTAAAGAAAGTGAGGAGAAAGCTGCTCGACAGACATGCGCAGTTCGTTTTATTCCAAATTGAAATTCAGAAAAAAAAATTGTTTTTCGGAAATTCGATTTCCGAATAACAATAGTGAGGAATTTAAACAAATCCGGGAAAAAATCCGGACGAAATTTGAATTTGAATCGATTTGAATAGTTTTCGCATTCCAATCGTTTTCAAATTCGAATTCAAAGTTTTTGATTTGTTTCCCAATTTCCAAAGAGAATAAAATAGAATAGAAAAGAAAGAAATAGAATAGAAAATATATAATAGAATAGAAAATATATAATAGAATAGAAAAGAATATAACAAAAAAATAAAAGACTAGAATATAATACAGTAAAACAGAATAAAATAGAATAGAATAGAATCAAATAGAATAAGTTTGAAATTCATATGGAATAAATTTGAATTTGAACACATAAGAAAAAAATAGAATAAAAAAAAAAAAATAGCATAGAAAAGAATAGAATTCAAAGAATAGAATTCAAAAACAATAGAATAGTGTAGAACAGAAAGAATATAACCTTTTCTCAAAATGTAAAAAGAATCAATACACATTTGAATTGAATAGAAAATAATAGATTAGAATAGAATAGAAAATAACAGAATAGTATAGAAAAAAAACATAATAGAATAGAAAGAATACAACCATCTGGCCAAAATGTGAATTTCAAATAGAATAACTTTGAATTTGAATAGAAAAGAATAGACACAGTACAGTAGTGTCCTGTGTACCCCCCCCCCCCCCCCCTCAAAGTAGTGTACTCTGCCCCCACCCAGCAGTGTCTCCTAACTTACAACAGGTGTATAGCAGAGCAGAGAGCGAGAGGCAGCACAGCACTGGATGGAGGGTGGGAGCGAGAGCTGCCGGAGTTAAAAGTTCATATTAACAAGCTGCTGATTGGTTGCTCAGACCACCCGGCGCCCTAGAAACCAATCACCTGCTGGCTAACTTGAAAGGTTAACTAAGACAGCTCTGCTTCTGCCCTTAAAGTGATTGTAAGGGTTCGTTTATTTTATTTTTTTAAATAACAAACATATACTTACCTCCACTGTGCAGCTCATTTAGCACAGAGTGGCCCCTCACCCCGTCTTCTGGGGTCCCCCGGCAGCTCTCGTCGCTCCTCCCCACATCCAATAACCCCCTAGGAGAAGCGCTCTCCCGAGGGGGTTTCCTTGCCAGTTCAGCATTTGCGTCCATAGCTGCCAAATGTATGACTCGGCCCCGCCCCCTCGGCACACGTGTCATTGAATTTGTTTGACAGCAGCGGGAGCCAATGGCTGCCCTGCTATCAATCTATCCAATCAGAACACAAGGCAGTGTGTGCTCATTCCCGTCACACAAATTTCGGGGGTCAGATAAGTATGGGGGGGGGGCTCGGGGGCGCTGCTGCATTAAAAAATGTTTTTCACTTTATTGCATAGAACTTATTAAAGCGGTTGTATACCCGCTGAAGTTTTTTTTTTTTTTTTACTCACCTGCAAAGGAAAAGGCATAATGAGCTAGTATGCACTGACATGTTCCCTCTGCGTTTCTTCCGGGTATCGCGGCTCCGGCGCTGTGAGTGGCCGGAGCCATGATATCGTCACTCCCGCACGTGCGCACGGGAGATTTCTTCCCGGCAGGGTCTGGCGTCTGCTGGACTTTCAGCCGAGAATCCCCTGTGCGCATGCGCCACTGCAGTCAGCGGCGCATTGTGAGGGGAATTTTTTTACCTACAGGTAAGCCTTATTATGGGCTTTCCTGTAGGTAAAAGTACCAAAATTGACTATACAACCACTTTAAGGTGAAAAACGGTGTTTACAACCCATTTAAGCCAGTACTGTGCTGCCTCTTGCTCTCCACTCTGCTGCAAGGCCCCTTTCACATTGGGGCGGTGCGGGCGCCAGCGGTAAAACGGCGGTATTTTTAGCGCCACTTTACCATCGTTTTAGCGGCGGTATTCGGCCGCTAGCAGGGGCGGTTTTACCCCCCTGTTAGCACCTGGAAAAGGGTTAAAACCATCGCTAAACGCTGCTGCAGCGGCACTTTGCCGGCGGTATAGCCGTGCTGCCCCATTCATTTCAATGAGTAGGAGCGGTGTATACACCGCTCCTTCACCGCTCCAAAAATACTGCTAGCCGGACTTTATTTACCATCCTGCCAGCGCACCGCTCCAGTGTGAAAGCCCTGGACAGCGGCTCTTTCAGCTTTGCAGGCACTATTTTTAGCGCTGTAACACCTGCAAAGCACCCCAGTGTGAAAGGGGTCTAAAGAGCCACAAAGGATAGGGGGAAGGACTGGCAAAGCGGGGACATGTCCTCAACCTACTCATCGGCTTCCCACGGGTGACAGCTAGATTACAATCGACAGCTTGCTGACCCCTGACCTAGATGATGCTGGATGTCCTCTAGCCAGGAAATGAAGCATGCTCTATCTGACTTGCTGCAGCTTCTACTGCACAATGTGAGAAGCTCAGAGTGTGCAGTGCAGTCCCAGTACAGGAGAGGAGCCTGTACAACTGTGAAAGTCTGACAGTAAGGCCGGAGTTCAGCTTTAAACTTTCCCAACTCTATTAAAAAGTCTAAATTCTGTTTTAAATTCAGCAACAGTCAATGATGTATATGTCAAGTTCCACGACAATGTCCTCCCCAGAGGAAAAAAAAGATTCCCTAACTGACCAGACATCATTTTATTTTTTCATCTTCCTGAGTGATTTATACATAATTATAATCTCGGTGTGAGCCGTCACCGACAACTTCTCCTGTAAGTTCCCTTTGCATTGTCACTCTGGCCCAATCATTGGGTCTGCTCAGCTCTGGTATGTAGCATGTAATAGCTGCCTGTATTGATTTTACACTCCTTGTTCCAGTGGCCAAACTGACAGTTACTATAACGGAATGGTAATCCATAATCCTTTTTTTTCTATAGCAATTACAAGACAAAATATAGATTTGTTACTGTTTCCCCGTGTGATTATAGGAGTCAGCTCAGCTCATTGTGAAATGATTACAGCCGATCGTCTGGGGAACGCTAGTTGTGGCAAGCGATATGTGCCGCACCGTTATGCAGCTCCAGTTGTCATACTAAGAAACAAATCTTTTTTTCTCATTTCTTGGAAATGAAAATATAATTTTACATTTCTTGTCTAACTTCTTCTTTTTTTTTTTTTTTTAATACTTGCATGACAGTAAAAATCATTAAAAAATAAATCTGCTAAGTATATTTGCATCTAGAGATGACCACCCTGTAACCCCAATTCCATAACCCCAATGTCTTTAATAGCTATCCCATACCTCCCAACTATCCCTGATTTGGAGGGACTGTCCCTCATTCAGAGCAATGTCCCTCTGTCCCTCTTTCCTACTCATTTGTCCCTCATTTTGGTCTGATCTATAAAGTTGTATAAAATGCTCTATTTATCTATCAGAATGTGTTTCCCAGTGCTAAACCTTTCATTCAATTTATAAATAGCTGCATTTGTAAATTCCAACAGAAAGCAAGAGTCTAGTCTGGACTTCTTCATTGGACATGTGAATAGCGATGTGCATATATTATATAATTATTATTATTTTTTCTCTCTGTAAATACCTATCCAATGTTGTTTAAAACATATATGTTTTTACATTCTAGATTTAGAATTGATTATACATTTTCGATCACCCCTGAAGAAGGAGTGGAGGACACTCCGTAACGCGTAGGATTTATTGAATGCATATGACCAATTGTTATTTGTTCATATCCTGAGTGTATTTATTCTCTGTGATATATCGGAGGCATTATACACCCGAAAGATATATTGCACAGATATATTTATTCTTTCTATATATGTATGTATGAATTTTGATTAGTTTCATAGTATTTTTTGATATATTATCTAAATAAAATTATTTTATTTTTATTATACCAAATGTCTGATAATCCATGCCTTTAAAGTCCCACCCTTATGGTGAAAACTGTGTATATTAACAGTCAATATAAAGGAATAGTAGTGGTAAAAAAAAAAAAATTCAGGCTAAATTTTGGACCTAAAACAGTGAACAGGGTGATGCACCAGACACCAGTACTGCAAATATGAAAACTCCTGTATCCTCTTGAAGATTGTAGAATTCATTATACATCATATCAAGGCAGAACTTCAGCCCCTGTTCTTTGTTGATCCGCCTTCCTCCTGTGCTGCTATTGGGATGCTGAAACAAAGCTAAACAACCACCTTGTAAAACAGAAAAAAGGGGAAAAAAACTGCGCTAAGGTGAGACACAAGAAACAATTATATAGATTGATCCTAGATGGATCAGATTTGGCTGCGGCTTAACTGTGTCACATAACTACAGAAAAAAAACTAAAGATAAAAATATAAGCTGCGCTAAATCCCACAAACATCAAATTGTGTATACATAAATAAAGTAACAATGAATTATGGGCCCCTGGATGACGCAATTTTGTTGCGAAACGCGTAGGGATAAGCAATACGCTAACGTCACCTCGTGTTTGGAACAGTTCCAGGAGAACGGGTCTGTCTGCATGCGTCCGGCCGGCGCAACGGACTCAAGGCTGATAATTTCTTTATACACTGTAAGTGCAATTTTACTTTTTCGTTTTTAGTAATAAAGGGTTTTATACTATTTGGAGTTCTATTTCTCTTCCATTGTTTTGATATACCTATCCTGAGTCCCTCTGAATTTATGAGAAAGATTTTTTGGGAGTGTTTTTCTACAATCCTTATATTGGAGTTCTGGCGCAAGGAGAATATCGAGGACCCCTCTGGATTGGGAGACGATTATATATTCATATGCCTTTTGTGACCCTCTGTAGTGGGGGGTCATGAGTTTCTGGTAATCGGAAAATTTAATTTTTTTGGTGGCGGAACAAGCACTACTTAATCGCACACAGCAGCAAATGAAGCCTGGAGTGGCTTTGATTGGCTCTCGGCTATGGTAACCCGGAAGTGATGCCCTGCCATCACTCTTGATTTATCCGGATGGCAATGGCGCCATTTTAAAAAAAAAAAACGTTTTTAAGTGAAGAGGAAGTTTTGGGGTCTTATGGACCCCAGATCTCTCCATAAAGAATAACTTTTACATGCCTATTGCTTTCACAAGGATGGGAAGGGAATGTCACCGCTCCAGGAGGATAGTTTGATAACAAGACTCTCCGTCCAGCTGAAGAAGCCACAGGTGATGGCAATGCATATAGCAATGAATGGAAAGTAGTTCTGGACAGCAGAACAAGACACAACTGATGCATTTTTCCCTACACTTAGCTACAATTATGATTAAGCACTGTGTGTAGTGTGAAACGTGGCAGATGTCTTGTTCTGCTGTGACATGCATGTTGGATTTTGTGTGTTTTTTGAATAAAAGGCTTTTTTGGAGTGCGGCTGTCCAGAACTACTTTCCATTCATTGCTGTCAAAAGGATGTTTACATTCCTTGTGGCAGCAATACAAGTGATAAAATAAAGAATTAAAGCAACAATAATAATAAAAAAATAGCATAAATAATAATTACATTTTTTTTTACAGTATCCCTGTCCCCCGCCATGCTTGCGTACAAAGGTGGAAGCACGCATCGCTCCAGCACACACATACACAGCAATCATCCCACACAAGTAAGGTATCACAGTGAACATCAGATCATGGGCAGTAATTCTAGCACTAGACCTCTTCTGTAAATATAAAGTGGTAACCTGTAAAGGCTTTTAAAATGTCACCTATAGATAGTAAAATGTATGCTGTCTTATGCTGCCGTATCTATTTACTCGGCATAACATCATCTTTTATTATTTACAAAACATGGGTTATGTTTTGTGATTTTTGTGCATTAAAATTAAAAAAGGGTAGTTTAAAAAAAAAAATTGCAAGTGCATAATTATAATTCAAAAACCATTTAAACAAGTGCATATAAAGTGTCCATAGTAATGATGGTTAAACAAAACAGAATGGGAAATGAACGTCCAAAAAACAAAGTGTGTATAAATCTTCTTAATCCTGGTAAACGATTAACACGCTCCCAGTGTAGCACGATACTAATGAGTCAATGGGAAGAGCACCTTTTGGTTTTCACATACCGGAAATGTCACTATATAAAAGATACATTGACGATTATCTTTATTTTATGGGATGGCACAGTAGACGCTTTGAAAATATTCCTGTGAAACATGTTATGGATGCAAGTTCACTGGAAGTTGGGATCTGTTCCAACTCAGTTTCTTGGATTTGGTCATGGTGAAATGTAATGGGCATGTTCACACAAAGACTAATTTCAAGGAGACAGAAATAGTTACATCCCCAAGGCAAGCTGCCACTACCCTAGGCGTTGGGTGGGGTCCCAAAAGGCCAACTGATGGGGATCAGGCAGAATTGTGATAATTCGTCTGACTACCTATCGCAATCAAATATTGTGGTGAATAAATTTTAAGAAAAAGGTTACCATGACCTGAGACCAATTTAACAACAGATCATGGCCATGGATAGAGACCAATTGTTGCAGGACAGGTCCAAAAAGAAGCAAGAACAGAAACTCATAGCATTTTTACCTAATTTTAAAGTTATTGTAAACTCTCTGACTCAACTTCATCACATTGCAATCCCTATTAAAAAACCTATTGATTGCTGCCTTTAAAAGTTTCCTTGCCTGTTGTATCCTCTTGCAATCTGTCCCGTAATGTTTGATGAGGTCACTAATGCATGCGCTCCCCATCCTTTGATTGAAGGCATCCTCAGTGATAGCATGCCGTGTCCATGAATTCCCATGTATGCGGCCCAGCTGTGAAGACGCGCGAGACTGGGCATTCAATTACAGCTTCCTGGTTCTCTCATCGTGACCATGCGACATCGTATGGGGAGTAAACCAGAGCACCATAGAGACGCCAATAGTGGCAATCTTCTGCAGCTTGCAGCCTGACATAAAGTCGCAAAACAAAGCAAATATAGCACATGGAAAATTTTAGTATTCAATTAAATTTATTAGGAACGAATCAACTTAGTTTTTTTTTTTTTTACACACACGATCACTCATGTGCAAGATTTCAGTGGGCAAACAAGTAAGGGCGGGGATTATGTCAAAAGCAGAATCAGAAAACAGTACTCAATATGGCGCCATCTTATCTCTGAAGAATTTTTTTTTTTAAATCTTCTAAAATAGTAAGAAGTGATTATGCATACAGTATACTGTGTAATGATTGTAAATACGTTTTTAAAATGAAGTAGATGAAAAGCGCGATGGGGAATGTAGAGTTTACTTTAACCAAGACTATAAACTGTTGGAGCGGATTGTTGTGAGACATTGGCCGATATGTTTTGAGGGGCAAAACATTACCTAAACTGATAGCGAATCATCCCAGGTTTATCTATCGTCGAGCACCCAATCTGAGGAATACATTAGCCCCTATTGTGCTTGATCTCCCTAAGAAAAAAAAAGGAAAGTTTTTGGATGTAATAGGGTTTTATTACTGAAAAAAACTGAAGAAAAAACTGAATTACGTGAAAGGGCACTAGAAAAATAGAAAAGTTTAGATCATTTAGTACGGGAGATGAGTTTAAAATTGGTAAATCTACTCATGTAACATATCTTATTATTTGCCCTTGCAGGTAACAATATGTAGGACATACCAAAAGGAATTTAAGTACCCGTAAAAATGAACATCTTAATAATATTAAAAATGGGTTCCCAAAACACAGCCTCTCCAACCATTGTAGGATACATCATAACAAGGATCCCAGTTTAGCAAAATTAAATAAAAAAGATCCTTATTGGAGAGGAGGTAATATGATCCCAAGAATTTCTAAAAATGAAACAGAATGGATCTATAAATGAAATCCACTCACTCCTGTGGGAATTAACGTAGATATAGATCTTAAGTGTTACCTATCTAATTATTAGGCATTTATTCATATTTAAAGTGTTTGTTAACCCCCTCAAAAAAAAATATTGTATCCTGGTCCCTTACAGCAGATTACACAGCACAGTGCTTGTGCTGTGTAATCTTCCCCCCTCTAAACTGTAAAAAAAAAAAAACTCCCTGCCACTTCCTGTATCCCCTCTCTGCTCTGACAATGAAAATCAGGGCTGCTCAGCCCTGACCACTGTTGTCAAGAGTGCGTCCCTGCATCATACGCTGCTGTCCCCTCTGCTCTCCTCTCTCCCCCTCACCCCCTCCTTCCTGCCTGTCATCTCACTCTCTGTGTTGGTTTCCACCCCGCCCCGCCCCCCACCGCTATTTTTAAAAAAAATACGTAAAATTGGCACTGCCAGCCCCTCTATTAGAGGATGACATAGCACACATGTAAGTAGTTTTAAAAAACAAGTGCTCTAAATACCAAATTTGAGCTTGGTGTAGGGTTGTTTTTTAGGGGTTGGGTTTGGCCCCTTAGTTCCAGTGAAGGGAAATCTTAAGGTGTACCAAGACATTTTGGACAATTTCATGCTCCCAACTTTGTGGGAACAGTTTGGGGATGGCCCCTTCCTGTTCCAACATGACTGTGCACCAGTGCACAAAGCAAGGTCCATAAAGACATGGATGCGTGAGATTAGGGTGGAGAAACTTGACTGGCCTGCACCACAACCCAATAGAACACCTTTAGGATGAGTTAGAGTGGAGGCTGTGAGCCAGGCCTTCTTGTCCACATTAGTGTCTGACATCACAAATGTTCTTCTGGAAGAATGGTCAAACATTACGATAGACACACTCCTAAACCTTGCGGACAGCCTTCCCAGAAGAGTTGAAGCTGTTATAACTGCAAAGGGTGGGCCAACTCAAGATTGAACCCTACAGACTTAGACTGGGATGCCAATAAAGTTCATGTGCATGTAAAAGCAGACGTCCCAATACTTTTGGTAATATAGTATTTATATATATATATATATATATATATATATATACTGTCAATTGTATTAAAAATGCTACTTCCCTGACTGTCTCTGGTATCAATACTGACCCAGAACAAACATTTGTTTTTGGTCATCCATGATACTCACTTTTCAAACCATACTAGGCTTTCTAATGAGAAAGACCACCACTGCCTGCATGCCTCTTGTTAAAAAGAATTCCGAAAGTTTGCCCAGCCCCTTCAATAGAAGAAACTGTGCCAAAGGCCTATGGACTCCAGTTACAGAAATCCAGCTTTAAAATTTCATACTTATATGATCTTAATTGACACAGAGTCTGGCGAAAATTGGCATAATAATCTCTGGGCACCTTAACTAAAATAATAACATTATTCATCATCACAGAATTTTAGGACTCCCACACAGGTAGAAAAACAAATGGAAGACTACATTTGGAGCCCCTGGTTAAATTTTTTTTTAATCTAATTCTCTTTCCATTTTCCTGGGGCTACAAAGCAAAAAAGTGGGCATCAGGAGATGTATGAGCCATACCGAAGATTACTCATGTGCGTATGATGTAACAAACCCCCTCGTTGTGCCATATGTTGCCGCAGAGTCACACTTCGCCAGGAGGATCCCCGGCGCTCCGAGTCCGCATTATTTGCACCGTTCATTATATAAAACACCGGCTCACTTCACTTCCTGAGCTGATGTTTCCTGACATATGTCACTTTTCCTGTTGTCACTGGAAACAAGATTAATGTTGTAAGGAAGATGATTACTAATTGTAATATATAGCTTATACTAAAAAATGAGCGATATTAATAATCAACAGTGTAACACACATCAAAAAAACCAGTAGAGCAAAAAAAAAAAGGTTTAATGCAAATTAACATCTTTAAATAGATTCTATAATTCTAAAGAATTCTATAGAATTGTAATTGACTTAAAGGGAACGTCATAGTACTTTTCCAGCAGATCTCCCCACACATACCTCTAAAGCCCCATACACACTATCAGATTATCTGCTGAGTTTTTCCTTCAGATTTACCAAAACCATGTAGTAGAAGGGCCTGCCTGATTGCATACACATTGAAACTCCTAAGGTTTGTCCTCATATTATATGGTTTTGGTAAATCTGAAGGAAAAAGTCAGCAGATAATCTGATAGTGTGTATGGGGCTTTATACATACATACCTCAAAGTGGTTGTAAACCTCTGAAATTAAAAATGAACAAAGCATACCTCTCTATAGTGTGTACTTGCCTCAATCCAAAGCACCTAGTGTGCTTCCTATATGCTCTCTCTTACCTCTGCTATGTGTATGAGTCACTTCTAACAGGTTATGTCAACACCACAGAAATCCGAAGGATGATTCTGCCCCCTCTCCAGCACACAGACAGTAATTAACAGCCTCAGCTGTGCATGTTTTCCTATAAGATTGTGTAGGGGGTGTCAATTCTCTCCACTCACATCTCAGATTACACTCAGCTCCCTGCTCTGTATTGTGCAGTGTGTGACATCAAATCAATGTCCCCTGGGCTTCCCTGCCTGCTGCAGCTTAGAGATGCTGTGTAAAATGTTCACTTTAGAAGGCTGTAGAGGAGAGAGGGCTTTGGATAAACAGGCAAATTATGCAGGAGAATTTGTTTCATGCCTGTGTGGTGCTCACCCCGCAAGGGCTGCTGAGTTGTGTCTTCTTCCACTAGTGTAACAGAAATAGTCTAAAGGTTGCCATTTTTATGTTTATTGCAGATTAACCTAGATGGGGTTTAGGAAAGTTGTGGGATACTCCAGAACATTGAACAGGAATGTGAGGACACTCTTCTTTTTTCAGCTACTTCCTAAACAGTCCTTTGAGCAGTAGGACATAAAGTGGACAGCACTGGGATACCATTAGCAATGTCCCAGGCTAGGCAAGCTTCAAACTTAGTGCACCAGAGGTTAAGAGCAGCAACACTAGGCAGTCACTAGGATCCCTCTCTCAGGTCTGTATTCACAGTGTCCCTAGGACTACGATACCTCCCTCCAGACTTCAGACAGTTTTCTCTGCGGAGCCTCCAGACTGTTTTCCTAGTGAAACCCCTCAACCAGCTTTCAAAGATCTAGCAGCAGAATAGGCCCGTCAGCTATGCACAGCTGGAATCTCGATGAGACAGGCAGGATCTTCAGCTGGACTTCCAGGAAGGGCAGCCCTTCTGGCTGGGAACTTCTCCTTCTGGGGAGGAACACTGCTCTCTGAGGCTCCAAACTGTTTCTACACTTCCCAACCACAATCTGGGCTCCCCAGAGATTGGTTTGTAGCTGCATAAATATTCAGGCTTCTCATTTGACTCTCCCACCCTCTACATTCCAAAAACTTACAGAAGATAGGGGGAAGCAATCAAACTCACAGCCTTCAGAGCCTAGAGCAGCCAAAAGCAATCATGTGCTGCTCTGCTGATTGCAGGAAATCCACAGAGCTGAAATTAGCCTAGCCAAATCTAGAAACCTATTTGGGAGGATGCTACATCTGTGAATTACCTGAGGCTAACCACATCACTGGGAATACATAAGGGTTTACAATCACTTTAAATCCAGCAGCTTTTTGGCTGGTCACATTATGTCTTAATTTTTTATCCTCTTCTGCTTCTGGTAGGCATTCTTCAAAAGCTGTGTGATGTCATTGTATGGTAATTGAACACTATGTGCTTACAGGAAGAAAGAGCGCACAAGGACCTTATTAGTGTTCTGCCATTTTATCATTGTTCAATCATCAGGTTGGGGGGTGGGTTCTGATGTATCGCTTAGCGTTTTCCTGACTGCATAACGAATACATGTGGTGGCAGGTAGAGTAGGTCTTAACGGTCAGTCGCTGCACTTATGATTCCACAATGGTCCAAGGTTGTTGCCAACAGATCTTGGTCATGACTTCTGTTTGGGAGCCAGTGAAACCAATCAAATGATTGCTATAAGAGGTGGGAATGTGCCGTGATCAGGCAGCCGCTCTGCCTGTCTGCACTCCTCCTTTGGTGTTGTACTAATTAAAGTAGTTGGATATTTGGTATAATTAAAATAGAATAACATTTGCATTTACGTGTGTGCTTTGTGGTTACCTCTTCTGGAGACTTCTGTTTGTCCTAGTTTTTTCTTTCTGTCTGCACTAAAGCTCACGTTTTCTGCCCATTTTACACAATTTAATCTGCTTATATTTTGCCTTTTTGCTTTGTAGAACCTCCTTTCTCTGCTATTACACCTTTAAACATTAAAGTCTTTTTGGTGATGTCTCTACCAGCTTTGCACATCTAGAGAGTGACATTTTTGCCCGTTTTTCTTTGCAAAATAGCTCAAGATCTTTCCAACGGAATCAATTCCTATCGGGAAAACCGCTCGTCTGTATGCTATTCCGACGGACCAAAAACAACCAAGGGCAGCTATTGGCTACTGGCTATTGACCTTCCTTTTCTAGTCCCGTCGTATGTCACCCGGTTCTAAACTAACAGACTTTGGTGTGATCGTGGGTAGGCAAGTCCATTTCAGTGGAACTTAGTTGGAACTCCGTTGGAAAGACTGTCAGAGTTCATTGTGATGGAAAGTCCGGTCGTGTGTACGCAGCATAAGAAAATAAAGATTATCTGTATTGAATAGTATTGTGAACTTAACAAATTGACTTGCTAAGAGAACAAAGATATTACCTCATTACTAAACCACTGTTCCTTGCTTATTTAGTCACAGCCTTTATGAGGGGTCCCCACCATTCCTGTGCTGAGTTCCTGGGTCTGAGTGTACACCTGCTGTGCCCATTATGAGGGGTTCCCACCATCCCTGTGCTGTGCTGACTTTCTCTGATTGGCCAACAAAACACCAGTCATAATTCTGTTAATTTGGATCAGAAATTTGTTAATGAAATTTCGTATTTCGTATGAAATTCGTAAGCATAGAAATTCCCCATAGGGTTCCCACCATTCCTGTGCTGAGTTCCCAGGTCTGTACACCTGCTGTGTGTCCTTTATGAGGAGTTCCACCTTCCCTGTGCTGTGCTGACTTCCTCTGATTGGTGAACAAAACATCAGTCACAATTCTGTTAATTTGGATCTGAAATTCCGAAATTTGTTAACGAAATTTCGTATTTCATATAAAATTCGTAAGCCTAGAAATTCCCCATAGGGTTCCCACCATCCCTGTGCTGCCTTCCCGGGGTTTTAACTTTTAGGTTCATTAACCTTTCATAACAATTACGCATTTTCGTTATGATGAATTTATCATTATGAGGGGTTCCCACCATCCCTGTGCTGTGCGGACTTCCTGGGTTTTTAACTTTTTAGGTTCATTAACTTTTCGTAACAAATACGAATTTTTCGTTATGAATTTGGATTCAAAATTCATAAATGAAATGTCGTATTTCGTATGGAATTCGCATGCATAAAAATTCATATTTCGGATTCGTATGAATGTAGGAATTTCGTACGAATTTTAAATACGTACGAAACGAATCGCTCATGTCTATTGGCCATTCGGTGACCATTATATAGCCACTAGAGCTGTAACTCCTGCACTTATGCACTGGAATTATTCTGCTACTCAACTAAACTCTTACTGATGTAGAGAGTCTACACTCTACTGTAAGGTCAGTACACAAAATTGGAAAATGCAAGTAACAAGATGAAGCTTTCTTTTTTTTGGGCAGAAAAGATACACAAAGGCTCTAACAAAAGTAAAACTCAACCCTCTGGCAATTTTCTTCTGTAATGCCGCATACACACGATCGGAATTCCGGCCAGAAAAAGACCGATGAGAACTTCTCATCAGAAAATGCGACCGTGTGTAGGCTCCATCGGAATTTAGCTGTCCGAATTTCCGCCAGCCCAAGCTTGAGCTGAATTCCGTCGGAATTCCGTCGGGAAAACCATCAGAGCTTTTTCCGATGAGAATTCCGATCGTCTGTATGCGGCATAACTTTACAATTCCACTTTAATTTCCAGTTTTGACTGAGAATACTTTAAAAAAAAACAAAAATAAAAGCATAATAATTTCTAGAACGTGTGTATCACAAAATGATGAGTCAGGATCCACAGGAAAAATAAAAAGGGTGTAAGTGTTGTGTAGTGTAACATTTTATCCAAGGCTCAATATCATTGTTAATACAAGAGAGGTGGAGGTGGAAGCTTCGCCTCCAAGTCCTATTCAGGCTTAAATCTGCAGTTTATGATAGACATTAGGGAGCCTCGTAATAGATGACATCTCCTTTTTATATGTTACACCTTGAAGTAGACAACAGGGCTTTCAATCACCAGGTAACCTTGAAAATAGTGAGATACCAAATTGCTATCATGAATATTGTACAGCCACAGATATAACTCAGCCTACTCCCATTGTGCATGCTAATGGGGACAAATAAAACATCCAGGTGAGGTTACAAGCAGCTGTGCATTCCTGTTCATTGCAACGCATCGCCAAACGCTGAATCATCAGTGGCTCATAACTGAGATTTAAAGGAAAATACAGTTTCATTAAGGAAGATAAACCACATTTAATTACTTGACAAGTCATTCTGTAAGTTATTGTCATTTACAAATTGCCATTTCATATCAGTCTGCAACCCAGCTATCATTTTTCTGTAATTGGCTGCCATCCTGTTACTGTATAGTTGCAGGTTAAACCTCAACCAAGTATAATCTAAAGCCGCGTACACACGGTCGGAATTTCGGACAGCAAAAGACCGATGAGAGCTTTTCGTCGGAAAATGCGACCATGTGTATGCTCCATCGGAAATGTTGCTGGCCGAATTTCCGCCAGCAAACGATTGAAAAAGTGTCTATCGAAAATTCTGATCGTGTGTGTGCAATTCCGATGCGCAAAAACTCATGCATGGTCAGATTAGACTACAAGATAGACATGGGCACTGTCAAAAAAATTGTTTTGTTGTGTTCTGTTTCGTTCCATACGAAAAGAAAATACGTATTTCGGAATTCGTGTATGGTTCATTAACTTTTCGTAACAATTACGAATTTTTCGTTATGAATTTGGATTCAAAATTCATAAATGAAATGTCGTATTTCATATGGAATTCATATGCATAAAAATTCCTATTTCGAATTCGTACGAATGTATGAATTTCCGGAAATTCATACGAATTTTCGTTTCGTACGAAACTAATCGCACATGTCTACTACGAGACAGAAGCTATTGGCTACTGGCTATTGAACTTCCTTTTTCTAGTCCCGTCTTACGTGTTGCACTTCACCGCGTTCTTAATGGTCGGAATTTGGTGTGAGTGTGGGTGCTCATGTCTATTGGCCATTGGGTGACCATTATATAGCCACTAGAGCTGTAACTCCTGCACTTGTGCACTGGAATTATTCCTGTCAAAAAATTGGTTTTGCTTTGTTCTGTTTCGTTACGTACGAAATAAAAAACGTATTTCGCAATTCGTGTACGAAATTCAATTCGGATTCATACAAATACGAATTTTCATTAGATTAGTAAACTTTTCATTAAAATAATGAAAGTTCGTTATGATGAATTTATCATTATGAGGGGCTCCCACCATCCCTGTGCTGTGCTGACTTCCTGGGTTTTTAACCTTTAGCTTTGTTAACTTTTCGTGAAAATAACGAAAGTTCGTTATGATGAATTTATCATTATGAGGGGTTCCCAACATCCCTGTGCTGACTTCCTCAGATTGGTGAACAAAACACCAGTCACGTTTCTGTTAATTTGGATCCAAAATTCGTTAACGAAATTTCGTATTTTGTATGAAATTTGTAAGCATAGAAACTCTCATAGGGTTCCCACCATCCCTGTGCTGACTTCCTGGGGTTTTAACTTTTAGGTTTGTTAACCTTTCGTTAATTACGAATTTTCGTTTTGAATTTGGATCTGAAATTCGTGAACGAAATTTCGTATTTCGTACGGAATTCATATGCATAAAAATTCCTATTTCGGATTCGTACGAATGTACGAATTTCCCGGAAATTCATACGAATTTTCGCTTCGTATGAAACTAATCGCACATGTCTGCTATGAGACAGAAGCTATTGGCTACTGGCTATTGAACTTCCTTTTTCTAGTCCCATCTTATGTGTTGTACGCCACCGCGTTCTTGACGGTGTGACCGTGTGTATGCAAGACAGCTTGAGCGAAATCCCGTCAGAATTCCGTCTGGAAAACCATCAGGGCCTTTTCTAACCAAGATTCAGATCATGTGTACGTGGCATTAGTTACATAGTTATGTTGGTCTAGCTAGGACCAATGCAAGTATGCACATCTCATACCTGACGGACTACTGTGGATGCTGAATGCACTGTAGTAATAGCAATATTACACTGATTTTGCACTTTTCCAGGTCCTGTGCCAAACGGCATACTGACCACATAGTTTTGCTCACTCTGCATTGAAAATTATTGTATGTTAGACTTGTGCAGTTTGTTCGTTCTAAATATCGGAAAATCTGACACATTTTCTGTTATTCAGGCATTCGGATGTATCCAAATTCCTGAATTACAATAGTAACAGATTTAAAAGAGTCATGATGACGTCAGCATGCCGTCCGCCCTACTAGTTTCGTAGAGATTAACGTGCCCCAGGACAACGTTAATCTCTAAAGAAACAGAAACACAGACAGCCATAAAAACATGGTGTCCCCATTAGATTAACTATCACCTCCTGTTCACGTGTCAGGCAAAACAAGTGTAGCACTGACCCCCAGCGGAGCTGCTGGTTATATTTGGGCTTACCGTTACCTTCTCCTCCTCGATTTGTGTCTAGGGCCAGTAACTTTAGAGACTGACGACAGATCCGCATAAAGGGATTTTTATTTGCAAAAACGTAGTCAAAAACAGTCTCTTAAAATAGGATCAGAGGGTTAGGTCAAAGTCAATAATAAAGGACTTGTTTACTTTGACTAAATCCAGAGAATAGCCATTCACAACTGGATGATCACTCAAGTTGGATAGTCCTCTCTCACAAGGCCTAGCAGCCAACAAGGTGCTTAACTCAGGAACAAGTCTCTGCCACAGACGTTGTTGTAGAACATTCAGGAAACTAAAACTTGTAGAACACTCGTGAGATACCTGGATCTTTCAGCCAGCTTGGCGATACCCACGAGACTGGATTCACTTAGGTACTTCAGCCTCTACAGGCGCTTGCTAAGAAGCCAACCCATATGTGGCCTTCTTCTGAAGAGTCCTCCCCTGGATAGCTACGAAGTTACTGGACCTCTCCAACTACCGGGAGACGACACTGGACCACCTCGGAATCCTTCTTTAGTTTCCTTGCCTCGGGCTAGCCAGCCTCAAGACAATAAGTCAGGTGGATCCACACCCCAGGCCATAGCCTTCCTGGAGGATGGTCAGGAGGACCAGGACCATGAAGTTAGAACATACTTCTGGACCGGAACCCCGAACCACGTAACATCCGCATCTTAAGTACTCTCTCTCAGGAAGCACAGCAAGAGTGATACTCCCACTGGGTGGGCTCCGAGAGAAAGTAACCTTAAAGCACCCAACCAGACTATGGTTCCATGACTGCCAGAAGAGACAGTGCCCCCTGTGGCCAGGCTGAACATTCTCTAGTCCAGTCAGACTGATGCAGAGGTCCAAATTTGAAACAATTGTACCCAAACCAAACTGAAGTTTAGGTGTAACATTAACTTTTAAAACATATAGCGCATGCTCTTCAGGAGCCGGCCCTAAACAAGAAAAGAAGAGAAATACTGTATATTATATGGTGAAACAGCAGGATTCAAAATCTAAGAACAAATATACACAAAAATGCATACACAGTTACTATCACAGTCAAATATTTAAAATCTACATTTAACTGATTTGCAAAAAATAAAATTGGCTAAGAAGCCTATATTGACACCAAAACATCATCCTACGTGTATATATCAAAATCTAAAAGCATCTGCACAGGCCTATCCAGTAAGGTATATTTAGTGACCACTCGTTCTGTATATCAGTAAGTCTCGCATTTTGAAAAAAAAGTGCATGGATCACCACTTCATTATATGTATACCTTTCACAAAGGTAGTTGGAGCTCAAAATAGTAAAAAATGTATAGTTGCCATAAACATCCAGCTGAGGGCCAATAAATAATTATCACAAGCAAAACAAGTTATTATCAGGACTTGAAACTGTATCTATGGTAAATATTCACGTGCCAATAGGGATTCTTCCTCTCGGCTGACAAGTTCTGTAATGTCTCGTACACACGATCAGATTTTCCGATGGGAAATGTTGGATATGAGCTTGTTGGCTGTGCGTATGCTCCATTGAACATTTATTGTCGGACTTCCCGCCAACAAATGTTGGCTAGCAGATTCTCAAATTTTCTGACAACAAATTTTGTTGTCGGACTTTCTGATCGTGTGTACCAAGTCCGTCGCACAAAATTCCACGCATGCTCAGAATCAAGTATGAGCCAGAAGTACTAGGTCTTATAAAACTAGCGTTCGTAATGGAGACATCACATGACTATTGAACCTCCTTTTTATCAGCTCATCGTATGTCTTGTATGTCACCACATTCCCACGTTCGTAATTGTTGGCCAACATTTGTGTGACCGTGCGTATGCAAGACAAGTTGGAGCCAACAACCTTCGAACGAAATTCCACGGTTTTGTTGTCGGAAAGTCCGATCGTGTGTACGGGGCATAAGACATCAAACCAACACTGTGGATATTGACCATCAAAGAGACCCTCTGAATACTCCAACCGTTTGAAATAATTAGAATTCCTCCAATGCAATCATTACCCTTTTGTGGGAAGTCACATGGAAATGTATATATGTCAAAAGTATCCAACGTTTCTTTGCACAGAACAGCATTTTCCAACCTTTTCTAGTCAGGGCACCCTTTAAAAGCATGCAAAGTCTTGAGGCACCCCAGTCTGTAAGCAGTAATCAGTCCCCAAAATTGAAATGTTATTTATCAATGGGAAACCTGAGCTTAGGACAATGCATACAACACCTTGATGAGATTACTTTCACATCAGAATCCCCCTTTACCTCAGGGTCCCCCAATCACATCAGAGGTCCCTTCATTACATTAGAGCCCCAATTTACGTGAGAGTTCCCCCTTCTAATCAGAGGTCCCCTCATCACATCACAGCTCCCTCTTTAACATCAAAGGTCTCCTTTCACATCAGAGCCCCCCCCCTCATCGGATCACTCATCAGAGTTCGCCTTTCGCATGAGAGTCCCCCTTCATGTCAGAAGATCCCATTACATCAGAGGCCCCTCTTTATGTGAGAGTGCCCTATCACGTTAAAGTCCCCCCTATACATCAGAGGCAGGGAGTAGATGGGAAGAGGGAACCAGGACTGGGATCAGGAACAAGGGGAGCAGATAAGAGGCAGCAGGGTACAGGATGCAGAGCAAGATCAGGGTCAGGATCAGAATAAGTGGCGCATAGTATCTGGCAGTAAAGCAAAATACTGAAGAGAAGTGTAGTAGTTGAGATGGGACTAACTACCCTCCAGCAGCCAGCATCCTATGCCTACATACTTTGGGTAATAGGTGTCCCTCATTCCCATTTCAGAAAGTTGGGAGGTATGTATGATAAATAATATACTCTATAAGTAATATACTGACAAATGTGGCTTCCCACCAAGCCTAAAGCATAAAAGCACTGTGTGATCTGCATGGAACAGACAGGTAGTTTTTACCATATATCTTCACACATAGTAACAATACCCCATCCACTAGTGAGAATATATAGACATATATCTCTTTCAAATCATATTCTTTTTCTCTGCATTGTTCACCCAACATGTTTCCTGGAACACTGACTACTTTTTCAAGTACTCATGTGCAGCTTATTAGTGGTATCTTACAGAGAAAGTACATGATACCAATTAATAACGTATACACAGCCCCAGGAGCGGCCGGTCCATAAGGGGCATAGGGGCACCATGCAGATATTTTTTTTTGTTTATTTTTAAGCAACATGATTAGAGCCGGAGGCTCTAATTAGCTTGAAAAGTTTGAGCTTGGGGGCGCAGAGCACTGCGTACTGAACTCACCCACTTGTGACACTAACGCAGCCTTTTTCAACCAGGGTGCCTTGAGGTTTCTTTAGCGGTAACTTGTCAAAATGCATAAAAATTGCTTAAAAATATATTCAAGCCAGCAGGTGGATAAAGCTTGCCTTTTATCTACACAAAGCCACAGGTTTTTATTGTGCACCACTTCAACCTTTCAGCCACCGGCGTCCTAACAACCGTCGATGTCTTCAGTGTTGATAAGAGTGTTAATCGCCTGCACAGCATTCTTGTTTGACCCTCCCCTGCACCCCCTCCGTCAACACTAGGGTCACATTAGCTGAGTGATGGAGAGAAACTGAGGGAGAGGAGAAATATTAGAATACTAGTATGGAATACTAATATGGAAAAGTGTATTTGCTTTGGAAGAATAAATCACCTCTAATGTTGGGTGTCCTACGTGTGCAGATGCTACCGCATTATGTAAAACGATTAGAATAGTTTCCTACATTTTAGAATGGGGTGCTTTGAGACTGTCCATAATTTAAAGGTGCCTTGACTGAAAAAAAAGGTTGAGAAACACTGCACTAGCAAATCAATATTCACAATTGTCTTCCGACTTCTCCTCCCGGCCAGTCAGTCAAGAGGCGGATCGGGTTGGATGGGAGGAGAAGCCGAGGAAGTCGTGGAGGGGCTGAGTGCGGACCTGGGAAGGGTTTGTTTGCTGCCCTTAATGTTAAACCTTTGATCCATTCATAAAATCATAAGCAGGATTTTTTTTCACTCACATAAAAACAATTATGTAATGGCGAAACGCATTGACTGGAAATTATGTCATCGCGCAGCACACCTGGTAGTGCCAATCTTCATACTAGTGATTTTAAAAGGAGCTATTACTTTTTACATTTTATTGTACACGTATCACAATGGAGGAATTGTGGGAAGTGAAGAAAGAGATTATTTTATGGATTAATTCACTATTTGGACTTCACTTATTTGGGCATCTTCAAATGTTCATGATTTCACAGTCATACCTTTTTGTCTATACAAATGAGCTGTGGATACTTCTGACATATTTCCATGTGATACCCCACAAAAAGGTAATAATTGCATTGGAGGAATTCTAAATAGCTCCAATCTTTCAAGTATTTAGAACAGGCTTTCTCAACCTTTTAACCCTAGAGGAACCCCAAAAATAATTTTCATGTCTCGAGGAATCCTTACTAAAACCAAATCATCAGGGCTGAATAGGAACAATGCTCCTTATATCGGTGGCCAATAGGAAGAATGTCCTCCTTCAAGTGGTGTTCAGAATGCCACCCTTAAAGACAGCTAAAAAGATATTTGGTGTCAAGATGCTGGCTTTGCTAAGTGGTGCTGAACCTTGAAGTTTGTAGGCATCATCAAATAGGCGGTCCATCAGCCACACCTCAAGTAACCCCTAGCAACCTCTGGAGGAACCCCAGGGTTCCACGGAACCCTGGTTGAGAATGGCTGATTTAGAATGTCTTCTTGATGGTCAATATTCACAATGATATTTTGATTATTTTTTTTATAAACTATTGTCAGCTAAGAAGAAACCTGGGGAGGCAGGCAAGTCTCTAGGAGGAACAACAAGTTGCAGCCAAGAGGGATGGTGAGTGACACACAGTCAGGAGGACTGGGAGACACGCCTGAGATTACTGGATGCGTGCAGAGCCAGTGGAGAGGACTGTGATGGCATGGGCAGTGGAATGAGGCAGCTGCAGCCAGGGCTGGCAGAGCCTGAAGAGGTGGTACTGGGATCAGTAGCCACATGGGACAGCTGGTACTAGGACTACCATGTTTGCTGCACTATAAGGGCCTGCCTGCAAAGGGCATTTTTTTTGCTTTGGGCCTGGCTGAGCGTCAGATCTGCAATTCAGTGCTAGCTGGTCCTGGGAGTTGTAGTTCTACAAACAAGTTTGTGCTGAAGGTAGAAGAGAGGAAGTTGTATACACCGGAGTTGTATATAGTTCTCTGTCCCTATTGCTTTTACAATCAAATGGGCATCCCGTATCTCCCTTATCTCCATCCAAGTTACAATCCCCTCAATAAAAGAAGAAAAATCGGTTTGATCCTGTTCTCTCTGATCCTCACATTCTTTCACTGTCCCCAATCAATCTCCAGATAGTACAGAGGGTAGGGGACAAGCTGCACATACTCAGTTTGGTGTGTATAGCTAGAGAGATTTTACTTTATCTTGGAAGAGTACATGTGATCAGCACAGGTCCAATCAGCACTGTACAGACAGAAGGCCAGGGGCCATGCAGTCTTATAGGACTATCAGAGCAGTATAAAAACTCCTTCTACAAGCTTTAACTAGACACTGATATGCTGCGTACACACGATCGGAATTCCAGCCAGAAAAAGGCCGATGAGAGCTTTTCATCGGAAAATGCGAACGTGTGTATGCTCTATCGGAATTTAGCTGTCCGAATTCCCGCCAGCCAAAAATTGATAGCATGTTCTCAATTTTCCAGACGGAAAAACTTTCTATCGGTAATTCTGATCGTGTGTATGCAATTCTGACATGCCAAAAATCATGCATGCTCAGATTCAACTACGAGACGGAAGCTATTGGCTACTGGCTATTGAACTTCCTTTTTCTAGTTGCGTCGTACTTGTTGTACGTCACCGCGTTATAAACAATCGGAATTTGGTGTGACTGTGTGCAGGCAAGACAGCTTGAGCCGAATTCCGTCGGAATTCCACCGGGAAAACCATCAGAGCGTTTTCTGATGAGAATTCCGATCGTGTGTACGCGGCAATAGAAGTAGCAAGACTGCTATATACTGCTGATGAGAAAAGGTATTTAGCTGTTTATATTTACTAAAACTATTGCATTTCTGTGTTCTGTATACTATGGGAGACCAGCTATAGTAAATACAGGGTCCTGGGTTTAGTAAGCGCACATTCCCTTTAAATTTCCTGATTTCTTTTTTTCTTTTTTTTTCCCATTTTGTAATTGTCATTAAAGGTTGTGTTCAGAGCCAAGATATAAATAGAGAATTCTAAGCAGAAAACACTGAAAGGGCCTGACTTCTAAACGGAGGAACAAAATTAAATATCTGAGGCTTTATAAGTACTACCCTTCGCAATCCGACCAATTGTGCGCTAAGCATAGAACCGGAGGAAGAATGAAAGATGATATAATTCTGCTATTATGCTACAATTATTTGTCTGAGGAACAACAGGCATGAAGATTATTTAGGGAGGGATATAGAATTATCCATGACATTGAAGAAAAACGGCATGATTATTTTCTGCCATATTTGTCGCTATTGAAAAAGAACAAGAGAATCTAAGTAGGATAATTGATTGCCATTTAGTAAGGCAAAAAACATGGATATTTTCAGAAGCTACTGCTCCTACACAAACACATATTTATATGAATGTGTGTGTGTGTGTGTGTGTGTGTGTGTGTGTGTGTGTGTGTGTGTGTGTGTGTGTGTGTGTGTGTGTGTGTGTATATTATAATATATACACACACATATACTCACACTCATTCACACTATGCAGAAGTTTTAGGCAGGTGTGAAGAAATGCTGTATAGTAAGAATGCTTTAAATATATTTTGTTTATTTGTTTCAATTTACAAA
The DNA here is from genome assembly GCF_037356315.1 of Lithobates pipiens. Lineage (NCBI taxonomy): Eukaryota > Metazoa > Chordata > Amphibia > Anura > Ranidae > Lithobates > Lithobates pipiens. The sequence goes on along the minus strand of NW_027507784.1, from coordinate 77,618,861 downwards.
ATGCAACATGAGTAAACAGAAGAAGAACCAAAATCATATTAAAGTGGTTGTATACTCTTTTTTTTTTACTTTTACCTACAGGAAAGCTTATAATAAGGCTTACCTGTAGGTAAAAAAAATATCTCCTAAACCTGTACGGTTTAGGAGATATTCCCCTCGGTATGCGCCACTGACTGCAGTGGCGCATGCGCACAAGGGGATTCTCGGCTGAAAATCCGGCAGTGGCCAACCGGCCGGGATGAAATCTCCCACGCGCATGCGCGGGAGTGACGATATCGCGGCTCCGGCCACTCACAGCGCCTGGAGCCGCGATACCCGGAAGAAATGCAGAGGGAGCATGTCAGCTCCCTCGGCATGGATCGGGCAAGATGTCGGGGCCTCGTTCTAAGGTAAGTATTTCATAATGAGCTAGTATGCGGTGCATACTAGCTCATTATGCCTTTTGCTTTGCAGGGGGTAAAAAAAAAAAACATTAGCGGGTTTACTACCGTTTTAATATTTGTTATGACTACCTTTTGATTTCATTAAGCATCAATTCTTATACTTGCACACTTGGTACATATGCACAAAGTCAGGAAAAAATAGCTGGCAAAGAACAAACCGCAAAAAAAAAAACTGTGTGGGGTCACCCCCCAGGTCCATACCAGGCCCTTCTCTCTTCTCCTGCTGCTGTTTTCTTCCTCAATGCCAGTTACCCACTATAAATAAAAAAGCTGCTCTTCTTCTATGGCTGTCTTCCTCCTTTTTGTTGTCGCTCGCTGTCTGGGGCGTGGCCATCCAATGACATTACCGGGAGAGCCCGCCCCCTTGTGACATCAACACACAGGAGGAAGACAGCCACCCTTTTTTTTTCCATAAGAATTTGAACCCAGAGCAACAGCCCCTGGGGCCCCACCCATGCTACACCACTACACTGGGCTCTAGGGACTCATAAGTAAATAGACTCACCCAAGCTCTACCGCACTATTGTGAAGTAATGAGCTGAATATTGGTGCTCAGGATTGTTGTATCCCATGAACATCAAAATAGCAAGAAATGCCGGCAACACACCATGGCTATGAGGAAGGCTCTGGCCAAAACGCGTAAGCACTATAGATGTAGCACTGCTGTTAGTGCCAAATAAAGAAGTAGCAATCATGTTGCCGGAATTTCTTGCTATACTGATAAGTAAGGGGTTTTTAAAAGTCAGCAGCTATGTATTTGTAGCTGCTGCATTTTTTAAAGGGTAAAGTTCGTATTTAAGGATGATCTTCTGTGGTTTAATTAGACTAGAGTTCTTCTTTAACCACTTGCCGTCTGCCGTATAGCAAAATGACGGAGGCAAAGTGGTTTCATTATCCTGATCGGACATCATATGACGTGATCAGGATAACAGATTTGGCGCGCACCTGGAGGTGCGATTGTGGTATGAAACCTCTAACAGAGGCTTCATACCATGTGATAAGCTGTGACCAACCAGCTGATCATCGCTTGAACCAGGAAGTGCCAATAAATGGCTTTCCTAGGTTCACACTGACAGGTAGAGCCCATCGGCGGCTCTCCCTGTCGGGGGGGGGGTCTGTGCTGATTATCAGCAAAGCCCCCATCAGAAGGTGGCCATCACCTGCCAGTCAGTGCCCATCACCTGCCAGCCTGTCCCCTTCTATAAAGCTTGTCAGTGCCCATAGAAGTGCAGATCAGTGCCCACAACAGTGCCAATCAGTGCCCAAAAAAGTGACCAATCAGTGCCCCATCAGTAATGCCTGTCAGTGCCCCTTTAAAGTGCCAGTTAGTGGCTCTCAGTAATGCCTCCCCATCAGTGACGCCTAACAGTGCCATCACAAACTATCAGGTTTTTTTTTTCAAAATTGTCAGACTCTTTCATTTATAGCGCAAAAATTATAAACCCTCAGAGGTGATCAAATACCACCAAAAGAAAGCTCTATTTGTGGGAAGAAAATGCTAAACATTTCGTTTGGGTACAGTGTAGCATGACCGCGCAATTGTCATTCAAAATGCGACAGCTCTAAAAACGAAAAATTGTCCTGGGTAGGAAGGAGGGAAAGGGCTTGTTATATTCACTGTGGAGCCTAAGGGGTTAATACTCTGCATTGTGTAAAAAGGCTATTTAATCCGGTCTTCTCTGATCCTTCCCGTCTTCCACTGTCCCCAAAACATCTCCTGATAGAATAGAGCCTTGGGGGACAAGTTGCACATACTCAGTTTGGTGTGTATTGCCAGGGAGCTTTTTATTTACTTGGGAGAGTGCATGTGATCACTACAGGGCCAATCAGCATTGTTCAGACAGAGGGTCAGGGGTCCTGCAGCTCCATAGGACAATCAGGGGGACAATTAAAACTCTATCTACAAGCTTTAACCAGTGTTCTGCTGGGCACTGATAAAAGTCACAAGGCTGCTATATACTGCTGATGAGAAAGGGTATTTAGCAGTTTATATTTACTAAAAATAATTGCATTTCCATGTTCTGTGTACTGTGGGAGACTAGATATAGTGAATGCAGGGTCCGGGGTTTAGTAACACTATAAGCCAGTGATAGCGAACCCTGGCACCCCAGATGTTTTGGAACTACATTTCCCATGATGCTCATGCACTCTGCAGTGTAGCTGAGCATCATGGGAAATGTAGTTCCAAAACATCTGGGGTGCCAAGGTTCTCCATCACTGCTATAAGCCCTCTATTGAACTGTTGTGTTAACAGACCATATAACAGAATAATGCCGTGTTTCTATCTGAATATCCCTGTTGAATATTCTCAATGGAGACGTGAGCTGGAATATTTTATTAGGAAGAATAAAAATGAGCATTATACATAAAGCGCTCAGAATAAAATATATTACTTGTAACAGCGCTGAGCTCTTTCTAAGTCTAGACTCGGGGTCCGCTGTATTTTCCAAAGGAAAGCGGCACTGTGAAGTCTTCAGGTAAAGGGAATATTTAATGAAGGATGTTCAAACCATAAACTCAGGACCAAAGGCAAAACTTGGTATTTCAAGCAAATGTGGAAATATATACCGCTTCCTAAGCTGGTAATTAATTGCAACATTTCCAAGTTAAAGAGGAGCCGTCGTATATATTCAAGAACAATCTCTGAGTTCTCTTTTTTAAAGTTAATCCTAACCTCATGCCACTGAAGCTGTGAGAATGGTATAGAAATTACTTCTAATGCCACATACACACGACCAGACTTTTTCGACGGACTAGGTCCGACGGTCTTCTCGACAGACTTTTGGCGGAGTTCCGATGGACTTTCCTAATGAATGGACTTGGCCACACACAATCACACCAAAGTCCGACGGATTCGAACGTGATGACGTACGACCGGACTAGAATAAGGAAGTTCATAGCCAGTAGCCAATAGCTGCCCTAGCGTCGGTTTTTGGCCGTCGGACCAGCACACAGACGAACAGATTTCTCCATAGCGCCTGGGTCCGGCGGAGTTCCGGCGAAAAAATTTGAAACATGTTTTATTTCTAAAGTTGGTCAGACTTTTGGACAGCAAAGGTCCGATGAAGCTCACACACGATCGAATTGTCCGACAAATTCGTTCCATCGGACCTTTGCTGTCGAAAAGTCCGGGGTCGTGTGTATGCGGCATAAATGAACCTGTCACAGGATTATGTCATCACTAAAGCAGATTCTGACTCTGGATGATATCTGATGGTATCAATGGATTTTAATGGGTTTAGCCACTTCAGCCCCGGAAGGCTTTACCCCCTTCCTGACCAGGCCATTTTTGGTGATACGGCACTGCGTCGCTTTAATTGACAATTGCGTGTTTATGCATCCTTGTACCCAAACAAAATTGATGTCCTTTTTTCCTTTCTTTTGGTGGTATTTGATCACCTCTGCATTTTGTTTTGTTTTTTTGCACTGTAAACAAAACAAGCCTGACAATTTTGAAAAAAAAAAAAAGTTTTTTACTTTCTGCTATAATACATATCCCCCAAAAATATATAAAAACACAAGTTTATTCATCAAGTTAGGCCAATACTTATTCTTCTACATATTTTTGGTAAAAAATAAATAAAAAAATCACAATAAGTGTATATTGATTGGTTTGCACTATTTTACAAAATAGGAGATATATTAAGGCTCGGTTCACACAGTAGGCGGCACGACTTGCAGCGCCGCGACCTGCCGCGACCTGCCACGACCTCAGCGGCGACTTGCAAAACGACTTCTGTATAGAAGTCAATGCAAGTCGCCTGAAGTCGCCGCAAAAGTAGTACAGGAACCTTTTTTCTAAGTCGGAGCGACTTGAGTCGCTCCTATTAGAACGGTTCCGTAGTACAGAACGGGGCGTGACTTGTCAGGCGGCGGAGTCGCCTGGACAAGTCGCCCCTGTGTGAACCGAGCCTTAGGGACTTTTTAAATGTTTTTACTGGTAATGATTTTTAGCTGGACTGCGACATTGCGGCGGACAAATCTGACCATAACTGACACTTTTTGGGGACCAGGGACATTATTACATTGATCAGTGCTATAAAGATGCACTGATCAATATATAAATGACACTGGCAGGGAAGGGGTTAACACTAGGGGGCGGTCAAGGGGTTAACTGTGTTCCCTAGTGTGTGTTCTAACTGTGTGGGGGATGGACTCACTGCGACAATACAGAGATCACTGTTCCTGATCACTAGGAACAGCAGATCTCAATGTTGTCCCTTATCAGATCCGCCTTGTTTACAATAGATAGAACCCTGTTCTGTCTCTCTGTACCGCGATCATGGGTGGCCAGTGGACATTTAGTCAGCCGGACCCGTGGACGCGCTCCTGTGGCGCGCATTGGGAGCGTGCACCCACAGTATCTATTACACAAAATGATGTACAGGTACATTGTTTCATGCAATGGAGTTGTCCTGCCGCAGTATAGGTGGTTAAAGGTGCAACGGGGGAGTGGCAAATAGGAGGAGGGGCCAAAACACTTGAGATTTTTTTTATATCTCTTAGGCACTTTATTGTTGAGAAAAAATATTTAAATAGATTAGGAAATATTATAATGTTTATTATTATTATTATTATTATTATTAATAATAATAATACTATTATTATACAGGATTTTTATAGTGCCAACAGTTTACGCAGCACTTTACACTATAAAAGGGAGACAATACCGTTACAATACAATAAAATACAAGATGGTTAGGAGGGGCCTGCTCATAAGAGCTTACAATCTAATAGGGTGGGGCAAGTGGTACATAAAGTTTTAACTGTGGGGGATGAGCTGATGGAAGTGATAAAAGGTTAGTTGGAGGCGTGATAGGCTTCCCCGAAGAGATGAGTTTTCAGGAACTGCCTAAAGGCAGACAGAGTAGGAGATAGCTGGACAGATTGAGGTAGAAAGTTCCAGAGGGTGGGAGAGGCTTTGGAGAAGTCCTGGAGACAAGCATGGGAGGAGGAGACAAGGCAGCTAGAGAGCATGAGGTCTTGGGAGGATCGGAGAGAACAGTTTGGGTGATATTTGGAGATAAGATTGGTGATGTAGCTCGGGGCTGAGTTGTGAATGGCTTTGTATGTTGTAGTTATTATTTCGAATTTAATTCTCTGGCCGCTCGGGAGCCAGTGTAGGGACAAGTAGAGAGGGGTGGAGGACACTGAACGGTTGATAAGGTAGATGAGTCTGGCAGCAGCATTCATGATAGACTGAAGAGGGGATAGCCTATGGAGTGGTAGGCCAGTGAGAAGGTTGAGCGAGTTTCAATAGTCAAGGTGATAGATAACAAGTAATTAGGTGGTTTCATTTGTTAAAAAAGGGGCACATTTTAGAGATGGAGGTGCACGGAGGTGAAGTCTACAAGCTTTTGCCAACCATTGGATTTGGAGCTGAAAGCACGTCAGACTCCAGGATTACACATAGCACACTGGTGTAAGGGGATTGATGGTTGCACTATAGACCTTGATAAAAAAGTCATGGTGGGGGTAACGGGCAGGGGGGAATATTATCAGTTCGGTTTAAGAGAAATTTAGTTTGACCACTTCAGCTCCGAAAGGTTTACCTCCTTTCATGACCAGGCCATTTTTGCTATACGGCACTGACAATTGTTTTGTCGTGCGACACTGTACCCAAATAAAATGTTTGTCCTTTTTTTCCAACAAATAGAGCTTTCTTTTGGTGGTATTTGATCACCTCTGCGGTTCTTATGTTTTGCGCTATAAACAAAAAAAAAAACAACAATTTTGAAAACATCTTCATCAATTTAGGCCAATATATGTTCTGTTACATATTTTTGTAACAAAAAAATCGCAATAAGCATGAATTGATTGGTTTGTGCAAAAGTTATAGCTTCTACAAACTGTGGGATATTTTAATATTTTTTATTTTTTTTTACTAGCAATGGTGGCGATCAGCAATCAATGCTAAAAAATATGCACTGTCACTGTACTAATGACACTGGTAGGGAAGGGGTTAACATCAGGGGCGATCAAAGGGTTAAAGTGGTTGTAAACCCACCTAAGAGATATTTAAATATAGGTAAGCCTATAATAAGGCTTACCTATATTTACTGAAAATAGCTCCTGAACATGCACCGTTCAGGAGATATTTCATGTACAATGTGCCGATGATGTCACCGACGCATGCACATTGATGGCTGTCCATGCCGTTTCTTCCCCAGCATGTGTCGTGACTGGCGGGAGTGACGTTGCGTGGCTCCGGCCAGTCACAGAGCTGGAGTCCTCGACCTCGATAAAAAGAGGGGTGAAGATGGATGCTTCCACCAGCGGGGACATTGCGGGCTTCGTTTGCAGGTAAGTGGTACATAATGGGCTAGTATGCGATGCATACTAGCCCATTATGCTTTTACTTTGCAGGGGAATAAAGAGGAAGTAAAACCCATCAGGGTTTACTTCCTATTTAAAGGGATTGTATAGATATGTGGAGCAGTCGGAAGAGGTTAAGGAAGTGGTGTTTAGAAGAGTGGGTGTAGATCGCACTGGACGACTCGATCAATTCCTGGGTTTAACTCCTTCCCCACAGATTAAGTGTGCATGTACTTTCACTGGGGCAATGGCTATAGAAATTCTTTATACAATAAGAATCCTTTCGCACTGGGATGCTTTTCAAGCGTTTGTAGAGCTAAAAAAAGACCTGCAAGCAGCATCTATGGGGCGGTGCCGAAACGCTGTGTACACTGCTCCCAAAGCGCTCTGCCCATTGAAATGATTGGGCAGCACTGCCGAAGCTTTAGCGCCACAGCACGGGTGCTATTAACCCTTTCTTCAGCCGCTAGTGGGGGTTGCCACTCCACCCCTAACACTTGCCAAAAAGACAGCTGGGAGTAGTTGCTGTGTAAATACAGCAGTAAAAAAAAAACAGACTGGCTATGGCTCCCTTACGTCCAGACGTAGCTACGTGATTTACCCTTGCGAAACGCGTTGACCTCATCAGCATCATGTAACGCCTCTGCGTTCCATCACGTCCTGGAAGTGTGTCCACGACGAGCGAAGGAGCTTTCTAGCCTGATGGCTGCAACATGGAGTGGAAGCCTTGGCACTCTGGAAGAGTCATATGCGCTGTTAGGACCTGTACCGAGGGACAATTACAGAGTGTTTGGATATATGCTACGAGTCCGGTGTCTAAGAGCTGACCAATCATGCTGAGCATCACTACAGACGGGTATTGTATGGCCAGCCCCCTATACCTAATACAGCCAAAAAATATAGTGTTGGGTACGGGGTAACATTTAGGCCGCGTACACACGCGGGGACTGTTCGCTCAACTTTGTCCGCTGAACAGTGTTTCAGCGGACAGTCCGCTCGTGTGTGGGCTTCAGCGGACAGTTTCAGCGGACAGTTTGACGAACAATGTTTTTCGGAAATCCGGAAAAACTGTCCGCTGAAACTTGGTTTGAGCGGACAGTCCCCGCGTGTGTAGGCTTGTTCGTCAAACTAAGTTCCGCGCATGCTCAGAAAGAATTTATACGCCGAAGGTTGCATTGCAGTGTATAGGCCGTCGTTTTCTAGTCCCGTCGTACGTGCCGTTCACGTCATCGCGCACGGTTTCAGCGGACTGTTCGTTCGTCGTGTGTGGCCAAGTCCGTCCATGCTAATTTTGAGCGGACTGTCCGCTGAAACTGTTTGACGAACAAAGTTGAGCGAACAGTCCCCGCGTGTGTACGCGGCCTTAAGGTCTGTTTAACCCGATCAATTAACATCACAAATACACATATCAAGGATCAATACATTGAGCATGTTATCCTCTGTTGCATCTAATTAGGATACAACAATAACCCAATCCTGTATTAGTAGTCAACTTGCTCCACTATATCACCCTCTGGGTTACCTTCGAGTGTAGTTGTTGTTGTGAGCATAGAGGATACTCTACAGTAGACAGTAGACATGTGCAATTCGTTAAGTTACAAATTTGTTTTTGAACTAAATTTGACAAATCCGTTAATTCCAAAATTTCTGAATTTTTAATTTTCTGAAATTTCGAATTTCCAAATTTTCGAATCTTCGAATTTTCTAATTTCTGAATTTTCTCATTTCCGAGCTTTCAGATTTCCGAAAATTTGAGATTTTGGAATTTTGGAAATTTGGAAATCGAAATTTCATAAATTCAAAAATTTGGAGATTTGAAAATCCAAAAATAAAAATCTGAAAACTCAAAAGAATGAAAATATGAAAATGTAATATATAAATTAATGAATAATATATATAATATATAAATTAATTTGTGAAAATTAATAATAATAATAATAATAATAATAATAATAATAATAAAACATTTTTATTATTGTTATTTATTATTAATTTGTTCCATTCCATTTGTTTAGATGCGGCATTCGTTACTTCGGATAATTCGTAACTTCAGATACATTTTTATTCATTACGTTCACAAACAGCCAAATTTGAAAGGAAATTCCAATACCTATAATTTAATAGTAAAATTATTAGTTATTGTTTTGAATTTTAATTATTTTCTTTCTTTTTTTCAGATTTTCAATTTTTTACATTTTTACATTTTTCGGAAATTTTAAAATTTGAGCGTTCGCAAATTCGAAATTCAGAAAATTGAAAATTCTGAATTTCCCCTTAATTTATTGTTTGCCTGGATTTCTTATTCCTATTATTTTAATAAGTTTGTACTAGAATCTTAGTTTTAAGAAGTAACAGGGTTATTTCTGAATAAACAGACCTGTAGCAGAAATGTGAAAATTGTTCTGGTCCACAGGCACTAGTGTGAAAGCAGAGCCGGTTAACATTTTAGTAAAAAATTTTAAAGGGTCGTTGTCTTTGTGGTGCGATAAAATGTGTTTTGTTGCACGTTTACATGCATTGCGTTAAGGCTGCCCATTGAAAATGAATAGACTGCCAAGGCATCCTAACTTGCTTAAAAAAACACATGACCCTTTGTTTTTAAAGTGTAAATAAAGGCAAAACCTTTTTTGGGGGTTTTGGATAGAGTGGAGATGGATTAGATCACCTGTCAGTTTTTATTGCTTTTATGCCCACGTTAGAGAATAGACATGTGCATTTGTTTTTGTCCAACTGCATTTTCGTCCGAATTTCGTGTATTTTCGCTCTTGTTTTAACAAACAATAACGAACGTGCAGAATCCAAAAACCGAAAGTTCCGACATATATAAATGCTTTATTTTCGTTGTGACAACAGTTTGATATAGATAGGAGATTCGAGATGACGTTGACAATAGCGATATGTGTCCATCGAACCTGTGGTCGAATGTGCCTAACCTTAACTCTATTAGTCCAAGATTATTCTACATAGAGAGAAAATATTTGACATAGAGAGAAAAGATTCAACATTATAGAGACAATAGCAAAAAAGGTCGAATGTGCCTAACCTAACTCTATTAGTAAAAGATTATTCGACATAGAGAGAAAAGATTCGACATGAAGATTTGACGAAGCAGTCACCGCGAGTGGACATTTATAGTCAAATGCTCTGCCCATAGACTATAGAAGAATTCTAATGTTGGTTGACTAGTAATAATTATTACTAGTCATACAACATTAGAATTCTACTATCGCTTGTAGGCGGAACATTCAACCGGAAATGTACGATTGCGGTGTCGTACAGTTTAGCTGCTCCGTCGAATCTTCTTAGAACATTCGACTGACACCATGAGCCTTCAATGACAGATTCGACCTTAATTATTTTGGATTTTCGGACGAATGCATTTTTTAACGAAACAAAATAAATAAAAACTAATTTCGGGAGTAACTAAATAAATAAATTTTTTGGACGAAACCGAAATTCCAAAACAAAATATTTCAGTGTGCACATGTCTATTAGAGAGATTCATCTTTTCTATTTGTCCTATTTACCATTATCATTGAAAGTGAAAGTAAAAGAAAACCCCAAATTTGAGTTGACCCCAGAAAAGTAATAGTGGGGAAATCTTCCAATGAGGACACTAGTTCTGGCGACCTGGAAGGTCCGCAAGGAATTTTCTTAATTTGCAGGGATTTCCTCTGACTTCCTGTTTGGCTATGGAACAGGAAGTGAAGGGAAATCTCAGCAGTGGGACATAGATGGTGAAAAAAAATCTGACAGGTGTTATAACCGTCTCCCTTGCTCTATCCAAAAAAATATTTTGCCTATAATTTTACTTTAATGCAATGCACCAGACTGCACTGCACTGCCATGCATTGCACTGTGTTACAAATGGGTCCAAAGTGTATGTGCCATTCTGGATGTAGTAATAAAGGCCTAGTATACCTGTAGGATATTTATTGCTATCGGGCTTCCTTCAGCCATAACATGACCACCTATCGTAGCCCATTAAGGCATAGACTCCAGTAGACCTCTGAAGGTATCTCAGTATCAGATCCTTTAAGTTAGGGAGGTGAGGCCTCCATAGACATCCCACAGATGTTCAATTGGATTGAAATCTGGAGAATTTGGAGGCCAACATCTCAAACACGTTGCGTTGCTCAAACCATTCTTGAATTTATCACACCAGGGCCGCTTCTTCCATTGTTCCATTTGTCAACTCTGATGCTCACATGCCCATTGTAGGTGTTTTGGTTGTAGACATGGGTCAGTATGGGCACCCTGACTGCTCTGAAGCTACACTCTCCAAACTGCGTTGCTCTGTGTGTTCTGACATCTTTCTATCAGAACCAGCATTAACTTTTTCAGCAATTTGAGCTACAGTAGCTCTCCTACTGGATTGAACTACACAGGCCAGCCTTCGCTCCCTATGTGCATTAATGAGCCTTGGCCACCCATGACCCTGTTGCCAGTTCACTGGTTCTCCTTCCTTGGACCACTTTTAGTAGGTCCTGACCACTGAAGACCAGGAACATCCCATAAGACCTGCAGTCCTGGAGTTGCTCCGACCCAGTTTTCTAGCCATTACAATTTGGCCATTGTCAAAGTCGCTCAAATCCTTAGGATTTTCCATTTTTTTTCTGCTTTCAACAAAACAACTTCAGGGACAATATGTTCACTTGCTGACTAATATATCCCATGCACTTCCAGGTGCCATTGTCATGAAATAATGAATATTATTCACGTTTCCTGCCAGTGATTATAATGGTATAACTGACTGGTGTAGGTGTCACTGTTGCAGATCCTCGAGACATTGAGGAAATAAGGGAAATCTCTCTAATGGAGACCTGAGTTGCAGTAAAAACCTGTCAAGGGCTCTAACGCTCCCTCACTCTATCCAAAACTAGAAAAAATACTTTTAGCTTGACATATACTTAAAGCTGTCCACATTTTATTCAGAAAGTTGAAAATCAATGGTTTATCTGAAATCTTCCAACAAGTTTAATATATGATAAAACCATTCTATTCCATGGTAATTGATCATTGTATTTTACTATTCAGTCCACAGAACAAAGGATAAAATATGGTGACATTTCCTTTGGACAGTTTCACCACGGCGTGACGCTTACAAATTTTTAAAAGATGTTTGCCGCAGGGAAGGAGGCTAAAGGCGAGCGTTCCTGCTTCACAACCGTTTGTATGCTTCAATGGGTTTACACCGGATTTGGTCTTTGGCGTTGATTGCATTGCTCTTGCAAGAACACGAAGGTCATTTAAAAGGCAAGACAAGAAATAGGCTATGCAACAATATGCCCAAAAGCAACACGTTAATGTCAGGACTCAATTATTGGAAAAAAAAAAAAAAAACTTTTATGTTGATCATATTCAAAACTTGACAAGGGTGATGCCATTTTAATGAAACTTCTTGTAAAGTCAATTTTCACAGCTTACTGTAACTGCAACAGAATTGATTGTTAGAATTTGCTTAATGATAATTTGTGAACATGTATGACAAAATGAATGCTTGAAAAGGAACGATAGCTTCCTATTTAAAAAATAAATTATATATATATATATATATATATATATATATATACACATACATAGTTACATAGCTAGGTTGAAAAAAGACACAAGTCTATCTAGTTCATAAAACCATAAAAACCATAATAAATAAACAAATAAATAAAAAATATCATACAGTCCCATATACCTAATCCTACCCGATCCTATACCCACAGTTGATCCAGAGAAAGGCGGAAAACCCCCCCAGAAAAGCAGGATCCAATTTGCTACAGCAGGGGAAAAAAATCCTTCCTGATCCCAGATAGGCAATCAGATTTTCCCTGGATCAACTTTACCTATAAATGTCAGTACACAGTTATATTGTGTGCATTTAGGAAATAATCCAGGCCTTTCTTAAAGTAATCTACTGAGCTGGCCAAAACTACCTCTGGAGGGAGTCTATTCCACATTTTCACAGCTCATACTGTGACAAAACCTTTCAGTTTCTGGAAATGAAATCTCTTTTCCTCTAAACGTAAAGAGTGCCCCTTTGTTGTCCTCAGTGTTGACCATAAAGTGAATAACTCAACACCAAGTTCACTATATGGACCTCTTATATATTTATACATGGTGATCATATCCTCCCTTCTTCCCAATCTCCTCTTCTCAAGAAAGAATAGATTCAGTTCCTCTAATCTTCCCTCATAGCTGAGCTCCTCCATGCCTCTTATCAGTTTGGTTGCCCTTCTCTGCACTTTCTCAAGTTCTACAATATCCTTTTTGAGAACTGGTACCCAAAACCGAACTCTATATTCTAGATAAGGTCTGGAATAGACAGGTAAATCTAGTCACTGGCTCCTTCTGTAATCAAAGGAGTACTTATCCTTTGCTTTGGTCGGCTCATGGTTTCACAGGCTGGAAGTTTGATTGCTTTCCCCTGCCTCTAGGAGAAGTGTCCAGTTGGGGAAGTTCAAATGTTCACACCCACGCGATCAGCTTCATGTCTGAACTTTCAGTTCGCAGTGCGATATGTGAGCTGAAATGGGGGTGTCCTTAACATTGTATTGACACTCCCGGCAGTTTACATATGGCGGTGTGAACTGCCGCGCTAGTCGGGCGCGATGCAGCAACCTGCAGTGGAATTGCAGAGTTCCTGAGCCTCAGTGATGTTGGGATTCTGCCTCCCAATTACTCTGAAGTTAGTTCGCCCCAACCCTGCTGGAGCCGAACCCAGTGCAGTTCGACTCATCACTACTTGACAGCACTTGCTGAGCAGCAATAGAAGTGTGGCTCTCTGATGAAAGGGGAGTTACCCCCAAAACATGTTGGATGTTTTTATATGACTTTTTTCATCAGCAATTTAAATGATATTGGGCACTTTCAATAGTTTTGGTCTGGCGCTCCTTTCTATGGTTTGAACAAAAACCTGACAGAGAGTCAAACCTCTTCCTACTCTATCCACAATTAAAAACACAAAAAGTTTTGCCTTCACATACGTTTTATTTGGCAGTTTAAAACCAGCCTAAAATCTTATTATATGTCTTAGCAATAAGTCAATTAAACATTCCCGGCTTTTGAAAAAATGTATATTTATGCTCCTACATAAATCATTATACAGGACTAATGATAAGGATCATTCCCATTACATGCAAAGCAGAGAGTGAAATGTGTGAAAAGAAAAAAAAAAGTGTTTCAAAGACAGGAAACAAGTGTAGTAATTATATTTAATTGCCATCACCTCCATAAAGTGATAGGAGCAGGAACAAATGGCTGAGAATAAAACAGTTGATGAAAAGGGTGGGGGGGGGGGGGGAGTCATGGAAGTGTTAGAAGTGTCAAGATCACAGGTCACAAATGTATAGCTGTGATACTGGAACTCTGACTCTGTATAAAAACAAAATTAATGTTCCCTTACTTCAAGCAAATAGGCTACAAGAATAGTAGAAGAGTAAAAAAAGAAAGGTATATGGTGCTGACTCAGCTAAATAAAAATATAAAATAAATATAAAAAGAGAAAAATCAATATATCTAAAGGTACAATCAATCCTATATTGATAGCACTTCCGTGACCGTGCTAAACTAGAGGATGAAAAAATCCATTGGTGGATTATATATACCCATTAGATTGTTCTTAATTATTTTCTATGCCTTTGTTTTAATCTTTTAAAAAGTGTTGTATGAATTGATATCTTGCTATTAAAATTCAGATCGAAATAGGAAGTTTACCAATTATTGCTGTTGCTATGACAGCAGAACTCCCTATATAAATCGGCAATCTACATCCGACTCCATTACCCTTTGATGAAGTCAAGTGTTCAGTGACGCAACGTGTCAGGGAGGAGCCGTGTGTCATCACTCCCGGTTGCTGCCAAGACCAGAAGTTCTTTTACTAAGCTGTAGTGAGTGTCCTGAACTGTAAGTTACTACTTGCTTTTGTATAAAAGTGTATTGAATTACCATACAATGGAGCCCACCTTCTTTATTGCATGATAACACTCCATTGTATGAGCCTGAAATCCTCCTTGGTCCAGGATTATTGTGGATATCTGTAGGAGTTGATCGATCACTGAGGATCCAGCGTCTATCTATATAGGGGCCTGACTTGACCTGTAGGGGTCTTCTTGTGAGGTGAGAGGCTGGGGCAAATGAGTGGCGCACATTGGATGGTGAAAGTAATCGGATGAAGTGGAATGTTTTATTCATTACTTTGCACATGCACTTTTTTCCATGTGAACTGTCATTTGGAGATTTTTTTGTACTGGACTTTATGTATGTACTTTTATAACTTTGGAGCATTGTTTGCACTTTATTAGGGCTGCAACTAACGATTATTTTCATAATTGATTAGTTGGCCGATTATTGTTTCGATTAATCGATTAATCGGTTAATAATCTTAAGAAAAAGTATGGTGTATAATTTAGTTACCGTATTTATCAGCGTATAACGCACTTTCCCCCCCTTAAAATCGGGGGGAAGTCGTGGGTGCATGTTATACGCCGATCCCCACTGTCTGTGAGTCTAAAATACTGAGCGCCGCCGAAAAAGACCGAGCGCCGCCGAAAAAGACCGAGCCGACTGCTCGGCTCCGCTCCTAGTCCCGCCTCCCTGCTGTTTCTGGAGCGAGTGCTGCCGAAAAAGACCGAGCCCGACTGTACTGTGTACTCGGCTCGCTTGCAGTCCCGCCCATGCTGGGCAGGACTGCGAGCGGAGCCAAGCCAAAACACAGTACAGTTGGCTCGGTCTTTTTTTCGGCAGCGCTCACTCCAGAAACAGCAGGGAGGCGGGACTACGAGCGGAGCCGAGCAGTCGGCTCGGTCTTTTTCAGCGGCGCTCGGTCTTTTTCAGCGGTGCTCGCTCGGTCTGTCTTGGCAGCGGGAAATTTAAACATGGGCAAGGCTGCAAATGACACTGGCAAGCTGCAAATGACACTCTGCAAGGCTGCAAGCGGCGCTGGGCAAGCTGCAAATGACACTGGCAAGGCTGCAAACGGCGATGGGCAAGCTGCAAATGACACTGGCAAGCTGCAAATGACACTCTGCAAGGCTTCAAACAGCTCTGGGAAAGCTGCAAATGACACGGATTATTCTGCAATGATGGACAAGGCTGCAGATGCACACTGATAAGGCTGCATTGACGAGCATTTAAATGTACGTTTTTTTTTCCCTCCTAAAACTTTGTTCCTTAACCACTTTCAGACCGGACCATTTTGCTGGTAAATGACCAGAGGTCTTTTTACAATTTGGCACTGCGCTGCTTTAACTGGTAATTGCGCGGTCATGCAATGTTGTACCCAAACAAAATTTGCGTCCTTTTCTTCCCACAAATAGAGCTTTCTTTTGATGGTATTTGATTGCCTCTGCGATTTTTATTTTTTGCGATATAAATGGAAAAAGACCGCAAATTTTGAAAAAAAATGATATTTTCTACTTTTTGTTATTAGAAAAATCCAATAAATTCAATTTTAGTCATACATTTAGGCCAAAATGTATTCAGCCACATGTCTTTGGTAAAAAAAAAAGTCAATAACTGTATATTTATTGGTTTGCGCAAAAGTTGTCACATCTACAAACTAAGGTACGTTTTCTGGAATTTACGCAGCTTTTAGTTTACGACTGCCTATCTCAGTTCTTGAGGTGCTAAAATGGCAGGGCAGTACAAAACCCCCCCAAATGACCCCATTTTGGAAAGTAGACCCCCTAAGGAAATTGATAAGTGGCATGTTGAGCCCATCGAATATTTTATTTTTTTGCCTCAAGCGATTGAATAATGACAAAAAAATATATATATTTTTTTTTTTTACACAAAGTTGTCACTAAATGATATATTGCTCACACATGCTATGGGCATATGTGAAATGACACCCCAAAATAAATTCTGCTGCTTCTCCTGAGTACGGGGATACCACACGTGTGGGATTTTTTGGGAGCCTAGCCGCGTACGGGGCCCCGAAAGCCAAGAACCGCCTTCAGGTTTTCTAAGGGCGTAAATATTTGACTTCACTCCTCACTACCTATTACAGTTTTGAAGGCCATAAAATGCCAAGATGGCACAAAACCCCCACAAATGACCCCATTTTAGAAAGTAGACACCCCAAGCTATTTGCTGAGAGGTATTTTGAGTCCATGGAATATTTTATATTTTGCCACAAGTTGCGGGAAAATTACAAACTTTAATTTTTTTTTATTTTTTTTTCACAAAGTTGCGGGAAAATTACAAACTTTTTTTTTTTTTTTTTCACAAAGTTGTCACTAAATGATATATTGCTCACGCATGCCATGGGCATATGTGAAATGACACCCCAAAATAAATTCTGCTGCTTCTCCTGAGTACGGGGATACCACATATGTGGGACTTTTTGGGAGCCTAGCCGCGTACGGGGCCCCGAAAACCAAGCACCGCCTTCAGGCTTTCTAAGGGCGTTACAGTTTTGAAGGCCATAAAATGCCAAGATGGCACAAACCCCCCCCAAATGACCCCATTTTGGAAAGTAGACACCCCTAAATTTAGGGGTACACTAGTGAGACTAGGTAATAAATGGCGGGTGCCCTGAAACTATAAAAAAAATAACTAACCAACCAGCGTCACCTGTAACAGTTATATGGTGATCACTGGTGAAAGGGTTAACTAGGGGGCAATCAGGGGGCTTTATGCGGTAGTATATGGGGGTCCCTGGCGCTATAAAAAGCTGCGGCGAACCTAAATACCTACCTGCCTAACTAGCGTCACCTGTGACACTAATACAGTGATCAGAAAAACGATCGCTTATTAGGCTGGGTTCACACTGGAGCGATGTGGGAACGCCACGAATGCGCGGCAGGTTCCCGCATCACATGCCTCCCGGCGGCAGTTCACACTGCCCTATGCGAACTGCTGGGAGTGTCAGTGAAATGTTAATGACACCCCCAGATCAGTTCGCATATCGCAGTGTGATCTGCAAACTCGGATCGCATGGTGTGAACACCCATGCGATCCGATTCTGCTGCGGATCAAAAAAAGGGTCCCGTGCGAGTTTGCGGCGGGTGCGACACGAATTCAGCCATACTATCTGTATGGCTGAACTCGAATCGCACAGAGATCGGATGTGATTTGCACTGCAGTGCGGTGCGAATCACATCCGTTCTCATAAACCGCTGCAATGTGAACCCAGCCTTAGTGACACTGGCGACGGGGGGTGATCACGGGGTTAAACCTTTATTGGGGGGGTTAGGGGGGTACCTTAGAACTAAAGGGGGCTAACCCTAACTGCCCTAACAGTTATTACAGTCACAAATGACACCCGCCGGGTGATCAGGGGGTTAAACCTTTATTAGGTAATAAATGGCGGGTGCCCTGAAACTATAAAAAAATAACTAACCAACCAGCGTCACCTGTAACAGTTATATGGTGATCACTGGTGAAAGGGTTAACTAGGGGGCAATCAGGGGGCTTTATGCAGTAGTATATTGGGGTCCCTGGCGCTATAAAAAGTTGCGGCGAACCTAAATACCTACCTGCCTAACTAGCGTCACCTGTGACACTAATACAGCGATCAGAAAAATGATCGCTTATTAGGCTGGGTTCACACTGGAGCGATGCGGGAACGCCACGAATCCGCGGCGGGTTCCCGCATCGCATGCCTCCCGGCGGCAGTTCACACTGCCCTATGCGAACTGCTGGGAGTGTCAGTGAAATGTTAATGACACCCCCAGATCAGTTCGCATATCGCAGTGCGATCTGCAAACTCGGATCGCATGGTGTGAACACCCATGCGATCCGATTCTGCTGCGGACCAAAAAAAGGGTCCCGTGCGAGTTTGCGGGGGGTGCGGCGGGTGCGACACGAATTCAGCCATACTATCTGTATGGCTGAACTCAAATCGCACAGAGATCGGATGTGATTTGCACTGCAGTGCGGTGCGAATCACATCCGTTCTCAAACCGCTGCAATGTGAACCCAGCCTTAGTGACACTGGCGACGGGGGGTGATCACGGGGTTAAACCTTTATTGGGGGGGTTAGGGGGGTACCTTATAACTAAAGGGGGCTAACCCTAACTGCCCTAACAGTTATTACAGTCACAAATGACACCAATGCAAAAAAAAAAAAAATCACCCGCGGGCAGGCAGGGACTTATATATACGCCCATATGCCTGCCCGTGCCATTCTGCCGACGTATATCGTCGTGCGGCGGTCGGCAAGTGGTTAAAATGCCCTCCTAAACTTGGGGTGCGTGTTATACGCCAGTGCGTGTTATACCCTGATAAATACGGTAATACGTAAAGTTTAAAAAAAAAGGCAATTTATTCTTAAATCTCTCTGTATGCAGTGGTAAAAAAATAACCAACTATATGGTAAGTATATTGTATATATTATCAGAGAATATATACTGTATATACTATTAAAGGATATATACTGTATATACTATTAGAGGATATATACTGTATATACTTTTAAAGGGTGAATCTGGTAAATATCAGACTCAGAGATCAAATCTTTTCTAAATACCCAGTGGCTGAAAAAAGTACATAGTACATAGTACACGTGTCCCATAGGAAACCAAGTAAATGAACTGTAGTGCTTTCTGCAAAAAGCACCAAAAAACACATAGATGTGAACCAGGTCTAAGACGTTTAGTAACATAATGGGGTTAAACTAAAATTAGCCCTTTATAGTATATAAAAAAGCAGATAGTCACTACTGTAAGTGGTTTATTTTTTTTACTGTAGAACTGTGAAAGTAATATTTACAGTACCGATTATTTGCACTTTTTGTACTATAAAGGGCTCATTTTCGTTTTTTTAACCCCATTATGTTACTGGCCGATTAATCGATTACGAAAATAGTAATCGATCAATTTCATAATCGATTAGTTGTCGATAAATCGATTATTTGTTTCAGCCCTACACTTTATATTTGCACTGTGAAAGCTATTATTGCAATGTGACATATACATTGTTGCGCATGTTGGAATTTTGGAGAAAATAGCAAGGAGGGAGGGGGGCTGTGGACTTTTTAGGCACTGATATAGAAAACTAGTTTGGTTAATTAAAAAGGTATAATTTTATTTACAAAAGAACATTTTTACATAAAAAAAGAAGGAACGAGTCTTATATGCTCCAAAGTTTATCAGCAAAGGATGTTACCATCATTTCTATGGTCTTAAATAATATAACTACTGAAGAGTGACAAGATGATGTTTTCAATTGGTAAAAAACCACAAGTTTGTATAAAGGTGACAAGATGGTAAAACATCACAGATGACAAGGTGCTGATACTGACTTCATGCCCGACATGTTTCGCGTACTTAAAAGGCTTCCTCTGGGGCCCAGTTATGACTAATTCTTAAGAACAAAAGAAAAACAACAAGAATTTACTCATTAATAAAACACAACGGAAATGATTATGAAATCTAATTTTTTCACATACATATGTCTAGACAAACTGGACTAGAAATTATATAAGGGCACATAGTATATAACAACTTATATAGGGCACTAAGGGGGCACACAAAATATAGTAAAGAGTTTTTACAATAATAATCTCTTTGCCCTTTTGCAGAGATAGAAAAACCTAGACACCTATCAACGTGCCAAAAATCACAAGTTTGTTTCTATTTTTCCACCCGAGCTGAGGCGGCTCACAGGCAAGATGTATAGTTTAATTAGACCCATATGTATTTATACCAGATTAGGTGCAGACACCCAAGAATCAAAGTCCCAAAAAAAATTATTTTCCAAAGTTCAATAATCAAGCAGAAACAATTATTTTCTAATATGAAAGTTATAGTTATATTAGAAAATAATTGTTTCTGCTTGATTATTGAACTTTGGAAAATAATTTTTTTTTGGGACTTTGATCACTATTGCTCACATCGATATTAGATCACTAGTAGAAGAATATCATTTATATTTATATTTATTTTTTCTACTTATTTATTTTCTGTCACATATTTACTTTTTTATATTGCATTACCCATATGTGATTGTTTATTATTATTTGTGGATATTTAATCACAATTTACTTCAATGTTTATTGTACTGTACTTATGCACATGCGTTTATAATTTTTACGTTGTTCATTTGGAACACTGTAGTACACTGTTATTCAGCAGTTTTCTCTTCTTTTAAGCGCCACAAGGTGATTTTTGTATTGTTATTGTCAGTCTTGCTCTTTTTTCACCTTCTGAGATATATATTCAAATATTTAAGTGGCAGCTGGGGGGAGGGGTGATTGAGCGCTGTGATGATATACTAGAGGGGAGGCCATTAATAGTGTATCTTGAGTTTTTCTAATGATATGGATTACTGGAACCATGTCCTGTGGTCTGATGAGACCAACATAAACTTATTTGGCTCAGATGGTGTCAAGCGTGTGTGGCGGCAACCAGATGAGGAGTACAAAGACAAGTGTGTCTTGCCTACAGTCAAGCATGGTGGTGGGGGTGTCATTGTCTGGGGCTGCATGAGTGCTGCCACCACTGGGGAGCTACAGTTCATTGAGGGAACCGTGAATGCCAACATGTACTGTGACATACTGAAGCAGAGCATGATCCTCTCCCTTCAGAGACTGGGCCAAAGGACCATATTCCAACATAACGACCCCAAACACACCTCCAAGATGACCACTGCCTTGATGGACTGGCCAATAGGGATGAGCTTCGTGTTCGAGTCGAACGTACGTTCGACTCGAACATTGGCTGTTCGGGCGTTCGGCGAAATCCGAACTCTTGGTCCGTTCGCGTCAAAATTCGTATGGCGCGCGCGGACCACAATGCACTGCGATGGCGCAGTGCATTGCTGGCTCATGATTGGCCAAGCATGCACTGTGACCCCGCATGCTTGGCCAATCGCAGCGCCAGCAGCGAGGAGAGCCATGATTGGCCACAGGCATCCTGCCTGTGGCCAATCATAGCTCAGGCTGTGTAGTGCACGCCCCACACTATATAAGGCCGCCTTTGAGGCGGCCTCGTGTAGTGTGTTGGAATCTGAAGCAGTGGGTGTTCTGTGTACCTTCAACACAGTTACACACCAATCGTTTTTGGCTGATTTCCTATCTTGCTCTTGTGTAGTGGTTATTGTCTGTGCCCTGACCGCAGTATACACCACTACACTATATTCACCTCACCTATATAGCTAGCTAGTGATCTATCTTTAACCACTTAACAACCGCCCATTGCCGATTAACGGCTTCAGGGTGGTTGTTTAACTCTGAGAGGCCGTTAATTAACGGCCTCCCAGAATTCTGCTCTCGCGCGCCCCCTGGGGCGCGCACTCGAGAGCATCCGTGACCGCGGGGTCCACAGGACCCGGCGCATCACGGATCACGGTAAACGGCCGCTCGTCGCAGCCGTTTACCACGTGATCGCTCCGTCAAATGACGGAGTGATCACTTGTAAACAAACCGGCGTCATAACATGACGCCGGTTCCTCCCTCCCCTCTCTGTACCGATCGGTACAGCGGAGGGGAAAGAGATCGGTGTCAGCAGCGATGTGGGCTGCATCTGCAGTGCCCACATCGCTGCTCACCGAATTTAACCCCTCAATTCCCTGCCAATACTCTGCAATACCAGTGCATACTCTGCAGTACCCTGCCATTACTCTGCAGTACCCCCCATTACTCTGCAGTACCCTGCCTTTACTCTGCAGTACCCCCCATTACTCTGCAGTAACCCCCATTACTCTGCAGTACCCTGCCATTACTCTGCAGTACCCCCCAATACTCTGCAGTATCCGCCATTACTCTGCAGTACCCCGCCATTACTCTGCAGTACCCCGCCATTACTCTGCAGTGCAGTACCCTGCCATTACTCTGCAGTACCCTGCCATTACTCTGCAGTACCCTGCCTTTACTCTGCAGTACCCTGCCATTACTCTGTAGCACTCCCCAATACTCTGCAGTACCCTGCTATTTCTCTGTAGTACCCCGCCAATACCCCGCCAATACTCTGCAATACCAGTGCATACTCTGCAGTACCCTGCCATTACTCTGCAGTACCCCCCATTACTCTGCAGTACCCTGCCTTTACTCTGCAGTACCCTGCCATTACTCTGTAGTACTCCCCAATACTCTGCAGTACCCTGCTATTACTCTGTAGTACCCCGCCAATACCCCGCCAATACTCTGCAATACCCTGCCATAAATTGCCATACCCAGCCATACTCGGAGATACCCAGCCATACTCGGAGATACCCAGCCA
This sequence comes from Lithobates pipiens, assembly GCF_037356315.1. Taxonomy (NCBI): domain Eukaryota; kingdom Metazoa; phylum Chordata; class Amphibia; order Anura; family Ranidae; genus Lithobates; species Lithobates pipiens. The sequence continues at coordinate 77,595,949 of NW_027507784.1, read as the reverse complement.
TACTCGGTGATACCCTGAAATACCCAGCCATAGACGCCCCCCACCCCTCACCGGCCTCCGGTGCTTCTACCAACTCGCCAGTACGATCAAAGCCAGAATCTTTTTTTTATTTTTTATTTCAGGCTTCCCAGCCTAGAGGTGAGATGTGGGGTCATATTGACCCCCAGATTTCACTGTAAAGAGGACCTGTCACCCCATATTCCTATTGCAAGGGATGTTTACATTCCTTGTAATAGGAATAAAAGTGATCAAAAATATATTTTTGGGGAAAAAAATGTCAAACTAAAATAAATAAAGTAAAATGAACAATAAAAATAAAAAATAAAAAATTAAAGCGCCCATGTCCCCATGTGCTCGCATGCAGAAGCGAACGCATGCGTAAGCCCCGCCCACATATGAAAACGGTGTTCAAACCACACATGTGAGGTATTGCCGAGAACGTTAGAGCGAGAGCAATAATTCTAGTCCTAGACCTCCTCTGCAACTCAAAACATGTAACCAGTAAAAAAAAATTATGAAGAAAAAATTACTAATCTGCAAAATTTTATAACAGAAACAAAGAAAAATGCATTTTTTCGCAGAATTTCCGGTCTTTTTTCTTTTATAGCACAAAAAATTTAAAAACTGAGAGGTGATTAAATACCACCAAAAGAAAGCTCTATTTGTGTGAAAAAAAGGACAAACATTTCATATAGGTCCAGTGTTGCATGACTGAGTAATTGTCATTCAAAATGTGAGAGCACCAAAAGCTGAAAATTGGTCTGGTTATTAAGGGTGTTTAAGTGCCCAGTGGTCAAGTGGTTAATAATAGAGCTTGCAGTATAGAGCTTCTGAGTATATAGGGCCTGGGGGCCACACGCATTTCCTTTTTTTAATATGGGTACAGGGTTCCCCTTAATATGCGTACAAGACCCAAATAGGCTGGTAATGGGCAGGGAGGGCTACCCATGCCATTTTTCTCAATGATTTTCAACCATATTGCAGGAACCAGATATAACATTAAAACCGCAAGCAGTTTTAAATAGTGTTATTTCCGTTAAATGTCATTTTGTGCAGGGACTGTTCTAAACACGGGAAACACGTGGCATTTCACAGGCATACTACAGACACCCCCCAGGCACCATATTTAAACTAATATTTCACTTTTTTTTTTTCACTTTAATCGTCATTAAAATCAGTGCTCCCGCCAAAACGGCCGTTTTTAAAACTTTTTTTTGCATTGACCCATGTCCCCTGAGGCAGGAGTCAGGTCCCCAAACCCTTTTTAGGACAGTATCTTGCATATTAGCCGTTAAAATTAGCACTTTCCATTTCGAACGTTCGAGTCCCATAGACTTCAATGGGGTTCTAACGTTCGTAACGAACGTGGGGGCCGTTCGCAAGTTCTGGTGCGAACCGAACCGGGGGGTGTTCGGCTCATCCCTACTGGCCAAGCATGTCTCCAGACCTAAAACCTATTGAGCATCTGTGGGGCATCCTCAAACAGAGGGTGGAAGAGCGCAATGTCCCCACATCCACCAGCTCTGTGATGTCTTCATGGAGGAGTAGAAGAGGACTCCAGTGGCAACCTGTGAAGCTCTGGTGAACTCCATGCTCAAGAGGATTAAGGGAGTGCTGGAAAATAATGGTGGCCACACAAAATATTCACACTTTTGCAATTTCTGAAATTCTACAATTTAGACATTTTTACTTAGGGGTGTACTCACTTTTGTTGCCAACGGTTTAGATATTAACCACTAGGCGTCCGCGCTATAGCTGAAAGACGGCTGCAGCGCGGACGCCAATTGCTGGGAGACCGTCCCTGGACATCCTCCTGTTTACTTACGCGTTGCGCGCTCCCACAAGCTCGCATCGGGGAAGTTCTGTGCTGGCCGTGTCCCCTGCCAATCACAGCGGCCGTTTACAGCTCGATCAGCGTGCCCAAAGAGAAATGATCTCATATGTAAACATCTCTCATCGCTGGCTTTCCCTCCTGACACAGACAGCGTGTGAGAAGGGAGAGATAAGCGGCTGCAGCGGCTGTAAGTAGATAAAAAATAAATAAAGGTCCCACAATGTCACTGCCACCTGTCCCCAGTGCCACCTGTCCCCAGTGCGCCACCTGTCTCCAGTGCCATCTGTCCCCAATGCCACCTGTCAGTGCCATCTGTCCCCAGTGCCACCTGTCCCCAGTGCCAGCTGTCAGTGCCATTTGCCCCAGTGCCACCTGTCAGTGCAATCTGTCCCCAGTGCCACGTATAAGTGCCATCTGTCATCGCTGCCATGTATAAGTGCCATCTGTCATCAGTGCCACATCAGTGCCATGTGTCATCAGTGCCATATCAGTGCCATCTGTCATTAGTGCCATCTGTCATCGCTGCCACGTATAATTGCCATGTGTCATCAGTGCCACATATTAGTGCCATCTGTCATCAGTGCCACATATCAGTGCCATCTGTCATTAGTGGCACCTGTCAGTGTCACGTGGCATCTGTTATCAGTGTCACGTGTCATCAATGCCACGTATCAATGCCATCTGTCATCAGTGTCACGTGTCAGTGCCACGTATTAGTGTCATCTGTCATCAGTGCCACGTATTAGTGCCATCTGTCATCAGTGCCACGTATTAGTGCCACGTGTCATCAGTGCCACGTATAAGTGCCATCTGTCATCAGTGCCACATATAAGTGTCATCTGTCATCAGTGTCACATGTCATCAGTGCTACGTATTAGTGGCATCTGTCATCAGTGTCACATCAGTGTCACGTGTCATCAGTACCACATATCAGTGCCATCTGTCATCAGTGCCATGTCAGTATCACTGTCCTGGTGCTCCAGGGCCTTCAAAAGTGTAATAGTTAGTCAACAAGTTAGATGTGTAATTTATGCTCCTAGAACACCCAATGGTGCTCTCTGCATGTTGGGCCTCTCTCAGTGGCCAGGCTGTGGAAAAGTCCCACACATGTGGTATCGTAATACTCAGGAGGAGTAGCAGAATTTATTTTGGGGTGTCATCTGTGGTATACACATGCCAAGTGAGAGAAATAACCTATTACAATGACAATTTTGTGAAAAAAAAATCTTCATTTTGCAAAGAATTGTGGGAAAAAATGACAACATCAAAAAGCTCACCATACCTCTTACTAAATACTTTGGAATGTCTACTTTCAAAAAAGGGGTAATTTGGTGGATATTTGTACTTTCTTGGCTTGTTCGGGTCGCAAGAAATGAGATCGGCCACCAGTACATCAGATGTGATCAATTTTGTTTGATTTGCACCACAGCTTGTAGACTCTCTAACTTTCACAAAGACCAAATAATATCCACTAATTTGGGTTATTTTTACCAAAGATATGTAGCAGTATAAATTGTGGCCAAAATTCATGAAAAAAAAACAATTTGCAAAATGTTATCACAGAAACAAAGAAAAATGCCTTTTTTTTCCAAATTTTCGGTCTTTTTTCATTTATAGCGCAAAAAATAAAAACCCCAGAGGTGATCAAATACCACCAAATGAAAGCTCTATTTGTGGGAAAAAAAGGACAAAAAATTCATTTGGGTACAGTGTTAAGTGAGTAATTGTCATTAAAAATGTGAGAGCACTGAAAGCTGAAAATTGGTCTGGCCACGAGGGGGGTTTAAGTGCCCAGTTGTTAAGTGGATAATGGCTGTGTGTTGAGTTATTTTGAGAGGACAGCAAATTTACACTGTTATACAAGCTGTACACTCACTACTTTACATTGTAGCAAAGTGTCATTTCTTCAGTGTTGTCACATGAAAAGGTAGAATAAAATATTTACAAAAATGTGAGGGGTGTACTCACTTTTGTGAGATGCTGTATATCACTGTCCTTACTGTAAGAAATTAGGCAGTGAAATTTTAAACCCAATTTCTCACAGTCCAGTGACTGCTGGATTAGAAAACCTTACCTTTACAGTCCCCCATCAAAACCCTCCTTTACCATCAGTGCCTATCAGTGCAGTCTCATCAGTGCCACCTCATCAGTGGCTATTAGTGCAGTCTCATCAGTGCAGGCTTATCATTGCTGTCTCATCAGTGCAGCCTTATCAGTGCAGCTTTATCAGTGCAGTATATTAGTGCCCAGGTCAGGGTTTCTCTACTACTCTGGGCTAGTGAGGGAAAGGACCTACCTGGTCCTGGCCAGCCGAGCTCTGCTCACCATCCACTGGCTCACCAGTGCTGCCAGCTCCCACTCTGATTTTGGCTGCCTCTCTGCGTGTGATCCACTGGGCTGGCGTGATAACTCTCGGCTAGCCACGCCCCCCATTCATCTTGATGTCCCTGACGGAGTGTGATTTTTGGGATTTTGCCCAAGGCAAGCTCAGACCGGGACTCCTAAACCTTGTGGACGGCGTGCCCAGAAGAGTTGAGGTTATTTTTACCAAAGATATGTAGCAGTATAAATTGTGGCCAAAATTCATGAAAAAAAAACAATTTGCAAAATGTTATCACAGAAACAAAGAAAAATGCCTTTTTTTTCCAAATTTTCGGTCTTTTTTCATTTATAGCGCAAAAAATAAAAACCCCAGAGGTGATCAAATACCACCAAATGAAAGCTCTATTTGTGGGAAAAAAAGGACAAAAAATTCATTTGGGTACAGTGTTAAGTGAGTAATTGTCATTAAAAATGTGAGAGCACTGAAAGCTGAAAATTGGTCTGGCCACGAGGGGGGTTTAAGTGCCCAGTTGTTAAGTGGATAATGGCTGTGTGTTGAGTTATTTTGAGAGGACAGCAAATTTACACTGTTATACAAGCTGTACACTCACTACTTTACATTGTAGCAAAGTGTCATTTCTTCAGTGTTGTCACATGAAAAGGTAGAATAAAATATTTACAAAAATGTGAGGGGTGTACTCACTTTTGTGAGATGCTGTATATCACTGTCCTTACTGTAAGAAATTAGGCAGTGAAATTTTAAACCCAATTTCTCACAGTCCAGTGACTGCTGGATTAGAAAACCTTACCTTTACAGTCCCCCATCAAAACCCTCCTTTACCATCAGTGCCTATCAGTGCAGTCTCATCAGTGCCACCTCATCAGTGGCTATTAGTGCAGTCTCATCAGTGCAGGCTTATCATTGCTGTCTCATCAGTGCAGCCTTATCAGTGCAGCTTTATCAGTGCAGTATATTAGTGCCCAGGTCAGGGTTTCTCTACTACTCTGGGCTAGTGAGGGAAAGGACCTACCTGGTCCTGGCCAGCCGAGCTCTGCTCACCATCCACTGGCTCACCAGTGCTGCCAGCTCCCACTCTGATTTTGGCTGCCTCTCTGCGTGTGATCCACTGGGCTGGCGTGATAACTCTCGGCTAGCCACGCCCCCCATTCATCTTGATGTCCCTGACGGAGTGTGATTTTTGGGATTTTGCCCAAGGCAAGCTCAGACCGGGACTCCTAAACCTTGTGGACGGCGTGCCCAGAAGAGTTGAAGCTGTTATAGCTGCAAAGGGTGGGCCAACTCAATATTGAACCCTACAGACTAAGACTGGGATGACATTAAGCCTAGGTTCACACTGACTGCGGGAATAAAATCGTGCAAGTTCAGCTGAACTCGCACGATTTCATTCCTGCATGTCAGTCCCGACTTAGGGGGATGATTTCAGAGATTTGATTCCCACAGTCAGTGTGAACCTAGGCTTAATGGCATCCCAGTCTTGGTCCGTAGGGTTCAATATTGAACACCCAGAAACAACTTTTGCGAATCGGTGCAGTGCCACAAATGTGGCGTTGCACCGCCTCAGACGCTACCATTGCCAGTTTGGCATGCAATTTGACATGTCAAATCACATCAATGTGAACCAGGGCGCAAGTACATGTGCATGTGTAGCACTAACCCCCGAAGGAGCTGCTGGTTATTTTTGGGCTTACCATTACCTTCCGTTCTCCTTGTTGCACGTCTAGGGGATGTCCCGTGGTAGATGGCCCAGTAACTTGAGACTGACAATAGATCCACTTGAATGGATTTTATTTGGAAACTTAAACCATTGAACAGTCTTTTAACTTGGGATCAGAGGGTTTGAAAGGAAGTTCAGGTACTTTCAATGTCAAAGTCCAAAAACGTTAGAGAACTTGCTTACTTTGACTGCATCCAGAGAATAGCCATTCGCAGCTGGATGATCACTCAGGTTGGACAGTCCCTCTCTCACAAGGCCTAGCAGCCAACAAGGTGCTTACTCAGGAACAAAGTCTTAGTCACAGACGTTGTTGCAGAACATGTAGTGAAACTAAGCTGTAGAACACTTGTAGGATACCTGGATCTTTCAGGCTGCTTGGCGATATCCACAAGACCGGATTCTCTCAGTAATTCTCGGTAACTTCAGCCCTTCCAGGCTCTTGTTAAGAAAACCAACTCGTACGTGGTGTTCTTCTAAAGAGTCCTCCCCTGGAATGCTTAAAGTACACTGGGTCTCTCCCGAACCGGAGGCGGCACCCATCCACCTCAGAATCCAGAATTCCCCGCCTTGGGCTAGCCAGCCCCGAGGCGTCAAAGTCGGGTGGATCTGCACCCCAGGCCATAGCCTTCCTGGGGGCTGGTCAGGAGGACCAGGACCATGTAATCAGCACATCATACTGGACCGGAATCCCGAACCACGTGACGTCCGTATCTTAAATACCCTCTCCCAGAGGGCACAGCGAGAGGACCACTCCCACTGACCTGGCTCCGAAAAAGAGTAACTTAAGCGCCTGACCAGACTATAGTTCCATGCCGGCCACAAGAGACAGTGCCCCCTGTGGCCAGGCTGAACATCTCACAGTCCAGTCAGACTGATGCAGAGGTCCAATTTAGACAAATAAACCCAAACCAAACTGCAGTCTAGGCAAAGTTTAATTTTGAAAAACGCATAGCGCGTGCTCTTCAGGAGCCTGCCGCTACACATGTAAAGGCAGGTGTCCCAATAGTTTTGACAATCTAGTGTAGTTGTTGAAGCCGATTTTGCCTTCAAACAGAACAACTGGCCAGTTGAAATCTGATTGTCTGCTATGGAGTAACACAGACAGTGCTCAATACAGACTGTTTGATAAACGAGGCCCGGTGCGTACCGCAGCATTTAATGGGATGATCTTTTTAAGATAAGAAAGTGTTTTCCATTGTTGCACCTGAAGCCATTCTGCTACAACCACAAGGCAATTAATTTAGGCTGCCAGACAGAGGCAAGACATAATGCTTTTTCAAATATCAAGTCCAATTTCATTAAGACTTGAATGATTTTCCTGCTCTCTTTTCATGTAGATACCTCTGCAGTCAATTAGCATTGTCACTTTTAATCTCTGCAACTCAGAAGCTGGTTATTTTCTATTATAGTCTTATTAAGCGAGATCTTTATGGCGAGAGAACGAAGGGAGGAAATGGTTATTATCAAACTGACATTTGTGAGAAGGTTAGAAGTGACTGGCTTCTCCGCTATTAACAGAAAAATGCAGTTAAGATACTTTGCTGTAAATGTTTAAGGGTAATTTTTGGAAATCGCATTGCGGGAACATTTATATTGCGTTTACAAGAAGGCTGGAGTGGCTCGGCTTGGCCACACCCACAAATCTATTAGACTACTTCTATCAGTAGCGTTAGTCTATGGTCATGGGTGTGATCAAACATTAGGCCACACCCACGTGGTTAGGATCCCTACCAACCATTGGTGCTAATAATAAAGGCATCAAGAGCATCTTTGACAAGTGCTTCAGGTTTATATATATATGATCTTGGCAAACAACATGGACTTTGCTTCACAATACTGCTGTGATTGCTTAGTTGAAAATCCTTACATATACCCAGGGCTGCTGTTAGAACCACTGGGCCCCATACAGCCAACCTGAAAAGCCACACCCCGAAATATACACAGTTTACTATGCTTGCATTATGAATGAACACAGTAAGTGATCTGTACAGATCACTCATTTTTCTCATTCAGGAAAGCAAGAGGCACGCATAGCTCCTAACTGTCCCTGATTTCGAGGGACTGTCCCTGATTTCGAAGGACTGTCCCTGATTTGGAGCAATATCCTTCTGTCCCTCTTCCCCCCTCATCTGTCCCTCATTTTGGTCTGATCTATATATAGTTGTATATAAAATGCACTTTTTATCTATAAAAAAGTGTTTCCCAGTGCTAAACCTTTCATCTGATTTCTAAATTTCTGCATTTGTATATTCCAATATAAAGGAATAGTAGTGGTAAAAAAAAAACACTTGTGGGTTTAACCAATCTTGTTTTTTTTGTACAATTCTCCTGTAAAGGGGCGTGGCAAGGGGTGTGTCCTATGCCTGCATACTTTTGCTGATAGGTGTCCCTCATTGCCATCTCAAAAAGATTGGAGGTATGGGCATGTAAATGTGACACATTTACCAGACTTTTTCCCCACTGCCCTTCCTGAAGGATCCTATTGTGTACTTGCTGCCAGTGGGAAGGAGAGGAGGGAAGCTGCCAGCACTGTAGGGGTAGGGGGGCACACAGGGGGGGCCTGGGCAGCAGTGGAAAATGTATGGTCCACACAGAGTTCGACTGATGCATCATGGGGTAATTACTGGAATTGATCCCTGTATGTCTCTCTCTGCAGCAGCTGAAAGCCAGCAGGAGGCAGACAAGAAGAAGCCAGCTTTCAGCTGCTGCAGAGAGAGCCATACAGGCATCAATACCAGTAATTGCCCCCCCCCCCGCTCTGATCACTCTCCCTGACCACATCTGATTCACCCAGCTGGGCCCTCTGCTGGTCTGGGCCCGTATCTTAGGATCAGTGGCACCCCCTCATCCACGACCCTGAATATACCCAGTGATATGACTAGCCTCAGGTAATACACAGAGATTGTTTGGACCTGGATCACCAGCTGGTGGGGCTGTGTTTCCCAAAGTGGAAGGTTGTAGTTCCAGTGTCCACCAGTGGGTGTCTCTTAGTAACCAGCAGATCTGAGTAATCAGTTTCCACCTAATGCTGGCTGCTAGGAGGGTATTTCGGTCCTCCCCTAATAGTGCCTCTGACTCCAGTGATTTGCTCCTGCCACATTCTGTTTGCCATTAGTCCTGATCCTACTCCTGCCCTGTACCCTGCCGCCTTGTACCTGCTCTCCATTGTTCCTGATCCCAGTTTATTTTCCTCCTTCCCATCTGCTCCCTGCACCTCCAGTTTTTTCCTGCCTTTCTGTGTTCTCCATTTTGCATATATTGTATACAGTTAGTTGTTAGGCTTTCTGTTTGTTGGGTTTACTAATTCGGTATTCTGTCACTGGATTTTTAATTCACTTATATCTTTATGTTTTCTGTGTGCTGGTGTTTGGATGGATTTTGATTCACTGTAAACAAATCTCACTTAAAGTGTACACAGTCTGGTCCCAGTTTCATGAGTGATCTGGCTATCCCCGCTGCTGATTGAAAATGAAAATGAAACAAATCCTTCTACATAGGTTGTACCTGGTTATCTACAGCCTCTCTCTTCTACATCTCTACAAAGTCTAGAATTCACACAGCATCCCTTAGCACCAGAAGGCAGGGCATGGGGATCTGATGTCACACACTGCTCAGCATAGAGCAGGGAGCTGAGTGTAATCTGAGACCTGAGTGGAGGCGATGGACACACCCCCTCTACATAGACTCATAGAGAAACATGCATGCCCGAGGCTGTCAATCACTTGTTTCTTGGGGGGGGGGGGTTCCTCCCAGGATTGTTTGACTATTGGCATATACTGTCAGAAGTGACTCATGAAGATGGCAGAGAAATGAGAGAGAAAACTAAGATCACATTAAGTTCATACTATAGAAGAATATGCTTTGTTCCTTTTTAATTTCAGAGGTTTACAACCACTTTACTGTATCATGCAGCCTAGTAACTGGAGAGGGACTTGCCTCTAGTGATGTATAAAAATGCATGCAGTTTTGTAAGTCTTTAAGGCTGTCTTCATGTTAGCTTCCTGCACTGCTATGCCCGATACACACGAGCGGATTTTCTGTCTGAAAAATCTTGGATGGTTTTTCTGGCGGAATTACGCTCAAGCTTGGCTTGCATACACACGGTCACACAAAGGTCCGCTGAACTTTCGACCGTCAAGAACGCCGTGACGTACAACACTACGACGAGCCGAGAAAATTAAGTTCAATGCTTCCAAGCATGCGTAAAATTGTTTCCGAGCATGCGTAGGATCTTTGCGTGTCGGAATTGCTACAGACGATCGGAAAATTTCCCGATCATTCACCCCTTGGCAGTCAGCACCTCTCATCCAGCTGCTGGAATGTGTGTGTGTGGGGGGGATCGTGGATTTATTTCCAATGGATGTTGGCTCAAACTTGTCTTGCATACACACACGGTCGCACAAATGTTGTTCGGAAATTCTGATCGTCAAGAACGCGCTGATGTACAACACGTACGACTGCACTATAAAAGGGAAGTTCAATAGCCAGTGCGCCATCCTTTGGACTCCTTCTGCTAATCTCATGTTTATCTCGTGTTAGTAGAAGTCTGGTAAAAGACGATTTGCGCTTTTCAGCCTCGTGCTTTTCAGATCGTTACTACTCTTCAGTTTGTGCTTGTGGGTTCATATCTGGTTTTCAGTGTGTGTAGTCAGTTTGCATCTGTTTTTCAGTGTTTATTTTTATAGTAGTATGTATATGATTTTAAGTGCGTTTTTGTCTGCTCGTTTCTGATTTTCAGTGTGTTCTGACCAGCCAACCATTTTGAAGCCATGTTGCGGGTACATACTCATCGTAGAGTTAGTGCTGTATGGGGGCTTGGTGTTGGAGTTCTTACTTTGACCCAAGCCCAGTCCATGAACAGGGTGGGGAGGAGTTCATGGACGAAGAATTTGTTACTCCAGCGTGACCAATTCTCGCACACGCCTTTGTTGCGGGAGATCTGTGAGAATAATCATGATGATTTCAGGAATTATCTCCGGATGACAGACCCTGTTTTTCACCCTTTATTGGCTTTGCTGTCCCCTTATATTACGAAGCAGAACACCAAAACACCAAGCCATCACTCCTGAACAGAGGCTTGTCACCACCTTGCGGTACTTGGCGTCGGGGAGAAGCCTCCAGGACATCAAGTTCTCTACAGGCATCTCCCCCAGGCTCTGGAGATCATTATTCCGGAGACCTGTTCTGCCATCATACAGGTCGTGCAGAAGGACTATATTAAGGTAAGATTTCTCCTTTAACAACACATTATATGTATTTAATGTTTGCTAATGTATTGTATTTATTTCATCATTCTATAATTACCATGATTGTAATATGCTGTAGTATGCTGTGAATCCTGCATTATCCTCATGCATGCTGGAAGTTTTTAAAGTTCCTTTTTTGTCCTTCATGCATATTTGCCTTCACTAACCTCCCCAGCATGCTATCCTGGGCCCATGCACACCTAGCCTAGTCACTTAACAATGTATTTTGTCAGCTCCATTGTAGTGCTTTACCCTAAACACCCCCTAAACTGTGTACACGTGGTATTTGTGTCCTTAAATTCATGCAGAGTGCCAGAAGCTTTTTTTTTAGGGGTCCCAAAATCATTTGGAACCCCCCCCTCCTCCCAATCGCTAAGTCAACCGATACCAATCCTCTATCTGCTGACTTTGCCAAACCCATACACGCTATACCTCCCTCTTTTGTGGTCATATTTCTGTATGAATTCACCAAAGCATGTAGTGCAAGGGCCTGCCTGAATACTTTCAAATGGTACTGTTTTAAACTAAAGTTTTGTTCTCCTATTATCTTGATAGGTAATTGCAGAATGTAAAAATGTGCTTCAATTTGTACAGTGTGTATTCATATTTGTGTATTATGACACTTCTTACCTGTCCAGTGGGCTGCCAATAGTGTAAGTAAGGAGGGGCTGGCCAAAGTAACACACATTGTTTATGCATTCAGCTCTCAATGAAGTAGAGAGGGTTACCTGTCCAAAACATCCCCCCCCCCCCCAAAATATTTACAATGGGCCATCAGAGGGGGTGAGGAATCTGATAAGTGGACCTTATATTTTTGTCTTTAAATATTCCTTCAAATAAATGTTATACAGATGTTGGCCAAGAATGGTTGTGTCTAATCTGCTTGCAATGTTATGTGCAAAAGTGCTCTTTTTTTTTCTTGTTTGACGCCACAGTTTCCCTCAGCGCCACAGAAATGGCAGACTGTGGCATCCCAATTTGCCCAGAGGTGGAACTTTCCCAACTGCGGAGGGGCAATTAATGGGAAACACGTCCACATAGTCCCACCCCCCAACTTGGGGTCATACTATTACAACTATAAGGGGTTTAATAGTATTGTGATGTTGGCAGTGGTGTCGGCTACATATGATTTTCTCTATGTGGACGTGGGGAAGAATGGCCGGATGTCGGATGGTGGACTCATTGCCCAGACGAGTTCTACGGACGGCTCCAGAGTGGTGGCTTGGGATTGCCACCTCCGGAAGACAACGTTGCTGGTCTGCCGTTCATCTTTGTCGCTGATGAAGTGTTTGGTCTGGGTGATCACCTGATGCAGCCATTACCGGTGAGGACCCTCACCCCAGACCAGAGGGTTTTTAACTGCCAGCCGGCCAGAGCCAGAAGAGTGGTGGAGAATGCTTTCGGCATAATGGCCAGCCGGTTCCGCCTATTCCTTACTCCAATCAAAATGGAGGAATATAAACGTAACCATATAATACTTGCATGCTGCATTCTACACAACTTTTTAAGGAGAAATTCTATGAACTATGTGGTCTCAGTTGGACCTGAGTCCGGATTTCAAGAACAAACCCTGACGGCCATCCTGGCTTGCCCCCCCCCCCCCAAAAGCGCCCGCGAGGTCTGTCTAAAATATATAGAGTACTTTGCGGGTAGGGGGCCATTGATATGCCAGAAAATGTTTAAATTTTTTTTTTTTTTTAAATAGATTTTTAATTTAAACTGAAATAATATTACCTTTGATTTACTGCTTGTGTTTCTTTTAGCTGTCTCTTAGGTTATCCAATGGGCTTTTATTTTTGGCCATTTTCTTCAATAGTGCAAACGTAATTTCTTTGATACATGAGGTGACATTCTCTTCTTCAGCTAACTATTATGTTGTGGGTCTGCTATGCACACACCTTGTTTTTGTTGTTAATGTATGTAATACATTACTGATAAAAACATTCATCATTTTCAGCACCATGAATTAATTTTTTTGAGTCATGAAAATGGCCTGATTGTGGCAAATGTGTAAAGCACTGTGGGTGTTATTTACTAAAGGAAAAGTGCACTTGAAACTGCACTGAAAGTGCACTTGTAGTGCAAAGTGGATTTGTCTTTAGTAAATAACCCCCATTGCCACTGTAAACACCAACTTACTCCAAAAACTGCTATTGAGCATTGAAAGAAGAAGCCAAACATTGTTGAGTAGAAAACGTTTTACTCTGTGCACATTCACATGTGCGTTAGAAAGGGGTTTTTGAACAAGCCAACATATTTTTTGAATAACAGTTTTTTGTTTGCCAGTAGAAATGGTAAACGGGCATGTTTAAAACCATAAAACAATATACAACTGAGGAACTTACAAAGTTCAACTTTGATAAATTGAAGGCAATATCAGACATTAGTATGTCCAAACTGTGATGATATTGCCTTCATCAGATGGGGTGTTGTCACACCTGTAAAAGCAAAATTTTGAAGATCCCCACAAATTGAGAGTCAAAATTTGGATTCTCCTCCTGATCCCATGCATAATGTCCACATGTGCTAGCTCCCATCATGGGGGATCAATGGATGTGTTTCGTGGTGCAACACCTTCCTCTCAGCTACTTTAGTTGCGAGGAAGGGGTTGCACCCACAAAACGCATACATTGATATCCCATGATGGCAGATAGCACATGTTGACACACTTGGGGTTATTTTTTTTTTTTTTTAAAGGAAAATCCACTTGAAAGTGCACTTGGAAGTAAAGTCGCTGTTGATCATGCAAGGAAAATAAAAAATAAAAACAGCATTTTAGCTTGCACATGATTGGATGATAGAGCAGAGCTTCCACTCATTTCAGATCTACCCCTTAGATTTAGAGCGACTGCACTTCCAAGTGCACTTTCAGTGCAAAGTGGATTTGCCTTACGTAAATAAGCCCCAATGTGTGCATCTTCAAAATTTGGCTTTGGATATACTTTTAAAAAGTTAGAAAAATAATAAAAATATAAACAAATTGAATAATTGTGGTGTGTTTTAGATTCTGCCTAAAACATCAATGATGTTTTTGAGTCTTTTTTGTCTTCCTTGATCTTCTGTAAATCCCAATTGCACACTATGATCTCCCAGATGAGGCTCTGTGCAATTGTCCTTGTGAAATTAGTTTCTTCTTCCACAACATCCACATCACCTAAAATTAAAAAACACACCATGTATTATAAATATGCAGGCACACATCTTTTACCTGAAACTGTGGTCTCAGACACTCACCTGTTGTGGTTACTATTTCACCCACTTCATAAACCTCTCCTTCCTCCACATCCTCTGGTTGTGGTGTGGGGATTTCCCCTTCTTTAGGATGTTGTGCGACCTCTGATGTCCCGAGTCTTTTCTCCCCTATGTGAATAAAAAAAGGTATGCTTAGCACACAGATATTTGAGGCTAGAAATAGTAATCTGAAATATTGCTTGGAAGTGTCGTACAATTGTCTTGTTTGGCAGAATTCCAAGCTGAAGACATTTTTTATTTCCCTTTCTAAAGCTGCAATACTTACCTGTTTTGGTCAAGAAAAGGATTACGCATGATTCCAAACCTGAACTGTCCCGGACAGGTGGCAACCCTACCTCTCATCCTGACACAAATCACCACTCAGCACACCACCTCCAAATTTCCCCTCCTAGAACAATTCTTACCCCCTGCTGCCCTCCAAATCCCCCCTCTCGACACAAATCTCCTCCCCTCAATCTCCATGTGGCCCCTCTCTACCCACCTCGCATGATATCCCAGTGCCCAGGGCAGCTAACCCTCCTGCCCACCCCTTGTCCCAGCCCTGATTGCAGGTGATAGGATAAAGTCTGATTTGCGTTATAGCTCTATATACATCAAAGTAGTAATGATGTCCTATTCTTTATAGTAACCAATTTGATTCCAACAGTCATTCTAGAAAAGTCAAATGAATCTGATTGGTGGTTATAGCTAATACAGACATTTTACATATCAGACACTTTTAGGAGTGAGGATGAATGAGAGGAGACCTTGTTCCTGCATGCTGGGGGGGATTGGCTATGCTGATACAGAAAGTCGTATCAGGAGGCAGAATTCTGTGTTCTTTTCCATCCCACTAAGGATTTGCGCCTCTCTCCCGCCGTCGCTGTGTAATACCGAGTCTTCCCATCATGTCCCTGGACACGTTTTTCCCTTCGCTTTTCCTGAAATGTTAAAATTAAACCAGCTGCAGCTGCTCTGTCAGAGACTCGCTGCGCGCTGCAGCTATTGAAGCAATTAAAAAAAAAATTGCACAGAAGGTAATTAAAAGCCTTACTGGTTCTTGCTATTAAACTGACATTTTAGATGTCTCTGGATGCTTTATTGTGCCAATATCCTATTCCCCTCGTCTCTGGGAGCAGCACAACTGACAATCCGTCATTCCCCAAAATTATCTCCAGGTAATGTTTTCTACCAAAGAATAAGAGGTATTTAGTCAGCAACACTCCGCAGGAAATCTGCAGAAAGAAGAAGAGTGTTACAAAAGTAGAACATCACATAAAAAAAAACATTTTTTGGAGGGACCGGCCTTCCTTACTTAACAAAATCATCCTGTCTATCGTTTTTCCGGGACTCTTCGTCTTCTGGGTACTATTTAAAGGCGGATATAAAATGCACAAATTAAAGCCTAAGTTTAGTTAAAATTGAAATAAAAAAATATTTAAAAAAAATCAGCACAGGGCACAGTGTTTGCCATAGGTGTGCACACAGGGTGTGCTGGGTATGCCTGGGCACACCCTAATCACCCTGTGCGGTACCAATTCCTCCTGCTTTATGATGCTCCATCTCCTCCCTGCAGTGCTGCCAGCTTCCCTCCTCTCCCTTTGGCTGCTGCCAGGGTTGTTTCAGAAATGAGAGCAAGGGAAGGGGCCCCGTAAATATTTAATTTACCGTCCCCTTCCTTCTTTGAATGAACACCGTGAGTGATCTGTACCGATTGGTCCTGCGTTCATTCTTAATTTAAGCATAGTAAACTATGCTGATAGGAAAAATAATCATCTGTTTCATCATTTGTTGCTATGTTTTTAGATTTGGTCAGCTGCTTCCTGCTCCAAAAACGCCCAAATCTGCCCGATTCGAGCGACTAAAAAGGGTCCAGACCTTGTTTGAGATTCAGGCGATTTGGAGTGGAGATGTGAACCATCTCCATAGAGAATAATGGATTTTTTTCCCCTCGAGCGGTTTGTAGCTTCAGGCTTCAAGCTACAAAACACTTGGGTATGAATGGGGCCTAACTGTGTAGCAGCTGAGGCTGCAGAGAAAGTGATTGGGGAATCCAGACATTTTGGAACTACATTTCCCATGATGCTCCACTACACTGCAGACTGAAGGAGCATCATGGGAAATGTAGTTCCAAAACATCTGGGGTGCCAAGGTTCGCCATCACTGCCCTAGGAGAAGCGCTCTCCTGGGGTTTACCTTGCGATTGTGTGGCCGAGTCCAGCATTTGCGTCCATAGACACGAATGCCTTACTTGGCCCCGCCTCCGGAATCCATGTCATTGAATTTAAATGACAGCAGCAGGAGCCAATGACTGCGCTGCTATTACTCTATCCAATCAAGAGCCAAGAACCCGGGGCAGAGGAAGAGCACGTCTCCGGCGTGTGAAATTTCAGGGCTCAGGTAAGTAAAATGGGGGGGCTGTGGGGCCGGTCACTGCCAGGTGTTTTTTCACCTTAATGCATAGGATGAATTAAGATGAAAAAACACAAGGGTTTACAATCCCTTTAACCACTTGACCACTGGGCACTTAAACCCCCTTCCAAACCAGAGCAATATCTATCTTTCGGTGCTCTCACATTTTGAATGACAATTACTCGGTCATGCAACACTGTACCTATATGAAATTTTTGTCCTTTTTTTCACACAAATAGAGCTTTCTCTTGGTGGTATTTAATCACCGCTGGTTTTTATTTTTTGTGCTATAAAAGAAAAAAGACCGGAAAATCTGTAAAAAAAATGAATTTTTCTTGATCACACCTGAAGTACTGATGGTATTTGCGCAGCAATTTTTCGAACACATTCGAGCCCAATTGTTTCTGCATAATGTGAAAGATGATGTTACGCCGTGTAAATAGATACCTAACATGTCACCCTTCAAAATTGCACACACTTGTGGAATGGCGCCAAACTTCGCTACTTAAAAATACCCATAGGTGATGCTTTAACATTTTTTACTGGTTACATGTTTTGAGTTACAGAGGAGATCTAGGGCCAAAATGATTGCTCTTGCTCTAACGTTCGCAGCGATATCTCACATGTGTGGTTTGAACACCATTTGCATATGTGGGCAGGACTTAGGTATGCGTTCGCTTCTGCATGCGAGCACACGGGGACAGGGTCGATTTTAAAAAAAAGTTTTTTCATTATTCATTTTACTTTATTTATTTTAGTTTGACACCTTTTTCCCCCAATTTTTTTTTTTAGCACTTTTATTCCTATTACAAGGAATGTAAACATCCCTTGTAATAGGAATATGGCATGACAGGTCCTCTTTACAGTGAGATATGGGGTCAATAAGACCTCACATCTCACCTCTAGGCTGGGAAGCATGAAATAAAAAAATAAAAAAAAAGATCCTGGCTTCGATCGTATTGGCGAGTCAGTAGAAGCACCAGAGGGCGACGGGAGGGGGGACATCCCCTCTTGCCTCCCATAAGAACGCTCAAACAGCAGAACAGCCGCTATGATCATTCTTATGGTGTAGGGAATCGCTGGCTGAAAAAGCTGATATCTGAATGATGCCTGTAGCTGCACCCATCATTCAGATATCCCCGCACAAAATCAAGGATGTCATATGGAAGTGGTTAAAATGCTTTTTTTTTTTTTAACACAAAGTTGTCCATTTATACAATATTTCTAACATATAGCATGTACATACCAAAAATTACATCCCAAAATAGATTCTCCTACTCCTCCTGAGTACGGCGATACCATATGTGCGAGACTTCCACAGCCTGGTCATATACAGAGGCTGAGTACAGCCGAGCATGGCTGGGTATGGCTGAGTATGGCTGGGTACGGTTGGGTATCACCGATTATTGGAGAGTATGGCTGGGTATCACCGAGTATGGCAGAGTATGGCTGGGTATCACCGAGTATGGCAGAGTATGGCTGATTATCACCGAGTATGGCAGAGTATGGCTGAGTATTGCAGAGTATGGCTGAGTATTGCAGAGTATGGCTGGGTATCACCAAGTATTTCAGGGTACGGCAGAGTATTGCAGAGTATTGCAGAGTATTGGCAGAGTATTGGCAGAGTATTGGCAGGGTATTGGCAAAGTATTGCAGAGTATTGGCAGGGTATTGGCAGGGTATTAGCAGAGTATTGCAGAGTATTAGCAGGGTATTGGCAGAATATTGCAGAGTATTGGCAGGGTATTGGCAGAATAGCGCAGAATATTGGCAGGATATTGGCAGAGTATTGCAGAGTATTGCAGAGTATCGCAGGGTATTGCAGAGTATTGAGGGATGGCTGAGTATGGATGGATTGATCCATGGATGTGACTGTACTTGTCACAGAGCAGCGGGTGCGCGCGAGAGCGGAATTCTGGGATTTGGCTATGGGCCAGTTGGGAACTGGTTAAACCAGGTGATAATAATAAATAAAAATAAAAAAAAGAAGAAAGAAAACTAATGCAGCTGTCACATCTAAGCCCTTGTACACACGGTCGGAGAATCCGTCGGAATGTGTCCTATCGGACCGTGTTGTCGGATAATCCGACTGTGTGTGGTCTGCATCGGACTGATTCCGTCGGAATATCCGTCGGACCCAATTTTCCAACATGTTGGAAATATTTTTCTGACCAACTGGTTCGATCGGACATACTCCGATCATGTGTAGAGAATTTTGATCGGACCAAGTGCCACGCATGCTCAGATCAAATTCCTACATCAAAGCTATTGGCTACTAGTCCCATTGTAACAAAATTACGTCATCACGTTCTGAATGATCGGATTTTTCGACAACTTAGTCCAACCGTGTGTATGCAACCGTTTCGGACAAGATCCGACAGGCAAAATCCGACGGACAAAATCCGACGGATTTGGTTGGCAGAATGTCCGACCGTGTGTACAGGGGCTAAGAACTGGTAAGCTGCAATATACTACATCTTTGTTTTTGTACTTAGGTGCACTTTAGGGAAAATTCATACACAGGGGTTGATTTACAAAAGGCAAATAGACTGTGCACCATGCAGTTGCGCCAGAGCTTAGTAAATTAGGTGAGTCTTCACTTGTTGCTTGCACATGATTGGATGATGGAAGTCAGCAGAGCTTCTGCTCATTTACTAAGCTCTGAAGCAACTGCATTCACAGAGGGCAACTGCACATGAGTAGTTCACAGTCTATTTGCCTTAGTATATCAACCCCAACGTGTGATGACAGGCGTTTTACTGCGTCGCAAAATGCCTGTCACTGCAAGGACATGAAGAAAACAATTGTTTTATCTATGTCCTATTCACACTGCAATGTAATAAATTCAGGACTAAAACTAAGTTGTATTCCTCGGTTTAGTAATAAATTCAGGACTAAAACAAAATTTTAGATTAATTTTCTGATTTTATATATATATATATATATATATATATATATATATATATATATATATATATATATATACACATACATATATTTATTATTTCATTTATTAAATTCAACTGAATTTAATGTAGTAAATTCAGGACTAAAACTTGTTTTTATTCCTCAGATTAATTTTCTGATTTTATATGTATATATACATGCATATATACAATATATAAATATATATATAAATATATGTAGCACCCTCTAGTATGGTAGAAGAATAAGGTCGTTTTTTTGAGAATAGGAACATTTTCAGGCTTGGCTGGCAGCCAAGCCTGAGTGTGTTTTTGTGATCTGGGTTGGGGATGACCTAGAATAGAGCTGGGTGACTCATAGGTGGTGCCATTAGGACCTCCCACTTCTTTCCAGAATCTTCTAGTGATTTCTGGAAAGAGAGGTGGAGAGGGAAGGTGGGGCCACCTGGGGTATTCTAAGGAGCCCTGGCCCATCCCCAACTTGGATTGACAGGGGGCAGGCCTCTTTAAATACCAAGCTGGGGAAGAGTTGATGGGGTGGGAGTGTTAGGCTGTCAGGGCCTTTGAGGAAGCTCCCCAGTCTGGGGAGGGTGACCTTGGGCCTGGGCTCGGGTGGGGACGGGACCCTCTTACAACTCACAGAGGTGCCCTGGACAGGAAGAGCAAGAGAGGACAGCGGGAGAACACTGCTGGGCAAGTCTCCAAGAGTTCCACAGAGGCAGCCAAGAGGGCTGGTGAGTGTTAACAGTCAGGAGGACTGGGAGGCATGCCAGGAGGGATGGCAGTGCCTCAAGAGATGGTGCTGGGAGCAGTAGCCACAGGGACAGATAGCACTGGAACTTCCTATTTTGCTACAACATAGGGGTCCGGGGTCCCTGCCTGTAAGGGGAGTTTGCCTTGGGCCAGGCTGAGCCAGTGTGGTTTCTGAATGTAGTGGTTCACCTGTCACCCTGCCCAGTCCGGCATCCATCTCTCAGACACTCAGAGACAGAACAGTCCATATGCTTTGTTTTTTTTTAAATTTATTGAGGGGATTGAACTTGGATAGGAAATGGGAAATTATGGGATGCCCAGGAACATTCAGTGCAACTTGCTCAAGACTTCTATATATACTCCTGTATATACACTCCAGTCTTCTCTCCAGCACAGACTCTTGCTTAAGACCTCTTATCCTTCACTCCTCCAGCACTTCACTTGCTGCATAACGTTACTCCTCCAGACCAGGCCTCAGTAAACTGCCTTTGTAGAAATGATTCCGGTGCTAACTGTCCTCTATTCAGCTACCACTCCCAGATAGCTCTCTTCAGGCCCTGCCTGCCAGCCTGGCTGCAATGACCTCTCTGCACTGCCCTTCCCACAGTCCTCTCTTCTGGTTCTGCACCCATCTCAAACTGAAATCTCCCAGTTCTGTCAAGCGTGCCTCCTCAGTCCTCCTGACTGTGCTTCACTCACCAGCCCTCCAGGCTGTGACCAGTTGTCCTCCCTGGAGCCTCTTAGCAATGTTCTCTCCCACTGTCCTCTCCTTGCTCTCTCATGTGCCTCATCACCAGGATCTCTTCTCTCCTCCTGGATGCACCTGAGCCCCGACACAGGTTCACCCCCCCCCCACTAGACTGGGGAGCTCCCTGTGGGCCCCAACAGCCTCCACACTTCCACACTCTCTCACCCCGGCTCTTCCTCCCCGACAACTCCTCCCCAGTTGGGCTGACCCTGGGTATTTAAGTCGGCCTGCCCCATGCCAATCCAAGTTGGGGATTGGTTAAGGATCCTTAATATACCCCAGGCAGCTCCACCTCTCCTGTATTTAACATCCTCACTCTGTGCTAGCCAGTCCTCATGCATAGCTTCCAACTGTCCCTGATTTTGAGGGACTCGATTTGGAGCAATGCCCCTCTGTCCCTCATTCCTCCTCATTTGTCCCTCATTTTTGTCTGATCTATAAAGTTGTATATAAAATGCACTTTTTATCTATCAAAAAATGTTTTTCAGCCCTAAACCTTTCATCTGATTTTTAAATTGCTGCATTTGTAAATTCCAAAAGCCAATATCAAGGTAGTAGTGATAAAAACACTTGTGGGTTTAACCAATCTTGTTTAATTTGTTTGTTCAATTCTCCTTTAAGGGGGTGTGGCAGGGGTGTGTCCTATGCCTGCATACTTTTGCTGATAGGTGTCCCTCATTCCCATTTCAAAAAGTTGGGAGTTATGCTCATGGCAGCACCTTTTTGTGCACACCATACACTATTTGGAATTCGTTTTTTCTACATCATTAACGGGTAATTACATGGTCATTCTTTTCCTGTTCATACTCACAGAGGCTCGCCCCTATTTTTGTCAATTATATCTGTTTCATGGTTTTCTTTTTTCTTTTTTTATCTCTGATCTGCTCTTTCCTTCTCACACACTAGTTTCCTTTCCACTGACTTGTTCACCTACACTTTGGTGTTGGGCTTTATCAACTTCCCACAATATGGAGTATTTACAGTATATCCAATATATATTTTTAGATATGAAGCCCACTCAAACCATAGCTCCCAACTATCCCTGATTTGGAACAATGTCCCTCTCTTCCTCTTCCCCTCTCATTTGTCCCTCATTTTGGTCTGATCTATATAGTTGTATATAAAATGCACTTTTTATCTTTCAAAAAGTGTTTCCCAGAGCTAAACCTTCCATCTGATTTCTAAATTGCTGCATTTGTACATTTAAAACCGCCAATATAAAGGAATAGTAGTGATAAAAAAAAGTCCTTGTGGATTTAATTCACCATTTTTTTGTTAATTCTCCTTTAAGGGGGTGTGATAGGGGACGAGTCCTATGCCTACATACCGTATATACTCGAGTATAAGCCGAGATTTTCAGCCTCTTTTTTGAGGCTGAAAGTGCCCCCCTCGGCTTATACTCGAGTCATCGCTGTCTGCCCGCTCGATCAGCGTGTCGAGCAGACAGACAGCGGCCATTCTATTCAAAAGCCGCGCCTCCGGCTCCGCCTTCGCCTGTGATAGGCGGAACACTGAATTTCCCAGCAGCCTGTGTTCCGCCTATCACGGACATCGTATCATCCTCGTACTACGGACGAGGATGATACGACGTCTGTGATAGGCGGAACACAGGCTGCTGGGAAATTCAGTGTTCCGCCTATCACAGGCGAAGGCGGCGGCGCAGCTTTTGAATTTTACAATGGCCGCCGACGAAGAGGGCACGGGACGGAGGCAAGGCAAGGCACGGCACGGCACGGGACGGGACGGGACGGGGGCAAGGCAAGGCACGACACGGGACGGATGCAAGGAGGCAAGGCACGGGACGGAGGCTCGGGACAAAGGTAGGCTGGACACACACACACACACACACACACACACACACACACACACACACACACACACACACACACACACACACACACACACACACACACACAGGGATGGATGGAGACACACACAGGGATGGATGGATGGATGGATGGATGGATGGAGACACACACACACAGGGATGGATGGATGGATGGATGGATGGAGACACACACACACAGGGATGGATGGATGGAGACACACACACACAGGGATGGATGGATGGATGGACACACACACACACAGGGATGGATGGACGGACACACAGGGATGGACGGACACACAGGGATGGACGGACACACAGGGATGGACGGACACACAGGGATGGACGGACACACACACAGGGATGGACAGGCATGTCTCACCCTCGGCTTATACACGAGTCAATAAGTTTGCCAGTTTTTTTGGGGGTAAATTGGGGGCCTCGGCTTATATTCGGGTCGGCCTATACTCGAGTATATACGGTATATTTCTTAGTAGGTGTCCCTCATTCCTATCTCAAAATGTTGGGAGGTATGGGAACACCACTATCTGGATCTTTGTCTTTTTGGGGATCATGTTTATGGTCCTTCTTCTGTGGGTCCCATCCACAGCTCCCGGTACAGACAATTTAGGCAGCCTCTGACTCCTCGTCCCCCATTTTCCAGACTTACTGTATTACAATGCAAATACTTATAGGGATGAATAACTCTCTCCCTTTCTTTCTTACATATCCTGCCCATTGAGGGGTACAACATTGGCTCATACTGGTCTACACCCGTCCCTGAAGTGTGATCTTATCCACAAAAGGCTTTGGGATCGTTTGGATGCACTTATTCGCATGCAGACACCTCTACTCAATACATTATCTTGAGTTCACCACCTACCATGTCATTTTAAGTGTTTTTACTACATCCATGATTTGTTCCATACCACACAGTGGTTGGCTGATTACTACTGTTTGTTTCTATATATGGTCTGTAATATGTGATTGACAGTTTTATTCATTGCTGCATGTTTCACGTAATTTTGCCATGTTCCTTGTTCCACCAATAAAAGCATGTTTTTGATATCAACTCATCTTCTAGCCTTGTGTACTCACCTCATTCCAAGTCCCAAAAAAAAAAAAACTTTTTTACTCTCCTCCCCTCCTGTCTTTCTAGCACCTTCTAGAAAGAAGGAGGGGACCGTGATGCTACCTGTGAGTCACCCAGCCCTGCCCTGAGCCACTGCCAGCCCAGAATGAAAACAAACAGGCCTAGCTGGTAGCTAGGCCTGCCTAAATGTTCCTACTCTGCTAGAAAAACCCTCACTCTAGCACCTACCTAACTTACGGTTACCACCTGTACGGGATTCACCCAGACAGTTCAGGTTTTTAATCCACAACATTATTTAGACCAGACTGATTCCCCAAGTAACTAAGATAGTCACACGCAAATCTGCTGCCGTCTGAGAGCTGCAGCGGCTGTCTGGTGGCAGATTTGGTCAGGACATATGTAGGACTTAAGCCCAGATCCCAGATAACCTTATCCTAATACCCGGGCCCAGCTCCTATAAACAAAAGACTCGACAAGGAGGAGTAAGTAAAGGAGTAAATGGCCAGCTGGCCTTTTATTAATAAAATGTAATAAATAACTCTTTTAACTTTTTAACCATCATTTCAAACTTCTTTTTAACTGGGTCATTACTAGGAGAAACCACAAACCACTGGTCACTGTGACAACTAACTTGAACTCTTGCCTCTAGTCGGAAAACCCCGGACTCGGAGGCGGTACCCAACCTGTCAACAGTGAC
This sequence comes from Lithobates pipiens, assembly GCF_037356315.1. Taxonomy (NCBI): domain Eukaryota; kingdom Metazoa; phylum Chordata; class Amphibia; order Anura; family Ranidae; genus Lithobates; species Lithobates pipiens. Next base: position 77,571,125 of record NW_027507784.1, on the reverse strand, counting down.
CTACCCTTTTTACCCTTCCAGGTTAAACCCCTCTTAACCCGGAAGTACACTAACCACTCCCATCCAATGGATGGGTACTACATGTTCCATACATGTATTTCTCCTTCTCCTCTTCCAGCGACCCAAAAGACTGCCTCGTCCTGGGAAACCATTGTAACCAACCTTAATAAATACCGGGCGTGTGGGTGGAAACGATTCCTCCACCGCATGGAACTGACGTCACTTCCCCCTTCCTCCTAGTTCTTTTTTGACTGAGTGCAGCCCAGCCCCTGTGACCACTCCCCCTCTCTTAAAGCTCCAACATCTTAAAACGGCAACTGTGCAGTCCAGCACTGTCATGCCGCCCCTATGCTAAAGTCTTTCGTCCTATTGCTCCGGGACTCTCTTCACATGAATAACAAGCTCTGGACTGCCGCACTCTTCAGAAGACCACTTTCTTTTATTGGAAAATCACATCACAGCTCAACAAACACAGCGAACAAGGAAAAATTGCTGACGTTTCGCACTAGCTGTAGTGCTTATTACAATAAAAGAAAGTGGTCTTCTGAAGAGTGCGGCAGTCCAGAGCTTGTTTTTCGTCTGTTGCTAGTGGTAATAGCCAGCACCTGTGGCTTCCCATCCGAAGAGACAGTTTACAGCCTGCATGTGTGCTCCTGGAGCGGTGAGATCCCTTCTCTGGGACTCTCTTCACTGGGGGGCAGGGTGATGATGTCAGGAAGAGTAATCAGGCCACACCCACCATTTGCTGCGGCACACTATGCGCACCGCATTACTATTCTCCCTATTCTCTACTATTCTCTTCTTCTCTCTCTATTCTACTATTCACCCAAAGGTGTCCCAGGCCGCTAAAGTGTTCGGACTTGAAGAAAAGGTGGCAACCCTAACCAAACCAAAAGGGTGCTATATATATATATATATATATATATATATATATATATATATATATATTGTATATATGACAAAAGTAATGGTCAACTATTGACCTGTTTTTTCTTGTTTTCTCTTTTTGTACAGTGGAGTGATGTAATCAATAGCAAACTGATCAGTTCTGTGTAGCGCTAATGAAAACTGTGGATTGATCGCTTGTTTGCCGTCCTTATTAAGTTTGGCCTATAGAACCCTAGTGAATGTTTTCAATACTCCCTTGGGGAGATTTCGATAAGTACAGTCTTCACCAATAAAAAAATAGCAACAACAGCGGGCTAAATGTATTTATTGGGGATGCATTAACATATTTAGCGGCCCATCCATCTCATAACTGATACAGTCTCCAGTGAAATATTATCTTCTTCCTCTATAGGGCTGATTTATCACATGCAGAGTCATTTTCGACACCCTAATGAATCAGCCCTATGAAATAACATACCCTGTGGAGATATCTCACCTAAGATCATATCACATGTTTGATTAATACTTTATTTGTGTTTCCAGAGGAAAAGGGTTTTGGCTGAGGAAGATGGAAGCAGAGATTTCCCCCCCGCACCTCACACTGCCAGCTCGCCAGACGGAATAGATGAGTCTGCCCTGGTCTCTGTGGGATATCTCAAATAATACATTTTGATATCCTTTACCATATATATATATATATATATATATACAAGATTCCCATCTTAAAGGAGGAATAATGTATTCTATGGGCTCCTGATAAATATGTTCTGCCTATGTTTCCATTTTGAGCTTTTTGAATAACTAAAGCTACATTGAGATGTCTTTGTTAATATTTACACCCCCCCCCCCCCCCCCCCCCCATACAAATTTTTCTGCTTTGATCTTTTTCATTTGTCATACATTTATATTGCAGTGACAAATTCCCCAATGCTTTAGAGAGGGCATTGAACCATTCAGCTCAGTGCCTGTGTGTCTTATTTATAAGGTCAATCCACCCAAAGTTTTCCGTTTTTGAAAGGCGTTGCAGAGTTAAAGCGTTAAAAAACCCAGAACCAAAAATATAATTTATTGCAGCTTAGCAATCATTGGATGTGGTTTCTTTTTTAGGCTTTTTCTCTTTTGTTTTCCCCTGGTGATCTGGTCAATAACACACCTCCTATATTATGCCCCATACACACGGTCAGAAATTCCGACGGAAAAAGTCTGTTCGGATTATGTTGTCGGAAAATCCGATCGTGTGTGGGCTCTATCGGACTTTTTCTTTTAGAGCTGGATCTAAAATTTTCCGACAACAAAATCCAATCGTACTTTTTCCGATCACGTGTAGAGAATTTCCGACGCACAAAGTGCCACACACGCTCAGAAGACATTTGGAGATGAAAGCTATTGGCTACTGGCCTCTACGCAGTCCCGTCGTATGTTTTGTACGTTTTGTACGTCACCTCATTCCGAATAATCGGATTTTTTGGCCAAAATCTGTCGGAAAAAATCTGAAGGATTTTGTAGTCGGAATGTCCGACCGTGTGTATGGGGCATTAGAGTGCCGCCATTCTGAAAGAAGAACTTGCTGTGCAGATACAACTGATTTAAAGCGGAGGTCCACCCTAAAAATTTTTTTCATATTATTAGCTTCCATTTTATGTAATAAAAATCATTTAGTTAAAAAAAAAAGTTTTTACTTGCCTGAAAGACCCTGTTACTAGGCAGACTTCCCAATCTGCCTACCTTCTTTTCCACGGTGGTCCTACTTCTCTTCCTGAATTGCCTGGCCTCCTGGGAAATTATGACACTCTGTGTGGAATTGGCAACTATACAATGAGAGCCATTTAATTGCGCATGTGCGAGATCAAGAGGTGCATGCTGGCTAACCAGCATGCACCTCTCTCAGGAAAACGAGGAAGAGAAATCAACTGGGATTCACATGCTCATAGCTAAGATGGAAACGGCCACAAGATTGGTGACAACATATTCTCATATTCTGTACGTTTTTGAATTGATTACTGAACAGATTGGGAACTACTGATGTCTATTACTGCATATATTTTATAATAACGTTGAGATTTAAAAAAAAAAATTATGTCCGGAACACAGATTTAATAGCTGCTGCTGTCAAAAAAACAAACCCTGTAACACAACACAGTGTTTATAAACACTGCTCTGATGAAAGAGAAATAAAAAAGTTACATTGTTGCTTCATTCATTTGCAGATCAAAAGGATGAGCTTTGATTAGCATAGGATGTCAGTTAAAAGAGAGGTTTTTTTTTTTGCTGTTGTTTTTTTTTATTCATACTTACCTAGGTGGATGCAGCATCTCTTTAATGTTGCATCTGTCCCCCAACACCTCTAAGACTGAGCACCGAGCGTTCAAATGCCACCGATCGCTCAGTTCTCACAGCTCCCTGAGCAGAGGGCTGGTGATGGTCAGTTAGCGGCTCTCTGCTCTGCCCCCTCCTCACTCACTGGAGCGCTGGGCTGTGGAGGGGATGGGAGCGGCCAGCTCAGCCTCTCTTCTGTTAGCCGCCGGTAACTGTTCCGGGAGCACACAGGGCGCACGGTCCTACAGTATGTCTACTAATTGGCACGCAAATATGCGGCCTGTTGGCGCCAAGGGGTTACATTTGTTTGTTTAACCCCCAATTAACTCTTAGTCCTTGTACACACGGTCAGAGAATCCGTCGGAATGTGTCCTATCGGACCGTGTTGTCGGATAATCCGACTGTGTGTGGTATGCATCGGACTGATTCCGTCGGAATATCCGTCGGACCCAATTTTCCAACTTGTTGGAAATATTTTCCGACCAACTGGTTCGATCGGACATACTCCGATCATGTGTAGAGAATTTTGATCGGACCAAGTGCCACGCATGCTCAGATCAAATTCCTACATCAAAGCTATTGGCTACTAGCCTGAATGTAGTCCCATCGTAACGAAATTACGTCATCACGTTCTGAGTGATCGGATTTTTCGACAACTTAGTCCGACCGTGTGTATGCAACAGTTTCGATCAAGATCCGACGGACAAAATCCGACGGATTTGGTTGTCGAAATCTCCGACCGTGTGTACAGGGGCTTAGTTTACCCTAAGGCCCCTTTCACACGGGCGGCTGTTCTGCCGCTGTTAAAAGCATGTTTTGTTATTTTGAAATTCAGAGAATCCTGGCACAGCGTTCACTTGCAGTTGTACATTGCGTTTAGCTGCGTTTAGCTGCGTCTGCGTTTAGCTGCGTTTGGAAAATTCTTGCCATTTCTGATGTGCTTCCTATTGTTTTTCTTTCCTTGTTGCCGCTGCTATCTGCAGGAGAAATAGTACACTGCGATTACCTGCGGTTATGTGCTTATAGCTGCGCTACATCGCACCTGGACGCATACAATTCTATTTTTTCTATTCGCACCGAACCGCATGTAACGAAATCGCGGCTAAACGCTGTGTGTGAATGGGGCCATAGGAAAGCATTGTGTGCTTTTAGCTGCGGTAGAAAACTAGAAAATCCGCAGCTAAAAGCACCATTCTATCCGTCCGTGTGAAAGGGGCCTAATCTGTCCTAATGATCTCCTCCTTCTCTTTTTACCTTTTATTCATTTCAGCCCCGGAAGGATTTTCCCCTTAATGATCAGACCATTTTTTGCGATACGGCACTGCATCAGTTTAACTGACAATTGTGCGGTCGTGCGATGCTGTATACAAACAAAATTTACGTCCTTTTTTTCCCCACAAATGGAGCTTTCTTTTGGTGGTATTTGATCACCTCGGAGGTTTTTATTTTTTGTGCTATAAACAAAAAAAAAGCGACAATTTTAGAAAAAAAAATAATATTTTATACTTTTTGCTATAATAAATATCCAAAAAAACAAATAAAAATTTCTTCCTCAGTTTAAGCCAATATGTATTCTTCTACAAAAAATGGCAAAAACTTCCATTATCCTTAACCACTTGCCGACCGCTGTCAGCATATATATGTTGGCAGAATGGCACGGCTGGGCAAAGTAACGTACCCGTACGCTACTTTGAATTTCGCCTGCTGCGAGCTCCGTGATCGTGCCCACGGGACCCGCGGACTCGATTGCCATGGGGATACCCACGTCATCGTGCCACGGAGCTCAAGAACGGGGAGATGCCAATGTAAACAGCATCTCCCCATTCTGCCTCATGACAGGACACTGATCGTCTGCTCCCTGTCATCGTAAGCAGCGATCAGTATCCATGTCACACACAGCCCATCTCCCAGACAGTTAGAATCACTCCCTAGGACACACTTAACCCCTCCCTGCCCCCTCGTGGTTAACCCCTTCACTGCCAGTGACATTTTTACAGTATTCAATGCAATTTTATAGCATTGATCACTGTATTAATGCCAATGGTCCCAAAAATGTGTCAAAATTGTCCAATGTGTCTGCCATAATGTTGCAGTCATGATAAAAATCGCTGATCGCCGCCATTACTAGTAAAAAAAAATTATTAATAAAAATGCCATAAAACTATCCCTTATTTTGTAGACGCTATAACTTTTGCGCAAACCAATCAATAAATGCTTATTGCGAATTTTTTTTTACTGAAAATATGTAGAAGAATACGTATCGGCCTAAACCGAGGGAAAAAAAAGGTTTTTTTCAATATTTTTGGGGGATATTTATTATAGCAAAAAGTAAAAAATAATGAGTTTTTTCCAAATTGACGCTCTTTTTTTGTTTATAGCGCAAAAAATAAAAACCGCAGGGGCGATTAAATACCACCAAAAGAAAACTCTATTTGTGGGAAAAAAAGGACACCAATTTTTTTTTGGGAGCCACGTCGCACGACCTCGCAATTGTCAGTTAAAGCGACGCAGTGCCGAATCGCAAAAAGTGCTCTGGCCAGAAAGGGGGTAAATCCTTCCAGGGCTGAAGTAGGGAGGATTAACCTTCTAAAGATGAAAATTCTCCCCGTGATTTTATATTTTCTAAGACATGCACCTATATAGATACCTAAATAATTTTTTAGGAAGTTGGATGGAGTCACTAGTTCATTCCTGTGGTCCCCTAAGTCCCCCAGAATAGGGTTAAAGGTACTTCAGGATCCCTGGGGTCAAGGAGGTTTAGCCTTACCAGATTGAAGGAAATATTATATAGCAAGCCAGATGGTGTTTGCTCACCGCTGGATGGTTTCTGATGCTGGTGACCACGTTATTGGAAGCAGCCCACCTGGGTTCATGCGAGTCTTTACGATTAGCAGTTCATAGAGGTACTAAGTTGGATCTTCCCCTTACGATGTCTATGAAAGCCACCATCAAAGCATGGGAAGAGGCGGGTAGACTAGCCTGCCCCAACCATCTTGGCTTTTTTCCATCAACCACCCTGTGGATGAATTCCAAATTGCCTACCCTTCTATTCTTTTATGAATCCCATGGTGTGGGTGTCTAGGGGAATCAAACTTATAAAGGATATCACTAGAGAGGGGGAATTACTGACCTTTTTCCAGCTCAAGCATAGACTGACCTATTTCCCATTAGTTTAGATTCCTCCAAATGTGTCAAGCCTTCCAGGCCCAGTTTAAGGACCGAGCTATCGAGTCCTTCCCTTCAGACCTAGAAAATCTGCTTACGTCTGAGGAACTTCCTCAAATTTTATCTGTTACATATAAAAATTCTTTACAAAAAGGCTGTTGGCAGTAGCCAAATGTAGGGAAAGGTGGGAAGCAGAGGTCCCCGACATCCAGGGTGAGGAGTGGGATGACATGTGAGATCATCCCTTTCAGCACCTGGTGGTGGCAAGAGATAGACTGATTCACTTTAAATTCTTGCATTAAATTTATTATACCCCAGCTAGACTGGCTACCATATACCTGAATGTTCCGGCAGAATGTTGGAGGTGTACCTTTCCCAACGGCTACCGACCATATCTTTTGGGGGTGCCCTCAGATCCAACAGTTCTGGACTGAAGTTACCTCCTGCATAGCCGAGGTCCTGGTGGTCCCTGTCCTGCTGACTATCATACCACGTAGACACGACCGGACTTTTGACAGCAAAGGTCCGACGGAATGAGTCAGTCAGACAATTTGATCGTGTGTGGGCTCCATCTGAGCTTTGATGGCCAAAAATCCGGTGGACTTTAGAAATGGAACACGTTTTAAATTTTCCCACCGGAACTCCGCCGGACCGAGAAATCCGTTCGTGTGTATGCTAGTCCGACGGACAAAAACCGACGCTAGGGCAGCTATTGGGTACTGGCTATGAACTTCCTTATTCTAGTCCCGTCGTACGTCATCACGTTCGAATCCGTCGGACTTTGGTGTGACTGTGTGTGGCCAAGTCCGATCATTCGGAAAAGCAGTCGGAAAGACCGTTGGACCTAGTCCCTCGAAGTCCAGTCGTGTGTACGGGCATTAGAGTGTGTCTCCTGGGATTGGAGGAAGAGGTGGTTCCATCTTGGGCTCACAGAACTCTAATCAATATCCTACTGTTTTATGGTAGGAAGAAGACCATACTATTACATTGGAGGAAATCTGAAGCACCATCCCTGCCTTTTTGGAAGGGGCTGGTGAATTCAACGATGCCCTATTATAAAACGACATACTTGTCATGGGGATGTGGAAAGAAATTTGACAAGGTGTGGCAAGCAGAGTATAATTCTGAAGTAACGGTGCGGTAGGAGTCATATTAATGTTGAAAAGCCATTGTGTGTACATCCGTTTAACACCCGGGTCGGGATTGGGCGATATCTGAGGCCCACCGAACACTGGCTGGTTTTCACTGCTGGAGATTTACAGCTAAAATGCTGATTGGGTTTAATGCTGGAGGTAAGCGGGCACTGTACGGTCAATCCTTAAAACGTGTATTTAGTACCAGCTGCATTTTTTGCCTGGATACAAGGTTTCTGAGAGGTGCGTGCAGGAACTGAGTCTTAGGTTTGTTGGGGGTCAGTCACTTTTTGTCTAGTTAGAGATACTAGTTAGTCAGTTCGTTTGTTACTTTAAATGTGTTGTGCCGGGTCACTTTTCCACGGTATGTCTTGTATAAAATAATAAAAAAAAGTTTACAAAAAAAATACATATCGGCCTAAACTAATTTCGGGGATATTTATTATGGCAAAAGACTACAAAATATTGTGTTTTTTTTTTTTTTTCAAAATTGTCGTTTTTTTTTTGTTTATAGCACACAAAAAAAAACTGCAGAGGTGATCAAATACCACCAAAAGAAAGCTCTATTTGTGAGGAAAAGAGGACGACAATATTGTTCGGGTACAACGTCGCACGACACAAATTGTCAGTTAAATTGACGCAGTGCCGTATCGCAAAAAATGGCCTGGTCAGGAAGGGGGAAAATCCTTCCGGGGCGGAAGGATTTATTTATTTAATCGCAAAATATACACTCACATGTCTCACAAAAGTAAGTACGCCCCTCACATTTTTGTAAATATTTTATATCTTTTCATGTGACAACACTAAAGAAATGACACTTTGCTAGAATGTAAAGTAGTGAGTGTACAGCTTGTATAATTTGTAAATTTGCTGTCCCTTCAAAATAGTGCTAAGATGAAAAAGTGGGTGGTACTCTTCTTTAACCACTTGAGTCTATTTATTGTCCGATCGTTTTTTTTTTAACAGATGAAAAATAGGACTATGCATACTAGCTCATTATGCCTTTGCCTTACAGGGTGTGCTTTTTTTTTTACTGCCTTTGCTTCCTCTTTAAGATATATATATATACCTAGCACAGTTGATTTTTCCTTTTTCAAGCCTATAATAAAGCTTGCCTGTAGGTACTGGAAAAATCTCCTAAACTTGCACAGTTTAGGAAAGATTTACCATATACGCGTGCAACGACGTCATCGGCGCATGCACACTGAAGAAGTGGGCCACTCATGCCGTTTCTTCAGCAGCCGTGCCGTGACTTGTGGCTCCCATGCACATGCGCGGGAGTGACGTCATCGTGTCTCTGGCCAATCACATTGCCGGAGCTCGCAAACCTGAAAATCATTCTAGGAGACATGTCGCTGGCCGCAGTGGTGTGCGCTGCAACAGCTTCTATCTAAGGTAAGTATTTTAAAATGAGCTAGTATGTGATGCATACTAGCTCATTATGCTTTTGTCTTACAGGTTTTTTTTTGGGGGGGGGGGGTTTATGGGTTTACCGCCACTTTAACAGTGAATTACCACTTCAGCCCGGGAAGAATTTACCCCCTTCCTGACCAGGCCATTTTTTGCGATACGGCACTGTGTCGGTTTAAATGACAATTGTGCGACGTTGTACCCAAACAACATTTTTGTTTTCCTTTTTTTCCCCACAAATAGAGCATTATTTTGGTGGTATTTGATCACCTCTGCATTTTTTTTGCACTATAAACAAAGACGAGCGACAATTTAAAAAAAAAAAAAACACAATAGTTCTTTACTTTTTGCTATAATAAATATCCCAAATAAAAAAAAAATTGTTTTCCTCAGTTTAGGCCAATGTGTATTTTCCTACATAGTTTTGATTAAAAAAAAAATGTGTAATAAGTGTATATTGATTGGTTTGCGCATAAATTATAGTGTCTACAAAATAGGGGATAGATTTTAGGCATTTTTATTTATTTTTTAAATTTTTTTTACTAGTAATGACGGCGATCATCTGACAAATCGGACACTTTTGACACTTTTTTGGGACCAGTGACATTTATACAGCGATCAGAGCTAAAAATAGGCCCTGATTACTGTATAAATGTCACTGGCAGGGAAGGAGCTAGGGGTCGATCAAGTGGTTAAGTGTGTGTTTCCTAGGTGTGTTCTAACTGTGTGAGGATGGGTCTGACTTGGAGAGAAGACAGATTGTTGTGCCTGCTCTGGCTCTAAGATTCCTTTCATACTGGAGGCATTTTTCAGGCACTTTAGCGCTAAAAATAGCGCCTGTAAAGTGCCTGAAAAAAGCCATGTCTGCAATCCCAGTGTAAAAGCCGAGTGCTTTCATACTGGGGCACTGTGCTGGCAGGACGTCCAAAAAAGTCCTGCAAGCAGCTTCTGCAGCAGCGCTTTAGGAGCTGTGATTAAACCGCTCGTAAAGTGCCCCAGCCCATTGAAATTAATGGGCAGCGCTGCCAAAGTGCCTGCAAAGCGCCTCCACAGTGGCGCTTTTAACCCTTTATTGAGCCGCTAGCGGGGGCTAGAAGCGCTCCTCTAGTGCCTGAAAAGCACTTCAAAAATGATGGTAAAGCGCCGCTAAAACTATCTTGCCTTACCACCGACACCCGGGCATTGGCAGAGTGCAAGGGCTCTTAAAGCGGCCGCAGTATATATACAGCGATTGGCACAGCAGAGCCATTTTGCCACCATATATATACAGGAGGCGATCGGGAAGTGGTTAAGCAGTGATGTTAGTTGTATTTCCTGACCAGATAACCACTAGACGGAGCTGTCGGCAGCGGCGATCGTGTCCTGACGATGGCTCAGTATGGAGACGAGTGAGGGGAAGATGGCCTCCACCCGTTTCCATACAATTGCTGGGCGGAAGTGACGTTAAACGTCACTTCCACCCACAGCTCTTAAAGGCCAAATTTTTTTAAATGATTTTTTTTAAATTACAATTTTTTTTGCATTTTATTCTAAATATGAGATCTGAGGACTTTTTGACCCCAGATCTCATATTCAAGAGGACCTGTCATGTTTTTTTCTATTACAAAGGATGTTTACATTCCTTGTAATAGGAATAAAAGTGAATTTTTTTTTTTTAAACAGTGTAAAAATAAAAAATAAAAGGTAAAATAAATAATAATAATAAATAACATTTTTAAATGTGCTGCGTCCCGCCAAGCTCGGGCGCAGAAGCAAACGCATACGTGAGTAGCGCCTGCATATGAAAATGGTGTTCAATCCACACATGTGAGGTATTGCCGTGATCGTTAGAGCGAGAGCAATAATTCTAGCCCTAGAACTCCTCTGTAATGCAAAACATGCAACCTGTAGATTTTTTTTGTAGAATTTTTTAAACGTCGCCTATGGAGATTTTTAAGGCTAAACGTTTGTTATTAGCATGACATGTTGGGTATCAATTTACTTAGCGTAACATTATGTTTGACGATATAAAAAAAAAAAAATGGGCTAATTTTACTGCTGTCTTATTTTTTATTCAAAAAAGTGAATTTTTTATGAAAAAAGTGCGCTTGTAAGACCGCTGCGCAAATTGTGGTGTGAAAAAAAGTATTGCAACACCAGGGGCAGACTGATCATTGGGCCACTCGGGCACTGCCCGAGGGCCCCGAGCCACAAGAGGGCCCCATCAGGGTTGCCAGCCTCAATAAAACCAGGGACAGTATGTAAAAATCTGTGTTTTTTTTTTTACATCTGTCTCTGAAATGTCCCTTACCGACATCCTTTTGGTCTAAAAATCCTGAGATTATAGCTGCCCCACCTCTCCAGTACCTTCTCAGCCAATAGAAACATGTCTGTGTATACTGTGTGTACATGTATGTGTATACTGTGTGATTGTATACTGTGTGTGTGTGTGTGTATATACTGTGTGGCCCCATAATCTCGGATTGCCTGGGGGCCCCATAATCTCCTATTGCCCGGGGGCCCCATGAGTTGTCAGTCCACCCCTGTGCAACACCCGCCATTTTATTCTCTAGGGTGTTAGAAAAAAAAAGATATAATGTTTGGGGCTTCTAAGTAATTTTCTAGCAAAAAAAACAAATAAAAACCAAAATGTCAAAATGAGGCTGGTCCTTAAGTGGTTAAAATATGGAACAGCAAGAAAATGAAATAGTCTTGTCAAACATCACATCATATAAACACTACAATAAAAACTCTAAATATGTACTGACTATAAATCCTCTGTCTAAGGCTGACATCGCTTGATTTCTACTGTCCCTTTATTCCTTACAACCACCCCCAGCCTAGGTATCCCCATATCAGGATATATTAGATGTTTTAGCTGGCATGGCAGGACAGCTGCTTGTGATAATCCTCTATTTTCACAGCTGAAACGTTTAAAAGCTACACTATTCAGATTAATTAGGCAGATGATTAATTACGGGCAGCCGATCAATTATTACGCGCATTTTCGGATTCTTGGGAGTAATTCCGCCGGAGCCTTTGATCTCTCAGGTGTTGTAGCCAATGTATAATCAAGCAGTTTGGGATTATCTCTAGGAACCCACACTTCATATGCTATTCTTCACTTGTTTTGCACTACTTAATCCATTCTTTGTCACCGTATTTAATTTGATTCATTCTTCATGAGAGAACAGAAGTCCGTTTACCGCTGTGAGATTGATAATACGAAGTGTTATCAATCCCCGAGCTCTGATACAGGACACAGGCTTCAACTGAAAGATTCCATTTACGCTATCAATCTCTTAGGTTCCAGCAGCTAGCGAGTTTAAATCAGTCGGATCCTTGTTTTTTTTCCTTTTTTATTTTTTATTTTTATTTATTTTTTGGCTGCTATATTCTACAGTCTTTCTAAGGCTACATACACATGTAAAAGGAAAAAAAAAAAACTCTTTTGTTGGGGAAAAATATATAGAAAATATATATTTGTTAGAGTAGCCATTTTGTAATGTAATGTTAGAAAATGTAGCTTCCCGTTTTAATCTTTAGCCAGCTACGGTTCACCAAAGCCAAGAGAGTTTTAGTTTTGACTTTGTAACAACCATAGAAGCAACGATCTGTGTACAGAACTCCCATACAATCCCATTCCCTCCCTATGGGATTGGTTCACTGTTTTTCCTACAAACCCATTGTGACCCCTTGTCCTAAACAGGGGCTACTATGTCAATTTGGTTTTTGGCTGGGCTGTAGTTAGCTCAGACTGATTGTATAGTTGTTCATCTGGTTTTTCCCTAAAGCTTAAGTTGGATTGTAATTTTTCCCTTTTGCCAGTAGATGTCACTGATATCAATGGTTATAGTATTACATTTCTAAACAAAAACTAAGTTATTAATATTTATACTTCTTTCAGCCAATCCTGTAGGAGGTGTATGCCACTGGTGCATGCTGGGGGTAAAATATAAATATTTGGAACAGGCCATGTGCTTTCTCTCTCAACAGGGGCTACTATGTCAATTTAGCTTTTGGCTGGGCTGTAGTTAGCTCAGACTGATTGTATAGTTGTTCACCTGGTTTTTCCCTAAAGCTTAAGTTGGATTGCAATTTTTCCCTTTTGCCAGTAGATGTCACTGATATCAATGGTTATAGTATGAAATTTGCAAATAAAAACTAAGTTATTAATATTTATACTTCTTTCAGCCAATCCTGTAGGAGGTGTATGCCACTGGTGCATGCTGGGGGGGGGGAAGATATAAATATTTGGAACAGGCCATGTGCTTTCTCTCTCAACAGGGTCTACTATGTCAATTTAGTTCATCTGGTTTTTCCCTAAAGCCTAAGTTGGATTGTAATTTTTCACTTTTGCCAGTAGATGTCACTAATATCAATGGTTATAGTGTGAAATTTCCAAACAAAAACGAAGTTATTAATATTTATACTTCCTTCAGCCAATCCAGTAGGAGGTTTATGCCACTGGTGTGTGCTGGGGGGAAGATATAAATATTTGGAACAGGCCATGTGCTTTCTCTCTCAACAGGGGCTACTATGTCAATTTAGTTCATCTGGTTTTTCCCTAAAGCTTAAGTTGGATTGTAATTTTTCACTTTTGCAAGTAGATGTCACTGATATCGGTGGCTATAGTATGAAATTTCCAAACAAAACTAAGTTATTAATATTTATACGTCCTTCAGCCAATCTAGTTGGAGGTTTATGCCACTGGTGCATGCTGGGGGGGGGGGAAATAAATATTTGGGACAGGTCATGGGCTCTCTCTCTCAACAGGGGCTACTATGTCAATGTAGTTTTTGGCTGGGCTGTAGTTAGCTCAGACTGATTGTATGGTTGTTCACCTGGTTTTTCCCTAAGCTTAAGTTGGATTGCCATTTTTCACTTTTGCCAGTAGATGTCACTAATATCAATGGTTATAGTGTGAAATTTCCAAACAAAAACGAAGTTATTAATATTTATACTTCCTTCAGCCAATCCAGTAGGAGGTTTATGCCACTGATGCATGCTGGGGGGAAGATATAAATATTTGGAACTGGCCATGTGCTTTCTCTCTCAACAGGGGCTACTATGTCAATTTCGTTCATCTGGTTTTTCCCTAAAGCTTAAGTTGGATTGTAATTTTTCACTTTTGCAAGTAGATGTCACTGATATCACTGGTTATAGTATGACATTTCCAAACAAAACAAAGTTATGAATATCTATACTTTCTTCAGCCAATCCAGTAGGAGGTTTATGCCACTGGTGCATGCTGGGGGTGGGGAATATAAATATTTGGGACAGGCCATGTGCTTACTCTCTCTCTCTCCCAGGGCTGAGGCCTGGGGAGGGGGCTACTGGATGGAGCTCTGTTGTTAGGCCCAATAGCCTGTCTTGGGGACTAACGTGCTGAATTGGTTCAGAAGATGCCCTGCCTGGTCTGGAGGGAGCTGTGCCAAGGAGAAGACCCAGGGGAGGCCCCTTGCTGGAGAGAGCCAGGAAGAAGGCTGGTCTCTCCGAAGGGCCTGGTGACTCACTTGGAGGATGCACTGAAATTTAGAAACGTGCTTAGTGTTGCCGGATCTGCTTAACACTGTGAAGCTGGGCATTGATCTGGGTCTGGAGAGTCTATAAGTGTTTGGCTACAGTGTCTGGGACCCCTAACCCTCATCTCCTTAACCATCCTGCAATAAAACTTTAAAAAGTGATTAGTGCCTAATTTCCTTTCATTTCCCAATGACCACTATTGTAAAAGGTATTCTTCCCAAAGACCACCAATGTAATAGACATTCTTTTAACCACTTCCCTACTGTGCTATAGCTTAAAGACGGCTACAGCGTGGCTCTTTTGTTCCAGGAGGGTGTCCATGGACGTCCTCCTAGAACTATGCCCCTCTTGGTCCCCCTGGCATGCGCACCTGGCATGCTCTGTGATCGTATCCTTTGGACACAGCTGATCACAGATCAGGGGAAAAGACCAATCACAGTGGCCCTTTACCATGTGATCAGCTGTGTCTGATCATGGCTGATTACAATGTAAACAAACTTGCTGGTTATCTGCAGTACTTTCCTCACGCTCTGTCGCAGCATGAGGAGAGGAGAGTAGTAACAGGCAATCTTGACAGGGGGCATGTACATGGATAATCAGGACACTGATCATCAGTGAACTGATTATTAGTGCAGCCTCATCAATGCCCATCAGTCCTGCCCATCTGTGCCACCTATTATTGCCGATCAGTGCCGCCTATCAGTGCCGCCTATCAGTGCTGCCTATGAGTAAAAGTATAAACAGAAAAAGTGTTTCTCCTGCGCTCGTGCAGGTGGTATTGCTATAAAATAGTAGTCATTTCGAATGGTGATTAGATGCATCTCCTAATCAGCCACCCCTCTCCATGTATATCTACCACATCCTACAGATTTTATTTTACCTCCCAAGGTTCTGATGAAGAGGGAACACTTCGAAACGCGTTAGCCTACCTTAATCATTTGCCCTTGCATGGGCATAACTACTTTTTAATGAATATCTTGTAACCTAGTTTGTATGAATTCGTAGTAATTTATTTGTACTGATCTATTTTGTTTATGAATAAACTATATCACTTTGATTCATGCATTAGTTCACGCGCCTTCCATCCCCTCATTTCTGCTGCCTATCAGTGTCACCTATCAGTGCCCATCAGTGCAGCTTCATCAGCACACATCAGTGAAGGAGAAAAATTACTGTATTTATCGGCGTATAACACAGACCCCAAGTTTAGGAGGGAATTTTAAGGAAAAAAACTTTTAGGAGAGAAGTTTTAAGAAAAAAGACTTACATTTAAATGCCCATCAATGCAGCCTTGTCAGTCATTTGCAGCCTTGCATTGCAGCCTTGTCAGTCACTTGCAGCCTTGTCAGTGTCATTGCAGGCTTGCCGTTTAAAAATGGCACCGCCGAGATACCTTGGCGGTGCTCGGTAGCTCTCGGCCGTTCTCGGCGGCTTTCGCCTATTTTCGGCTATTTTCCGGCCGCACTTGGCCATTCTCGGCAGCTTTCGGCCGCACTCGGCTGTCCTTGGCAGCTTTCGGAACGGCCGAAAATAGCCGAAAACCGCAAAGAACGCAGAAAACCTCACAATCGGCGGGGGATCGGCGTATAACACACACCCACGATTTTCATCTTATTTTAAGGGGAAAAATGTGTGTGTTATACGCTGATAAATACAGTACTTATTTGCAAAATTGTATAACAGAAACTAAAAAAATATTTTTTTTTTCAAAATGTAAATTTTATTTTTCATTAGTTTAGCGAAAAAATAAAATACCATGATTATATACCACCTAATGATTCAATAACATTCCTGTTTGAGAGTAGTTGATGAAGTGATTGACTCCTGAATGGAACTATAGGTATATTTTCACTTGATCAGAAATTGTTGCCAATCAGCTGCAGCGCTGATCAAGTGCATTTCTGTAGTGGAGGAGTCTTCTTTCTAGAATGTGTAGATCAGGAAATCAGTTGTGTTTGTTTTTTTGTTTTTTTTTGTTTTTTATGATAATAATGATTTATGTATGGCCCGCTTAAAGCCAGCCATACAAGGATTTGACAATTTGGCTGGTTCGGTGGGGACCAGACAAATTTTGATCCATGCATGGGCCCCCTGGTTGTACACAAGTGGATTCAGGGATCCACTTGTGTTCAACCAGCCTGTTGGGTTTTTCTTGAACGATTAGTGCCACCGGCTATATCCGGCAACACTAATCAATGTGTTCTGCATTCAGGGGAAGCTCCCCGTGCTCCCTGCCAGCAGAACACAATAGCGCTGCAGGAGAGATTCCCCCATCAATAATGACTGTGTTAATGGGGGGATCAAGCAATTTTCTTTCCTTCCACCCCTGCGGAAAGAAAGAAAATTTCATAAGCATTGGCCCGCCTAAAACCTTTATAGTATTTCCACAAAGCCAAGCTTAAAGTGGCTGTAACCCTAAAAAAAAATTAAAAAAAATAATAATTGGATCCTGTTCCCTCAACGCAAGTTATATAGCACAGTACATGTCCTGTGTAATTTGGCCCCCTGTACCATATAAAATACCTGGCTGATCCTGCCAGTTTCTGCCCTCCCCCTTGTAAGCTGACCATGGTTTATCATGGCTGCTGACCCCTGACATCGTAGTCAGTTTACATGCCCCCCGTCATCCACTGTGTCTCCTCTCTCCCCCTCACCCCCTCCCTTCCTGTCAGTTTCTGTATCTGTGTGAGCTGTCTCCGCGACCCCCCCCCCCCCCCCCCCGCTGCCGTATTTAGTACTAATAGAAACTTTAAAAAATGTCACCGCAAGTCCCTCTGTTTTATCCAGCAATAATGCACTGTGTAAGGGTTTGTTGAATACAAAGCCTCTAAATACCCTTTTCACAGATCTTTAGGCTGGTCACGTGACTCCTGGCCGCTCCACTACTCTGATCCATGGGCTATAGCAGCAAGGGCTGAACGTCCAGTACGGCGATCAAGTATCCTCCCTGGCTGATAGTAGAGTCACATGACCGACCTGAAGATCTCTGAATAAAATTGATTTAGAGGCATCGATTTCAATAAACACTTATGCTGTGAGTTATCGCAAGATAAGAGAGAGGGGCTGTCGTTGACATTTTAAGTTAAAGGAGTTATAAAGGCAGAAGTTTTTTATCTGAATGCATTCAATGCATTCAGATAAAAACATTTTGTGTGTAGCAGCCTCCCCAGCACCCCGAATAACTTACCTGAGCCCCATCTCCCTCCAGTGATGTCCACAAATGTCTAGGTCATCAGGGACACTCCTCCTGATTGGCTGAGACACAGCAGAGGCGCCATTGGCTCCTATGCTGTCAATCAGTCAGTCAGCCGGGAGAGAGAGGGGGCAGTACCGGGCCCCGGGCAGGGTTGGTGTGACTCGGCTCGGTTGCCCCCTTAGGAAGCTGCTGACTGTGGGGGCACTCGACAGGAGGGAGGGGCCAGGAGCAGCAAAGAGGGAACCAAGAAGAGGAGAATATGGGCTGCTCTGTACAAAACCAACTGCAACAGAGGAGGTAAATATAACATGTTTGTTATTTTTTTTTTAAATGAGACTTTACAATCACTTTAAGGTTACAAACACATTAAGCTGTCCATACACTAGTAGAATTTCATTTGAAAATGTTCAGAAATTTCTTTTGATTTTTGAAACATTAGTGGTGTTCGATCAAGGATTGTTTTTTTTTTCGACCACAGTGACAGGAAAATTCTAAGGTAGAGGATGAAAAATTGTTCTTGACTGAACTAATTTCTAACTGTGAATGTGGATTTTGTTTGAGGATGTTCATGCATGCCAAAGTCAAATGTTACTAAACCTAAAAACATTTTTTACCTTAATGCATTGGTTGCAATAAAGCGGAGGTCCACCCTAAAAATAAAAAAATAAAATTCATATAAATGTAAAAAAAAAAAAATGAAAAAAACATATTTTTTTTACTTACCAGAAATGTCTGTTGCTAAGCAGATCGTCCTAATCTGCCACTTCCTACTCCACGGGGATCCAGCGGCGGATCCAGGGGGGGCAACGGGGCAATTGCCCCCTCCAAGAATATGGCCAGCGGGTGCCAGCGCGGCCGGTTCCGCGGGTACAATCGCGGCCGGTTCCGCGGGTACCCGCGGCCGGTTCCGCGGGTACAAAAACGCGTCCGGTTCCGCGAGTACCAGCGCGGCCGGTTCCGCGGGTACCAGCGCGGCCGATTCCGCGGGTGTCAGCGTGCCCAGTTCCGCGAGTGACTGTGCAGAGTGGACGGGTGAGGGGGGGCAGCTGGGCGGCTTAGGAGGGCTGCTGGCCAATCAGGAAGCCAGCAGGCAGGGGAGCAGAGAGATGACATAATCTCTGACTGCCCTGCATCCCTCCAGTTCCGCCCTCACTGTGCAGGAAGCTGTGTGCAGAAGAGAGATTACATCATCTCTCTGCTGCCTATCTTCACTCTAAACTCAACAAAAGAACACCTTAGCAGAAAAGTGACACAGTAGGTGACATGTGTGGCAGGCTAAGTGGCAAGTGGAAATCCGCAATGTGTGGCAGGCTACGTGGCAATCCGCAATGTGTGGCAGGTGACATGGCAAGTGGCAATCCGCAATGTGTGGCAGGCGACGTGGCAAGTGACAATCAGCAATGTGTGGCAGGTGACGTGGCAAGTGACAATCCGCAATGTGTGGCAGACTACGTGGCAAGTGGCAATCCGCAATGTGTGGCAGGCGATGTGGCAAGTGACAATCCGCAATGTGTGGCAGGCTATGTGGCAAGTGACAATCCACAATGTGTGGCTGATGACGTGGCAAGTGACAATCCGCAATATGTGGCAGGCTATGTGGCAAGTGGCAATCCGCAATGTGTGGCAGGCTACGTGTCAATCCCCAATGTGTGGCAGGTGACGTGGCAAGTGACAATCCGCAATGTGTGGTAGGTGACGTGGCAAGTGGCAATCCGCAATGTGTGTCAGGCGACGTGGCAAGTCACAATCCGCAATGTGTGGCAGGCTACGTGGCAAGTGACAATCAGCAATGTGTGGCAGGTGATGTGGCAAGTGACAATCCGCAATGTGTGGTAGGTGACGTGGCAAGTGGCAATCCGTAATGTGTGGCAGGCGACGTGGCAAGTGACAATCCGCAATGTGTGGCAGGTGACGTGGCAAGTGACAATCCGCAATGTGTGGCAGACTACGTGGCAAGTGGCAATCCGCAATGTGTGGCAGGCTATGTGGCAAGTGACAATCCGCAATGTGTGGCAGGTGACGTGGCAAGTGACAATCCGCAATGCGTGGCAGGCTACGTGGCAAGTAGCAATCCGTATTTGGTGACAGGTGACGTGGCAAGTGACAATCCGCATTTGGTGGCAGGCGACATGGCGAAAGACACCCTCAGGGCTCCCATTGATTCTGCATTATGGTGAGTTGAACCATTTAATTTTATATTACAATGTATTAATAGAAATAATGTGCTTCAATCATCCTGACACCATAACAACCATGGTGCCGTAATGATTGAAGTGCCAATACCAGCCATTTCCCATATAAATTGCCCCCAAAAAACATATTTTATAGAAGTGCCCCTCCCGAGACTAGACTCTGGATCCGCCCCTGCGGTGATCTTCATTCTTCTCCTCGCGGTGTCTTCTGGGAACTGTGTGTGTCCAAGAACACAGGCGGCCATTCAGAAATCTCTGAGCGACTCGCGCATTTGCGCAGTAGGAAACTATTTCCCTTAGGATGGCGACGCCGGCACCTGATCCGATGGACGGATCGGCCTTGGGGGGGCCGACACCGCGGGCTTGCTGGACAGGTAAGTGTGCTTATTAAAAGTCAGCAGCTACAGTGTTTGTAGTTGCGGACCTCTGCTTTAAGGTAAAAACTTTTTCAGTGTCCCTGTGTGAAGGGGAAGAGAGGGGAGAACAGATGAGCGCTGTGCACGGCTGCATCTATTCTCCCCTTACTTCCTCTTTATACAGCATTCGAGCAGCAGCAGGAGCCATTGGGTTTTGCTGCTGTCAATCAGAGGAAGTGGGGGGCGGACCTAAGTACCATAGACATACAGCTCGGGAGCACGGGGACTACCTCTGCCCATAGCTCGTGGCTGGTTATGGTAGTCCTGCAGAAGAAGAGGAGGAGCCAAAATCGCTGCTGGGGACCCCAGAAGAGGAGGATAAGGGCCGCTCTAAGCAATACCACTGCACAGAGCAGGTAAGTATAACATGTTTGTTATTTAATAACAAAAAAAAAGTTCAGTAACACTTTAAAAGAAAATAACATTTTGAACTTCTTTCAAACCACATACAGTATACGGATTCTTGCTCTTCTTCTCCCCTCAACGGTTTATTCTCACTCTGATTTAGCATTGATATAGCTTTCTCTTTAAAGACTTCTAGCAAAGGATTTTACAGCTGGGATTTATTATCCCTGGTGTTTCGAATTGTTAAGTTTTAGCAAGCTTCCTTCCGCCTAGAAGTAATTTGCACGCAGTGTGAAGATGAACCCAGATAAAAAAAAAATAATTCTCATCTGACTTTAACTTAATTATGAAATGACAGCATCAGACATAAATATACTTACACTTAACATCAGCATGGCACAGGATAAAACCTTTCAAAGAGGCTTGTGTGATCTGTCATAAGGCTCGGTATTTATCGGAAAGCTGTGTAATTACGAACACTTATGTGCTGCTGCGTTTACAGCGTAGGCGTTTACAGGGAGACATGTAACATGTATATTTAAACAGGCTGCAGAGATCCTTAACTGATGTCACTTCAGGAAAAGTTGTGAAATCTTTACTTCCATTATATAGTATGTGGGCACCGAAAAACGAGACAAGTGTTATCAGATACGGGAAGAGGTCTGTGACATTTACCCTGGATGGATGAAACTTGCAGGCCATACACTAGTAGATTTTTGAACTAGTGTCTGCATGAACATTCGTGATGATGAAAAGAGGCACATCTAAATATGCAGGCATCCGGGGTAAAGCTGTCCACATAGAACGTCCTCCACACCGCCATCAACGTCATCCTTTCTGCTCTGCGCTCCACGAGCAAGTCAAGCCTCGCTTTCAGATCGCTCTACTGCAAGGTCGTCTTCCCTGTCACTACGTGGACAGCTTTACCCCGGATGCCTGCCTACTTAGATGTGCCTCTTTTAATCATCAACCATGTGAGTTGCTAAATGTTGGACCTTCATTAAATGTAACCATTTTGCTACACTTAGAGGCGCCTCTCTTCTCTTTTATACTGTGTAGGTCCTGCTGGATTTTGCCTCTAATCCCCTTGTGGAGGATTCCATTTGTGGATGGACATTTTATGGTTACACAACCCATCACATGGCTATAATCTTTTTATATGAACTATAAACTGAAGGACTTATGAATAAATGGTTGTGGAACGAATCATTTGAGTTGCCATTATTTCTTTTGGTTAAATTCACTTTGATATACAAGTGCTTTGGAATACAAGCATGTCTCCGGAATGAATTATGCTCACAATCCAAGGTTTTACTGAGTAAAACCTTGGTTTGAGAGTAACTTTGTCTGAGGGCATTTTGCAAGACAAGCAACATTTTTAGATACATTTTGACTTGATATACAAGCGATGTCTGGATATACAAGTAGTGTCATGTCACATCTGGGTATAAAAGAGAAGAGAGGCATCTTTAAGTGTAGCAATATGGTTACATTTAATGAAGGTCCAACATTTAGCAACTCATATGGTTGATGATTAAAACAGGCACATCTAAGTAGGCAAGCATCCGGGGTAAAGCTGTCCACATAGACCATGCTCCACAATGCCATCAACGTCATTCCTTCCACACTACACTCCATGAGCGCTTCAAGCCTCACTTTCAAATCCCTCTACTGCAGGGTAGTCTTCCCGGTCACAATTGCAGACTGACAACTGTGAAAGCCAGCGGTGCGGGGGATGGTCTATGTGGACAGCTTTACTCCGGATGCCTGTATATAGGCATACCCCACTTATAAGTAGGCAATGGGGTTTATTTACTAAAGCTGGAAAGTGCAAAATCAGGCTCACTTCTGTATAGAAACCAATGAACTTCTAACCCCAGCTTGTTCAATTAAGCTTTGCTAATAAAACCTGGAAACGTTTGAGTCCTATAGACTTTAATAGGGTTCTAAAGTTCACACGAAGTTTAGGTCTGTTCGCAGGTTCTGGTCCGGTGGGTGTTCGGCTCATCCTTACTCTGGAGCTCTGGCTGGATTTTGCTTCTAATTCCCTTGTGGAGGCTTCCATTTGTGGATGGACATTTTATGGTTACACAACCTATCACATTGCTATAATCTTTTAATATGGACTATAAACTGAAGGATTTATGAATAAATGGTTGTGGAACGAATCATCTGAGCTTCCATTATTTCTTATGGGAAAATTCACTTTGATAGACAAGTGCTTTGAATTACAAGCATGTTTACGGAATGAATTATGCTCAGAATCCAAGGTTTTACTGTAGCTGTGTCATTGGGAACATTTATTAAAATAAGTCCTCAGCAATGCTGGGCTGGGAGGAGGAGATGGGCCAGGAAAGTTCCCCTGGGGATTGGTTGGATATGCTTTCTAATATGCACAAATGCGCAAAGTCTATGGCAGTTAAGGAAACAGTAGTTAAGCTCCACACCAGGTGGTATTTTACACCTTCAAAGCTGCACAGGTTCTATCCCACGGTCTCAGAGACTTGTTTCTGAGGTTGTCCAGATAGGGGTACACACCTTCATATTTTCTGGAACTGTGGGGCAATTAAATCACTCTGGCAGAGGGTGTCCTCCAAGGTCACCCAAATCACAGGGATGCAACCAACCCTGACATACCAAATGTGCCTTATTTTGCGGTCCTCCCTCCCGAACAAAAATTGATCCATACCTTGTTTAGCGCAGTTCATTGGACAATTGCACTGACTGCACTGCACTGCACTGGCACACCCCCCATGATCCCTTGGGATCAGATTTTGAATTGTATGGCTGCTTTTCAGCTCATGGAAAGGGTGCATCATACAATTATGGACGCTATGCCGATATATAATTAAAAATAGGAGCTTTGGTCAGCTTATGGTTTTTGTAAGTGCATAGACTCATAGCATGTAAGATGCTAGCAATTCTGCATGTACAGTTTTGGTAACCTTATGTTCTGTATGTCTCTTTTTTTTTTTAAATAGTTTTTATTTTTGTTGTTTCTCTGTGTCTCTTCTTTTTACTTTCCCTACTTTATTCTTAGTTAAAGATACGTAACTCTTGTGCTTTACTTCTGAATTAGTTTCATGTAAAAATTATGGCCATTTTATTACATAAATACAGGTTGACTTTGTTTGAAAATCCCCAAAAGGGTCATTGGCCTTATATTAGTATTATTATTATTATAGGTACTTATATAGTGCCATCAATTTACGTAGCACTTTACATATACATTGTACATTCACATTGGTCCCTACCCTCATGGAGCTTACAATCTAAGGTCCCTAACTCACATTTATATACTAAGGCCAATTTAGACAGAAGTCAATTAACCTACCAGGATGTCTTTGGAGTGTGGGAGGAAACCGGAGCACACGGAGGAAACCCACGCAGGCACAGCAAGAACATGCAAACTCCAGACAGGTAGTGTCATGGTTGGGATGTTTTTTTTTTTATTATCCTAGAGATAATTGTACAAGTTTGTTACTTGCTATGTGCAATTTTTTTATTCTTTGTTCTTTTTATCTTGCAATAAAAGATATTGTTGGTATTAAAAAAAAAAAGAAAATAAGTAGAAATAAAAAGTGTGAAGAGGTTTGAAAAAAAAAGATCAATGTCTTTGACTTTGACATATGCTTACCCATATTGACCTTATCATTTATTTTATTTTTTTTTGGTCATTTTCTATACAAATAAAATTTTCCTATTGATCTGCAGTATCTTGACTTCGCCATTATGTGGCTTTTGGTTTATATTTGTTGAACTACACATTTTGGCTTTAACAACCAGACCTTCAGTTCTTTAGGCTGGCCACACATTATACAATTTTCTTATTCGATTTCTTTTAGGTTTACCTTCAACTATGTAGTGCGAGGGCCTGTCTGATTGTATACAAATTGAAAACGTTTAGGTTTTACTTCCTATTATTATGGTTTTGGAAAATCTAAAGGAAAATTGTACAAGAGAATTGTATAATATATGGCAAGCCTTAAGCCTCGTACACACGATCGGAGTTTCCGATGGGAACTGTGTGATGATGGGCTGGTGGTGAAAAATCCAACCGTTTGTGCGTGCCATTGGACAATTGTTGTCGGATTTTCCACGGACAAATGTTGGATGGCAGGCTTTAAAATTTTCCGTGGACAAATGTCTGTGTCCAGATTTTCAGAGCATGTGTACTCAAGTCCGTCGGACAAAAGTCCAAAGTACAAACACGCATGCTTGGAAGCAAGGATGAGCCGGAAGCGGTCGGTCTTGTAAACTAGCGCTTGTAATGGAGAATTCACATTTGTGACGTGGCAAATTATGAAATCTCCAAATGCAGCGCATAATTCTCTTCTTCTTTAATGGGATAATAATGAAGCTGCTTTGCTGGTGATACTGATGGAGTTATTGCAAACTAATTTTCAAAGGCTTTTTTTTTTCTAGTGATATCAAGAATAATATTATTATGTTTTTTTTTTTTTGTTTGTTTGTGCCACATCACCATTATCCCGTAGTTTTAAAGATCAAAGATACAACTATGTTGGTGTTCCTTGTTAATTTTACATTGTATTTTTTTTAAATATAACTGCCTACTCCCAAACTGTTATTTGATGTAAAACACATAGCCAAGTATTATTCTCTTAAATTTTTTTTATTGTGCATTAAAAAAAGAAAACACATAAAATTAGACATGCTATCTGCCAATAGAACTTAACCAGAAGTGCATTCTATGCATCGAAAAGTATAGAAAATTTACCAAATCAAAGAATTATTCAACCAAAAAATTTAATAAAAGCCTCATGCATGTGTCCCACTTCTTAATATTGGGGGTCAACAATGGCAAGAGTTGGTGAAAGCAGGGGTCCGCCATCCGGAGATAATTCTGAAAATCATGCAGATTATTCTCCTGGAGCTCCCGCAGCAAAGGCATATGACATAATTGAGCAACCAATTTTTGGTCCAAGAAATCTTCCTCCTCCTGTTCCTGGACTGGACTTGGGTAAAGCAATAACTCCAAGGCCAATAATAAATAACACATTATCTCCTCTGATTCCGCAACATGTCTGGTAGACGAACAGCCGTTCAGAAATTAACTCAAAAGCGCAAAATGAAAAGTGCGAAATGAAAAGCATGAATCAACACTCACCAAACTTCTACTAACACGAAATTAGCAGAAGGAGCCCAAAGGGTGGCAGTAAAGAGCTGAAAAACCACATAGTACGTCACTACGTTTGTGTTTGTTGGCCGACAATTGTGTGCAGTTTGTATGCAAGACAAGTTTGGGGCCAACGCCCTTTGGACAAAAGTCAGAGGTTTTGTCTGAGGAAAATCCGATCGTGTGCTCAAGGCTTTAGATTGCACTTTTTGAGAAATGGCTCCTTAGGGTTCTTTTTATTCCACAATCTTTTTATTAAGGCAATTATAACAGTATACACAGGAAATACACATTTGTTGCTCTGTCATTTTCCAAAAAAAAAAAAAAGGGGGGGGGGAGGGGCAAACAAGAGACAGTGCTCATACAACTCGAAAATCTATAGCAAATAACATTACAATAAAATTACAATGCGTGGTCTAACACAGCGGTCACCAACCCTGTCCTCAGGGCCCACTAACAGACCAGGTTTGCAAGATAACTGAAATACATCACAGGTGATATAATTTGCTGCTCAGTGATTGTGGTATTCTAGTCTGCATCTCCCCAAGGTAATACATAAAACCTGGTCTGTTAGTGGGCCCTGAGGACAGGGTTGATGAACACTGCTCTAACAATAGACCTATGGCTCTTTCGCTTATGTAATGTTTTGTACAAATCATACAGTTCCGGACCACCCCATAGCAGATATACTGCTACAGGGCGGTCCTGTGCAGAATCATGTGTATATATATATATATATATGTGATTCTGCACTTCTGCCTAGGGGGCATGCATGTCCCTTCTTCTGATTACTCACAGCAGAAGCCGATCTGCATCCTGCACATGCCAATCATCGGCCAGAGACACAGAACAGACCTCTGCCCATGTAAACAATGCAGAGCTCCATTCTGACAAGGGAGAAGTAATGGATTTTATGTCCCTGCAAAGCAGGGAATTACATCCATCCATTCCCTTAGTAAAAGCAGCACACACAGTACACAAAAACACTGGCAAGGCACACATTTAGCCATTTGATTGCCCTAGATGTTTAACCCTTTCCCAGCCATTGTCATTAGTACAGTGACAGTGCATATTTTTAGCACTGATCGGAGGAATTAGTGTCACTAGTTCCCACAAAGTGTCAAAAGTGTCAGTGCCCGTTTGTTCTCCGCAATATTGCAGTCCCGCTATAAGTCACTGACCACTGCCATTACTAGTATAAACAAAATAACAATAACTTTTGCAGAAACCAATAAATATACACTTTTGTTTACCAAAAATATGTAGCAGAATACATATTGGTCTATATTGATAAAGAAATTATTTTTTGGATATGTTTTAATAGCAGGAAAAAAAAAAAAAAAAAAAATATATATATATATATATATATATATATATATATATATATATATATATATATATATATATATATATATATATTTTTTTTTTTTTTTTTTTTTTTTTTTTTAATTATCTTAAATTATGTTTATAGCGCAAAAAAAAACAAAAAAAAATGCAGTGATGATCAAATACCACCTAAAGAAAGCTCTATTTGTGGGAAAAAATTGCATTAATTAATGTAATTTGGGTACAGCATTGCATGACCGTGCAATTGTCAGTTAAAGTAATGCAGTACCGTATCGTAAAAAGTGGCCTGGTCTTGAAGGGGGGTAAATCTTCCAGAGGTCAAGTGGTTGATATGCAGTGATTAGACTCAATGTGGTAGATATCCTTATTTAAATCCTGGCATGAAAGGTACCAAAGGTAAACAATAGACAATGAGTCATAAATAGGTTACAAAAATATATTTAAACTTTATTAAAGTTTAAATATATATTTTTAACCCATTTATGACTCATTGTCTGTTATATCATTTCCTTTATATTTCCATTGGTTCCTTTCCTACCAGGATTTATATTAATATAGCTGTTGTCTGGTTATTGTGATAATACCTTAATTTGGTGAGTGGTCCTTGGGGTAACTTTAGCCAAAGACTGATGCAGATGCCCTACCCTTTGTCATTCTTAGTTCAATGTGGTAGATGCGTTTTTAAGTGAGATCGCGTCAGTCCGAACTGTATTTTACTTTCCTCCACTTGACCCCTTTTCCCCCTTCGCAGCAAGTAAATTCCCCCTTTTTTGTTTTCTACCCTTGCACTTTCTGGCCCAGCCCCCGTCCTCCATTCTCGCCGCTGCTGTGCTCCCAGTGCCTCATGGGATATGCACCTCATTTTTCTCATCAGCTTCCGTACGTGGAAGGAGGAGGGGTGACCTGGTGGTGTGTTTTTTAGGAATAGGGGTTGGAGTAGGAGCAGCTGCCTGAACCCCAAAGAGGCAGCCTCTTCCCAATGAGGTCATGGAGGTAGATAGTGGCACGGGCATTGGGTGGTGAAAGCAGAGAAGCTAATCACAGCAGGACAATGGAATTGATGAGCAGGTGAGTATGTGATTTGAGGAGGGGTAACCTGGTGGTGTGTTTTTGGGGAGGGGGGGTTGGGTTGGGAGGGCAAGTGCCTGAATCCAGAAGAGGCACCCTCAGCCCATGGACATCATGGGAAAAGATGGTGGCATGGGGCTCAGGTGGTGGAAGCAAAGAAGCAGATTGCAGCAGAGCAATACTTGATCTGCTGCCTGGGTGAGTATGTGATTGGAGGAGGGGTGGTGTGGTGGTGAATTTTCAGAGGGGGGAGGGGTGGGGGTAACTGCCTTAACTGAGAAGAAGCAGTCTCCTCCCAATAATACCATGGAAGAACATGAATTGTTACACAGGGTCAATTTGTTTTGTTTTATTGCAGGCTAGCTGGTAAGTGTGCTGGGAAATTTTTGTTTGTTTCTGAAGAAGATGGAGGCACAGGATGCCTATTGGGTGGGTGAGTATGTGATTTGGGGAGGGGTGGCCTTGTGGTACCTTTTCAGGAAAGGGTGGCGATTTGGGGTGGGGGCAGCTCCTCTGAATCCAGAAGAGCCAGCCCCCTCCCAATAACATCATGGAAGTAGATGGAGGTACAGGATCCCTGCAGGGTGGGTGAGTATGTGATTTGAGAAGGGGTGGCCTGGTTGTGCATTTTTGGGTAAGGGGGGGGGCAACTTGGGGTGGGGGCAGCTTCCCTGAATCCAGAAGAGGCAGCCTCCTCCCAATAACACCATGGAAGTAGATGGAGGCACAGGATCCCTGTGGGGTGGGTGAGTATGTGATTTGAGGAGGGGTAGTCTGGTGGTGTATTTTCAGGGAAAGGGGGGCAACTTGGTGTGGGGGCAGCTCCCCTGAATCAGAAGAGGCAGCCTCCTGCAAATAACACCATGGATAAGATGGAGGCACAGGATCTGTGCAGGATGGGTGAATATGTAATTTGGGGAGGGGTGGCCTCGTGGTACCTTTTCAGGGAAGGGTGGTGATTTGGGGTGGGGGTAGCTCCCCTGAATCCAGAAGAGGCAGCCCCCTACCAGTAACACCATAGAAGAAGATGCCGACACAGGATCCCTTCCGGGTGGGTGAGTATGCGATTTTAAGAGGGGTGGCTTGGTGGTGCAATTTTTTAGAAGGGGTGGGGGCAGCTCCCCTGAATCCAGAAGAGGAAGCCTTCTCCCAGTAACACAATGGAAGCAGATAGAAGTACAGGATCCCTGCCAGATGGAAGAATATGTAATCTGAGGAGGTGGCGTTGTGTATTTTTGGGGAGGGTGGTTAGGATGGGGGCAACTGCCTGAATCCAGAAGAGGCACCCTCCTCCCACCGATATCATGGAAAAATATGGTGGCACAGGGCTCTATTGGTGAAAGAAGAAAAGAAGATCGGAGCAGACCAATGCTGGATCCGCTGCACTTGTGAGTATGTGATTTGAGGAGGGGTGGCCTTGTGGTACATTTTCAGGAAAGGATGGCGATTTGGGGTGGGGGCAGCTCCTCTGAAACCAGAAGAGGCAGCCCTCCACCCAATAACACCATGGAAGTAGATGGAGGCACAGGATCCCTGTGGGGTGGGTGAGTATGTGATTTGAGGAGGGGTAGTCTGGTGGTGTATTTTCAAGGAAAGGGGGGGAAACTTGGTGTGGGGGCAGCTCCCCTAAATCAGAAGAGGCAGCCTCCTGCAAATAACACCATGGATAAGATGGAGACACAGGATCCGTGCAGGATGGGTGAGTATGTGATTTGGGGAGGGGTGGCCTTGTGGTACGTTTTCAGGGAAGGGTGGTGATTTGGGGTGGGGGTAGCTCCCCTGAATCCAGAAGAGGCAGCCCCCTACCAGTAACACCATGGAAGAAGATGCCGACACAGGATCCCTTCGGGGTGGGTGAGTATGCGATTTTAGGAGGGGTGGCTTGGTGGTGCAATTTTTTAGAAGGGGTGGGGGCAGCTCCCCTGAATCCAGAAGAGGAAGCCTTCTCCCAGTAACACAATGGAAGCAGATAGAAGTACAGGATCCCTGCCAGGTGGAAGAATATGTAATCTGAGGAGGTGGCGTTGTGTATTTTTGGGGAGGGTGGTTAGGATGGGGGCAACTGCCTGAATCCAGAAGAGGCACCCTCCTCCCACCGATATCATGGAAAAATATGGTGGCACAGGGCTCTATTGGTGAAGGAAGAAAAGCAGATCGGAGCAGACCAATGCTGGATCCGCTGCACTTGTGAGTATGTGATTTGAGGAGGGGTGGCCTGGTGATGCATTTTCAGGGAAGCGGGTTGATTTGGGGTGGGGGGGCAGCTCCCTTGAATCCAGAAGAGGCGGCCCCCTCCCAATAACACCATAGAAGAAGATGGAGGCATGGGATCCCTGCCAGGTGGCTATTTGATTTGAGAAGGGGTGGCCTGATGGTGCGTTTTTGGGGAAGAGGGAGCGATTTGGAGCGGGGGCCGTTCCCCTCAATCCAGAAGAGTCAACACCATGTAAGAAAATTAAGGCTTTGGATCCCTGCCGGGTGGGTGAATGTTTGATCTGAGAACAACACTGGAATAGGTAAGGGGGTCGTAAATAAATAAATGGAGGGTGGGTGTGAATTCATCTTTCAGTGGAACAATGACACATGCAAAAAAAAAAAAGGATCAAAATAGCAATGATCTCCTTTTAAGCAATTTCTGTACAATACAATGGTATTGATCCATGATTCCAGGGAAACACCGCTATGGGTTATCAATAAAAAAAGAAAAAAAATGTTGGTGATTAATGGATGACATTGACCCCGGGGACGTCACCTCTGCCGCTGCTGTTTTATGACATGCCAAGCTGTGTATGATTTACCACTCATCCGTCTTTAAAGTGGATCCGAGCTCTCTACTAACCAGCCAATTACCTTTTATTTTCCCTGATTACCTTTTTTGAATTGATGATGTCAGACTCTGCTGCAGTTTACAGGGCAGCCCCTAATAACTAGGTATGGTCTCACCGGCATCCATTTAAAATGAAGCTGACAGAGGACATAAAGAAGGCCATTATCAGACCCTCTTTAGCACGGTGATAATTTGAAGCCGGCCTGACCTGCTGTATCACCTTTTTTAATACTTAAACATATTTTTGCTGCTTGCCATTACTCATTTTCAATTAAATTCTCAATAAAAATGTTCCTATTCACCTGGAATCTGCAGCGATCAATGAACGATGTGATATACGGAGACGTTGGAGAACTGTGGTCGTAATTCCTCACTAACTGCAGCTGTGGGAGCCTTAAAAGATAAGGCCTGACAATACGGAATAACAGTTAGAGAAGTGGGCTGCGTTCAGCTGCCTGTACTCTTAATACGCCGCTATTTTAAATTGGTCATGTGAGGAGTCTGGCTGTCTTTAATACACGTTGCCTCACACAAAAGAAATGTAATTTGCCAACCGTGGACCATCTTCAAACATTCAGAATCCTATGACACCTTCATTTAGAAATAAACCCTTAAGACAGGCAATCCTGACTAATCATCATTGTTGTTGTTTTTTTTTTTTAATCATATGCTTTTTATTTTTTATGTAGCACTAACCCCCAAAGGAGCTGCTGGTTTTATTGGGCTTACCGTTACCTTCTTGACCTTGTCTAAGTCTAGGGGTTTCCCTTGGTAGATGGCCCAAAGAATTGTAGAAACTCCAGAGAATTACTCTTTCACAACTGGATTCTCACAGCTACCGGATAGACCTCCTCTCACTAGGCCTAGCAGACGATAGAGTGTTTAAGTAGAACAAAGCCTCCGCCACAGACTTGGATGTAGAACACTTGAACAAAGTCTCTGCCACAGACTTGAATGTAACTGAGGGTAATTTAGAGAGCTATCATACAGTACCAGTATCTCACAGCCGGTCCGGCGATACCGTATGAGTGTAGATCCATTTAGTGTCCTTCAACTGAGCCTCCAGGCTCCTTCGGAAGAGACAGCCTTTTGCATAGCCTCCTCCCGAAGAGTCCTCCCCTGGATGCTTCTCCAGTTGCTGGGTTTCTCCTCAGATGAGATGGCACCAGACCACCTTTGAATCCTCCTCTCAGTTACTTCGCCTCGGGCTATCCAGCCCCGAGACTCGGAATTGGATGGATCCGCACCCCAGGCCATGAGGGCCATTAGGGTGATCAGGAAGACCAGGACCAAACAGACAGAAGGATCTTCTGGACCGGAACCCAGAATCACGTGATGTCAGTACCTTAAGTATTGTCTCCCCTAATGCACAGCATGATGACACTCCTACTGGGCTGGTTCGGAGAAAAGATGGCACTCAATACGCTTAGCTAAACCGCGTTCTCACACTTGCCAGTGGTGACAGCGACACCTGTGCCCAAGGAGAACCCAGTGCAATCCAGCTAGACTGGTATTGAAACCATAATTTGGCATAATCAACCCTAAAACCCAACTGTGGTTTTAGGAATATTAAATTGAAAAAAACATATAGCGCATGCTCGTCAGGAGCCGGCGCTACATTTTATTTTTAAGGGCACTTTCTTCAGGGACTAACTCATTTCTTTTTTCTTTTTAGTTAATTATAAGATGTATATATATATATATATATATACATATATATATATATATATATATATATATATATATATATATATATATATATATATATATATATATATATATATATACACAAATTCAGAGTATGTTCCTTGATTACAATACTCGGTCTAGTTTTAGGCTGATTGTTTAAACATTTTTGTTTAGTTAAAGAGGAGGGCCAGCTTTAAAAAAAAAAAATTGAAAGTCAGCAGCTGCAAACACTGTAGCTGCTGACTTTTAATAAGCAGACTTACCTGTCCAGGGCACCCGCAATGTCGGCTGCCCGAGGCTGACCCGTCCCTCGGCTCTCGGGTCCCGCCATTTCAACTAAGGGAAACAGGCAATGGAGCCTTGCAGCTTCACTGCCCGTTTCCTACTGCGCATGCACGAGTCGCGCAGCGCTTTGTGAATGGGGCGCGCTGTGTTCTGGGACACACAGTTCCCAGAACACAGCGCGACCCATTACCCAGAAGACGCCGCACGGAGGAGAGAAGACAGAACATCACCGCGGAGGAGGAAGAGGCAGATTAGGACGATATGCCTAACAACAGGCATTTCTGGTAAGTTTAAAAAAAAAAAATTTCATTTTATTTTTTTCTGATTTTTTTTTGCTAATTTTTAATGTACTTTTGTTTTTCAGGGTGGCCCTCCACTTTAAGGAATCACCCACGGCACCTGCGCTGAACTCAGAAAATACAATTTCAAGCCGTCATATGCTTAAATAATGTTTTATTAGAAATACTCTACCATGTGGTGTTCCACACAAAAAATAAAAAAAATATTCAAATTCCTAAAGAAAGAAAAAAAAAACATTTGGATTTTTTTTTAACTCATCTCTAAATGGCTGTTGCTAGGGGGTCCCTCGTAGTCTGCCTCCTTCAGTGCCTGGGCTGGTGACTTCACTTCCCCTCAGCGCAGGAAGGGCTCAGCTCTGCCCCCTCCCTCCTGTCAGTCATCTGGGACACATGACAGGTCCCAGATGACTGTGCGGCGCCGCTCGCGCATGTGCAGTGGGTGCCCGGCTGTGAAGCCACAGCCGGGTGCACACAGTTGCAATGCCAGTGCCGCCGAGCTGACTTTTAATTTTTTTTTTTTACGGGAACTCCTCTTAAGTACTTACTTTACATACATGTACAAATGTTAGTATGATTGTACACTTATTCATTTTGAATACAAATAAAACTTTATTGTTTAAAAAGAAGTGTAATTTGCAACATAATCAATACTTGAATGATCAGCCTTCAGGACAAATGGAAAGGGTCAGTCTACCCAATGCCCAAATACAGGTGTGTTAAACTGCTTGTTACCATGCCTTGAAAAAGTATTCATACCCCTTGAAATTCTCCACATTTTGTGATGTTACAACCAAAAATGTAAATGTATTTTATTGGGATTTTTTGTAATAGACCAACACAAAGTGGCACATAATAGTGAAGTGGAAGGAAAATGATAAATGGTTTTAAATATTTTTTACAAATAAATATGTGAAAAGTGTGGTGTGTATTTGTATTCAGCCCCCCGGAGTCAATACTTTGTAGAACCACCTTTTGCTGCAATTACAGCTGCAAGTCTTTTTGGTGATGTCTCTACCAGATTTGCACATCTAGAGAGTAACATTTTTGCCCATTCTTCTTTGCAAAATATCTCAAGCTCTGTCAGATTGGATGGGGAGTGCCCGTGAACAGCACTTTTCAAGTCTTGCCACAGATTCTCAATTGGATTTAGGTCTGAACTTTGACTGGGCCATTTTAATACATGAATATGCTTTGATCTAAACCATTCCATTGTAGCTCTGGCTGTATGTTTAGGGTTGTTGTCCTGCTGGAAGGTGACCCTCCGCCCCAGTCTCAATTCTTTTGCAGATTCTAAAGCCGTGTACACACTATCAGATTTTCTGCTGATTTTTTTCTTTCGGATTTACCAAAACCATATAATATGAGGTCAAACCTTAGTAGTTTCAATTTGTATAGAATCAAGCAGGCCCTTGCACTACATGGTTTTGGTAAATCTGAAGGAAAAAATCAGCAGAAAATCTGATAGTGTGTATGGGGCTTAACAGGTTTTCTTCTAAGATTGTCCTGTATTTGGCTCCATCCATCTTCCCATCAACTCTGACCAGCTTCCCCGTTCCTGCTGAAGAAAAGCATCCCCACAACATGATGCTGCCACCACCATGTTTCACAGTGGGGATGGTGTGTTCAGGGTGATATGTAGTGTTTGTTTTCCACCACACATTTGCTTTTAGGCCAAAAAGTTCAGTTTTGGTCTCATCTGACCAGAGCACCTTCTTCCACATGTTTGCTGTGTCCCCCACATGGCTTCTCGCACACTGCAAACGGGACTTCTTATGGGTTTCTTTCAACAATGGCTTTTTCTTCTTGTCACTCTTCCATAAAGGCCTGATTTGTGGAGCGCATCACTAATAGTTGTCCTGTGGACAGATTCTCCCACCTGAGCTGTGGATCTTTAAATGTAGTATATAGAAAAAGACTTTATTAAAAATCACAAGTGGCAATTTATGAGATACATAAGGACAAGGGCGTGTAATCCGCCCAGTGCTGTTTGCTGTTGGGGCTCAGTGTGTTTTCAGGAGCCAGGAAGCAGATACTGCAGTCTAGAGCTGTGTAGGACATCAGAAATGAAACTGATAATCCTGGAGTACATGGACTGCGCAAGACTGTAACTAATGTCACACCTGGGAGGGCCGCATTGTGAGGAACATGGCTACATGTTGCAGAGCTAACTGCTCCTTTTTCAAGCCAGAGGACATGCACATGAGTACACATACACTATATTGTCAAAAGTATTGGGACACTTGCCTTTACATGCACATGCATTTCAATGACATCCCAGTCTTAGTCCGTAGTGTTCAATATTGAGTTGGCCCACCCTTTGCAGCTATAACAGCTTCACCTCTTCTGGGAAGGCGTTCCACAAGATTTAGGAGTGTGTCTATGGGAAGGTTTGACCATTCTTCCAGAAGCGCTTATGTGAGGCCAGGCACTGATGAGGATGAGAAGGCCTGGCTCACAGTCTCTGCTCTACTTCATACCAAAGGTGTTCTATTGGGTTGAGGTGCAGGCCAATTAAGTTCCAAAGTTGCCAAATGTCTTGAATTTACTGGGACATTCCCGGAATTTAGACCCTTTTCCCGATTTAATAGTTTCCCAGAAAATGTCCCGTGAAATGTCCCGGGAAATTCAGTTTTTCATGATTTTCAGGTCCACTAGAGGTCTGCGGATGGGGGCTGCCATTTTCGAGAAGACTGTAGAAGTAGGTTTGGCGTATGGCTACAATAGAGATTGAGCTGCGATGCCGCCCACCCCCCGCCCCACTGCCAGTCTCTGTGACCTGTTATGGAAAAGAGCGGGGGATGGGCGGCACCGCAGCTCAATCTCTATTGAAACCATATGGCAACTTTGTTTGGATGTCACGGGGGGGGACCAGTCTGGATGTCACGGGGGGCCAGTCTGGATGTCACAGGGGGGCAATCTGGATGTCACCGGGGGGGTCAGTCTGGATGTCACAGAGGGGGGCCAGTCTGGATGCCACAAGGGGGCACCAGATGCTCGAGGACTGATGGGGACACCAGATGTTAAGAGGAATAATGGGGCATTTGATCACCTCTGGGGTTTTTATTTTTTCCAAACAAACTAAAAAAAGTCAGACGGGGGCGTGTCCTGACCATGGAGGAGTGAGGAAGTGCTTCACCTCAGCTCCGCTCCATCGCCGCACAAATTAGCTACTTCCAGCGGAGAAATCCGATCCCCATCACCGGACTCCATGTCCCAACGCTCCCGGCAGTCTTCCCGACCGCCGCAGGGTAATAAGAAGCGGCAGGGACAGCTGGATCAGTTTTTCCCGGGCCCCCACGGACAGGGCCGCGAGGGATCCAATATGGCGCCGACCGGGAAACTTCAGAAAGCTGGGAAATCTTCACAGCCTGCTGCAGCGGCGCCTTCCCAGTCGACCGGACCGTCTCCCCTGGCTTCTCCGGTGCCCTCCCCAGGATCGGTAAGCGATTC
Organism: Lithobates pipiens; assembly: GCF_037356315.1. Classification (NCBI taxonomy): domain Eukaryota; kingdom Metazoa; phylum Chordata; class Amphibia; order Anura; family Ranidae; genus Lithobates; species Lithobates pipiens. The sequence continues at coordinate 77,534,457 of NW_027507784.1, read as the reverse complement.
GGCCCCCCCTGCATCCCCCGGGTCCCTGGATGGCCGCTCAGAGGTCTCAGACCTCATGGGAGATGACGCAATACGCCGCCATATCATGTCTCTCCCCACCAGAGAGGACTTGGAAAAGTTTACTAGCCGAGTGGAGAAGGCTTTCACCGCTGACATTGCCCAGCTTAAAACTGATACTACGCATCTGGGTCACAGAGTGGAGGCCCTGGAGGAAAAGCTAGAGGAGACTCTCCCCATTATCGCTCTGCTGCAATCTAGGTGCCAAACACAGGACCATCAGCTTGAGGTACTGCTGGGGCAGCTGGATGATGTTGAAAACCGCAGCAGGAGGGCCAATATCAGGATTAGGGGGCTCCCGGAGGCTACTGGACCCAGGGATATTGTCCCCACCCTGACTGATATCTTTAGGGATATATTGGGACTCCCAGCCACTGCTCCTATTGAAATAGACAGAGCCCACAGAGCACTGCGCCCCCCGTCTCAAGACGCTGACAATCCCAGGGACATAATCTGTAAACTTCACAAATATACTATTAAGGACCGGATTATGCAGAAAGTGCGGGGTAAGCCCTTTTATGATTTTGATGGTGCTCGATTGACTTTCTATCAGGATCTCTCGCGGCGCACCCTCATGCAGCGGAGAGCCCTTCGTCCGCTCCTTTCTGTGCTCCAGGCTGCGGGACTGACCTACCGCTGGGGCTTCCCCTTCTCTCTGCATGTGCTTAAAGATGGCAAGCAGGTGACCCTGCGCACGAAAGATGATCTTCCACATTTCCTGTCCTCTCTGGGGCTGGAGCCCGTGGACTTTCCGGATTGGAGAGGACCCCTGAGCGACTTGCTTGTCCCCCCCCTTCCTCAAAGGTGGTCTACAGTCACACGCAAGAATCGAAGGAGAGACAGACGTAGTTCGACCCGCGACTCTTCAGTGGTCCCTTCTACTACCCGAGACTGATACCGAGCCTGAGCTGTGTGACAGGCGGCTGATTGCTGACTTTTTTTTTTTTTTTCACTATGGTTGCTGGTGTCTGGACCTCCCCCCACGGGGATTGTGAATGGGACGTATTGACCCTATGCCCCCCCCCGGGTGTTCCGGGGACCTGGATTTGCCCTACGAGGCTGAGGACTGTGGCTGCCGTGGCCGCAAGCATTTTAGTGACTTTTCTCCAGCCTTAGATGCTGTTCGCCTTTTAGACTGGGCCTACAGAGCGGAGAATGTTTACATCCCCGGGTTGGCGGGTGGTCAGCCACGGCGCCCTTCTTTCTTCCCATTGCGGGGCACCGGGGGTGGGGGGGGGGTTTTATTGGGATTTGGTTTCTGTTTTTATGTTCCCCTTTTCTTTTGCCTTTGTAGCTACCTCTGTGACCCCCCCCCCCACTCCACCGTGGCGGGGGGGCCTCTACCAGAGACCGGCCAGATTCCACGTCCCCGAATGCAATCAGCCCACGCTGGGGTTCACCCCCCTTCCCTTTTTTTTCTCCTCTTTTATTTTTTACTTGTGTTGCTATTTTGGATCGGATTTTCCCCCGAATGGAGGCTGTTCTGCTTTCAGATGTGGTGGGCGGGGTGGGGGCCTTCTTTCTCCTCCCTTGTTTTGGTTTACGTTCCCCACGTAGGCCGCCCATCCATGGGTTTAGTTCCCTGTTGGGTCTTTAGGAGGGGGCATCCAGTTGACCGACCGTTTTGATGCCTTATATGCTGCCAATTTCTCCCTCTTATTGCATGCGATCAAGGCGGACTTGTTACAGTGGTCCAAAACCGCTTTTACGTGGCTCGGCCGCATTAATATTATTAAAATGAATATCCTGCCCCGAGTATTATTCTTTTTACAAATGATACCCATCTCCCTCCCTAAATAGTTTTTTAACCCAATTGAATAGCATTCTGTCGACTTTTGTGTGGAACACAAAGAAACCTAGAATAGCCATGGCCTGGCTGAAACGCTCGAAGCTAGCAGGGGGTCTGGGGGTTCCGGATGTCCAGAGGTACCACAGGGCTATTGTTCTGCAGAGGATTCTTAATTGGAAATTTCATACTAAGTCGAAGGTGTGGGTTTCTCTGGAAAAATGGCTGGCTGGGAGAGACTTGGCCTATACGCCCTGGTTGTCCCCGGAGTTTAGGGGGCTGTCGGTAGATGTCTCCCCGCTCACTGTACAGGCTCTTTTGATTTGGGACAAACTGAACAAGAAGTTGGGCCTATCCCCCCCTGTTTCTCCGCTTGCCCCGCTGGGGGGGTTCCTATGGTTCCCGCCGGGGGAGCGGAGGGCCTTTTTTGGCCCCTGGGCGGCTGACGGGAATGCCAGCTGTGGACAGTTTCTCAGCGGTGGCCAAATGATCAGCTATGAATCCCTGCAGACCGGGCATGCACAGACGGCTCTGAATTTTTGGCGGTACAGGCAATTGCACCACTTTTTTGAGGCCCATGGCCACTTAATCAGGGACGGAGCGCTTCTTACACTGTTTGAGCGTCTTTTTGTGGCGGACGAACCCACTCCCCACCTGATCTCCGAATTATATCACTTGCTGGGCTGTGTTGCCGAGGTCGCTAGACCGACATATATACGGGTCTGGGAGAGGGAGTTACAACTTGACTTTTCCGCGGCCCAACTGTCCCACCTCTACAAACTCACACACGCTAGCTCTATGGAGTCCAAAACCCAAGAAACTAATTTTAAGGTTCTGTCTCGCTGGTACAGAGTGCCGGCGGACTTAGCGCGTATCTACCCTTCGGTATCGGACCGGTGCTGGAGGGAATGTGGCCAATTGGGCTCCCTCCTTCATATTTGGTGGGATTGCCCACGAATCAAGCCATTTTGGGAGGACATCCGATCCCACATAAAGGCAGTCTTGCATCTTGATGTACCACTGTCTCCGGCCAACTATCTTTTGCACATTCCTCCGATCCCGATTGGTAGATACAAAAAGAGCCCTCTGCCGCATCTGTTGAACGCGGCCAAACGTCTTATACCGACTTACTGGAAACAAACTAGGACTCCCACAGTAGAGGACTGGGTCAAGAGGGTGAATGACATCAGAGAAGCAGAATATTGGGTGGCAACCTGTAAGGGTACACGGGCTAAGTGTGACAGCATATGGCAATCATGGACAGCCTATATGTCCGAAACTATATACGCTACCTCCAGTCTGGACTTGGCTCTGCTGGAGCTAGCGGAACCCTCTTTGAGATCCCGCTTACACAGTGATGTTCCCACCTAGTGGCTGTTTATCACCTTCTTGCCCCATGGACGGAGAGACGACTCTGCTGTTGGGACCCGCCTGGTGATGGACCGCTGCACTCCGCAAGGATATCAAGTAGGCTCCAACCTCCAACCTCCTTCCTTACCCTATTTCCCACTCCCCTATCTACCCCTTCTTGTCTCTCTCTCACCTTTCCTACTGTCCCCTTCTACCTTCTTCCTCTGTATTCCACACTATGAGATGTTACCTTTTACTGACCTACGTGGTATTGAGCTGTGGTGATGCGTTCGGCTTCCTGTGGGCTGGCTGGCCCTGCGGCCACTTTGTTTGGCTGACGGGGGGAGTCCCTCTGTCCGGAGGGGTCCATACTGGGACGTCCCTCCTGGGCGGGGGGAATGCTGTGGGCCTGTCCTGCCCCCGGGGGCAGCTCGGGAGAGGTTGCTGGAGGTGATTGTGCCCCCCTCTCCTGGAAGGCCGCTGGGGGTGGTCCCATGCCTCCCCGACCTTTTGCATGGCGGGTGGTGGGGGACTGGGCACCGGCCCGTCCTCCCCTTTCCGCTCAGAGGCACCTTGGAGCGGGGCCCTAGCCCATGGAGGCCGGACTTGAAGTGTGTGTGCCGGAAGACACTCCAGACGCCCATCACCGACCGTTTGCCTAACTTCTGTGTCTGGTTTGGGCCACCTATCCTTGGCCACTGGGTCAGTTTTTATGGGTGTCATTGTTTCTTACAGTCTATTTGTTCTTTGTTTGGTCCTGACACACCTGTCTAAAATGTACTTAAGTGTGTTTTACTGTCAAAATGAAAAATCTCAAAATAAAGATTTTACAAAAAAAAAAAAAGTCAGACAAAAAAAAACATGTTATCCTGCTGGACATCAGTCAGTTAGGATAACAGAACCACTCCATTCTGTTATAGGCCGGGCAGGAAGTGGTTAAAGGAAGTAAAAATAAAGGGGAAATAATGCAACCACAACATTTAACGTGTTACTAAACCCCGGACCCTGCATTCACTATACCTGGTCTCCCACAGTACAGAGAACATGGAAATACTTTTTCTCAGCAGCAGTATATAGCAGTCTTGTGACTTCTATCAGTTCCTGGTAAAGCTTGTAGGAGGAGTTTTCATACTGCACTGAGTTGTCCTATCAGTATCCAGGACCCCTAACCCTCTGTCTGGATGGTGCTGATTGGCCCTGTGCTGATCACATGCACTCTCCCAAGAAAGAAAAAACTCTCTAGCAATACACACTAAACTGAGGATGTGCAGCCTGACTCCAAAGGCTCTGTCTTATCCGACCCTGTTTTGGAGTCAGTGAAAGAAGAGGAGGACCTGTGCGTACAGGATCAAACTGCCTTTTTACACAATGCAGAGGATCCACAGTCAATATAACAAGCATGCTTTACTGCATATACAGATTTTACTGTTGTGGGTTTAGTAACACTTTAAGGATTTGTAAATTGCAATACATTACATTTCTGCTTTTGGGTTTAGATCTGCTTTAAATAATAGCAACATAAGCTGCTATCTTTTCAGTTTCTTCTTGTGGGGAAAAAGTCCTGTTCATTTGGATTCACTGAATGTCTTTTTTTTGTATCTTTTTTTTTTTCCACGCACAAACACGGATAAATCTCACATGCTGCTTTTTGTGTAGTTTTCAAATGCAGGATGTTTCCGCCAGATAAAACATTTCATCATGATAAAAGTGCTTTCGCAAAGACAGTGTCCCAGGTGGTACTGCCAACTGCTATAATCCCTTGATTAAGAATATATATTTGGCCCGGGATGCTGTTAGTCCTGAATGTGGAGACAGTTGTAAACGTTATTCTTTTAACATCGCCCCTAAAAAAAAAGAAAAAAAAAAAGACATCTTTAACGCTACGCGCTAGCCACAGATAATACGATTTTACTTATTCACTGAGCCTTTCAAGGAGACATCCAATTTAGATAGCGCACCGCAAGGCACCGCGTCCCCCAAAGAATTGCTTCGGGAATATTTGTAATATATCCGTTTGCCGTTTTCTCACAGCGCCGCACAAATCTACGGAGGTAAAGCTATTTTGTGTGTTCAGCATGGATTCTCAACACAATATAATATACTTTTTCATTTCCTTCTGTTAAAAAAAAAAATGTAATGTCCATATTTTTCTTTTTCCTTTTTTTATCATTATGAGTATACATTCATTCTACTCATTATACAGAACCTACTGAAGTCACAAAGTTTTCTGATGGCATTTCGGATTATTTTTGTGTGCTCCTGTTTGCCTTTTTTTGGCAAAGGGAACCTGTCACTGTAGCATAGCGCCCAACTGTCACTTCTTTTGAAAGAGAAAATCTTTTTTTTTCTAATGAAGTCTATCTGTCCTTTTTGTATTTCATCACCGGCCACTTTATTAGGTACACCTTGTTAGTACCGGGTTGGACCCCCTTTTGCTTTCAGAACTGCCTTAACCGCTTCCCAACTGCCTCACGCAGATATACTGCGGCAGACGGGTACGTACAGGCAGAATCACGTACCTGTATGTTGCCCTTTAAGAGGCAGCTCGTGGGCGCATGTGCCCGCTGGGAGCTTCATGAGCGTTATCACGGGTCCCGCGGACTCAATGTCCGCCGGGATACCCGCGATCGTCTCACGGAGATGAAGAACGGGGAAATGCTAATGTAAACGAGCATCTCCCCGTTCTGCCTAGTGACACTGTCACTGATCATAGCTCCCTGTAATCGGGAGCAGTGATCAGTGTTGTGTCACACACAGCCCCTCCCCCCTACAGTTAGAATCACTCCCTAGGACACACTTAACCCCTACAGCAGGGATATGCAATTAGCGGACCTCCAGCTGTTGCAGAACTACAATTTCCATGAGGCATAGCAAGACTCTTAGCCCTTGTACACACGGTCGGAGATTCCGACGGAATGTGTCCTATCGGAGCGTTTTGTCGGATATTCCGACTGTGTGTGGTCTCCATCGGACTGTTTCCGTCGGAATATCCAACGGACCAACTTTTCCAACTTGTCGGTAAAATTTTCTGACAAAATGCTCCTATGGGACATACTCCGATCATGTGTAGCCTACTCCGACGGACAAAGTGCCACGCATGCTCAGATCAAATTCCTAGACCAAAGCTATTGGCTACTAGCCTGAACGTAGTCCCGTCGTAACGAAATAACGTCATCACGTTATGTACAATCAGATTTTCCGACAACTTAGTCCGACCGTGTGTATGCAACATCACTTCCGGACCTCTTCCGGAATTAATCCGTCGAAATTACTCCGACGGATTTGGTTGTCGGAATCTCGGACTGTGTGTACGGGGGCTTAGAGCCACAAGCATGACACCCAGAGGCAGAGGCATGATGGGACTTGTAGTTTAGCAACAGCTGGGGGTCTGCTAATTGCATATCCCTGCCCTACAGCGACACCTAGTGGTTAACCCCTTAACTTTCAGACACATTTACACAGTAATTAATGCATTTTTAATTGCACTGATCGCTGTAAAAATGTGAATGGTCCCAAAATCGCGCCAAAAGTGTCCGATCTGTCCACTATAATGTCGCAGTCATGATAAAAATCGCTGATCGCCGCCATTATTAATATAAAAAAAATTATTAATAAAAATTCCATAAAACTATACCCTATTTTGGGAGCCACGTCGCACGACCGCACCAAATCACCAAAAGTGCTCTGGTCTTTGGCCAGCCAAATGGTCCTGGGCTTAAGTGGTTAAAGTAACTGTAAAGTCTAGTTTTTAACCATTTCACGCAAATCCCTGTACCTGTACGTTTGTACTTCATCTATAGATATTGTATTAATTTGTTGTTTCTTTGTTTTCCTTTTTTGTAGATTTGTTCTTAATATTTTGAATAGGTTGTCCTATTGTACTAATACATTTTTTGTCCTGAAGAAGCGTGGTATCTGTGAAACGCGTTGACCCTTTCAAAGCATTGGTACGCTCATTGTTGTAATGTTTCCGTTACATGGCTATATCTGTATTTTAATTGTATACAATAAAAAATTACTTTTTAGATAAACTCTTTAGTTCAATCCATTTCTAATTTAGTGTACATAGAGGTGGATTCAAAGTCCAATATACAAGCTCCACTTTTTTTTTCGTACGAGATGTGGTAGGTGTGGAGGCCATTGGAGTACAGGGACCTCACTGTCTAGTGGTGAGATGATTGGATCTTTGTGACATGGTGCATTATCCTGCTGGAAGGAGCCATCAGAAGATGGGGACACTGTAGTCATAGAGGGATGGACATGGTCAGCAACAATACTGATAGGTCGTGGGGTTTAAATGAGGCTCAATTGGTACTAAGGGGACCAAATTGTGCCAAGAAAATATCCCCCACACCATTACACCCCCACCACCAGCCTGAACCATTGATACAAGGCTGGATGGATCCATGTTTTCATGTTATTTACACCAAATTCTGACCCGACCATCTGATTGTCGCAACTGAAATCGAGACTTGCCAGATCTTGTGCGAATTGTAGCCTCAGATTCCTGTTCTTAGCTGTTCTTTGAATAGCCAAGATGTGATGACATCACTCCCACGCATGCGCACTGGAGTCCAGGTCATGACACAGCAATCTGGATTGATGCCACATTCAGTGTGCCCTCACTTTAGAGCTCAGGTGACATCATCGGGTGAAGAAATTGTGAATATTCATTGCACATACAGGTGAGCTTTATTAGTGGTGTCACTACCACGTTAAAGTGAACCTTCAGTCATTTTTAATCTTTCCATCTATTAAATCTTCTGCCCTTTTTGGTTTAACTTTGGATGGTAAAACTTTTTTTTTCTGCCAGTAAATATCGTATACAGCCCACTTCCGGTTTCCTGTCTTGTCATTAGCCTAGGCTTATGACATCATGCATAGCTCTCTCTCTTTCACTCTCTCACTCTTGTGAGAGTTTGCTGGGGGGGGGGGGGGTGGGGTGAGTCATAACAGGGCCAATGAGAGCTGCAGAGCTGGAGGTGTGCCTCTGTGTGTCTGTGTAAACCCAGAAAGTGAACAGGCAGCAACTTCAGCTGCCTACAGCTAAAATGGCTGCAGCCAGATGGAGATTTCTGCAGCATATTTGGCAAGTACAGAATCACAGTATATATAAAATAATATGCAGAGTGTTTGGAGGGAAGCTTCAGAATGGCAAAGATGTTTGTATTACAAATTATGTGAGCAGACTGCAGTACCACCTGCCAGCCGCCATATAGAAAAATGACGTTGGCAAAGTGGTTGCGATATCCTGACCGGATGTCATATGACGTGGTCAGGACAACTAGCCGATGTGCGCCCCCGGGCGCACGCATCATGGCGATCATTGTTGCGGCGTGTCAGTTTGACACGCCGCAACTCCAATCTAGGTAAAGAGTCTCTGATGGAGACTCTTTATCACGTCATCAGCCGTGTCCAATCACAGCTGAGCACGATATAAACAGGAAGCGCCGCTTATCGGCTTTTCCTCACTCGCGTCTGACAGATGCAAGTAGAGGAGAGCCAATTGGCTACTCTCCTGTCAGGATGGACTGGACCACCAGGGATGCCACCAGGACCACCAGGGATGGCCACCACAGATGACCACTAGGCAGACATTGGTATCGTGCGTGGGAACACATTGGCATCCCTGGTGGCCATGGGTGGCAATTTGTGCCCACACATGATGCCAATCAGTGCCCACCAGCAATACCTGCCAGTGCCTCCTAATCAGTGATGCCAATCAGTGCCATCGATCAGTGTCAATCAGTGCCCACATATCAGTGCCCATCAGTGCCACCCATAAGTACCCATCAGTGCCACCCATAAATACCCATCAGTGCTGCCTATGAGTGCCCATCTGTGCTGCCTATGAGTCCCCATCAGTGCTGCATATCAGTGCCACCTATCAGTGCCCATCAGTTTTGCCTATAAGTGCTCATCAGTGTCGCATATCAGTGCCCATCATCAGTACCCATCAGTGCCACCTCATCAGTGCCGTCTCATCAGTGCCCATCAGTGAAGGAAAAAACGTGCTTGTTTAAAAAAAAAATTAACAGAAATGAAGAAAAACTTTTATTTTTCCAAAATTTTCAGTCTTTTTTTATTTGTTTAGCAAAAAATAAAAACCACAGAGGTGATCAAATACCACCAAAGGAAAGCTCTATTTAAGGGGAAAAATGATAAAAATTCTGTTTCGGTAAATTGTAGCATGACCACACAATTGTCATTTAAACAGCGACAGCGCAGAAAACTGAAGATTGGCCTGGGCAGGAAGGGGGGAAGTGCCCGGTATTGAAGTGGTTAAGGATATGGGATTGGTATGACAGCCAGGGGACAGCAACCAAATCCAACCAGAATCATCGTTCTGATTTTAGCACAGTTGCATTGTTTTTCTGGATAACATCGGTATCCGTATCCCTTCCACACTGTAATCAGCCGCCAGTGTCCTTCAATACATGTTCTTTATTGCTCTGTGTTGCAGCTTCTATAAAAGGCGATATTTTGTTTCTTTACGCCTAACCATTACTTATGTCTCTGTAAAGATGTTGTTTTATGGTGCATGATATCGCTGCAATATAATTTTTCATTGCCCGGATTTTGGGAGAAGAGAGGAAAGCTCGCAGTGACTTTATGTAACTTTCCGGGCTTGAAAAATACACGGCGTGATTCCTCCCAAACTATTTATTTTTTTCCTAAACCTCCAACTGCTCTTGATCCCCTCTTTTCACAAAATGATATGAAGAAAAACTCCAAGAGAAGAAATAAAACAGTTGTAAACAGTTGTCCTGCTAACTAAAGCTAGTTTCTTCTTTTTCATTTCTTAATGAGTAATTTGGAAGAATAAATTGTACAAGCTCCTCTATTGTACTGCACTGGCTTATTCTGCTTATACTACACACTGTGAGCTTCTAATATTATCAATTATCCATCAATTAACCACTTCAGCCCCGGAAGATTTTACCCCCTTCCTGACCAGAGCACTTTTTGTGATTCCGCACTGCGTCCATTTAACTGACAATTGCGCGGTAGTGCGACATTGTACCCAAACAAAATTGACGTCCTTTTTTCCCCACAAATAGAACTTTCTTTTGGTGGCATTTGTTCACCTCTGCGGTTTTTATTTTTTGCGCAAAAATTCCCTTGGACGGCAAGAAGATCAAACTAGTCAATCTTAAAGGAAATCGACCCTTATCAAATCTAGGACTTTGATAAGACGCATGCGCATGAAACATGTCAGCCACGGTTGCCACGCCAACACCAAGCAAGACGAGCCATCCACATCTGAGCTGTCCTCCGTCCTTCTGGTTTCCTCGGCTCTGGCGTTGATCCCCGCTTTTGGCTGGTGTTCTGCCAAAATCTGTCTCCCCATTGGATAGTGTCTGCTCCATACTGACGAATACTGGCCCCCGTCGAATAGTGTCCTCCCTGTACTGAGCTCACGCAGTATGGAGGAGAAGTAGACTCCGAAAGTCTCCGAAGATGAACGGCACCTGCGCACTGAGTCCAGGTTCAAGCCCTACCATCCAATTGGACATAGAGTTAGAATAAAAAATTGCCGAGCGAAGCAAGGCCGTGCCCAAAGCTTGGCGAGCGAAGTGAGCCCACAAGGGTCCCTGTTACTAAGTGGTACCATATGTCCACTTGGATGGTGGGGCTTGAACCTGGAATCTTCGGAGACCTTCGGCATCTCCTTGTCCTCCATACTGCGTGAGCTCAGTACAGGGCGGACACTATTCGACGGGGGACAATATTCGACACAACAGCGGCATCTTCAGTGGGTGTGTCCGCGTTGCTGGGGGCCCCTTGCAGGACGCTACCTCTGCTTTGGTTCCATCTCAGTTCACCAGGTTTGCCCGCCACAGAGGGTTATTTAAATGCATACTCCCTGCAGCTCAGTGGGACGGGAAACCCTGTAATCAGAGCCTGTAATGGCATTTGGCTCTATGTGAACATTGTATACCGTCGTGCACATTGGGCTATTGGATTGTAAATCCCAGGACCAACATTTGGAGCCAACTCATGGTGTTAACCCTGTGTCATCTGGTGGTATCGTATATATTTTACGTCAAAGTGTTTCAATCAACACAAGGAGATGTTTGTCATCAAGGCAATTTTTGATCAATTTTTGATAATTTTTTTATTGACAGTTGTGTTTTTTTATATAATTAACTTTTAGTGCACTCAAAAAATGAACTTGTTTGAACATATTAACTTGAATATTGTTTACATCGGTTCCATTGTGTTTTTTTAGTTCTAAAAATATGCACTGTCACTATACTAATGACACTGACTGGGAAGGGGTTAAACATCAGGGGTGATCAAAGGTTTAACTGTGTGCTTAGCTGGTGTGTTTTTGTACAGTGGGGGAGGTGCTTTTAATAGAGGGAGACATGGATCCTTGTCCCTGCTTTGTAGGAACACAGGATCCATTCCTTCTGTACTGATAGAACGGCAATCTGCCTTGTTTACATAGGCAGATCACTGTTCTGCAACTGTGCTGAATGATCAGTGGGTGCCGGCGCACAGCAAGCTAATGGTACCTGCAGATCAACTCCCACTGTGTATAATCAGACACTTTCGGTTTTGGGTGGCGATGCAAGACCCAGATCCGGAAGTGTCTGATTACATACTAAGTACGTGATCCGGTTCAGTGGTGCCACCTTGCCGGCGTATAAGTAAGTTATACGGGCGGCAAGTGGTTAAAATAGTTACTGCAGCGCTTTTGTCTGTCGTTCATGTGACTTAAGGGCTATAGACTTTAATGTAAACCCTCAAAAGTTGCATGAAAATCGTACCTGCATGATATACAGGCGACTTGTATGCGACTTTGAAGAGCACAAACAATCACAATGGTCAAAGCCAAAGTCGCAATGAAGTCATACCCATTCAAAGTCACATCAAGTGACTGTAAAGTTACAATGGAAATCACATGATTTTTAAGTCGTACAAGTGTAAATGGAGCCTAATACCTCAGACTTTCCGCCAGCAAAACCGTGGAATTTTGTCCAAAGGGTGTTCAAATGTTGGCCAACAATTAGGAACTTAGTGACGTACTACATGGTTTTTCAGCTCTTTAGCGCCACCCTTTGGGCTCCTTCTGCTAATTTCACGTTAGTAGAAGTTTGGTGAGTGTTGATTTGCCCTTTTTTTAACGCTTTTCAATTTGCGCTTTTCAGATTGTTTCTGAATGGCCGTTCGTTAACCAGACATGTTGTGGAATTGGAGGAGATAACGTGTTATTTATTATTGGGCTTGGAGTTATTGCTTTGACATTATTTTTTGGTTGAATAATAATGATTTGATTTGGTATATTTTCTATATTTTTGGATGAATAGAATGCACTTTTTTTTTAAGTTCTATTGGCAGATAGCATGTCTACTTTTATTTGTTTTCTTTTTTTAATGCACAATAAAAAAATTGTGTAGAATAATACTTGGCTGTGTGTTTTACTTCATATGACAGTTTGGGAGTAGGCAGTTATATTTAAAAAAAATTACAATGTGAAATTAACAAGGGACACCAACATAGTTGTATCTTTGATCTTAAAAACTAAGGGATAATGGTGTTGTGGTAACTTGACCAAATATAAAAAAAAAAACATAATAATATTATTCTTGATATCACTAGAAAAAAAAGCCTTTGAAAATTTGTTTGCAATAACTCCATCAGTATCACCAGCAAAGCAGCTTCATTATTATCCCATTAAAGAAGAGAATTGTGCGCTGCATTTGGAGATTTCATAGTTTGCCACGTCTTGAATGTTAATTCTCCATTACGAATGCTAGTTTACAAGACCGACTGCTTCTGCTTCTGAGCATGCGTGTTTTTACTTTGCTCTCCGCCCCCTGCTTTCTGATAGCTCAGACAAGCTTTATAAATGGACTGCAGATAAATTGGTACAACTTATGTAGGAGGATTTGATCAGTTTGTGCACCCAAACTTTGTCTGGAACTAAAAATGATAGACAGATAGATAGATAGATAGATAGATAGATAGATAGATAGATAGATAGATAGATAGATAGATAGATAGATAGATTAGATAGATATGATATTTTTTCTATTTCTATTTCAACATTTCTCAGTTTGTAGAAATAACAAGGATAAAAAAAAGCTGTACATTTATCTCCTAGGCTAATGTAATTATTTCACCTGAATAAAGCCCCTTTTATTCAGCAGAGAGAACAATTCCATTATATGCAGAGTAATGCGTTCTGGGCCCCTCGGCAGTGCAGGAATTAAATATTGCATTTAAAGGGACGTGTTTTATTGAATAATTAATGCACATGAAAAGCACTTTTTTTTTTTTTTTTACCTCGTCTGACATGAAAACCTATTATATGCAAAATAATTAACAGCTTTAATAAAGTGCGTTCTAGCCAGGCTAATACCTAGAGAAGAAAGGCGAGAAACATGCGCACATGCAAATAATATATTAAAATAAAAGTAACAGACTTGCAGCTTTATTCAAGCACTCATTTAGAAAGGATGATCTAAACATTTTTTTACTCCAAAATATGTCTTAAAGCAAGTTCCTTGCATCGTCTCATATTCGGCAGCAGGAACAGGGAGGACGGGGGACCAATTAAAATGGCAATGGCGCTCAATCAAACACAATCACACAATAGTTTTTCTTTAGGGCCAGTTCACATTGGTCCGACAAGTCGCATGACATGTCAAAATCAATGGTTCCCTATGAGATAATGGATGGCCTCCCATTATGAAATACATCACATATTAATCATATGTACCATCATCTCAAATGAATACAATAAGGATTTGAGAGTCTGGACTGGTGTCTTTATTCAACCTTACTAACTATGTACTTAAAGCGGAAGTTCCATTTTTGGACGGAACTCCGCTTGTAGATGATGATCCGACTTGGATGAGCCTTCCATTCAAATCAATGGGCTGAAATTGGACCAAAGTAGTGCAGGAACCCTTTTCAAAGTTGGACCGACACAAGACCAGTTAAGACGGCTCTCATAGGGAACCGAATAAAGATTTGAGAGTTTGGACCCCAACCCAAACCCATTAAGAGAGAGCAAGCGGACTATCGCGGTACAGCTTAAACAGTTACAAAAAAAATTCCATAAACAAGTTAAAATTTGACAATAATTTATTAATACAAAAACAACATTCACCTTGTTGTTTTTGTATTAATAAATTATTGTCAAATTTTAACTTGTTGGGAATGTTCCATAAACAATTTTAACTTGTTCATGGAAATTTTTTCTTTAACTGTTTAAGCTGTACCGTGATAGACCGCCTGCTCTCTCTTGATGGGTCTGGGTTGGGGTCCAGACTCTCAAATCCTTATTCAGTTCCCTATGAGAGCCGTCTTAACTGGTCTTGTGTCAGTCCGACTTTGAATAGGGTTCCTGCACTACTTTGGTCCCATTTCAGCCCATTGATTTGAATGGAAGGCTCATCCAAGTCGGATCATCATCTACAAGCGGAGATCTGTTCAAAAATGAAACTTCCACTTTAAGTACATAGTTAGTAAGGTTGAATAAAGACTCCAGTCCATCCAGGTCAACCTGAGTGAGTGTGGGTGCATGTCTACAATTGTCCCTATCCCTGTGCATTGGGGGTTATTTATTAAAGGAAAATCCACTTTGCACTGCAAGTGCACTTGGAAGTAAAGTCGCTGTAGATCTGAGGGGGACATGCAAGGAAAATAAAAAACAGCATTTTAGCTTGCACATGATTGGATGATAAAATCAGCAGAGCTTCCACTCATTTTAGATCTACCCCTTAGATTTAGAGTGACTGCACTTGCAGTGCAAAATGGATTTTCCTTTAGTAAATAACCCCCATTGCGTCTTATTAACCTCCTTAGCGGTAATCCCGAGTCTGGCTCGGGTTGGGAATTTCATTACAATAGCGGTAACCCCGAGCCAGACTCGGGCTTGCACCGCTCGATGCAGGGGAGGACACAGGTAACGTTACTTACCTTGTCCCCTGGATCCAGCGATGTCCGCCGCGCTGTGTGATCGAGCTGTCCTCCGCTCGATTCACAGTGCCGAATGCCGCCGAGCTCCGTTCCCTGCGACGTTACGGCGCACGGGAGCGGAGAACGGCGGCAAATTCAAAAATGTAAAAAGACACAAAAGACACACAGCACTGTAATCTTACAGATTACAGTGCTGTAGTAAAAAATACACACCCCCTTTGTCCCTAGTGGTCTGTGCAATGCCCTGCATGCACTTTTATATTATAAATACTGTTTTTTACTGCTTGGAATTTGGAGATTGTCCATAGCAACCAAAACATGTCCCTTTTTCATTTTTTTTGGGATTTGATTACATTATTGAATAATTTTTATTATTCTTTATTATATTATAAACTTTATCATACCCGGGATGTCCGCTAGACTCTGGTTTGAAGAGATTTCAGAGCGTTATTCCTAAGAATTACAGGACTACAAAATAAAAGCCAGATTTCCATGCAAAATAATTGTACCGCTTTCAGCACCTTATTCCAGACTGAATCATACCGCCAGGGAGGTTAAGATGCTCCTCTATTATATATTATTTATTTAAGGTACCCATATAGCGCTGTCAATTTACACAGCACTCCACATACATCGCACACTCACATAAGTCCCTACCCTCAAGGAGCCACAATCCAAGGTCCCAGCTCACATTTATATACTAGGGGGGAATTTTGGACAGAAGCCAATTAACCTACCAGCATGTCTTTGGAGTGTAGGAGGAAACCGGAGCACCCGGAGGAAACCCACGCAGGCACAGGGAGAACATGCAAACTCCAGGCAGGTAGTGTCATGGTTGGGATTCAAACCAGCAACGCTTCTTACTACTAGGTGGGAGTGCTACCCACAACACCACTGTGCCACCTGCACAGTGGTGTAGTGGTATAAGTACTCATGACCCCCTGACATGCAACATTTAGCATGTCATGTTTCTTGGGGGGGGGGCACCCAGTTTTCACAGGAACCCAGCTCCTACTTCCGTTGTGGCGCCGGAAGGAAGTTCACCTCTCCTCCCTCCCTCCCTGCAATCTTCAAGGTCCAGAAGATTGCCCAGCCATTGAGGAGGCACAGCGCACCCGGCTGTAAAGTCACAGCCGGGCGCCCACACTTGCAATGCTGGTGCCAAAGATAGGAGGGGCAGAGAAGCGAGGCTTCGGGCAGCCGCATTGCGGGACCGTGGGACAGGTGAGTGTCTGTTATTAAAAGTCTCTTATTAAAATTTTAAATGGGTGGAACTCCGCTTTAACTAATCTGACAAGTGGCATGCGACTTGTGCTCTGAGATCCAGTGTATGCAATGTTAGCAATGTAAAATCCCCTAATAAAATGGCATACCCCCTCCCCCACCCCCCCAATCCATACCAGGCCCTTTGTCTGTTATGGATCTAGAGGGGGGAACCCCAAGCCAAAATAAAAAAAATAAAAACGGCGTGGGGCCTCCCTCCAAGACCATGCCAGACCCTCCAGTCTGGTATGGATTTTGAGGGTAAACCCCACACATTTCAAATCTGACAGCTGCTACAGGGAAAAAAAAAGGAGGTGAGGCCAAATTGGGAAGAGGGGGTGCTCGGAACCATGTTATATGTTATCCGTTACACTCTTACACCATAGATATAGGTATGTAGCCAGGTGCTGGCTAGCTTTGGCTGTGTCACCATGGGACATTCTCTAGGATCAGCTGCAGTGAGCCTGTTTCCCTCTAGTGCTCAGCATGGACACTGTGTCATCATCTCCTGAATGCAGAGCGAGCAGAGATGACAGCTGAGAGCAAGAGATTTGGGGATATGTGGTCCGAGGAGTCAGGGTTTGCACTGGAGCCAAACTGTTGCAGACTGCAAGTTCCAGCCAGGTGGGAGAGAGCGCAGAATGCTGGGTGAGGATATATATATTGCCAGGTCTGGGGAGGAGTCTCTCTCTTGGGACCATGGCCTTCAAGTGATTGGAAACGAACACCTTGAAAAGCAACCCATTCAGTTTAAAATAGAGAGGAAATGCAAAACATATTGTAAAGATATATAAAAAAACATTATAAACACCTTTTTTGCACTTTTTTAATAAGTGATCCTGTTTCCTCTGTTCTCAGCTGCAAAAGAGCTGGGAGGAGGAGAAGCAGCAGCACACCGACCTTCCCTCTGAATGGCTGTGCATTGGGGGAGTGTCAGGACAAGTCTAAACATTGGAGGACAGCACACTGAATTCCCAGCATAGCTAGAGGACTGACCACTGTGTGCTCTCTTGGTACTCTCTTACTCTCTAGTGTGGTCAGTTTTTATTAGGAAAACAGAGGGACTGGCAGGATCACCAGGGATTTCACACAAAGAAAGCAATACAAAGAAAACAGGAGACTTTCTCATATAAGTACATGGTACAGCAGCCACATATCAGGATTCGGAATATGAAATGTTGGGGTAACAAAAACTTTCACCTGCGAGCAGAAACCTGGACAGTCAGAGGGATATGAGCTGGCATGGTGGCCTAGGTGGTGTGGTGAGTCCTCGGTGGGTGTGTGAACTGATCCATCATAATCAGCTTCCTGTCAAGTCAGGACAGTCATGGGGTCACTCTAATGCCGTGTACACACGACCGGATTTTCCGGCAGACTAGGTCCGACGGTCTTCCCAGCGGACTTCTGACGGACTTTCCGAAGGAAGGGACTTGGCCACACACAATCGCACCAAAGTCTGACGGATTTGACCGCGATGACGTACGATCGGACTAGAATAAGGAAGTTCATAGCCAGTAGCCAATAGCTGTCCTAGCGTCGGTTTTCATCCGTCAGACTAGCATACAGACGAATGGATTTTTCGACCAGACTCGAGTCCATCAGAAAGATTTGAAACATGTTCTAAATCTAAAGTCCGTCTGATTTTTCGACACCAAAGGTCAGATGAAGCCCACACGCGATAAAATTGCCCGATGGATTTGTTCCATCGAACCTTTGCTGTCAAAAAGTCCGGCCGTGTGTACACAGCATAATTGTCACCAATAAAGATCTTGCTAAATCCCAGCGTTGTGAGGTGTGCGGCCAGGCACCCTCCTCTGGTTGCAGACTCTCCAGGAGCCTGTTCCCGGGACATCCTATTCCCTTGAGCCTTGATGTCATCAGGATTGGTGAGTGGCAGAAGCCCAACCACTGAGCACCCTACAAAGACACTACATGCAGACACCTTTATTCCATCTCTTTACATTAAAACCTTAAAAGAGAATACTTTGCACCTGCCATTCTCAGTAACTGGACCCCATTTCACAGCAATTTCCTTGGGCTGTTGTTGAGCTAGCTGAAGACACCGGACACCTATCTCACCAAGATTTCTTCATCCCCCCCTACTTAAAGGACTCCGTGAACAATAATTTCACACATTAAGGGGAACTCTTCTCAGAGACCCTAATGAACACTGCTTGTAGATATCTCCTTACTTGCTTAGTATTGTTGTAATCCTTTTTGTTCTGTAGAATGAAGTCACTGAGCATGCCCAGATCTCCCCTGATTTATGGCACACTCTCTATGTGCTTATCTATCTGTTATCAGGACTTCCTACGGCACACCACTGTACTCCCAGGAGGCTGCTAATCACTCAGAGCTTCCTCCTACACCCCATGTGACCATGTGACATGACATACAGTCTAAACTTGGCCATTACTGCAGTCTTATCAGCTGAAGCTGATAAGTCTGACAAAGGCAAACATTAGACATCGACACAAGTAAATACTATGAAATAAACAAGTAAACTATGAACAGGGAAGCAGGGTTGTCATAGAAACGTTGGATTGAGAAGGAGGCTTGGTTAAGAGTACAGGAAGTGCTCAATGTAAGGGCAGAAATACACTCCACTGTAGACTCAGAAAACAATACTTAAGATGGCGCTGCCTAACCCCTGGAAACAAGTTTTTTAAAGTTTCTTTAAACAGTAAGTAATATGCGATTTGGGCTGGATTACAGTGGCTATAGTCTGATAATTACTTAATATAATGGACTAAATGAAAAGAAGCATCAGAGTGGGAGAGTTTACTTCCTATTTAAGGGACAGTCATCTTCCAGCGGCCCTCACGTTGGTGGCGATACAGGTGTAACATGTAACATGCTCTTGAAGGTTAGCCTTTACCAGAGTGCCTGTGAAGGTTCGTACTATAGCTACACTTTAAGTGAAGTTCTCCTTTAATATGAGAAGCTTAATCTTAAGTGAAGTAGCACACCTCCTCTTTTCTAGACAGGTTCATGGCCTCTTGTTCCAGCTCGGCCGTGAGATCTCCTCCCCTCCAGCACTTACTGGGCATTTACATCAAGCAGCAGTAGATGAAAGTGCAATTGTGAGGACACATTGAGGCCCTTCTGTATAAATACTACATTCCCATGAGAAACAGTGCACACCTCGCTCTATGAATCCTCTCGTCATTTCTCAGCAAGCGAACCGACAAGCTATCTCCGTCTTTATGAACACCCCATCTGACAACAAGACAAATACCCAAGAAATTTCCTTCACTGCTCCAAAAACAGCCACATCTAAATGATGGATAAGAGATAGCCAAAGCTCTCCTATACCCAACAAGAAAGATAAACTATCAGTCACGGGCAACATTACAGCCTGGGATGGGGAGGACATGAAGAACACCTAAGTGTATCAGGTGTAAATATCTGCAACCGAAGTGACTCGGTACAAGGCATCTGGGGTGTCAGCTTCTAAAATCTCTGCACCTTTTGTATAATAAATATTATGGCCAAAAGCGCACATTATTCTAAAATGGTAGCAAAACAGGAAAGGGATTTGTAATACGCCAGGTGGAGGTACACTTTTTAAAAAGAACTACAAACCAAACAATTCCATAACAATGGGGAAAAAATTTATTTTCTAGTCAGTTTTTTTGTGCCAAGGGTCAGTCTACCCTTAGGCTGGATTCACACAACAACAGTTTTAGTGCTTTTTGCATTTTGCAGATTTTCACTGCAGAACATGTTCCATAGAAACCATGTTAAAATGCATAGATGTGAATCCAGCCTTAAAGCGATTCTAAAGGCATTCTTAAAAAAATAAAAATAACAAATATGTTATACTTACCTGCTCTGTGCAGTGGTTTTGCACATCTTCTCGGGTCCCCTGCTGGCACTCATGGCCCCTTGCTCCTGCAAAGTGCCCCCATAGCTAGCAGCTTGCAATGGGGGCATCCAAGCAAGCTTGTTCCCGAGCCGCGGTTCTGTGTGTCCATTCACACATGGAGCCGTGGACTCGATCCTGCCCCCTCTCGCTCCTTATTGGCTCACTGGCTGTGATTGACTGCTGTCCCAGCCAATATGGAGGGAGAGTCCCGGAGAGCCGAGGCTCTCATGCACACTGCTGCATCGAGATGGGGCTCAGGTAAGTTTTGGGGGCGGGGAGCTGCTGCACAGAAGAGTTTTTTTTATAGCTAGAGCCTTTAGAATAACTTTAGTTTTGGATAGAGTAAGGAAGGGGGAACCCCTGTTAGGCCACCTTTTGCTGCCTGAGTCTCACTGGGGATGTTTTCTTTCACTTCTTGACTGGGACACAAAAGGAAATTAGAATAAATCTCTCCAATTAACGTGATTGTAAAGACTTGTTTTAAAAAAAACAACAAAAAAAAAACATGTTATACTTTCCTCCTCTGTGCAGTTGGTTTTGCACAGTCCTCCTCTTCTCGGGTCCTTCTTTGCCGTTCCTAGCCCCTCCCTCCTTTGAGTGCCCTTCAGCCAGCAGGTTGCTACAGGGGTCACCCAAGCAGAGTCAGAGCCCCGACCTGACAATGCCCCCTCTCTCCCCTGATTGGCTGACTGACTTCGATTGACAGCCGCAGGAGCCAATGGCACAGCTTCTTTGTCTCAGTCAATCAGGAGTAGTGTCCTGTATGGCTGAGGGGATGGTGGACATCGCTGGAGAGAGAAGGAGCTCAGGTATGTAAGTAGGGGGGCTGATGGGGGCTGCCACACACAGAAGGTTTTTTGCATAAAATGCCTTAAGATAAAAAAAAACCTTCTGCCTTTACAACACCTTTAAGGATGAGTTTAAAGCTGAACTTTACCCATAACAACTAATGTTCTGTATCAAGGAACATGCATTCCACATTAATAATAATGCCATCAAAATTAGTGTATGCAGTAAATTGCCTACAGCATTGCTCTTGTTTATTCTTACTGAAAGCTGCCATTTTGCTGAACCCCAGAGCCCCTAAACAGAAGTAAATCTTTGAGCAGTCAGCAGATCGGCCTCTAGTAGATCTGATTTTTGGCACAGTACCAAAATGGAGAGCAACTGAGCATGTGCAGAGCAGGGTGAGACAGTGTGATACTGGATAGGCCCTTATTTTTAATATTTTACCTGCCAAAGGGGCCTGCCTGAAGCGATCTAGCAGGAGTTAATTTTCTGTTTAAAGTTCCACTTTAAGTCTAGGGGTAGGAGAATGAACTGTAATGGCCCATACACATGATCGGACTTTCCAACGGGAAATGTTGGATGTGAGCTTGTTGGCGGAAAGTCCGACCATGTGTATGCGCCATCGAACATTTGTTGTCTGACTTTTTGCCAACAACTGTTGGCTAGCAGGTTCTCAAATTTTCCGATCGTGTGTACACAAGACTGTCGCACCAAACTTCACACATGCTCGGAATCAAGTATGAGCCAGAAGCGCTCGGTCTTGTAAAACTAGCGTTCATGATGAAGATATCACTTGACTATTGAACTTCCATTTTATCAGCTCACCGTATGTCTTGTACGTCACTACGTTCGTAACTGTTGGCCAACATTTGTGTGACTGTGTGTATGCAAGACAAGTTGGAGCCAACAACCTTTGAACAAAAATCCATGGTTTTGTTGTTGGAAAGTCCGATCGTGTGTACGAGGTATAAGACTTAGGCAGCAGGCTTCCACCATGCTGTGTGATCAGATCCCAAAGTTGCTTCCTTTTGCTTGTCGTAGGCATTCTTTGTCATGTACAATGCAGGTCCAGCAGTCTTGCAATGTACATGTGGATAGCGAGGGGCTGCGACCCATTCCAGGCTATCAGAGAGAACAGGAGCGCGATGGGGGAGCAAGGAATAAGGTAAGTAGCAGCTCCTCTACCCCTAAACTTAACAAGCATTTAACCCTTGCAGTGCAGGGGAACCCCATGCAAGCCTTTTTTTTTTTTATATCCTGGAGTTCAGCTTTAAATCCAAATTCAATTTAAATGCTGGCTGCAGAAGTTTTCCTGAGCTCACCCAGAACATCAGAGAGAGGCCTGTGTGATCACCCTTATAAAGACAGGCGCATTTTCAAATCACTGACAGCTTGGTACAACTGCGATTGCCAGAAGGCATCCAAATATTGTAGCATCTGTTAAATTTTACACTCCGTAGTCACAAATCTCTCAAAGCCTTGATGCATTTTAAACTTTATTTTCTTTCTAAATGATTGAAGATTGATGGGTAATGCAATTGCACCTTCTACTTTACGACGCTTTCTAATTTAATAAAGCGTTGTAACCTTATCTTTTCATTTTTTTTCCTACTGAGTGAGTAAAATCATTTATTTAGTAAAACTCATTAGAATTTCCATAAATCAGCCATTTAGCAAAACACTGGAGTAGCTGGAGTTACAGTTTCTTCATTTTCGGTACAATTGAAGCACTGGAGTTGAAACCATTAGGACAATTACCTATATGTACTCAGCGGGCAAATTATTAGGAATGCCCATCTGTTACCTATAAGGCCTTATTTACACCAGCCCAGTCTGCTGCAGTGCGCTAAACACTTGGTGGTTTGTGCGTAAACATGCATTGGCTTTATTTGATCGGGGTGCCCAACACACCACAACAGACTGAAAATCACACAGCACTTCAACGCAAGTGTACTGAGAAGATGCGTTGGGGAGCCGTTCAGAATGAATGGAATTGCGTCTCAATTGCTGAAACACACTCGTTACTGCACTGCAACCATATAAACAGGTCCTAAAGGGTTTGCACGATCAACAACAGTACATAGCTACACGGTGGGGTAGGCCACTCATGTGACCCTTGCTTGGCGCCCAACGAGGAGGGAAACATGGAGGAAGTGACAAACACTCTGTCACCTTGTGAAAATGTGTATAGGATGAACTGCTCTTCCTATAAGTGAATACCTTATTATAAAATGCAAACAATGCAAATAAGGTTGTATAATCACCGGATTCACTCCGGTGGGAAATTAATCAAACGCTCAAAAATAAATGTGCATAATAACTGTGATCAAACATATAATGTTATCAACTTTGTGAATCGTTAGTGTCCAAGTGATCAAAGTAATGTGATTCAAGTCCAAAAAAGCTCATCCAATCTTTTCCCGTAAGAAAGTGGTTAATCTAATAAATGGGTGACTGTAGGAATCCTCCAACAAACACCAAGCAAACAACCTACTCACCAGATGGGGATGATCCCTATTACGGAGTTCATAACAGCTTTTGGAACAGTGGAATATATCTGTAGATCCGTCCCAGCAGGTCCATTGGTGCCTCCGCTCAAAACATTCAAAAAGGAATGGCCACATCCAGGTTAGACATGAAACAAGGAACAATCTCCCATGGTGAAGCATGTCATAAAAAGAGGGTTTATTTGATAACAAATGGCTCCAAAAGCCATCCAGTAAAATGACCACACCCTATGCGTTTCGTCAGTGCTTCTGACTTCTTCAGGGATCACCACTTTCTTACCGTAAAAAAGATTGGATGAGCTTTTTTGGACTTGAATCACATTGCTTTGATCACTTGGACACTAATGATTCACAGAGTTGATGACATTATATGTTTGATCACAGTTATTTTGCACATTTATATTTGATTGTTTGAGTGAATCCGATGGTTATCCAACATTATTGGTATTTTTTGCATTTTATAATAAGGTGTTCACTTATAGGAAGCTCGGTTCATCATATACACATTTTCACTTTATTGTTTTTTTACAACTTAGGAACGGGCAGCTTTAAAATATATAAATTTATAAATATATCTCCCAACTACGCGGGTAGGGAATAATTACAATTGTTCCCCTATCAAACACTCTATCACCTTGACCCTACCCACATACACTTCAGAGATCCCTGCCCCTTGCTCTTCATCCTGTGTAGGCCCTGGGTGGTCCTCAGTGATGCAGAGAACAGCATTTACAGAATGAAATGGATACTGTTCACTGCATCATTTTCCTGGGAGCCCAGTTGGCTGGATGACACATCCATTGAGGTCATGTCGGTAGCACACCCCCGAGGGAGCCACTTGATTGAGTAGCCCTCTGAAACTGGTTTCTTTCCCCCACTTAGTTTACTGCCCTTTACCGCTCTGACACACCCTTAATCAATGGAATGAACAATAGACATGTGCAATTCGTTTAGTTCTGAATTAGTTTTTTAACAAATTTTGACAAATTCATTGATTCGGAAACATCTGAATTAACAAAAACCTGTTTAACTAATTTTTCCAAACATTCATAAATTTGAGTATTCGTAAATTCGTAAATTTGGAAATCTTAATTTCGAAAATCTAACAACCCCGAAAATTCAAAAATCTGAAATAATAACGAAATAACTAACTATTAACTAACTATTAAATTATAGGTATTGGAATTTCCTTTCAAATTTGGCTAGTGAACATAATGAATTCGAATTTATCCAAAATTCCGAATTATCAGAATAATAATAAAAACTTTTTATTATTATTATTTATTATTAATTCATTCCATTCCATTTGTTTAGATATGGCATTCGTTATTTCTGATAATTTGTAACTTCAGATAAATTCATATTTGTAACGTTCACTAACAGCCAAATTTTAAAGGAAATTCCGATACCTATAATTTTTAATATTCAATTATTATTAGTTAGTTAGTAATTCTTTATAATTTTCAGATTTTATTTTTTATTCTTGGATTTTCGAATTTACGAATTTACGAAATTCCGAATTTTCTAATTTTCTGAATGTTCGAATTTACGAAATTGCTAAATTGTGATTTGTCCAATTTTATGAATTTTCCAATTTACAAATTTTCAAATTTACGAAAGTATGAATATATGAATTCCGATCATACAGAATGACCCAAAAAACTGAAAAAAAAACATATGAAACGAATGCAAACTAATTTTTCGGCAGTGCATATGTCTAATGAACAAAACCAGATTAGGATAATACTGAGTGTATTAGAATCAGATTGTTCAAATAAAAAATGTAACACAGAGCTATGACCAAATGCTATAACACCTGTTTTTATACCAAGCCCTTCTACACTGAAACTGCTCACCTGGAACAACACCAATGGCAACTAGGCCCAGTTTTTTTTCATACACTTTCACCACCTTAAATGGTAAGATGGTCACTAAGGCCGCGTACACACGGGCGGACTGTCTGCCCAACTAAGTTCGTCAGACAATCCGACAGACAGTCCGTCCAAACTTTTGAATGAACGGACTTGCCCACACACGGCACTTTTTGAGCAGACTAATTACAGCGGACTAAGTCCGCCAAACAATCCGCTCAACTTTTGAAATGAACGGACTCGACCACACACGCGGAGGAAAGACTGCTCATTTCGAGCGCGTCTCCAGGTAGGCGGGGCCCGCGACGGAGACGTCGCGGGCCCCGCCGCCTGGTATGGACTTAAAGGGGAACCTTTAAGTCCAGGGAGCGAGCGTCCCCCCTCCTGAGCTGTACCAGGCCGCGTGCCCTCAACATGGGGGGTGCCTTGGGGAAGGGGGGGCCGCGCGGCCCCCCCCACCCCAAAGCACCTTGTCCCCATGTTGATGAGGACAAGGGCCTCTTCCCGACAACCCTGGCCGTTGGTTGTCGGGGTCTGCGGGCGGGGGGCTTATCGGAATCCGGGAGCCCCCTTTAATAAGGGGGCCCCCGGATACCGGCCCCCCACCCTATGTGAATGAGTATGGGGTACAATGTACCCCTACCCATTCACCTGTGAAAAAAAGTACAAAAAAAACACAACACAGGGTTAAAATATATATATTTTTTTTAACTGTAAATTTTTATTATGAAATGAAAAGAAAAGTCAGAAGAAAGGTACATAGCCAAACGGGCATACCCTGGCAGTAAACTTGTCAAACAGGTAGGGTACATACAGATACAGGTATGCAGGTATGGTGTATAACACAGTAACACATCAAAATTCTAGCAGGATACTCGGTTCTGAAGGAAGGGGAGGTTTGCAAAAGGGATGAGTGAGGACATATAAGAGTACAAATACAAAAAGGAAAAAAAAAAAAAAAGCAGGTATAACCAGAGTTTGATTTACAGACATGGTATAGGCAATAACTGAATGAGGGAGAAAAATCAGACAAGAGAAAAATATACGGGTAAGTTCAGTATATGTACTATGGGTATACTCTTGATTATAGGTAACATCAAGCTTTAGAAGCAGATATAAAATGAATATGATATCCCAGGATGTTCAGTGTAATGGGCTACTCCTGGGGTCCGCTATCCAAAGTTTCCAGGCATACAGGAACTTATCGGTTGTGAGGTTAGCTTTAGCAAAGGCGTATTCGAATCTAAAGTGGGTATTCAGCAATATGAGGACTTGTTTCAGGGTCGGGGAGTGTACAGATTTCCAATTTTTTGCAATAGCTAGTCGGGCAGCGATAAGGATGTGGGTCAGTAGGGCGTGCAGGTGGTGCGGCCACGAGAGGACAGATAGACCTAGTAGTAAGTCAGTGGGAGAGAGCGGGAAAGTTATTTTACAAATCTGGTGTATTAGGTTTTTAATTTTTTTCCAGAATGGTTGTATATGGGGACAGCCCCACCAAATATGCAGTAGTGTGCCTCTGTCACCGCAGTTTCTCTAACAGTTAGGTGAGGAAGAGGGAAAAATTTTAGCCAGTCTGGTCGGTGTGTAGTACCAACCGTGGTAAAGTTTCATCAGAGATTCCCAATGTGAGATGCAGTGAGAGAAGCGTGTCGGAGCATTCAGAGCCTTCTGCCAAGTTTCTGGTGGAACTACGTGTTGCAGTTTGGATGACCAGTATGCAGTGCGTGCGGGATCAACTTCTGGGTCTGGTGAAGTGAGTATTCTGTAGATGAGAGAAATGCCTCCCTTTTTTTGAGTTTTATTCCCAAAGAACTGTAGTAGGGGATCCTTGAGTGGGTTCTTGGAGGAAAGAGGGAGATTTGCTAGGATGGACCTGATCCGGAGATATAAGAAGAATGTTGTGGAGGGGACATGATAGTTGTGTTGTAGTTGGGAGAAGGATAGGAGAGTTGTTGAGGAAAATAATGTGTTCACATTAGTAACCCCAGCTGCGACCCAGACCCCTATGGGGAGATCAGGGGAGAATACTTGGAGGGCTTCTAGGGGGACCAGTGGGAGGAGCGCCAGGGAGACATGAGCAGTGTTTTGAAAGTATGTTTGCCATACTCTAAGGGATGCGTTAATTGAGTCAAGTGGGTAACGAGAAGGTTTAAAGCGCAACCAGATAGCTGTCAAAATATTCACTGGATCTGTCATTAAGATAGCAAGTTCTATTTGCTTCCAGGTAGGTTGAAGGTCTGAGGACCACCATGTTTTGAGTTGATCTAGTAAGACAGCTCGGTGATATGCTTTGAGATTAGGGGCCCCCATGCCACCAAAGCGAGTGGGTGTCAGGAGGATATTATTTCTAATTCTCGGGTGTTTGTGCTGTCAAATGAAAGCATTAAGTATCCCTTGGAGCATTTTAAGATGGGCTTGTAGGGGCGGGAGGGGGATGGAACGGAAAAAGTAGAGGTGGTGGTGTTGAGGTTATAAAGAGCATGATAGAAGCTGCTAAATTCGTTGGCAATATCGAGGGGATTAGTCATTCGTGTTTTATTGGAGTTTGTCAGAAAGGAGATTTTTTTGTGAGAGAGTTGTCGTTTCAGCTGCTTGGCCATAAATGCGGTCGGTTTGTTCGCTGAGGAGTAGGATTGTAGCTTAAGGCGTTTTATGTAGTATTCAAATTTCATGTGAAGGTAAAGTTTAGCCCTAAGGTTTTTTAAGTCAGCGGAGATCATGTCCGAAGGGGAGGATTTGTTTATGGCTTCCAAGGTTCGAATCTGCTGGAGCATGGTAACCGTGGTGGCCGCACGAGCCTTTTTTTGTTGCGCACCCAACTTGATAAAAAGGCCGCGTAGGCAGGCTTTATGGGCATTCCAGATGACAGCAGCGTGGTCATCAACGGAATTGTCATTAGATTGGAAGTAGGAGAGGATTTCTGTGTGTATTTGGGAGGCAAGTTTAGGGTCATTAAGGAGGCATGAATTCAATCTCCAGAGAGTGTGCCTGGGTGACTGTGATAGCGGGGCTAGTTTAATAGTGACAGGGGCGTGGTCAGACCACGAAATAATTCCTATACTTGAGTCAGATATTGACTGTAATAAGTGTTTATCTGTGATAATCAGGTCTATTCTGGAGTAGGACTGATGGGGGGGGGAAAAAAAGGTGTAATCTCTTTCTGAGCCGTGCATACATCTCCATGAGTCATAAAGGTCTTCGCGGGCAAGCATAGCTGATAGGGCAGAGGGTCTATGCTTGGCGTGGGAAGTTGAGTCCAGTGCAGGGTCAGAGAGACCGTTGAAGTCTCCACACATGATTAACGGTGACGATCTGTAAGGGGCTAGTCTGGCCATAAGGGTGGTAAAGAATTTCTTTTGTGCAACATGAGGAGCATATACATTGACAATGGTTAGAGGACGGGTATTGACTGTGGCCGATAGAATTATATATCTCCCCTCTGCATCCTTCTCGAAATGGTGTGGCTCAAAGTCTACCGAGGCGCTGACAGCTACCATCACCCCCCTCTGTTTCCGTGAGGCATTCGCAAAGAAGGTGTGAGGGTAGCGTCTGTTAGAACATTTGGGGGGATCAGTCTGTGTGAAATTAGTCTCTTGAACACAGAGGATGTCAGAGTGGAGATTAGACGCCTCTCTCCAGAGGAGGCTACGCTTAAATGGGGAATTTAGGCCCTTGGCATCAGGGATGTTAAGGGGGTAAACCGTACGAGTACGGGTATCTGTTCGTGTGCCTAGCACACTCTAATCTGGGGGGTGTAAAGAGGAAGGGTGCACCAACAAACAAACGGTAACGTTGTTCAAGTTCAAAGAAACTAAAGCAGACAGTGGTAATTTCGTATACTTGCAAGGGTCAGTCCGTCCATAACGGGGAGATCCATGTTCGGACCGGGGTGTACCGCGGAACTAGGTTCCGCGTTCTCTTCGCGAAGTAGTATCTTTTCCAGCAGGGAGTGAAGAAAGATGCTCATTAGTGCGGCGGGTGTCTCTCGGGGGCAGTGGGAGGAAACCCCAGTTGGTTAATTTCTTATAGCCAACTTTGGGGTTGAGGATGGGGATTACTTGCTGTTGATAGCTCACCAGAAGTTTCGTGGGGAAGCCCCACCTGTAGGCGATCTTTTTTGTTGCAGGATGGATGTGACTGGAGAGAAAGTTCTGCGAAGTTCCATCGTGGCTGGGGAGAGGTCTGTGAATAGTTGGACATCGTTGTAGGGAGGAGGTAGAGACTTTGATAATCTGGTAGTGGCAAGGATCTGCTCCTTAATATGAAAGAAATGGATTCGAGCTAGAATGTCTCTGGGGACGTCATCAGGCAGATGAGTGGGTTTTGAAATTCTGTGGGCCCGGTCAATTAAAATGTCAGTGTTGCTCAGATGAGGCACCAGTGTGGTGAATAGTTGCTGTAGGTATGGAATAATGTCCGGTGGCTTAACGGATTCCGGAACCCCTCTGAATTTAATATTATTGCGCCTGGCGCGATCTTCCAAGTCCGCCATTTTTAACTTTAGACGATGAATTTCTGCGGAGTGATGGTCATGTGCATCTAAAAGCTCATTGTGAGCTTTGGAGTAGTCTTGCAACGTCTCCTCTATGGTGTGTGTTCTCTCTTCCAGACAATCCACTCTGTCGTGTATCTGGGACATCGAGAATTGCAGTTCTCTGTGGAGATCTGTTTGGAGGGTGAGCAGCATGGTTTTTAACGTGGCTTCAGATACTGGGTTATCTGATACTGGGACTGCCGCAAGAGAGGGGGTTCGGTCTGCATTCTGTCCACCCGCTACAACTGCAGACCAGAGCTGCTTCTTCGCGTGAGGTTCCTTGCCTGGGGATTGTGCAGGGGAAGAGGCCAATCTCTTACCTCTATCAGCGTGAGGTGTGCCCTGCGGCATAGGTGGTGGTGGCAGGGTGTCCATCTCGGTCCCTTGGAGAGTGATGCTTTCCCCTTCTGCGTGATGAGGACGCGGTTGCCCGTTGGAGCGTTGAGGGCTGGGAGAGGACCTGCGAGAGCTCCCGGAGCCGGCGCCATCTTGTGCCTCCTGCATGGTGGCGGACGTGTAATAATGAGTGAGGCGGCGCGGCGCAGGGGGTTTCTGTCGCTTCTTCGACATGCCCCAGAGTCCGGATGTGTTTCCCAGTCAAGGTATGCCTATTCGGGGTGTATAGTAGCTGTAAGTAGCTCGTCTCCCCGCTATGGAATGGAGGTGATGACTCAGGCAGCCATCTCAGTTAGGGGCTAGCCATGCCCCTGGATTAGTTTGAGTTAAGTTTGAATTAAGGCCCACACCCTGCGGAGCTGTGGCAATATGGGCTATGAAGGACAAGGTGTAGCAGGGTGTAGCAAGATGGCCACTCGGTTCCAGTGTAGGCCGAAGCCAGGGCCTTGCTGGGAGAGTGCTGCCAGAGATGAGGTGTGCCTGGTGGAGTGGGATACAGGTGGCAATGACTCAGTTCTTAGGGATCTGTGGGGATGTCCCAGCAGGGTTAGCAGGGTTAGCAGGGTTCTGAGGATGTGGGAAGAGGAGGAGAGACTTGGAGGGGAGCAGGCAGTTAAAAGTTCAGGTTCAGTTCAATTATCCCCACAGGGGACTCACCAGGCCGGATGGATGCGGAGTTGAGGGTCCCAGGAGGTTCCTACATGCGGCGGGTGTAGCGGCTCGGCGGAGGGATGCGTTCGTTCCGGGACGTCCGGATCCGCCGCCGGATAGTTCCGCAGGAAAGTCCGGGGATTCTAGAGGCCTAGTAGGCCGCAAAATGGCGTCCGGCGAGGCGGCCCCCAGCGGCCGAAACGGGCGGAATCCTGCAGTCCCCGGGAGGATGAGGACATCCAAAAGCAGCCCAGCTGGTGGGGATCCGTGTGAGGAACAGGGTGAGGCGGTTTGCGGGCACGTAGGATACTCTGGGGCTGAGGATGGCAATAGATTAGTATAGGCCCGGCGGAGCTGTGCTGAGAAGCGTCCGTCCTCGGTTCCGGCCGGCCACGCCCCCAGGGTTAAAATATTTTATTGCACAGCTCAGGGGGGGCTTCTCGCCGGACTCCTCCGCTATCTTCTTGTAGCTCTTATGCTAGCGGAGGAGTCCGGCTTTCTTCCTCCCCGCCGCCGGCCTCTTCTTCCGACTTCGGGGGTCTTGTCCCCCTCTTCGGTTCTTCTGCCGGGCCACCGCGTCTTCTTCTTCTTCTCCTTCTTCTTCTTCTTCTTCTTCCCCAGGAGATGTTGCCTCGACGATCTCTCCGGCCGGAATGCCAGAGCCGCGCTGCGCGGCCACTTATATAGTGACAATGGGGCGGTGTCACATGGTATATGTCACATGGGTTGGTCACATGGTGACCCCGCCCCCTTACGATGTCATAGTCCCCATGTGACATCAACCCATGTGACCAACCCATGTGACATATACCATGTGACACCGCCCCATTGTCACTATATAAGTGGCCGCGCAGCGCGGCTCTGGCATTCCGGCCGGAGAGACAACATCTCCTGGGGAAGAAGAAGAAGAAGAAGAAGGAGAAGAAGAACGGAAGGCGGCGACAGCGACAGAAGACCGGGCCGAAGTCGGGAGAAGAGGCTGGCGGCGGGGAGGAAGAAAGCCGGACTCCTCCGCTAGCAAAAGAGCTACAAGAAGATAGCGGAGGAGTCCGGCGAGAAGACCCCCGAAGACGGAAGACCCCCGGAGCTGTGCAATAAAATATTTTAACCCTGTGTTGTGTTTTTTTTGTACTTTTTTTCACAGGTGAATGGGTAGAGGTACATTGTACCCCATACTCATTCACATAGGGTGGGGGGCCGGTATCCGGGGGCCCCCTTATTAAAGGGGGCTCCCGGATTCCGATAAGCCCCCCGCCCGCAGACCCCGACAACCAACGGCCAGGGTTGTCGGGAAGAGGCCCTTGTCCTCATCAACATGGGGACAAGGTGCTTTGGGGTTGGGGGGGCCGCGCGGCCCCCCCTTCCCCAAGGCACCCCCCATGTTGAGGGCACGTGGCCTGGTACGGCTCAGGAGGGGGGCGCTCGCTCGCCCCCCTTTCCTAGCTGGCCGGGTAGCGTGCTCGGACAAGGGTCTGTTGTGCACTTGGGGGGGATCCCCACGCCGTTTTTTTCGGCGTTGGGGTTCCCCTTTAAGTCCATACCAGGCGGCGGCGTCGCGGGCCCCGCCTACCTGGAGACGCGCTCGAAATGAGCAGACTTTTCTCTGGGCGGGAAAAGTCCGCTCATTTCGAAAGTACAGCGGACTGGCACACACACGGGCGGACTGTCCGCTCAAACCAAGTTTGGACGGACAGTTTTACGGAAATTCCGTAAGACTTTGTTCGTCAGACAGTCCGCTGAAAAAGTCCGCTGAAGCCCACACACGAGCGGACTGTCCGCTCAAATGTGTTTCGGCGGACTAAGTTGGGCAGACAGTCCGCCCGTGTGTACGCGGCCTAAGGAATACCAGGCCACTGAGGCCAGGGAGAATGGAAAATAGCAAATAGCAAAATGGATTGTGTGCACCGGATTACCAGTCAGACTGATTTGCTGATCTATGCTGCCTGTTTGTGATGATGCTCTGCCTGGGTCTTCTGCGGCATTTTGAAAGAAACCAAAAGACTCCCTGCTTTGATGTGGATGGTGCTTCTTCCACTTTCTGTGATTTTTCAATATTCTCCTCTTCTTACACATCATCTTTTTCGTGGAAGGGAGTTTAACAAGACTCTAGGCCACTCATTAAAATTAGAAGAAAAGAGGTTTAACTTTAAACTACATAGAGGGTTCTTTACTGTAAGAGCAGTAAGGATGTGGAATTCCCTTCCACAGGCGGTGGTCTCAGCGGGGAGCATCGATAGTTTAAAGAAACTATTAGATAAGCACCTGAACGACCACACCATACAGGGATATACAATCTAATACTGACATATAATCACACACATAGGTCGGACTTGATAGACTTGTGTCTTTTTTCGACCTCACCTACAATGTAACTATCTTCAGAGTCAGACACATCCTCATCTTGTAAGTGCACAAGTGGACAATGTGTATTTTCTTACAGCACGGGCATACTCCTCTGCCTTCTTAAGCAGTTCCTGAATATTCTTATTTGCCACATCAACAAGGGTTTTCATAGAGACTGAAGAATTGACAAAAAAAACAAGCAGCTGCTGCAGGCACTGGCGAGAACATTTTATCAGTTACTTGGATCTAAGAATGAACGAAGCAAAATGCTGGTTCAGATTCTCTTTAATTCTCTGTGCAATTGTGGCACAGTCTTAGTAGCTAGCGTTCTGCTTAAAGTCCTCAAGGTGGCTGAGTAGTAGGGAGTAGATCAAAGAGGGCAGGGACATGGACATGGTGTCTATGGACAATGGACATGGAGGGTTTTAGTATGTTACACTCCGCAAAAGGCAGCAGTAGGTCATGCAATGATGTGAGCTTTGTCCATTTAACTAGGGAGCAAGACCAACTCTTTCTCTTTGGCAGACCAACTCTTTCAGTTTGAGGAATCTTTTGATCATGTTAAATGTACTAGTAGTATTACTTGACCAGCGTGTGGGGCAGTCATTTAAAAGAGTAAGGCCACAATGCTCCAATATCTTCAGTGTTGCAATGGAATAGAAGACTTGAAGACGTTCACTATTGATCTTGCTTTATCAAAGATTCTTTTAACACTTGCCTCCATGCACCAGACGAGACCCCGCATGGTGTCCGGTCCAACATCTTATAGGAATAGTTTTACATGAGATACAAAGTGGAAAAATAACAAAGATACACCAGTAGAGCAGACAGCCCTGAGATCATTCATTTCATATCCATTTGATAATTGACTGTAGTGCCATCATGTAAAAGAATAATAAAAATGGCTCACTGCAGATCATTAATTTTGGACTCAGTCTCACAGTAACTTTCTGTCATCGGGGAGTCTTCCTCCCTAGAGCTGGGTGGTTCTTCTGCTTGCTGTGGTGGTTTGTTTAACCACTTGCTTACTGGGCACTTAAACCCCCCTCCTGCCCAGACCAATTTTCAGCTTTCAGCGCTGATGAAATTTGAATGACAATTGCACGGCCATACAATACTGTACCCAAATGAAATTTTTATCATTTTTTCCCCACAAATAGAGCTTTCTTTTGGTGGCATTTAATTACAGCTCAGAGTTTTTTTTTTTGCTAAACAAACAAAAAAATATGCAAAAAAAATCATGTTTAATAGTTTGTTATAAAATTTTGCAAACAGGTAATTTTTCTCCTTTATTGAAATGCGCTGATGAGGCGGTGCTGGTGGGCACTGATAGGCACAGTTAAGGCGGTACTAATAGGCACAGATAAGGTGGCACTGATAGGCACAAATAAGGCAGTACTGATGGGCACAGATAAGGTGACACTGATGGGCAAAGATGGGCACAGATAAGATGGCACGGATGGGTGGCACGGATGGGTGGCACGGATGGTCACTGATAGGTACCACTGATAGATGGGACTAATGGGCACTGATAAGTGGCACTGATAGGTGGCACTGATGGGCACTGATGGGCCGTCACTGATGGGCACTGGTACATGACACTGATGGGCATGGATATGTGGCACTGAGGTGCAGCACTGTGTGTGCGAGGCAGATTGTGGGCACTGATAGGTAGCACTGTGGGCACTGATGGGTGGCACTATGGGCACTGATGGGTGTCACTTTTTGGCATATTTTTGGTGGCACTGGCAGGGGGCAGGTGGGCACTGATGAGCTGTCCCCAGCTCACCGTGATTTGGACTGATGTCCCGATCACGGCCGCCGGTGATCAGCTTTTTTTTTCTCCTCGCGCTGTGAGCGTGAGGAGGAAAAATAGCCGATTACCGGCTGTGTTGTGATCACATGATCAGCTGTCATTGACTGACAGCTGATCATGTGGTAAGGGGTCGGGATCGACCTCTTGCTCTGATCCGTGATCAGGCAAGTCTCATAGACTCGCTAATCACAGAGCGCACCACGCGCGCCCCTCAGGGCGATGACCGCGCAACGTCAATAGACGTAGTCCCGGCAAAGCAGGTCCGCGCTGTAGCCGTCATTCAGCTATAGCGCGGATCTCAAGAAGTTAAATGCTGCTACCATATTACTCCTATTGTATGTTATAACGCTTTGGATATTCCTCTTTGGTATGTCCCACTCGTGCAAGCATTTGTCCACACAGTGATTTAATTGACTGTACAATGTGTGGGTGCCTGGGTGGGCTTTGGGCTACTTATTCTCAACAACAGAAAAGTAGCATGCACTTATAGCAAGGAATGAAGCCGTGTGACTCAAAAAAGCAATATTTTTGTAACTAAACTTGTTCAAACCATAAACCATAAATAATAACATGATATTCGTTTTATTTTTTTTACTCCAAGAGTGCATAATGAGTTTTGAAATTCTAAAATTATTTTAGTCAACTAAAATGTACTGGAGATTTAGTCGACTAAATACGACTAAAACTAAAACAATAGCAGAAGACTAAAATGGGACAAAAACTAAAATGTAATTTTAGTCCTTTTAAAACTAAAAGAAAATCCGAAATTTGCTGCCAAAATTAATGCTGCTTCTAACTGATATTTATACAACAGCCAAAACATATATATATATAATATAATAGTAAATTATAATAATAAAGTAGTATATTGTAATATGATATAATCAAAAGAGATCAAAAGAACAAAATCCTGGGGTGGTCACTACAAATGCATTTTTAACGGTCTCCTTTCCCCAACTGACAGTCTAAATGAGGCCTAAGTGATATTTATACAACAGCCAAAAATATATACATATATATATATATATATATATATATATATATATATATATATATATATATATATATATATATATATATATATATATATATATATATATATATATATTTATTTGTTTTTATAGACTTACTGTCTAACTATTTAGTGTTGGCTAATATAATAAAAATGTAACATAATATAATATTCTAATATAATATAACATATTATAATAATACAATATAATAAAAATAATATTGTATAACATATTATAACATAATACAAATAATATGTTATAATATCATAATATAATATATTGTAATATGACATAATCAAACGAGATCAACAAAATTCTGGAAGAGAGGAGGAGGGGGATCGCTACAAATGTGGCTCAACTATTCATTTATAATGGCCTACATTTTTATTATAGACTTATTTTTATTTAGTGCTGGCTAATATAACAAAAATATAACATAGTATACTATTCTAATATAATATTATTATTATTATTATTATTAATAATATTATACAGGATTTATAGAGCGCCAACAGTTTATTTTGTTAAAGTGATTGTGAAGTCTCTCTCTTTTTTTTTTTAAATAACAAATAAGTTATACTTACCTGCTCTGTGTAGTTGGTTTTGCACAGAGCAGCCCGGATCCTTCTCTTCATGGGTTCCTCTTCGGCTCTCCTTGCCCCTCCCTCCTATCGAGTGCCCCCACAGCAAGCAGCTTGCTATGAGGGCACCGGAGCCAAGTCACAGCGTGTGTCCATTTAGACACTGAGCCCCGACCTGGCCCCGCTCCCCTCTCTCCCCTGATTGGCTCGCTGACTTTAATTGACAGCCATGGGAACCAATGGCGTCACTGCTGTGTCTCAGCCAATCAGGTAGGAGGGGACGGCTAAGACACTCGTGGACATCACTGGAGAGAGATGGGGCTCAGGTAAGTAATTAGGGGGTGCTGGGTAGGCTGCTACACACAGAAGGTTTTTTTTTTGATCTTAATGCATAAAATGCATTAAGTTAAAAAAACCTTCTGCCTTTACAACTCCTTTGATATAAAAAAAATATATTATATAACATATTATAACATAATAAAATAATATATTGTAATATGATCAAATCAAAAGAGATCAAACAAATTCCACCAGTACCAAGTCGAAATCTATTAAATTCACTAAATTGATCAAATTGGGATTCTTCAGGTTTTTATTTTTATTTCATTTAATTAATTTAGTTGCACCAAATGATCAACTGTATGACCGTATTGATATGTATGTGACCCTCATTATATGTAGTCGAAAAGTAGGCGTCCAATAGATCTAAACTATAATTACAAATCTCACCAACAGCTTGTTCTGCTCTGATTAGCTTATTTGTTTATTCTGGATGGGGGAAGAGAGTTTTGGGGCATTGTCAGTTAGCTTAGTGGAAATTAGGGCAGAGAATGGCATCAATTGTCTTTGCTCATTAAAGCATGGCTCTGCAGATGTTCTTCCTTCCACATTTTGTGTTGTGTACGGTTTGTCGGCCGCCTCCCTTTCCCCGCAATACCCGCTCGTTGCAAATAGATGGCTTACAAATGACACAGGTAAATATTTGCGCACAGAAAATATCAAACAGACATTTAAATTGCCCAAACGCTTGCCTAAATCAACTTGTTATTTACCGTGGCAATAAAAACGAACACAGATTTCATTAAATGACAGCGCTGGGAGTCGTACGGGACCGCTGCAGAAATATACGCGGCGTGCTAGGAAGAGCGAGCAGGAATCCTCTGCTAATTGCCGCGGTGTGTAATTATTCGGAAAGTGGAATGAAATGGTGGTTTAATGGTAACCTGGCAATTTATTAAGACAATACAAAAATAAAAGTTGCTTTAATTAAGGATTCTAGTAAAAGACAAGATCAATGTCTTGTCTTTTAAATGTATTTAGGATATGTCTGTAAATGTGTTATGCTGTGTTATGCAAATGATCGTGTGTTTTCATACTGGCAATGACATGCATTCCTTTATAGTATATTTATAGCAGGGCCGTCTTTAAGGCAGGGCAAAAGGGGCATCTGCCCTGGGCCCTGTCATTGTTGTGGGGCCCAAAGCAGCTGCCTCATACTTGCCAACTATCCTAGATTAAATTGCCTTGTCCTTTGAAGTTTTATGCCCAGCTCTGCCCTATTGTTGTGTACAGATGACTCACCTGCAGACCCTGTGTTTACATGTAAATAATTCATCATATGTAAATAAAGGCAGCATTCATATGTATATTATGCCCCCCCCCCCCCCTGTAGTGAGGAGATGATGTGCTGTAAACTCTAGCAATCAATCAGTGAGCAGTATTACTGTACAGTAATCTCTAGCAACCAATTAACAAACAGAAAACATTTGCTGTAACCTCTAGCAACTGATCAGTGAGCCATAATGTGCGCTGTAACCTCTAGCAACCAGTCAGTAAGCAGTAATTATATGCTGTAACTGCTGGCAACCAATCGCAATTGCTGCCTGATCTGATACAGTAAACTGTTTTAAGTCTAGCTGCTATTTATTGCATGTCTCAGAGCAGGTGGAGAGTGAAATTGCATGGGGGGGGGGCCCCAAGAAATTGTTTGCCCAGGGTCCAATTAATATTAATGACGGCCCTGATTTATAGTATATTACTGAATGCATATAAATGCATGTAATTATTTTGAATGGTATAATTAGCATTTACCTGAGTTCAGTTGCGGTCATTTTAGCTGTGTTTACAGAAAAAAAATTCTGTGCATTCAAGAGCTGATTTGATACTCTGTGTTCCCACCTCTCTTCTTAAGGAGGCGGACCCTCTTTTTTTCTTTCCTCACCCTCTGCCCGTTCCGAACATGTTACCCCCTTCCTGCCAAGTGCATGCATATATATTCACCAGCCACTTTATTAGGTTCACCTTGCTAGTACCGGGTTGGACCCCAGTGGTGGCCCATAATGCAGGGCGCAGGCATACCTCCCAACTTTTTAAAATGGGAATGAGGGACACCTATCAGCAAAAGTATACAGGCATAGAACACACCCCCTGCTACGTCCCCTTAAAGGAAAATTGTACAAAAAAAAGAAAAAATTGGTTAAGCCCACAAGTGCTTTTTTTTTACCACTACTATTCCTTTATATCGGCTTTTGGAATTTACAAATGCTACAATTTATAAATCAGATGAAAGGTTTAGTGCTGGAAAACACTTTTTGAT
The DNA here is from genome assembly GCF_037356315.1 of Lithobates pipiens. Taxonomy (NCBI): domain Eukaryota; kingdom Metazoa; phylum Chordata; class Amphibia; order Anura; family Ranidae; genus Lithobates; species Lithobates pipiens. The sequence continues at coordinate 77,495,099 of NW_027507784.1, read as the reverse complement.
AGATAAAAAGTGCATTTTATATACATCTACATAGATCCGACCAAAATAAGGGACAAACTAGGAAGAATGAGGGACAGAGGGACATTGCTCCAAATCAGGGACAGTCCCTCCAAATCAGGGACAGCTGGAATCTATGGGCGCAGGGGTGCCGCCCCCCTAGTCCATGCGTCCGGCCCCCTAATCTACATGCAGAGCGCAAACGTATTGGATTCTAAAGGGGTTCTTATTTTTTTTAAGCACCTGATTAGAGCCTGATTCTCCTGGCTAATCAAGAAGCAGGGCTCTGAGACCCATCACCCGACTGGCCGAAAGGAGAGGTGATCCGATTGGCCGCCTAGGAGGAGGAGGGAGGAGATGCACAGCCGAAGCCACCGTGATGCCAAGGAGGAGGAGACGCAGGGCAAGCTTGACCCTCAGGAAATTGGAGGAGCCCCGCTCCCGACCTAGATGGGGTAAGTGCTGGGCTGGTGACTCGACCGAGGGAGGGGGTGGCTGTGGGTGCATTGTTTGCTGCCCCCCCAAAAAATATAACACCAGACGCCACTGTTGGAACCCCCTTTCTTCTTCAGAACTGCTTTAATTCTTGGTGGCATAGATTCAACAAGGTGTTGGAAACATTCCTCAGAGATTTTGCTCCATAGTGACATGATGGCATCACACAGTTGCTGCAGATTTGATTTTCATTTCACCACATCCCGAAGGTGCTCTACTGGATTGAGATCTGGTGAGTGTGGAGGCCATTGGAGGACAGGGACCTCATTGTCCAGTGGTGAGATGATTTGAGTTTTGTGACATGGTGCATTATCCTGCTGGAAGGAGCCATCAGAAGATGGGTACACTGTAGTCATAAAGGAATGGACATGGTCAGCAACAATACTCAGGTAGGCCGTGGTGTTTAAACAATGCTCAATTGGTACTAAGGGGACCAAAGTGTGCCAAGAAAATATTCCCCACACCATTGCAGCACCTCCACCAGCCTGAACCGGTAATACAAGGCAGGATGGATCCATGATTTCATGTTGTTTACACCAAATTCTGACCCCATCATCTGACTGTCACAGCTTAAATTGAGACTTATCAGACCAGGCAATGTTTTTCCAATCTCCTATTGTCCAAATTTGCTGAGCCTGTGCGAATTGTAGCCTCAGTTTCCTGTTCTTAGCTGACAGGGGTGGCACCTGGTGTGGTCTTCTACTGCTGTAGCCCATCTGCTTCAAAGTTTGATGTGTTATATGTTCAGAGATGGTATTCTGCATACCTTGGGTGTAACAAGTGGTAATTTGAGTTACTGTTGCCTTTCTATCATCTCAAATCAGTCTCCCACAGTGGCGTATCATCCATGTGTGCAGGGTGTTTACTGCATGACCCACATTGCACCAATTTCCCTGCATGGCTTTTCAGCTAACAGGAGCTTCTCCTCTCCCTCCCACTGCTGTTAGATGAAAAGCCATGCAGGGAAATTGGTACTCACAGCTGTCCCTCCCACCACACCGATCATCACTGTCTGTTCCGCCATGTCCTCCTCCTCTGGCCTCCCTCTGTTTCCTCCTCTTCTGCCCCCACGTGTGCTCCTCCGGCCCCGTGTCCTGCTCCTCCAGCCCCCTTTCCTCCTCCTCCAGCCCAGTGTGCTCCTACGTCTATCTGTACTCCTCCTCTAGACCCATATGCTCCTCCGGCCAGTCCTCCGACCCCCTGTCCTCCTCCTCCGCCCCCCTGATCCCCCGCAGCCATCGTCCTTCCTCTCTCTTGCCGGCTGCTGAAGGGATGTGTCAGGATGGAGAGTGGAGGAAGTGGGCAGTAAACATGTAATTTACCGGCCCCTTATTTTTCTCAATTGGACACAGTAAATGATTGCTACCGATCACTCCTGTGTCCTGTGATAACTGAGCACAGTAAACTGTGTTTGCTTCAGTTTATGAATGAACTGGACCCGCTGTCTTCAATGCTGGAGCTGCTGAGAAAGGGACTGGGGAATCTGTGTCTCAAAGGGGGGATTAGACCCCTGATATCTCACTGAGATCTCACCAAAGCCCACCAACAGTGCTGATAAAAAAATAAATTGCAATAAACATAAAAAATGTAATTGTAAAAAAAAATGATTGTAAGAAAATAAATACATAAAATAAAAAAATGACTGACATCATCCACTGCTCTACTGACACTGCTCCATACACTCCACACCCCTCTCCTGCACATACTACCCACCGTCCTACACACCGCACTGTACATTTCCTATTTAACATTACTGCATTCTGCACTATGTAAGTAATCTCAGACTCTATTAAACCACACCCCCTTTAAACCACACCCAATATTTAAGCGCATTTTAAGCCATGCCCACGTTTTGCTACGCGCACCACATTTTTTTTATTTATCAGTGCCGATTGCCCACTTTTTATCTTGTACACGGGCCCACTCTTTTAATGATGCGCCCCTGGTCTGCCCATTCTCCTCTGACATCAACAAGACTTTTTCCTCCACACAACCGCCGCTCACTGGATATTTTCTCTTTTTCTGACCCTTCACTGTAAACCCAAGAGATGGTTGTGCGGGAAAATCCCAGTAGACCAGCAGTTTTTGAAATACTCAGACCAGCCCATCTGGCACCAACAACCGTGCCACATTCACAGTCACTTAAATCCCCTTTCTTCCTTATTCGGTTTGAACTTCAGCAAGTTTTTTTTCACCACGGCTAGATGCCTAAATGCATTGAGATGCTGCCATGGGATTAACTGATTAGCAATTTGTGTTACCAAGCACTTGAACAGGTGTACCTAATAAAGTTGCCGGTGACTGTATTTGGCTTCACTAAAGTCTTCAGTAAAGTCTTCTGTGGGGCCTTATATGTGTGTATGTTCATTTGTACTGGGAGCTTGCTGCGCAGCGCACTCCCAGTATGGAGACTGAGGTTGCACTGACAGCTTTGGGTCTCTTGGGAGCTGGGAGGACCAGATTTTGTTCACATGATCACTGTAATAGCCTTTGATTGGCTATCACAGTAGTTAGTCACTGTACAGCCCCTATGATCTTTCTCCTCTTGATTGGAGAAAAAAAGATACATTGTTTTTTTTCCTCCTTGGTAGGGAGTATTGTTAATAAAACTATTTTAATTTTAACTATAAAATAAGTAAATAAAATAGCTAGATCAGGGTTTGATCTAGGTCAGTGTTAGGATCAAGGTTAGGGTCAAAGTTCATGTCAAATGGGGTCAACGTTTGGGGTCAGTTTATTTTACAGTCAATAGGATTAAAAAAGCATTTTTTTAAAGTAGTTGTAAACCTCAGACATTAAATATATGAAGAAAGCATATCCCTCTATAGTGTGTATTTGTCTCAATTAAGAGCACTATATGTAGTTTCTGTCTGCTGCTTTGTTCCTCTGCTTTCAGCATGAATCACTTCTGACAAGTTTTCCTAAAACCAAGAGAGAAAAGGTGACAGGAGAGGGATCTCCAGCTGATTAACAGCCTTAGCTCTGTCCCTCTGTGCTGTGTTAAGAAAGGAGGTGGGGGGGTGTCCCTTCTCTCCAATCAGCTCTCAGAGCTCTCCTCACTTAGCTCTGCAGTGTGTGATTTCAGTTCTCCGCCCCCTTTTTTCTGACTGATCAGTCAAGTTTTATAAATTTTGCACTTTGAATGGATGTAGAGAAGACTGCATATAAACAGGTTACTACAAATTATGTAGGAGGTTTGTTTTATATCCTCATATCACCCAAGGCCAGTCACTTCACTGGGTATATGACAGGGTTTACAACCGCTTTACATTTAGTATTAAGCCTTGTACACACCATCAGATTTTTTTCAGACAAAGCGTCAGAATTTTGTCTGAAGGGCGTGTGCCTGGATTTTGTCTGGCATACAAACGGTACACAATTGTCGACCAACAAACATGAACGTAGTGACATACTAGACGTACTATGTTCCGATAAAGAGGAAGTTAAATTGTCAGGCGCCACGCTTTGGGCTTCTTCTGCTAATTTCCTGTTAGTAGAAGTTTGGTGAGTGTTGATTGGCACTTTTCATTTTGCGCTTTTCATTTTGTGCCTTTCATTTTATGCTTTTTAGTTCGTTTCTGAACGGCCGTTCGTCAACCAGCCATGTTGCGGAATCGGAGGAGATAAAGTTTTATTTATTAGTGGCCTTGGAGTTATTGCTTTGACCCAAGTCCAATCCAGGAACAGGAGGAGGAAGATTACTTGGACCAAAAATTGGTTGCTTTATTAATCGTGACCAATTATGTCATATGCCTTTGCGGCGGGAGCTCCAGGAGAATAATCTGGATGATTTTCGGAATTATCGGACCCCATCTTTCACCAACTCTTGGCATTGTTGACCCCCTATATTAAGAAGCAAGATACATGCATGAGGCTTTTATTTTATTTTTTGGTTGAAAAATTATTTGATTTGGTAGATTTTCTATATTTTTGGATGCATAGAATGCATTTTTTGGTTAAGTTCTATTGGCAGATAGCATGTGTAATTTTATTTGTTTTCTTTTTTTAATGCACAATAAAAAAATTGTGCATTTAAATACATAATACTTGGCAATGTGTTTTACTTCAAATGACAGTTTGGGAGTAGGCCGTTACATTTTAAAAAATACAATGTAAAATTGACAAGGGACACCAACATAGTTGTATCTTTGATCTTAAAAACTACGGGATAATGGTGTTGTGGTATCTTGTCCAAAAAAAAAAAAAAAAGCATAATAATATTATTCTTGATATCACTAGAAGAGAAAAGCCTTTGAAAATACGTTTGGCATCTCCATCAGTATCATAAAAGCAGCTTCATTATTATCCCATTAAAGAAGAAGAGAATGTGCGCTGCATTTCGACATTTCATAATTTGCCACGTCACAAATCTTAATTCTCCATTACAAGCGCTAGTTTACAAGACCAACCACTTCCAGCTCGTCCTTGCTTCTGAGCATGCGTGTTTGTACTTTGGACTTTTGTCCAGCGGTGTTCTCAGATACAGGCAGGAATTTCCACTAAAACATAACTATCTCCTTGTGTAATCTCCATGTGCAGTATTCCAATACAGAAAATGTATTATAAAATCACAGTCATCAGCTATCTTATGTATCAGGGACTTCCGGTCTTGGCCGCGACCAGAAGTGATGCTCACCCCGCTGCTCCCTACACGTTACGTCACTGCTTACGTGACTTCATCAGAGGTGAGTTGCTACATTTTTTATAAATTTTCTGTATTGGAATACTACACATGGAGACTTATTTTTATTACATGTGAGCCTTGTTGTAGAAAAGTGGAGGAGGTGGAGGAGATAGTTATGTTTTAGTGGAAATTCCTGCTTTTATCTGAGAACACTGCTGGTCTAATCTAGCAGAGTATCACAAGGAAAGAGCTTACTGCTGTGGATACATATGAGAGATTCATCATTAATGCGACTAGACCCGTAGGGGTCTTCCTTTGAAATGAGAGGCTAGGTCACACTTTACACACAGATGGTGAAAGCACTATTTAGGAATTGGATATATTGGTTTGCACTGTGATCGGTGACACTGTTCATGAACTATTTCTGTGCACTGAAGTTTGACTGCACCAAGAACTTTATGGACTTTTTATCATAAGTTATTATTGCACTTTAAGTTTATTGTATCTATTTATGAATTTATTGAATATTATTGCACTATTATATTATTATTTTGCACTGTCAATGTTTATATGTATCATTGGATTGAGGATCACTTGCACTTACCACTTTATTATTATTTTTTTTTATATATTTTCCTTGACTGTGATTGGGTATTCATTGTAAAGTGAAACTTTACCTCACTTACTAAGCTCTGGAGCAACTGCTCTTGCAAAGGGCACAGTAAATCAAAACCTATATAGTTGTGATGATACAGTATGTACAGTTTTACTAACTTGACAGTTGCAAAATTGGGTTCAGGTATTGAGATTTGTTTTACCTTCATTATGAGGAGGTCAACCACTTTCCGCTCACGCTATAGTGGAATGACAGGGAAGCGCGGGTTACCAGTGCCAGGAGAGCCTCAGTCCTCCTGTGATTGGACTGCTTGTGCGCCCCCTGCGGCGCACTCTGTGATTGCCGAGTCCTTCGGACTCGGCTGATCACAGAACAGGATAAAGGGCCAATGACAGCAGCCCTTTACCACATAATCAGCTGTCAGCCAATGACAACTGATAATTGAAGTAAACAGAAGCCGGTTATCAGCTTTTGTTATCATGATGAGCGCGAGGAAAATAGAAGAAAGCCGGGAACTGGCTTCTGTTACAGGGGCATAGGTCTCAATCTGTGCCCACCAGTGATGCTAATCAGTGCCAACCAGTGCCACCTATCAGTGCCCACCAGTGCCACCTATCAATGCTCACCAGTGCTACCTATCAATGCCCACCAGTGCCACCTATCAGTGCCCATAAGTGCTGTCTATCAGTGCCACCTCTCAGTGCCCATCAGTGCCACCTATCAGTGCCACTTATCAGTGCAGACTCATCAGTGCCTTCTCATCAGTGCCCAACAGTGCCACCTTATCAGTGCCCATCAGTGCCACCTCATCAGTTCCCATCTGTGCCACCTATCCGGGCTGCCTCATCATTAATGGAGAAAAAATACCTGTTTGCAAAATGTTATAACAAACTATGAGTCTTTTTTTTTTTTTGCTTAGCAAAAAATAAAAATCAAGTTGTGAATAAATACCACCAAAGAAAGCTATATTTGTGTGAAAAAAATATATAAAAACGTCATATTGGTACAGTGTTGCATGACCGCGCAATTGTCATTCAAAGTGTGATAGTGCTGAAAGTTGAAAATTGGCCTGGACAAGAAAGGGGTACAAGTGCCTGGTAAGCAAGTGGCTAAAGTATAACTAAAGGCATTTTTTTTAGTATTGGATGGAGTGGAGAGGGATTAGAACCCCTATCAGGTTTTCGTTGCTGTCTGTGCCCGTTAGGCAGATTCATCCTCTCTACTTGTCCTGTTTACCATCATAATCAAACGTAAAAGAAAATCCCCCATTTTGGGTTGTCCTCAGTACAGTAATAGAGGGGAAATCTTCCAAGGGGGACACTAGTTCTGGTGACCCCAATGACAACTAAGAACTCTCTCACTTTAGAGGGATTTCCTCTCACTTTCTGTTATGATGGTGGGAACGAAAGGAAAGTCTCCCCAATGGGATACATGACAGTGGTTATTACCCTCCCTTACTCTATGCAAAATAAAAAATTGCCTTTAGTTCCACTTGAAAGCCCATTCAAAAGCACAGAAGAACTAAGTAAACTAGGTTTCACTTAATTTTCTCTTATGCCGTGTACACACGACCGGACTTTTCAACAGCAAAGGTCCGACGAAACGAATCCGTCAGACAATTCGATCGTGTGTGAGCTTCATCTGACCTTTTCTGTCGAAAAATCTGACGGACTTTAGAAATAGAACACGTTTCAAATCTTTCTGCTGGAACCAGTTCCTATCAAGAAAACCACTCGTCTGTATGGTGGTCTGCCGGACCAACAGCAACGTAAGGGCAGCTATTGGCTACTGGCTATTGAACTTCCTTTTTCTAGTCCCGTCGTATTTCATTGCGTTAAACGATCGGACTTTGGTGTAGGCAAGTCCGTTTCAGCAGAACTCCGTCGAAAAGTCAGTCGAAAAGTCAGAGTTCATTCCGATGGGAAGTCCGGTCGTGTGTACGCGGCATTATAGTCATATCACATCTCTCTAATAAAAGCTGATATGTTTCTGTCCATCAAAATCCCGTTTGGTTTTATCAGTTCAGTTTGTAAGCTTCTATTTTCTCAGTACCACACACTGCATTGTCTTAGAAGTTTAACAAAATGTCAAATCACACAGTGCACAAAACACTTCAACACCACAAACCCACATTCTCCCAACTTCAAGGTGCAACACAGGAGTTACCCTACAGCAAGCATTAGAAATGTGGTGGCCGAGGTCTAGCTGTGAAAACATTGTGTGGCTTCTTTACAGGGGCTGGAAACTGGAAGAGGCCGCAAACTTTGAGACACACAGCAGGATTTACCCGGCAGCAAACATTACAAATTTCGAAGCTGAGGTCAAGCTACAGAAATTGAAAATCAGTGTGTGGCACCTTTAACCACTTGCTTACTGGGCACTTAAACCCCCCTCCTGCCCAGACCAATTTTCAGCTTTCAGTGCTCACGCACTGTGAATGAGAATTGTGCGGTCATACAACACTGTTCACAAATTACATTTTTATCATTTTTTTCCCAGATCTTTCTTTTGGTGGTATTTAATCACAACTGGAGTTTTTATTTTTTGCAAAACAAACAAAAAAAGATGGACATTTTTGAAAAAAAAAATCATGTTTCATAGTTTGTTAAACATTTTGCAAACAGGTAATTTTTCTCCTCCATTGATATGAGCTGATAAGGTGGCACTGGTGAGCACTGATAGGCTGCACTTATGGGCACTGATAGGCACAAATAAGGTGGCAGTGATGGGGACAAATAAGGTGATACTGATGGGCACAGATAAGGTGGTACTACTACTGATAGGCACAGATAAGGCAGCACTGATGGCCACCAACAAGATAGCACTGATGGGCCGTGATGGGCGGCACTGATGGGCACTAATATATGTTACTGATAGGTATCACTGATAGATGGCACTGATAGGTGGCACTGATGGGCACTGAAGGGCCGTGGTTGGTGACACTGATGGCCATTGATAGGTGACACTGATGGACAGCGCTGTTGATGAGACACTGATTAGTGACACTGATAGGTGGCACTGTGGGCACTGATGGGTGGCACTGTGGGCACTGGTAGGTGGCGCTGAGGGGCACTGGTAGGCGGCACTGTTGTGCACTGGCAGGTGGCACAGGTGGGTACAGATGAGCTGGCGGGAGCTCTCCTTGATCAGGACTGGTGTCCCTCTGTAAGCCGCCAGTGATTGGCTTTTTTTATTTCTCCTCACGCTATCAGTGTAAAGAGAAAAAATAGCCGATTACCAGCTCTGTTGGCTGACAGCTGATCATGTGGTAAGGGATCGGGATCGACCCCCTTACTCCGATCTGTGATCAGCCGAGTCTCATAGACTCGCTGATCACAGAGCAAGCACGCAGGCCGCTCAGGCATGGGAGGACGTCTATTGACGTACTCCCGGCAAAGTAGGTCTGCTCTATAGTGCGGATCTGAAGAAGTTAAATTGCCTGAGCACCGGGATGGATCCAGATGACAATCAGGCTGGGTTCACACATATGCTAATTGGATGTGTGTTTCCCCGCAATCCCCGCATGGTAGAAGATTGTGACCGGCTCTCTATGGACCGGTTCACATATCTCCACTGTGGCTCCGGTGCAAATTTTCACAGGAGTCCTGTGCATCTTTTGGTCTGTTTCAGGTCCGAATTCAGGCCAAAATTTGTGCTGAAATCAGACTTGAGACAGTGAACAGGGATGTACTGAACCCCTGCTGTGAGCCGCATATGGCAATAGTGTGACCCCAGCCTAAAAGATTAATCTACAGGTTCAGCAGGTATTTTTTAGTCATTCGTAATCCAAAACTGGTTCCTTTTAACCGATTCAGCCCTGGAAGGTTTTACCCCCTTCCTAACCAGAGCACTTTTTACAATTTGGCACTGCGTGCCATTTCTAGCTTGGGTCATGCCGTTAAAGGCGGCTGCCGCGCGCAAGCGTGGGAGCGATGTCACGCAACGACACACGACTCCAGCCAGTCACAGAGCTGGAGTTCGCGGCCCCGCAAGGAAGGAGGGTGAAGAATGGATGCTCGCTACTAGCGAGGAAGACGGGGACATCGCGGGCTTCTCCTGCAGGTAAGTGTCACATAATGGGCTTCTATGCGATGCATAGTAACCCATTATGCGTTACCTTTGCAGGGAAACAGGGAAAAGACAATTTTGAAAAAAATTATTATTTACTTTTTGCTATAATAAATATCCCCAAAAGTCTCAAAAAAAAAAAAAATGTCTCCATCAGTTTTGGCCAATATACATTCTTTTACATATTTTTGGTTTAAAAAATCCCAATAAGCAAATATTAATTGGTTTGCGCAAAAGCGCCTGCAAACTATGGGAAAGATTTATGGCATTTTTAACTACTTCCCGGCCAGCAAACGCCAATGTACGTCGGCAGAATGGCACGGACAGGCAAATGGGCGTACCTGTACGTCCCTTTAAATTTGCCATCGTGTGCGCGCCGGTGGTGGTGTGCGCCGGCCGGGACCTCTGTGAGTCGGATCGTGGGTCCCGGTCCCCTGTCATCGGGAGCAGAGAGCAGTGACATGTCACACACAGCCACGCCCCCCCAGTTAGAAACACACCCCAGGACACACTTAACCCCTACACTGCCACCTAGTGGTTAACCCCTTCACTGCCAGTGTGCTGTGGTGCTGTTCTAAATACAGGGAATTTTTATTGTTTCACTTTAAGCATTAAGAAAATCACTGCTCCCGAAAAAAACTGCCTTTTAAAAAAAAAAATAATAATTTGCATTGATATATGTGCCCTCGGGCATGACCAAGGTCCAGAAATACTTTTTATGGCAATAACTTGCATATAAGCATATAAAATGAGCAGTTTTAATTATTCATGTTCATGTCCCATAGACTTTAACGGTGGTCGTGTGTTCTGACAAATCTTTTGCCTGTTCGCATGTTCTGCTGCAAACAGAACAGGAGGGTGTTCGGCTCATCCCTACTCTTTAGCATCTGTGTTAATAGCACCTCCGAGCATCTACTAAAGCACACGTCAAAATGCATGGTGCCGCAGAACTATTCAGTTTGGTGCAGTATGATTTTGGAGAAGGGTTAGGGACTTCTTTTCTGTGTTTCTCTTATTGAAACCAACATGCGATGTCAGGAATGTGCACGTGTCGTCGCACCTGCATGGTGTGAACCTAGCCTAAGCGTACATGTTGGGGGGGGGGGGGGGGGGTCCATTTAAAAAAATGAAATTTTACTTTATTACAGTAATGCCCTGTACACACAGTCGGACTTTCCGACGAAAAATGTGCGATCGGATCGTGTTGTCGGAAAATCCGATCATGTGTGGGCTCCATCTGACTTTTTCGATTTTTTCCGATCGTGTGTAGACAATTCCGATGGAAAAAGTGCCACACATGCTCCGAATAAATTATGAGATGAAAGCTATTGGCTATTGGCCTGTTTATAGTCCCGTCGTACGCGTTTTACGACACCGCGTTCAGAACGATCGGATTTTCAACTTTGTGCGACCGTGAATATACAAGACAAGTTTGGGCCAAAATCTGTCTGAGAAAATCTGATGGATTTTGTTGGCGGAACGTCCGACTATATATAAATGGCATGAGGGATGAAATGTCAAAGAATGGTACACGTTTACATTTATACATCAGGGTGTTTTATATTTATTATTATGGTGCAGAATAGATTGTAAGCCCCAATGAGGCAAATATTGCAGAATATCTCACCACTCTGCGATCACAGGACATACAACAGTAGATATAAATACCCATCATTGCTATATAGGATTACCTTTATTCCATATATTTAAGCAACTGGACTTATTGTTATTCTGTAACGATAACATAAAAAATTAAGCAAAATAATTGCCACTGCAGGGGCAGTCCTAGAGCAGTCATACAATTATTTGTGATATGTACGTGACGCATTTAATTACTGCACATATTTGTAGTCAGTTAATTGGATTTGTATTACCATTATAATATAAACTGTTTCCAAATGTAATATATATAACATATAGCTGTCTATCAATATGTCTAGCGTTGGTAATTCAGGAAAACGATTAATTAGTTTTGTGTCACCCCCCTTATCAAGATGCAGAACGGAGTAATTAATTAAATCAGTTAGTTCACAAATGCATTTGTTTAGCAATTCAACATCCATCTTTGTCACTCCGGTCACGTACAACTCCAGCAAGGACATGGAGAGAAGTTAGATTTCTATCTCAGTGAAGATTCCTTATAAACTTTAAAGTTAAAGTGAAATTAACTTTTTGTTGTGAAAAGAAAAAGAACCTGCCATTTCCAGACCAGTTATCAGTGGTGCAAGGCTCTTACCTACATCTTTTGCCTAGATACTAAGAGAGGTTACTATAGTAACTTCTTTGATAGACTCACACAAGACAGTGGCTTTTGGAGGGGACTGAATGCTAGCCTCTTGACTAGTGATGGACGAACGTTTCGCCCGGCGGTCGTTTCGCGGCGAATTTCCGACATTCGCGGTCCGCACGTTCGAACGCCTTTTTCCGTCGTTCGCCGCGGCGGACTTACGTGTTTAATGTATACAAGAACTTTAACCTTTGGTGACACGTTTATCATGTGATACAGGACAGCCAATTGAGACATGACAGCACATGGACACTTGTACATTCCCCCTAACCTATAAATACACCCGATCCGGTGGCCATTTTACATTCTTTCTTCTGTTACGATAGGGACAGGTTCCTGTGTGGAGTAGGGAGAGATAAACCACTAGCTATTTGGTACACAAAAGTTCTTTTCAGGACTGGTATAGGTGTTAGGTGTTGATAGGTTTGCTGTGCTGCTGATTCTTGCAGCAGCCTGAGTGTCTTTTGTTAGTTTAGAGAAAGGGAAAGGACGGTGTATGCTACAGGGACAGCCAGATTAGTCTTTCATCATCATCATCATCATCATCATCATTAGCTGTTACTATCAAGGTCCACAAAAGAGCTGTTCCAGTAACCACTAATCGTTCTCTTTTTTTGCCAATTTGTATAGGGACAGGAAGGAAGCAGTGTTGTCAGGCAGTGAGGGTAATTTTAAAGACTTGCTGTTATTATTAGTTCCACAAAGGTTCTTTTCAGGACTGGTATCAGTGGTACAGTAATAGGCTTGTACATGTATAATATTCTTTCTTCCAAATATAGAAAGGATATTATACTTGACTGCTGCCCTTCTGCTGCAGTCTGCTAAACATTCACAACTCACTTGTTCCACAAAAGTTCTTATAAGGACTGGTAACTTGGTATAGGGTGCTACGGTACATAGGCTTGAGTGCGGTACAGTCTGCTGTTCTGTAAGGACCGCTATCGGTCCACAATAGATAGGGTTGACGTGCACCACTGCTGACCGCTGCCCTATACTGCAGCAGTCCTTCAGCGGTATAGGGACTGACGTACAGTCTGCTAATCACTAACACACAACCTGCTTGTTCCACAAAAGTTCTTATAAGGACTGGTAACTTGGTATAGGGTGCTACGGTACATAGGCTTGAGTGCGGTACAGTCTGCTGTTCTGTAAGGACCGCTATCGGTCCACAATAGATAGGGTTGACGTGCACCACTGCTGACCGCTGCCCTATACTGCAGCAGTCCTTCAGCGGTATAGGGACTGACGTACAGTCTGCTAAACACTAATACACAACCTGCTTGGTCCACAAAAGTTCTTATAAGGACTGGTAACTTGGTATAGGGTGCTACGGTACATAGGCTTGAGTGCGGTACAGTCTGCTGTTCTGTAAGGACCGCTATCGGTCCACAATAGATAGGGTTGACGTGCACCACTGCTGACCGCTGCCCTATACTGCAGCAGTCCTTCAGCGGTATAGGGACTGACGTACAGTCTGCTAAACACTAACACACAACCTGCTTGGTCCACAAAAGTTCTTATAAGGACTGGTAACTTGGTATAGGGTGCTACGGTACATAGGCTTGAGTGCGGTACAGTCTGCTGTTCTGTAAGGACCGCTATCGGTCCACAATAGATAGGGTTGACGTGCACCACTGCTGACCGCTCACCTATACTGCAGCAGTCCTTCAGCGGTATAGGGACTGACGTACAGTCTGCTAATCACTAACACACAACCTGCTTGTTCCACAAAAGTTCTTATAAGGACTGGTAACTTGGTATAGGGTGCTACGGTACATAGGCTTGAGTGCGGTACAGTCTGCTGTTCTGTAAGGACCGCTATCGGTCCACAATAGATAGGGTTGACGTGCACCACTGCTGACCGCTGCCCTATACTGCAGCAGTCCTTCAGCGGTATAGGGACTGACGTACAGTCTGCTAATCACTAACACACAACCTGCTTGTTCCACAAAAGTTCTTATAAGGACTGGTAACTTGGTATAGGGTGCTACGGTACATAGGCTTGAGTGCGGTACAGTCTGCTGTTCTGTAAGGACCGCTATCGGTCCACAATAGATAGGGTTGACGTGCACCACTGCTGACCGCTGCCCTATACTGCAGCAGTCCTTCAGCGGTATAGGGACTGACGTACAGTCTGCTAAACACTAATACACAACCTGCTTGGTCCACAAAAGTTCTTATAAGGACTGGTAACTTGGTATAGGGTGCTACGGTACATAGGCTTGAGTGCGGTACAGTCTGCTGTTCTGTAAGGACCGCTATCGGTCCACAATAGATAGGGTTGACGTGCACCACTGCTGACCGCTCACCTATACTGCAGCAGTCCTTCAGCGGTATAGGGACTGACGTACAGTCTGCTAATCACTAACACACAACCTGCTTGTTCCACAAAAGTTCTTATAAGGACTGGTAACTTGGTATAGGGTGCTACGGTACATAGGCTTGAGTGCGGTACAGTCTGCTGTTCTGTAAGGACCGCTATCGGTCCACAATAGATAGGGTTGACGTGCACCACTGCTGACCGCTGCCCTATACTGCAGCAGTCCTTCAGCGGTATAGGGACTGACGTACAGTCTGCTAAACACTAATACACAACCTGCTTGGTCCACAAAAGTTCTTATAAGGACTGGTAACTTGGTATAGGGTGCTACGGTACATAGGCTTGAGTGCGGTACAGTCTGCTGTTCTGTAAGGACCGCTATCGGTCCACAATAGATAGGGTTGACGTGCACCACTGCTGACCGCTGCCCTATACTGCAGCAGTCCTTCAGCGGTATAGGGACTGACGTACAGTCTGCTAAACACTAATACACAACCTGCTTGGTCCACAAAAGTTCTTATAAGGACTGGTAACTTGGTATAGGGTGCTACGGTACATAGGCTTGAGTGCGGTACAGTCTGCTGTTCTGTAAGGACCGCTATCGGTCCACAATAGATAGGGTTGACGTGCACCACTGCTGACCGCTGCCCTATACTGCAGCAGTCCTTCAGCGGTATAGGGACTGACGTACAGTCTGCTAAACACTAATACACAACCTGCTTGGTCCACAAAAGTTCTTATAAGGACTGGTAACTTGGTATAGGGTGCTACGGTACATAGGCTTGAGTGCGGTACAGTCTGCTGTTCTGTAAGGACCGCTATCGGTCCACAATAGATAGGGTTGACGTGCACCACTGCTGACCGCTGCCCTATACTGCAGCAGTCCTTCATCGGTATAGGGACTAAGAGTTTTGTCACAGGGTCATTTAAAAAATGACAGGCAGAGGAAGAGGCAGGCCCTTCCGCAGGGGTGGTAGGGGTAGGGCAGGAGCAACAGGCTTGAGCCAAAGTGGGAAGTTGCAGAAGGTGCGTTCAATTACTTTAAAGGATGCACCAGACTTGGTTGAGTGGCTCGCTCAGCCTTACTCTTCTGCACCCTCCTCATCCTCTCGATCTGCACCCTCTTCTTCACTCTCTGCTATGTGCACCCCCAAAGACACTACCACCAACAACACGACCACCACCACCACCACCACATACCTTCCGCTTGAGTCACTGGAATTATTTTCCGATCCATATCAAGAGGACATTTCTGATGCGCAGCCACTCTTGGTATTGGATCAGGAAGAGGAGGTAGCAACAAGCGCTACTCAGCAGTCTGACGCCAGTACCCAGATCAGCCCAAGGAGGAGGTTGGTCCCCGGTGTTGCTGCCTACTCCGAGATCTCTACTTATAGCGGTGGGGAAGGTGACGTTGATGATGACGTGTCTAGTGATGTCACGTGGGTGCCCACAAGAGAGGAAGAGGAGGGGAGTTCAGAGGGAGATATGGACCAGCAGATAGGGAGGAGAAGCAGCAATGACTTACATTGCACAGCAGGGACAAAGCAGACTGCAAATGTATCAGGAGCGAGTCATCGACCATGTACGGTCACATCTGGCGCTCCCAGGACACCGGCACATGGCTCCGCAGTGTGGGCTTTTTTTAACGTGTCCGCTGCTGACAATAGCGTTGCCATCTGCAATCTTTGCAGTCAACGCGTTAGTCGCGGTAAGCCCAATACTCACCTAGGGACGACCGCCTTAAGAAGGCACATGAGCAGCCATCACCGAGCCCAGTGGGAGCAACGGAACACACAAAGCCACACTGCAGGCTCTCACCGTCCAGCCTCGTCTTCTACTTCTCCTTCTCCTCTCTCCTCACAATTGTCCTCCACTCCACCTTCCATCACGCCAAGCTCACATTTTTCTGCAAAAAGGCAGGCTTCCGTGGGCCTAATGTTTGAGCGTAAAAAAATGATGACGCCGGATAACCCTCTTGCCCAACGGTTGGCGGCTGGCTTGTCAGAACTCATAGCCCGCCAACTACTGCCATATAAACTGGTGGACTCGGAGGCCTTTCGCAAATTTGTGGCCATTGGAACACCACAATGGAAGGTCCCAGGAAGGAAGTATTTCTCAGAGAAGGGCATCCCAGAGCTATATGGCCATGTTCAGCGGCAAGTGAATGTATCTCTGGCACACAGTGTCGGTGCCAAGATACATCTGACCACAGACACGTGGTCTAGCAAACACGGGCAGGGAAGGTATATCAGTTTTACTGCCCACTGGGTGAACCTTCTGACGGCCGTCAAGCATGTAACCCGTGGCACCCGTGTAGATTTGGTTTTACCGCCACGGATTGCATGCAGGCCTGACTCTTCTTCTCCTCCTCCTACTCCATCCTCCTCCCTCTCCTCCTCAGCTGCCTCCTCCTTTTCCGCTGCTAGCGTCTCTTCCACTGCACCGCCCAAGCTCCCCAGAACCTATTCCACATGCCAGGTGAGACGTTGCCATGCCGTGCTGCGTCTGTTGTGCCTGGAAGCAAAGAGCCACACTGGCCCGGCACTCCTTTCAGCTTTGCGTTCACAGGCAGATGAGTGGCTAACACCGCTCAATTTGACAGTTGGTAAAGTGGTGTGTGACAACGGTGCCAATCTGCTTAGCGCATTGAAACAGGGCAAAATCACGCACGTGCCGTGCATGGCACACGTCTTAAACTTGGTCGTGCAGCGATTCCTTGTCAAATACCCTGGGGTCCAGGACATCTTGCGGCAGGCAAGGAAAATCTCGGCCCATTTCAGAAGATCTTACACGGCCATGGCTCGCCTTGCTGACATTCAGCGGCGACACCATCTGCCGGTCAGACGTCTTATTTGCGATTGCCCGACGCGATGGAACTCAACCTTCTATATGCTTGATAGGCTGCTCCAGCAGAAACGTGCAGTTAACGTCTACCTGTATGAACTCTGCGAAAGAAACGGTTCTGGGGAGCTGGGTTTTTTTTCACCGCGCCAGTGGCTGCTCATGCGCGACACATGCAGACTTCTGCGGCCATTTGAGGAGATCACCAAACTGGTCAGTCGCAGCCATGGCGCCATCAGTGACATGGTACCTTATGCCTTCTTTCTGGAGCGTGCATTGCGTCGTGTCATTGATCAGGCTGTGGAGGAGCAGGAGCGGGAAGATGAGGAAGTCGCAATGCTGGATGAATTCCCAGGGGGGGCTACTCTATCTGAGACAAGTCAACAACAGGAGTCTGATGAGGATTCAGAGGAGGATGGTGCCGGGGCGGATGAGCAGGAGCAAGAAGAGCATGCTTTAAACCTTTCTGGGATCCCTGTTGTGCGAGGATGGGGAGAGGAGAATGAAGAGGACGACATTATCCTGGATGATGAGCAGGAGCCAGGCCACCACACCGCTTCCACTTTAGTGCAAATGGGGGCCTTCATGCTCCAGTGTTTTAATAGGGACCCCCGTATAAAAAGCATGAGGGTCAAGGACCAGTACTGGGTGGCAACGTACTTAGACCCCCGGTACAAACACAAAATGGCGGAAATGTTACCGCCGTCGCAGAGGGCTGTCAGAATGCAGCACTTCCAGGCCTTGCTTCGAGAAATGCTGCATTCTGCTTTTGCGTGCGCTGGCAGAGGAGCAATTCCCACTCCCAGAGAAGGATTTGCGGGTACCAATCCAACAGCGCCTGCAAGAAGAGGCCGGTTTGAAGATGTGTTGGTGACTTCGGATATGAGGTCATTCTTTCAGCCGACCCATCGACAGGTGTCATCCGGATCCAGCATCAGGGAACGCCTAGACCGTCAGGTGTCCGACTACATTGGGTTAACGGCCGATGTGGACGCTCTGAGGAGTGATGAACCCCTAGACTACTGGGTGGGCAGGCTTGACCTCTGGCCAGAGCTTGCCCAATTTGCAATCGAACTGTTGGCTTGCCCCTCATCCAGTGTCCTGTCCGAAAGGACGTTCAGCGCAGCAGGGGGGATTGTGACCGATAAGCGTACTCGCCTAGCTCACCACAGTGTTAACTACCTCACATTTCTAAAAATGAATGAGGCATGGATCTCGGAGGAATTCAACACATGTGACCAGTAGACCATGTATATGTCTATAAACTATTTTTTTAATCAAGCACACAGACCTTCTTAATTCATTTGGCTCACTTCCTTGACCCAAAAAAGCACACCGTACTATATGCCCCTACCCTCCTCTTTGAAGAGGTTGAGCGGTGTCATATTTCTACTGGGGCTGCTTATGATATCCCTGTGCTGTGCTGACTTCCTCCTGGGGGTTCTTATTATGAAGGGATCACACTATCCCTGTGCTGTGCTGACTTCCTCCTGGGGGTTCTTATTATGAGGGGATCACACCATCCCTGTGCTGTGCTGACTTCCTCCTGGGGCTGCTTACGGTGCTGCTGTCAGTGCTGTATGTCACGGTGCTGCTGTCAGCGCTGTATGTCACGGTGCTGCTGTCAGCGCTGTATGTCACGGTGCTGCTGTCAGCGCTGTATGTCACGGTGCTGCTGTCAGCGCTGTATGTCACGGTGCTGCTGTCAGCGCTGTATGTCACGGTGCTGCTGTCAGCGCTGTATGTCACGGTGCTGCTGTCAGCGCTGTATGTCACGGTGCTGCTGTCAGCGCTGTATGTCACGGTGCTGCTGTCAGCGCTGTATGTCACGGTGCTGCTGTCAGCGCTGTATGTCACGGTGCTGCTGTCAGCGCTGTATGTCACGGTGCTGCTGTCAGTGCTCTGTATTACGGTGCTGCTGTCAGATGCCTCTATCACGGTGCATGTGTCATTCCGGTATGTCACGCTGCTGGTGATCATCTCCTGCACCCTCTTCTTTGCCTACCCTGGTCCCTGACCTTCCCTCTCCTCCATTGCCTTCATTAGCTCCATAGTCCTGAATTGTTAGAACAATTTCCCAAATAAAATAAAAATGCTTGTAGTTATCGATCCCAAATTCACCTCATACATGTATTATGTCATTGTCCAGATGGTGGGACTACGTTTTACCCCCTAATAATTACCACGTGGCCGCAAATTCGACATGAAGGTTTGCAAAGTTCGCCTCCCATTGAAGTCAATGGGGCCCGCGGCGAACGTTCGGTTTCGCGAACGTTTGGGTCCGTTCGCATTTCGCGTTCGCGAAACGTCCCGTCGGAAGTTCGTCCATCACTACTCTTGACTACCGACAATGGGCCCTGGCATTTGTAGGAGCTACAAGCATTTAGGGAGATGTTCTGTTATGTAATGCAAAAGGACATTATTAAAAAGCCATGATGGTCTCTGTCAGTGTGGGACTCATAGCAGATGCTGATGTCATCAGCAAGCCACCTGTCTGGGGCCTCTGCCCTAATGTGTTTATTGTAAGTAGGTCTGCTATTGTGTGAAGGTGTTCTGTGTTTATACTTATGATAATGTGTATTGTGTCATCTGCGTTAGAAGACAGCAAGTCTGACCTTAAAGGTCAGACATCTGAGTCACCTAGGCTAGTTAAATGACTAGTTAATTAGCTCATGTTAATTTATGTTTCTGGTTACAGTGTGTATTGTTAGGGCAATATGATCAGGAGGGGGAACCTCCTTCTCAAGTGTATACAATCCTGTATTCTTGTTCAAATAAACAGTTCCAGCTTTGCAGCCAAGAAAGTTCTGCCTAGTTCTTGGTTGTAATATGCTGCTATAATATCTAATATCTATATCAAAACTGGAGGAAGCGGTATATGACGGAAGCACTCAAGCAGAGTGTGGGACATTCTGTTACTACTTCCCTAAAGGGTTAGGTTACTTTTTCAGATACAATTAAAAGGATAATTAACATCCTATACCCTTTCCACCTCTTCCCAGTCCCCACTTACCTTTGTGGGTGATTAGCCGTCAGTGCCCATGCATCCTTAGGAATTTGGGAAGGATCAGAGTGATTCTGATTGGTTAGCGCCAGCACGTGACTGCTTTGACCAACCAGAATCGCTCCAATCCATCCTGGTAGCTTTAGCCCTTGTACACACGGTCGGAGATTCCGACAGAATGTGTCAGATCGGAGCGTTTTGTCGGATATTCCGACCGTGTGTGGTATGCATCAGACTGTTTCCGTCGGAATATCCGTCGGACCAAATTTTCTAACTTGCCCGAAATATTTTCCGACAAACCGCTCCGACCGGACATACTCCGATCATGTGTAGAGAATTCCGATCGGACAAACCAAAGTGCCACGCATGCTCAGATCAAATTCCTATATCAAAGCTATTGGCTACTAGCCTAAACGTAGTCCCATCGTAACGAAATTACGTCATCGCGTTCTGAAATATCGGATTTTCTGACAACTTTGTCCGACCGTGTGTATGCAACAGTTTCAGACAAGATCCGACGGACAAAATCCGATGGATTTGGTTGTTGGAATCTCCGTGTGTACAAGGGCTTACAGAAAAAGGTGAGGAGAATGGGGATTTCAAAGCCCCAGACCATTACATCAGTTATGTGGGCACTGACAGCTCATCACCCATGGTAAGGGAGACTGGGAAAGGGTAGGAAGGGTGTAGCAGGGTGTTAGTTTTTCTGAAAAAGTGAACTGACACTTTAAATTGGAAATTTTATTTAAAAAAATTGCAAACAGGCAGGCTTCCTAATACAGAAGAGACAAACTGTGTCTCTTCTAAGGCACTGTTCACATTTTGCATAGCACGCGTTTCCTCTTTTTTGACTAATTAGTAGTGGCACACCAAATTGGAAATTCTGGACCGAAATCAAAAATTCAGGATGCGCTTGGCCGGAAAATGAAATCGAAATGTACAGTTTTTTAAAATATATATGTATTTTTTATATATAATTATATGATATTGTACTTTTTAATTATTCATTTTTAAAGTGCTTTTTCATTAAAAAAAAGAAAAGCTCAAGAAAAATAGCATCCCTTTAAATTCTATGTATGCCTTTATACTGGTCCATTGCAGCGTAACGTACCTTTCCATTGAAATGCATTGAAAACCTGGCAAAAGCGCACCTGAAAAATTTTTATTTCCAAAATGATGATTACCCTAATTTCGGCCAATAATTTGCGGCGGGCGATATATTGGTACATCCCTATTAGCACGTGTTTCTGCATGTGGCTCAGAGGGCAGCCCATTCAATTGAATGGGCTGCATGATGTGCATTTGTTGTCACAAGGAAGCTTAGGGGCCAAATTTTGGACCTGAGCCAGGCGTGTTTGGCCACAATTTCCACGCATTAAAAAAAACACAAGAAAAGCTCAAGAAAAATACATCCCTTTAACTTCTATGTATGTCTTCACACTGGTCCATTGTTCTTCCATTGAGATGTAATGGCCTCCCCATTGAAATGCATTGAAAACATGTCAAAGTCACGTTGAATCATGAAAATCGCTGCAAATTTTGGCCCAGAGCCAGGTGTAACTGGCCACGATTTGCATGTTTTGTCACTCGACAATCAACTCAAAATCACACCACATTTGGAGTGATGCCATCTTGGCCCAGCCAACCAAAATGATTGAGGATCCAAACCCAGAAGAAGACCGGCCAAATATGTCATCAGCCAACAGGGAGCTCCTGGACATCGTGGTGTTGCTGAAGTGGCGGTGAATATAGTTCAACTGTACTGTTGACTGAATACTAGGTAGGAAAATCTGCCAGCTATAATAACACAGTTGGTTCCAATGTTGTATAAAGAGAAATTCTGCATCTTGGTATCCCTGTAGATGTATTCCAGTATATCACCAACAATCATGGTCAAACCGAGGGTTACTTGATGGCGTTAGCACAGCCTAACAATGGTGCCCCCTAGGATCTTCCGTTGCTTAACCGACAAAACATTTTGACTCAATAAGTGCTGAAAGTGAAATCAAGTTTGAAAACCTCCAGATCTCTCAGAAATTCTGCCTCAGGCCAGACCCCACAACCAGGGCTGCCATCAAGGGGGGAGCCCCAGCCCTCCAGTACAAAGTCCAGACCTGCAAATTCAGGGGCTCGCAGGCAGAGAGGGAACACTCAGCTTCTGGGTACCGTGTTCACAATTTAAAAAATACTTCCCCCATTTGTTCAGCAGGGGACTGGGGGCCAATTTAATGATTTTTGAAGGCAG
Source organism: Lithobates pipiens (assembly GCF_037356315.1). Classification (NCBI taxonomy): domain Eukaryota; kingdom Metazoa; phylum Chordata; class Amphibia; order Anura; family Ranidae; genus Lithobates; species Lithobates pipiens. The sequence goes on along the minus strand of NW_027507784.1, from coordinate 77,472,599 downwards.
GCAGAGTAATCTGCAGTGTTCAGTTTCCAGATAATTAAAGTCCCGGCCTGCCCTGGTGGATTGATATAGAACCACAGTGTGGAAGATTATTCCACCTGCACTAAAAAATAAATTAAATAGTCTTCTTTCTGCCCCCCAGCCCCACTGCTGAGAAAATGGGGCACGGGGAAGGTTTTTTAATTTGCTTCAGACTCATGGAGCTCTTTGAGCTCAATCACATGTCCGGTGTCCTCCGAAGAGTGATTTCCATTCAGGTCACAATGTTGTATCTGCTCTTCACCACCTGCTTTAATCCCATGAACCCAGCACTTGTGTGCAGCAACCATGTGGAATGCATGCAGTTGCAGGGTGCTTGCACAGCGACCCCATCGATTTGCTTGGGTCACGATCAGAGGGCGGTAGGATCCACTGTAACCAAAAGGGGGTGTAATTTTCAATAATGGCACCCAAAGGTGCGTTGGGTGTTTTGCCGCAATTTGGAATCATGGGAACTAAGAATCACAATGAATCTGCACACTATTCCAAATCTCCTAATGTGATTGGAGGCTTACAGTCGTAGTACAGCATGTGGCAAATAACTGAACAGTCTATGTTATACAAGGCCGTGGTTGCTCGACTGCTCTGTATTATTTTATTTTATAACTCTAAGTTTTCTTATTCATTTATTTCTGCTGTTGTCATTTTAGCCTTTATTGGATTTATTTCTCAGAAGTAATCCTCGATTTTATATTCTAATCCAAAATATAATCCTAAATATGTAACAATTGACCTCAATATTCAAACAGCAATCACATACTTTAGTAAATTCCAGATCGCCGGCACACATTTTAAGTTCCATTTTCCATCATTTACTGAAATATCTATTTGTGAGAACTATAATGTCTTTTTGGTACATTTTATTTTTCATTTGAACTAAAAGTTTGTCAACTGATGTATAATTTTTTTTAAATGAGTCTAAAGAAAAAAAAAGTATTTGTACAATAATAACAATGATATATTTGTAAGTATCTTTTATCTTACATAAATTTATTGCATACTGAATCATGACACTCAGTACGAAAACATGGTGGTCTTTCCGAGAAGAAAGCCTAGCATTACCAAGAGCTTTTCGCTACAATGTTTTAACAATTTTTAATAGTTAAAAAAGTCTACTTCAGTAATTTCCAGCTTTATGGGGGATCCCACAGGCATGGTATATGTTCAGTTACATTGGTCCAAGCTTAACCAATGTAACCTTAAAACTATCAAGACCTGGAATTCATATTTATAAGAAACCTTTGTATACAGAAATAATCACATTGTCCTTCTGACTTCCTCCAGAAAATACTACCTAGTTGCCTGGATATTATTTTTACCAAATCCTTTTAACAATTTCAGAGTCTCTGATCCATTACCTATATACAGTGCCTTGAAAAAGTATTCATACCCCTTAAATTTTCCACATTTTGTCACGTAACAACCAAAAAATGTAAATGTATTTTATTAAGATTTTATGTGATAGACCAACACAAAGTGGCACATAATTGTGAAGTGGAAGGAAAATTATATATTTTTTTTCTTTACAAATAAATATCTAAAAAGTGTAGCATACATTTGTATTCAGCCCCTCTGAGTCAATACATTGCAATTCCAGCTGCAAGTCTTTTTGGGGATGTCTCTACCAGCTTTGAATATCTAGAGAGTGACATTTTTGCACATTTTTGCTCAAGCTCTGTCAGATTGGATGGAGAGCGTCTGTGAACAGCAATTTTCAAGTCTTGCCACAGATTCTCAATTGGATTTAGGTCTGGACTTTGACTGGGCCATTCCAACACACGAATATGCTTTGATCTAAACCATTCCATTGTAGCTCTGGCTGTATATTTAGGGTCCTTGTCCTGCTGGAATGTGAACCTCCACCCCAGTCTCAAGATTTCCCTGTATTTGGCTTCATCCATCTTCCCATCAACTCTGACCAGCTTCCCTGTCCCTGCTGAAGAAAAGCATCCTCACAACATGATGCTTCAACCACCATGTTTCACGGTGGGGGTGGCGTGTTTAGGGTGATGTGCAGTGTTCGTTTTCTGCCACACATAGTGTTTTGCTTTTAGGCTAAGAAGTAAAATTTTGGTCTCATCTGACCAGAGCACCTTCTTCCACTTGTTTGCTGTGTCCCCTACATGGCTTCTCACAAACTGCAAATGGGACTTCTTATGGCTTTCTTTCAACAATTACTTTCTTCTTGCTACTCTTTCATAAAGGCCAGATTTGTGGAGTGCACCACTAAGCCCTTGTACACACGGTCAGAGATTCCGTCGGAATGTGCCCTATCGGACCGTTTTGTCGGATATTCCGACTGTGTGTGGTATGCATCAGTCGGAATATCCGTCGGACCAAATTTTCCAACTTGCTGGAAATATTTTCCGACAAACTGCTCCGATCGGACATACTCCGATCATGTGTAGAGAATTCCGATCGGACAAAGTGCCACGCATGCTCAGATCAAATTCCTACATCAAAGCTATTGGCTACTAGCCTGAACGTAGTCCCATCGTAACGAAATTACGTCATCACGTTCTGAGCGATCGGATTTTCTGACAACTTTGTCCAACCGCGTGTATGCAACAGTTTCGGACAAGATCCGTCGGACAAAATCCGACGGATTTGGTTGTCAGAATGTCCGACTGTGTGAACAAGGGCTAATAGTTGTCCTGTGGACAGATTCTCCCACCTGAGCTGTGGATTTCTGCAGCTCCTCCAGAGTTAGCATGGGTCTCTTGGCTGCTCCTCTGATTAATGCTCTCCTTGCCCGGCCTGTCAGTTTCGATGGATGACCATGTCTTAGTAGGTTTGCAGTTCCTGGAGAAGAAGAAGAAGAAGAAGAAGAAGAAGAAGAAGAACGGAAGGCGGTGGCGACAGAAGACCGGGCCACCGCCTGTAAAAGAGCTATAAGAAGGCGCGGTGGCCCGGCAGAAGAACCGAAGAGGGGGACAAGACCCCCGAAGTCGGGAGAAGAGGCCGGCGGCGAGGAAGAAAGCCGGACTCCTCCGCTAGCAAAAGAGCTACAAGAAGATAGCGGAGGAGTCTGGCGAGAAGACCCCCGAAGACGGAAGACCCCCGGAGCTGTGCAATAAAATATTTTAACCCTGTGTTGTGTTTTTTTTGGTACTTTTATTTTACAGGTGAATGGGTAGGGGTACATTGTACCCCATACTCATTCACATAGGGTGGGGGGCCGGTATCCGGGGCCCCCTTATTAAAGGGGGCTCCCGGATTCCGATAAGCCCCCTGCCCGCAGACCCCGACAACCAACGGCCAGGGTTGTCGGGAAGAGGCCCTTGTCCTCATCAACATGGGGACAAGGTGCTTTGGGGTGGGGGGCCGCGCGGCCCCCCCTTCCCCAAGGCACCCCCCCATGTTGAGGGCACGCGGCCTGGTACGGCTCAGGAGGGGGGGCGCACGCTCGTCCCCACCCCCTTTCCTGGCCGGCCGGGTAGCGTGCTCGGATAAGGGTCTGGTATGAATCTGGGGGGGACCCCCACGCCGTTTTTTCGGCGTAGGGAGTTCCCCTTGGAATCCATACCAGACCTAAGGGCCTGGTATGCTCTCGGAGGGGGAACCCATGCCAAATTTTTTTCATAATTTGGTGTGGAGTTCCCTCTTGAGAGCTCATTCTCTGATTGGCCACGGCAAAAGTTGCCTGGCCTGGGGCGACTTAAAGTCGTGTTGTAAGTCGTGTTCAGGTCGTGTCCAAGTTGCGTCCAAGTTGCCTCCAAAAGTCGTGTTGAAAGTCGTGTTGCCCCTGTGTGAACGGACCCTTATGTGCCACTTTGTATTGGTCTTTCACATAAAATCCCAATAATATACATTCGAGTTTTTGGTTGTAACATGACAAAATGTGGAAAATGTCAAGGGATATGAATACTTTTTCAAGGCTCTGCAAGGATCAGTGACTTTTTAGAACTGTCTGCAAATATCGGGGCTGATAATTTGTCATGTTGTGTTGACTTTTGTAAGTGTAAACCAGGTAAAAGACTTGTTTTGTGTATTGTCAGTGTTTCCATTTCATGTTTATACTGTTTAAATATCTTTGTTTTTTAATAGTAGTTCTGTCATTTTTCAGATTGTCATTAAGAAATGAGCTCTGTCAGTAAATTTCCTCTGTTTTGTCAGTAAAAAAAATGATGTGAGAGGTTGGCAACCCTGATAAGAGAAGGAGTTCTAATTTCACCGGCTGCATACTCGCTCTGGTGACTCATACGGTAAATTTTATTTTTCATTTGAAAGTTTGTCAAATGATGTATCAATTTCAAAATTAATATTTGTCCAAAGAAATAACAAATAATTTGTATAAAATCTTTTATAGTAAAAGTATTGATATGAGCTTTTGGCTGCATTGTTTAATGCATTTTAATAGTTAAAAGTGGCTTGTACATTGCTATGGCCAGCTATGGTCTTGGGTATCCTTTTTTAGGTGAAAGATCTATTATTATTCACGATTTGTATAGCGCCAACAGTTTACGCAGCACTTTACAATGTATAAGGGGGGACAACACAATACAAAAGGTACAGGAGGGCCCTGCTCGTAGAGCTTACATTCTATAAAATAGATACATAAAATAGATGTAAAAATTGATACATTATATTTGAAAACCTTGCATTAAACATATTCCCAGGTAGATATAAATAATACAATCTTGCATTATTTATTACATTTATTTTTTCAGTTACAAGCAATATAAGTACCCGAATTTGATTTGGTACCATGTGTCCCTGAAAATAAGCCCGGGTCTTATATTAATTTTGGCAACAAAAGACACAGTAGGGCTTATTTTTGGGGTAGGTCTTACCATGCAATGTGTTGTTTCTGTAATATAATTGTGCCAAATACCTTCGTTATAGCGCCGCTCTGCACTTCTGTGACCCGCCAGAGCTCTCTTCCCCGCAATTATATTACAGAAACACACACATTGTACACTATATACTACTGTAATAGATTGGATTATAGGATTTTACCAGCTTTTTAAACTAGGGCTTATTTTCAGGGTAGGGCTTATATTGCAGCCTTCCTGGAAAATAATGCTAGGTCTTATTTTCAGAGTAGGTCTTACTTTCGGGGAAACATGGTATCAGCCTTTTGCTGTTCATGTACAGTGGAGTTTAGACTGGGAGAGGGTGAAACAGCATCATCAACTGTGCTGCAGTGCTTATGTGTTATTAAGGCGCATGCTGATAGGAGAACACAGCAATGTTACAGAGAGGTGAGCTCTTCAAGTCTACTGTGTTAATCTTAGAAAGGAAAAAAACAGAAATATCAATACTGGTAGATAAAATGTATGTATACATGTATGTAGCTGTTAGCTTGGAATTTAGCTTTAAAGGAGAAGCTCGTTTGGCTGTACTTCTGTGGATCACAGGAGTGCAGTACGTTCTTTAGAGCCCACTGCTGGCTGACTTCACAGAGTCAGTCCAGGCGGAGGAAAGATATTGACCATATGGTCAAATTCTGCCCACATGCCTGGACCGACCCCGGCTCAGCCTTTCTGTGAGCCGCTGAGAGCCTGAGCCGGCCGCTCCCACCCCCTTCACAGCCCAGCGCTCCCGTGAGCACAGGAGGGCAGAGCAGAGAGCTGGTCAGGGGCGGCCCATCTATTAAGGGCGCACAGCTCTCTGCATAGGGAACTATGAGAACGGAGTGATCAACGATGTTTGATCGCTCGGTTCTCAGCCATATGCCGCGTATACATGATCGGAATTTCAGCCAGCAAAAGACCGATAAGATCTTTTCATCGGAAAATTTTCGACCGGATGTATGCTCCATCGGAATTTAGCTGGCCGAATTCCCGCCGGCAAAAATTTGAGAGCATGTTCTCAATTTTCCAGACGGAAAAACTTTCTATCGAAAATTCCGATCGTGTGTATGCCATTCCGACACGCAAAAACTCACGCATGCTCAGATTCAACTAGGAGATGGAAGCTATTGGCTCCTAGCTATTGCACTTCCCTTTTCTAGTCCCGTCGTACATGTTGTACGTCACCGCATTTTTGACGGTCGGAATTTGGTGTGACCATGTGTATGCAAGACAGTTTGAGCGGAATTCCATCGGAATTCCATTGGGAAAACCATCAGACCTTTTTCCGACCAAAATTCCAATTGTGTGTACGCGGCATTAGAGCAGGGGGGGGGGACAGACACAACACTGGACTGATGCTGCATCCACCTAGGTAAGTATGATTCTGAAATAAAAACAATTCCCATACTTCTGTTTTAAATATGAATTCCATTTTTAATAGTTGGCTACAGTTTGGACCAATGTAAGTATTTATATACCATACCGGTGGGATCCGTCTAGAAGCTGGAGATCTGAGCAGACCACTAGCTCATAGATCCCATGCCAGAGGCTGCCCTGGTGCTTACTGAACACAGGGTTTCACTTGCTTGGCACAAGCTCCATTCAGAGAACGCTTAGCATTTTCTCAATGGCTGCAAAGTATTCTCTGATTGGATGAGGTGGAGATTGTTGACATCATCGCCCCACCTTTTAACCCCATTCAGTCAGATAATGCATTCACTGAGAAAATGCAAAGCATTCTCTGAATGGTGCCCGTGCCATGCCAATACTACCTAGTTATCTGGCTATACTTTTTATCCAATGTTTTCTACAATTTTCAGAGTCTTTGACCTGTAACCAGATAAGAGAAGGAGTTCTAATTTCGCTGGCTGCCTGCTAGGTATGGTAACTCATAAAGTAAAGCTGAACTTCAAGAATTCAAGAGTTAAAGTGTTACTAAACCCACAACAGTAAAATCAGTCTGTATATGCAGTAAAGCATGCTTGTTATACTCACTGTGGAACCTAAGGGGTTAATCATGCACATTGTGTAAAGTGGCGGTTTGATTCTGACTTCTCTGATCCTCCCCTTCTTCCACAGTCCCCAATCTATATGCTAATAGAACAGGGCCTTGGGGGCACTCTCCACATGCTTGGTGTGTATTGATGGAGAGATTTTTTTTTTTCTTGGGAGGGTGCATGTGATCAGCACAGGGCCAATCAGCACTGTCCAGACAGAGGGTCGGGGGTCATGCAGCCTCATAGGACAGTCAGAGGAGAATGAAATCTCTTCCTGCACGCTTTAACCAGACACTGATAGAGGTTACAAGACTGCTATATACTGCTGATGCGAAAAGCTGTTCATCAGTTTATATTTAGTAAAATAATTGCATTTCCATGTTCTGTATACACTTTAAATCCAAGGAGGTGCCTGCCTCCACATAGACGTATTTCTGTTATTTACATCTGAAAGGTTTGTTTTACTCCAGAAAGATAACTTCTGGAGCTCTGACATTGCTCACTGTGGTCGCAGATCCTTCAAGAGCAGAGTTGCTGAAACTGCTATTCATGCCACTTCCCCTCCTTCTGCCCATTCACAGAAGCCTTTGTATTAAGTGAACTTTTTCAAAAAATATAAAGGCTTCTGTGAATAGGTAGCAGAGGTGAACAGCTGAAGTAAATAATAATAGTAATAGAGATCACTGGAGGTGACAAGCACCTAATTGGACTTAACTCATAGGGGGTTATTTACGAAAGGCAAATCCACTTTGCACTGCAAGTGCACTTGGAAGTGCAGTCGCTCTAAATCTAAGGGGTAGATCTGAAATGAGTCATCCAATCATTTGCAAGCTAAAATGCTGTTTTTTATTTTCCTTGCATGTCCCCCTCGGATCTACAGCGACTGCACTTCCAAGTGCACTTGCAGTGCAAAGTGGATTTTCCTTTAGTAAATAACCCCCATAGTGTGCCTGCACCTTTTTTCAAAGTTGCTGAATTCCTGGAAATCAGCTTTAAAGCCAGACAGGCCTGGGAAGGGCCAGCTTTAGAAGAAGGTCATCAATATTTGACTGCATTTCAGGTTTGCTTTAACCACTTCAGATTTACCCCCTTCCTGACCAGGCCATTTTTTGCGTTCCAGCACTGCGTTGCTTTAACTGACAATTGCACGGACATGCGACGCTGTACCCAAATAAAATTGAGGTCCTTTTTTCCCATAAATAAAGATCTCTTTTGATAGTATTTGATCACCTCTGCATTTTTTTTTTTTGCACTATAAATAAAAAAATGTAACAAATCCAATTTCTTTATGAATTTAGGCCAATTTGTATTCTGCTACATATTTTTGGTTAAAAAAAACACCCCAATAAGTGTATATTGGATGGTTTTGCACAAAGGTTATAGCGTCTACAAACTATGGTATATATTTATGGACTTTTTATTTATTTTTTATTGTTTTTACTAGCAATGGCAAGGACTGTGACATTGCAGTGGAAAAATTTGACACTAAGTGAACCAGTGACACCAGTACAGTGATCAGTGACCAAAAAAATGCACTGTCACTGTATAAATAAAACTGACTGGAAAAGGGGTTAACATCAGGGGCAATCAAAGGGTTAAAGGGGTTGTAAAGGTAAATGTTTTTTTCACCTTAATGCATTCTATACATTAAGGTGAAAAAATATCTGACAGTGCCTGCGCCCCCAGCCCCCCTGTTTTACTTACCTCACCCCTCGAAAGTCCTGTGCTCGTCCCCGACTTCCTCTTCACCACTCAGCCTGGCCGCTGATTGGCTGGAGTGGATGAATGGAAAGCAGCGCAGCCATTGGCTCGCGCTGCTGTCAATCACATCAACTGATGCGGAGCGCCGGGGGCCGGGGCCGTGTGATACAGCGAGCGGCTATAGCCGCCGGCTGTATCACGGGAGCGCGTCCGCAGATGCTTCTCACCATGCGAGGGAGCTTGCATGAACGTGAGAAGTACCTGTGGGAGGAAGCAGAGACCGCGGCCAAGGGACCCCAGAAGAGCAGGTTGGGGGCCACTCTGTGCAAAACAACCTGCACAGTGGAGGTAAGTATAACATGTTTGTTATTTAAAAAAAAAAAATTTAACTTTACAATCCCTTTAAGTGTGAGCCTAGGGAGTGATTTCTAACTGTGTGGGGTATGGACTGACTGGAGGAAGAGAGAGATCTGTGATCCTGAATAGCAGGAACACAAGATCTCTCTCTTCCTCTCTGACAGAACAATGGTCTGCCTTGTTTACATAGGCAAACTGCTGTTCTGGCTCTCCTGCCAATGATCGCGGGTAGCCGGCAACCATTGCGATGGCCGGACCCGTTAAATCATGTACAGGTACGTGGTTTTGCGCTTAAGGGCCTCCCTGCCACAGTATATGTATGTTGGGCGGTCCTTAAATGGTAAAGCTGATTAGTAAAGAGGCGATTCCAAAAGGCACAGCTCCTTTTTGCTGAATGTATTCTGGTAACTTATGTCTATACTTCCCAGTTACTGTACTGCAAGCGGCAAGGAGAAAACATTAAAAGAAAAATTCTATGATTTGTATTGAACTGCTCATCCCTGCAATACCTAAACTTGCATTAAAGCCCACGTGGTGAGACATTATCATTACAGAGTAAGATTTGTGGTGTTTTTAAATTTTAAATTGCTCCCTTAATGTCTTCGCAACTGACGTGAAAAATGGCGCCATTCTACGGTTGTTCGCACCTCTCCGTAAAGGCATCTTCTATCTCCTGTTTGCTCGGCTTGAGAGTAAACACAGCGAGCGTCTGATTTTCATTTACCAATCTATAAACTCATCTCCCAGGGGACCTTCGGGCTTAACCTGTTGTATTAAGCATCTGTTGCTACACAGACTTCATAATGGAAAGTGAGGAGAGAAAAGTGAAATTTGTCTTGCCGAGATGGCTGGTGCACTTCCAGCTGTTGACTTGCAATTAAAAAGACAAAGCTTTGCTATGGGAAAAAAAAAAAGTTATGTTCTCGGTGGTAGAAGAACTGTGGATGTAGGGCAGAGCCAAACAGTCATCCCCTGACATTAGCATAACATATGAGTTTCGCAACAAAGGAGTCACTTACCTGTATACGAAGTCTGAGATTACAAGGGTGGCCTATTACACCGTTCCTGTCTTTGCACCCCTGGAAGTTGAGACAGAGTCTGCAGGGGCAAAGGAAAGGCATGAGTGCCGAAGTGTAGATACTGTGAGCAGGAATTTGGGAGCCCTGGTATATGATGATCAGAAATACAGCTGGTGATGCACCGTGGAGATGCCAAGTCTAGTTAAAGGTGGAGTCAGGTCCCAAACCTGGTTTAGTAAAACCCATAGTGGAAGGACACCAGGACATAAACAGAATCAGAGTAAGGAACAGGCAGAAGTCAGCAACAATCGAGCAGCGAGATACCGATTCACCAGGTCCCCTATATTTGTATCTTGGAGCGTATCTCAATGAGAGTTGGGTATAAACCAAAAAGTATGGGAACTACGGCACAACTGGAGGGGAGTTCTTTATAATAATAATTTGACTTTTTTTTTTTACAAACTGTTTTGATCTCTGTCTGTGGGAATCAAGAAAATCAATGACCTTCATTTTTTCTGTATTTATTTTTTACCCCAGATGAAGTAATTTAAAACAAAACGCGTAGGGCGGAGCTACATGCTTGTTGTATTTGCTGGTTGGATAAGGTTTTTCACTGCACAGTCAATTTAATTTGTATACAAGTGTAATTAGTAGGATAATAAACATTGTTTGGAGGATTTGACACTATGTGGGATGTTTGCTTTTTCATCCCCTCATGAGCGCTGCTCTGATGGTGATGAAAGAAAGATTTCTATGAGGATCCCGGTCACATACCTTGTGGTGGAACTTAACGTGGAGAGGTAGACATCTCTTACAACTCCAGCTCAGTATTCCTGGTAAGGTATGAGGAGGCATGAGAGCCTGGAGTGGCATGAGCGCCTGATAGTTCTTGTAAAGACAGATGTGGATGAGCTGTCTGTCTGCACCCAGATAGAGACTTGACCATGGGCACAGGGCAGCAGTGATGGCAAGCTGGCAGGTCACTGGCAGACAGACAACAGGTACTAGGCAGGCTGCAGGAGAACAGATGATAGCCACAGGTACAGGGCACAGAGCAGAGTCAGGCAAACCGGGTCAGTAACTAGCGGACAGGTCAGAAGCAAAACAACAGACAGAAAGATAGTCAGAGTCCAGGCCAGAGTCAGCAACGGTGATGCAGGTAGGCAGAGGAAGCAGGAAGAGACGTGGCCCAGAGGCAAGCCAGGGGTCGGTACAGGCAGAGTTCAAGTGTGGTTAAGGCAGATCAGGTCAGCAAAAGGAGATCAGATACAGAAACAGGTAGCAGATATCAGCAGTGACCCATCCATTAAGGGCCCATGGGCGCCACCCCCTCTATCACACCCCCCCATATGGTTAATGGATACATGTGAATTATATAGCAGCGGGCGTGTTTTTTTGAAGCACCTGATTAGAGCTATAGGCTCTAATAGGCTTCAAAACAGGGTGGACTCGGAGCGCAGAGCATGGTGCTTGGAGCCCACCCAGATGTGTTAGAAAAGCAAACGACAACACTGATTCACCTCATCGCCAATCAGGAAGGTCTGTTACCCGTTTCCCAATTGGTTGAAAGTTCAGGCGATCCTACTGGATGCATAGGAGGGGGGGTAGAGACACATGGCGGAAGCCGCTGTGATTTTAGAAGGTAAGAGGACACAAGAGACACATCCCTGATGTGCCCACCGATCCCCTGATAGGGTAGGTGCCAGTGGAATGGCAGACAGTGGTAAATAGCGGAAAATAACCACCCCCCCCCCCCCAAAAAAAAGAAAAAAACACCAGCCACCGCTGGCAAATATGCAGGAAACGCTGTAGACAATAAGGGAAGGTCATAGTGCATAAATGCTGTTTAAATACCCTGCTTCGCACGTGTTTTAGTGGCACGCATGCACTCTAACGTGGTGCGCACGAGCAACAGTGGCTAACAGGAATTCTACGTTTGCTCAGAACTAGGCGTCTGAGCACATTCCGGCTTCCCTGACAATCCCTAATGTTATAGAAGAGTATCAGCTGAAGTGAATAATTTCTGATGCATCCTTTGGGCTATGAGCTCTATATGACTTCTCTTTAGTTAGAGGGTCATTTATCGCTGGTAAGTTTGCATCTGTACCATTGTGATGGTGCTTTTGAAGCATGGATTCCAATATAGTATGATGTTGGAAAATGGATCTATTCATCTTTGGTTGTAATTTATATTTGAGCCCATAACGGATGACTTTATTCTTTATCACATGGATTTTTTTAGTGATTCATACGTTTGAGTGACCATTATAGCACATATATTTGGGTAATTATTTTTTTCACACTCTGCTAGCACACCTTAATGTCCAAAAATAGGAGTAGTTACTATGATACATATCCCATTGTGGAGTTGCATCTTCTTATTGCTATTTATTTTGACATACAAGCACAGTTTTTTGTTTTGTTTTTAGCTTTTTTTCCATATGCAAGGTCGGAATTGTGGTCAGAAGTCCAAGCCAAGGTCAGTAGCAGAAGCAGTTTTTTTTTTTTTTAAACAATTTTTTTAATTTAGTGTCAGTTTGTTTTAGTTAGGATAAAAAAGCAAAATATGCACTATTGGTTGTGGACACTACTATGGGTACAAACAACAAATAATATACACATGTTGTATCGCTGGTATCGTTAGGATGAGGGACATTTTTTTGGGGGTTGTTCTTTGGTGGTAGGTCTTGGTAACTACAAAAAAAAAAATGCAGCTACATTTTAAAAAACATTGTTAGGATTTGTTTTACCTTCATCATGAAGGGGTTAATATCTTCCAAACAGGTTATACGTTATCTTGCATACTCCAGCTAAACTTTTTTTAAACCAAACTACCTCTGTGTGCCCTGAATTAGGTTTATTCCCCACAGTATACAATGAAACATTTGGAGAGGAGGGACTCTATGGCAAACTTTAGTTTTAGGTTCTATTGCTTATAATGCATTAGCTTAAAGTGATTGTAAAGGTTGTTTTTTTAACCTAAAATAACAAACATGTCATACTTACCTGCTCAGTGCAAGGGTTTTGCACAGAGCAGCCCTGATCCTCCTTTTCTGGGGTCCCTCACCGGCGCTCCTGGCCCCTCCTCTTCATTGAGTGCCCCCCGGAGAGCCGCTTTCCATGGGGGCACTCATGCGGGTGCACTCCCTTGTCCTGCTGCTGCGTCCATTGACGCAGACAGCAGGACTCATCCCCACAAACCGACTCTCTTGGCACTGGATTTGATTGAGAGCAGCAGGAGTCAATGGCTCCTGCTGCTATCAATCTATTCAATTAGAACCCAAGACAACAGCTGGAGCTACCGGGCTCATCCTGGATGCGGGAACGATCCGGTTCAGGAAAGAAAAAGGGGGGCTCTGGGGGACTGCTGCAGCACAGAAGGTTTTTCACCTTAATGCATAGAATGCATTAAGGTAAAAAACTTTGAGACTTTACAACTCCTTTAAATCCGGTATAGTCGTTTTAGAGCTTAAAGGAGAAGTACAGCCAAAACTTGATTGACTGTACTTCTCCTGTGGATCACAAGAGTGTAGTTTGTTCTACACTGCTGTGCTGAAGCCTGCTGTCACCCGACGTCACAGATCTGGTCCAGGCTCAGGCAAGATGGCCACTGTATGGTTGGGACCAGCACCCAGCTCAGGCTCTTGGCCAGCCGCTGAGAGCCTGAGCCAGCCTCCCCCACACCCTCCACAGTGGGCTGTTAGCAGGGGCAGACTGACCACTCATGGGGCCCCCGGGCAATAGGAGATTATGGGGCCCCCAGGCAATCCGAGATTATGGGGCCACACAGTATACACACACACAGTATACAATCACACAGTATACACAGACATGTTTCTATTGGCTGAGAAGGTACTGGAGAGGTGGGGCAGCTATAATCTCAGGATTTATAGACCAAAAGAATGTCGGTAAGGGATATTTCAGAGACAGATGTAAAAAAAAAACACAGATTTTTACATACTTTCCCTGGTTTTACTGAGGCTGGCAACCCTGATGGGGCCCCCTAGTGGCACGGGGCCCTCGGGCAGTGCCCGAGTGGCCCAATGATCAGTCCCCCCTGGCTGTCAGTGCTAAAGGAAGCAAGAGGAGCACATCTGCTGCAGGCTGACAGACTGCTGAGGGGCCAGACCAGTGGGGACTGAGCCTGAAACCTAAGTAGAGATTCCCGGGACTGCACAGCATAGACCACAGCTGCAGCAGGGAGGCTGAAATGTACTCTCAACCTCTTCTTCCCAGCGCTGATCATTGGAGGCATCTGAGAGAGGGGGGCCCTTCCACATTGCTGCACCACAGGGACTGGTAAGAGAGCTTATCGCCCACCATTCACACTGTAAGCAGGAACTCTGAGTCACTGAAGATATGGTATTATGTCTATCACAGCCATAATACACCTGTGCCATACCTATTCAGCATCTATACCATATCCATTCCGCATCCAGTGGCGGCCCGCCCATAGGGGGCGCCCGGGCGCCGCCCCCCCTCCCCCTAGGTGTAAAAAAAAAAAAGGTAAAAAAAATAAAAGTTAAAAAAAATAATAAAAAAAAAAACGGGCCCTTTAAGACATTTAAAAAAAAATAAAAATGTCATTTAACAATTTAACATAGTGTACTGTGGCGCCGGTCACAGTGCACTATGAGAAGCGCCACGTCGATGCAATCACAAGATTGCATCCATGGCGCTTCATTTGCGGGTTAAAAACTCGCCTTGCGGCGCACTGCAGAACGCCGACTAGCTTCCGCCCGTAAAATCACTGTGCTTCTACGGGCGGGAGCATTGTCATTCTTAGACAGGCAGGTCACTTCCGGCTTTCGGCTGCTTCACGAAACCCGGAAGTGACGTCGGCAGCTCCGTTCCTCAGCCCGAGCGGAGCTGCAAGATAGTGAGGCAGGAGGTGAGTCACCGCATAAAGGCTTTCTAGTTTCTACTTTGTTGAGAATGTTCATGCATTTAGCTGAATGAATGGAAAAAAAGCTTTCACAGCCAGAAAGGTTTCCCCAGGCCAGGCGACTTTTGCCGTGGCCAATCAGAGAATGAGCTCTGAAGGAGGAACTCCACGCCAAATTTCTGAAAAAAAATTTGACGTGGGTTCTCCCTCTGAGAGCATACCAGGCCCTTAGGTCTGGTATGGATTCCAAGGGGAACCCCCTACGCCGAAAAAACGGCGTGGGGGTCCCCCCCAGATCCACACCAGACCCTTATCCGAGCACGCTACCCGGCCGGCCAGGAAAGGGGGTGGGGACGAGCCCCCCCCCTCCTGAGCCGTACCAGGCCACGTGCCCTCAACATGGGGGGGTGCCTTGGGGGAGGGGGGCGTGCGGCCCCCCCACCCCAAAGCACCTTGTCCCCATGTTGATGAGGACAAGGGCCTCTTCCCGACAACCCTGGCCGTTGGTTGTCGGGGTCTGCGGGCGGGGGGCTTATCGGAATCCGGGAGCCCCCTTTAATAAGGGGGCCCCGGATACCGGCCCCCCACCCTATGTGAATGAGTATGGGGTACAATGTACCCCTACCCATTCACCTGTGAAAAAAAGTACAAAAAAAACACAACAAAGGGTTAAAATATTTTATTGCACAGCTCCGGGGGTCTTCCGTCTTCGGGGGTCTTCTCGCCGGACTCCTCCGCTATCTTCTTGTAGCTCTTTTGCTAGCGGAGGAGCCCGGCTTTCTTCCTCGCCGCCGGCCTCTTCTTCCGACTTCGGGGGTCTTGTCCCCCTCTTCGGTTCTTCTGCCGGGCCACCGCGCCTTCTTATAGCTCTTTTACAGGCGGTGGCCCGGTCTTCTGTCGCCGCCGCCGCCCGTTCTTCTTCTTCTTCTTCTTCTCCAGGAGATGTTGACTCGACGCTCTAACGATAACGGAGTGACGATATCGCGGCTCCGGCCACTCACAGCGCCGGAGCCGCGATACCCGGAAGAAACGCTGAGGGAGCATGTCAGCTCCCTCGGTGTGGATCGGGTCAGATGTCGGGGCCTCGTTCTAAGGTAAGTATTTCATAATGAGCTAGTATGCGGTGCATACTAGCTCATTATGCCTTTTGCTTTGCAGGTTTAAAAAAAAAAAAATTGCGGGTTTACTACCGCTTTAAAGTGGAGTTCCGCTTAAAAAAAAAAACAAATACTGTAGCTGCTGACTTTGAATAATCAGACACTTACCTGTCTCAGGCTCCAGTGATGCAGGGGAACGAAGCCCCCCTCATCTCCCCCTCCTCTCTGCGGCGCCGGCTTTGACACTGTGGGCGCCCGGCTGTGGCTTCACAGCCAGGGCACGCACTGCGCATGCGTGAGCTGCGCGCCGAGCTATGACTGGCCACGCAATCATTTGGGACCTGTGCCGTGTCCCAGATGATTGCCAAGAGGGAGGGGAAGAGGAGAACTTACTTCCAGCGCTGCGGTGCTCCAGTCCCAGATGATTGCCAAGAGGGAAGGGGAGAGGAGAACTTACTTCTGACGCCGTGGTGCCCCAGTCCCAGATGATTGCCAAGAGGGAAGGTGAGAGGAGAACTTGCTTCCGGCGCCGTGGTGCTCCAGTCCCAGATGATTGCCAAGAGGGAGGGGGAGAGGAGAACTTACTTCTGACGCCGTGGTGCTCCAGTCCCAGATGATTGCCAAGAGGGAGGGGGAGAGGAGAACTTACTTCCGGCACTGTGGTGCTCCAGTCCCAGATGATTGCCAAGAGGGACGGGGAGAGGAGAACTTACATACGGCTCCCCCGCTCCCCCCCCCCCAAAAAAAATGACATGCCAAATGTGGCATGTCAGGGGGTCACCTCCCTTAAAGCGGAAGTTCCATTTTTGGGTGGAACTCTGCTTCACAGCCAGGGCACGCACTGCGCATGCGTGAGCTGCGCGCCAAGCTATGACTGGCCACGCAATCATTTGGGACCTGTGCCATGTCCCAGATGATTGCCAAGAGGGAGGGGAAGAGGAGAACTTACTTCCGGCGCCGTGGTGCTCCAGTCCCAGATGATTGCCAAGAGGGAAGGGGAGAGGAGAACTTACTTCTGGCGCCGTGGTGCCCCAGTCCCAGATGATTGCCAAGAGGGAAGGGGAGAGGAGAACTTACTTCTGGCGCCGTGGTGCCCCAGTCCCAGATGATTGCCAAGAGTGAAGGGGAGAGGAGAACTTACTTCTGGCACCGTGGTGCCCCAGTCCCAGATGATTGCCAAGAGGGAAGGGGAGAGGAGAAATTACTTCTGGCGCCGTGGTGCCCCAGTCCCAGATGATTGCCAAGAGGGAAGGGGAGAGGAGAACTTACTTCTGACGCCGTGGTGCCCCAGTCCCAGATGATTGCCAAGAGGGAAGGGGAGAGGAGAACTTACTTCTGACGCCGTGGTGCTCCAGTCCCAGATGATTGCCAAGAGGGAGGGGGAGAGGAGAACTTACTTCCGGCACTGTGGTGCTCCAGTCCCAGATGATTGCCAAGAGGGACGGGAAGAGGAAAACTTACATACGGCTCCCCCGCTCCCCCCCCCCCCCCAAAAATGACATGCCAAATGTGGCATGTCAGGGGGTCACCTCCCTTAAAGCGGAAGTTCAATTTTTGGGTGGAACTCCGCTTTAACTAGTGGGCTCCTACACAGGCAGCGCTGCAACTGCTTTCCCCTGCCTGTCAGCAGTAATGTACACTGAGCCATACATGTGCAGCTCAAATGACATTTACGGCACCAATCTATGCTTTGATGAAGGACCCGCTTACACATGCATGGGAGTGAGGTCATTGCAGCCTGGCCATTCAAGTGGTCAAACAGAAAAAACCCTGATGGAAGACCAGGAGAAGATGGAAGTGCCCGGGCACTGACAGTGCAGTGTTGGACAGCATCCTTTGACAGGTAAGTCTGTTTTTGCAGAGTTTCATTCTGCTTTGAATAAATGAATGGGAAGTCCTTGTAATTCCTGCATCAGGTGTACAGACCTGGGAACTCGGTAGCAAATAGCACTCCACCAGAGTCCCTATGACATATAAGAAGCTGCAGCTAACAGAATCTGAAATGTCATCTTTAGGCAAAGATCTTCTTTAGCGATCACGTTTATGTGTTCATTGTTATTTAAAGTAATCCCCCGAATGTACAGTATATGATCCAATACACAGGCTTTTCTTCAGTTTTAGCTATATTGAATTCCCTTACGCCCATCCCTACCTCCTGCTGATGTTGGATGAAATGGAAATCCATAGACTGCAATCATTTTCTCCTATACACTTTGCAGAAGATTGTCTGCTATGTGAACAGTCTCCTATTATTCTAAAACACAGTTAACAGTCCCCTATTATTCTAAAACACAATAATATGCTCTTTCATTCATTGAGGCAGCCGGTGTTTTCCACTGTATTGGGAGTTAAAGTGACACTGTTGCTGAAATAAATGTATAAAATAAAATACATTTGCTGCTTCCCAGATCTCTGCCATGATTAAGAGAAATCACTCTGCAAATTTGACGCTTCTGGGAGTGTCGATTTTTTGGTCTCCGTCCTCCGCTCGATTCACACAGTGCCCGAGTGCCGCCGAGCTCCGTTCCCTGCGACGTTACGGCGCACGGGAGCGGAGATCGGCGCCAAATTCAAAAAAGTAAAAACACACAAAACACACACAGTACTGTAATCATACAAAAAATGACACACACCCTTTGTCCCTAGTGGTCTGTGCAGTGCCCTGCATGCACTTTTATATTATAAATACTGTTTTTTCTGCCTGGAATTTGGAGATTACCCATAGCAACCAAAAAGTGTCCCTTTATGTCAAAAGTAATTTTAGACCAACTAAAAAACAGTGATAATAAATTATAATCACTTGCAGAATTGTGGGGAAATTCGTCATCAAACACTAAATCTAATGACAGCGACAGTTCTGCAAATGAGCAAATTTCAGTGTTTTTGGATTTGATTGGATTTGATTACATTATTGAATAATTTTTATTATTATTTATTATCATTATTTATTATATTATAAACTTTATCATACCCAGGATGTCTGCTAGATTCTGGTTTGAACAGATTTAAGAGAGTTATTCCTAAGAATTACAGGACTACAATATAAAACGCCAAATTTCCATGCAAAATAATTGTACCGCTTTCAGCACCTAAAATCAGAACTAATCATACCGCCAGGGAGATTAATAAACACACTTACCTGTCCCAGGATCCAGCACTGTGCTCACCCCAGACATTTTCTCCCTCTGTCTGTCCCCGGCACCGGCATCTTAATTGACAGCTTGTGGCTTCAGAGCCAGGTACCCGCTGCACATTGTACATAGCCCCGCAGTCTTCTGGGACCTGTGATGTGTCCCAGAAGACAGTTAGGAGAGAGGAGGAAGAGAACATCTGCTGCGATCACATAGGCAGTCAGAGTGGAACTTGACCTTGACCTTTGACCCTGACCTTGACACAAACACTAAACCTGGCACTGACATAGATCAAACCTTCATCTAGGTTTTTTTTTGTATTTTTTATTATTATTTTTTTACACACACTTTTTTGTCTCTGCAAAGAGAGAGAGATACTAAGTATCTCTCTCCTCCATTCACAGAGAAAGAAAACACGGGCTACTTAGTAACTGCTCACTGTGATACCCAATCAGAATGGGGAGATCCGGGTCCCAATCGTTAGTACGGGGCCCGGGGCTCTCTGCACTCCCAGCACAAAGGGAAATACACAAATATGCGGCCCCACGGAAAAAAAAAAGCCCAGTCCAATGGGGCCGCATATTTGCGTGCATTCGGCATGTAGGGGTTAATGATGCTCTTAGGGGTGTCTGGATTTTTTCTTTTCTAAACGTCCCTGCATGTTAGCTAGCCTGGTTGAAGGAAAGAAAATTGTTTTGCCTAGGTTCACACTGCCTCGATGTAGCTCAGGGGTCTCAAACTGGCGGCCCTCCAGCTGTTGCAAAACTACAAGTCCCATCATGCCTCTGCCTGTGTAACCATGATTGTAACTGTCAGCCTTGCAATGCCTCATGGGACTTGTAGTTTTGCAACAGCTGGAGGGCCACCAGTTTGAGATCCCTGCTCATCGCATGTGACCGCATTCCTGTGCAAATCACATGGAATGTCTGTGCAGTTTGCGATTTGAGCCACTCATTTTAAATGGCTCGAATCGTGCGGCAACCGCACCAAAATGGTGGAGGACCCTTTTTTTTGCCACACCAGAATTGGGTCACATCCAATTCAGGCAATGGCACTGCGTTTTGTGAGCTGTTTTGGGGTGTCATTAATTTAACACCCGCTGCAGAAAAGCACAGGATTCATGCACCTCCCACATTGCATATATGTCAACCGAGGCAAAATGTATGGCCTAGTCTATAATCAGGGGTCTCCAAACTTTCTAATCAAAGTACCAGTTTACTATCCAGACTTTAGATGGGCCAGACTGTGTCCAGTGGTAGTAAAAACTGTCCTGGTGTCGGTAACAATGCCCCATTATTGGTGTCAGTGAGAGGAGTAATGCCCCATCATTGTGTCAGTCGGAGGAATAGTGCCCCATCATTGGTGTCCGTGGGAGGAATAGTACCCCATCATTGGTGTCAGTGAGAGGAATAATGCCCCATCATTGGTGTCAGTGGGAGGAATAATGCCCCATCATTGGTGTCAGTGAGAGGAATAATGCCCCATCATTGGTGTCAGTGGGAGGAATAGCGCCCCATCATTGGTGTCACTGAGAGGAATAATGCCCCATCATTGGTGTCACTGAGAGGAATAATGCCCCATCATTGGTGTCAGTGAGAGGAATAGTGTCCCATTGTTGGTGTCAGTGGGAGGAATAGTGTCCCATTGTTGGTGTCAGTGGGAGGAATAGTGTCCCATTGTTGGTGTCAGTGGGAGGAATAGTGTCCCATTGTTGGTATCAGTGTGAGCAATAGTGCCCCATTGTTGTCAACAAGAGGAATAGTGCCCCATTTTTGGTGTCAGTGAGAGGAATAGTACCCCATTGTTGGTGTCAGTGGGAACAATAGTGCCCCATTTTTGTTAGTAGGAGGAATAGTGCCCTATTGTTGGTGTCTATGGAAGGAATAGTGCCTCATTGTTGGTGTCAGTGGAAGGAATATTGACCCCATTTGTTGATGTCAGTGGGAGGAATAGTGCCCCATTGTTGGTGTCAATGAGAGGAATAGTATCCCATCATTGGTGTCAGTGGGAGGAATAGCGCCCCATCATTGGTGTCAGTGGGAGGAATAGTGCCCCATCATTGGTGTCACTGAGAGGAATAATGCCCCATCATTGGTGTCAGTGAGAGGAATAGTGTCCCATTGTTGGTGTCAGTGGGAGGAATAGTGTCCTATTGTTGGTGTCAGTGGGAGGAATAGTGTCCCATTGTTGGTGTCAGTGGGAGGAATAGTGTCCCATTGTTGGTATCAGTGTGAGCAATAGTGCCCCATTGTTGTCAACAAGAGGAATAGCGCCCCATTTTTGGTGTCAGTGAGAGGAATAGTACCCCATTGTTGGTGTCAGTGGGAACAATAGTGCCCCATTTTTGTTAGTAGGAGGAATGGTGCCCTATTGTTGGTGTCTATGGAAGGAATAGTGCCTCATTGTTGGTGTCAGTGGAAGGAATAGTGACCCCATTTGTTGATGTCAGTGGGAGGAATAGTGCCCCATTGTTGGTGTCAATGAGAGGAATAGTATCCCATCATTGGTGTCAGTGGGAGGAATAGTACCCCATTGTTGGTGTCTATAGGAGGAATAGTGCCCCATTGTTGGTGTCAGTGGGAGGAATAGTGTCCCATCATTGATGTCAATGAGAGGAATAGTGCCCTATTGTTGGTGTCTATGGAAGGAATAGTGCCTCATTGTTGGTGTCAGTGGAAGGAATAGTGCCCCTGTTTGTTGATGTCAGTGGGAGGAATAGTGCCCCATTGTTGGTGTCAATGAGAGGAATAGTATCCCATCATTGGTGTCAGTGGGAGGAATAGTACCCCATTGTTGGTGTCCATAGGAGGAATAGTGCCCCATTGTTGGTGTCAGTGGGAGGAATAAGTATCCCATCATTAGTGTCAGTGGAAGGAATAGTACCCCATTGTTGGTGTGGGTGGTAAGAACAGTGCCCCATTGTTGGCGTCAGTGGGAGGAATAGTACCCCAAGGGCTGGATAAAGGCAAACAAAGGGCTGTAGTTTGGAGACCCCTGGTCTATAAACTCTGACAACCCCACAAGATAACTTTAAATGATGAAAGACAGAGTTTGCAGTCACCTCATTAAATGTCACAGTTCATCAGTAAAACATGTCAAGGACTCTGGGCTTAGTCAGCGTTGGTTCCATCTGTCGGGATGGCGTACATCTGCACCGCAGGCCGCGGTATGCTCCTGGTCAGCAGAAGGACCGCGTATCTCCGCAGAAGATCTGACTGCAACTTTTTTAACAGTGAAATATGTTTAGAGCAGCAAAACTATAAATAAAACTGCTTAAAGCATAGCGCACGTTATTAAATCACTTTCTTCCTCCTTAACTCGCTCGTAACTTTAAATCAAGGCTAAGATCAGTCCGGGGCTTGGCAGTTCTCTGGTGATAGAGTGTCAGATATTCTTTGATGCATACCCTGTAGCTGGAATTATTTTTTTCCTACCAAATTTTTACTCTGCTAAAGAAATGGAGGCTTAAAGGGACTCACCACGCACCTGTGTGATTGGGCTCTGGCGGAAGCAACATTTCCCGACTCATGTGTTCTGAGGCAGGGAAATTGGGGGGCCTCATTCACATTTTGCATAGCGGGAGCGTGTGTCCCCGCTCATAAATGTTTATACGTTTTTCACGCATTTCTGCTCCTCTTGCATAGGGGCAGCCTATTCACCGGGAGACCCGGGCTACTAGCCAGCACCTCCGCCGGCTAGTCAGAGACCCGAAGAAAGCCGAAATCTGCTTTGATCAGATCGCCGGTATGGTAACTCCGGAAGCGATGGCATGACATCACTTCTCATTTACCGGCATGTTAACGGCGCCATTCTTTTGAAAATCAAAGGTATTCAAAAACACTGATCTTGACATGCTTTTAGATCCCTGATCCCTCCATAAAGAGTACCTGTCACGTCCCTATTGCTGTCACAAAGATGTTTACATTCCTTGTGGCAGCAAAAAAAATAAATTCAAAGCAACAGTGTAAAAAAAGAAAAGAAAAAAAAAAAGAACATTAAAAAAAGAAAAAAAATTTTTTTAACCACTTCAGCCCCGGAAGAATTTACCCCCTTCCTGGCCAGAGCACTTTTTGCGATTCGGCACTGCATCGCTTTAACTGACAATTGCGCGGTCGTGCAACATGGCTCCAAAACAAAATTGATGTCCTTTTTTTCCCCACACATAGAGCTTTCTTTTTTACATTAATTTTTACATTTTGCTATAAATATCCCCCAAAAATATATAAAAAATAATAATTTTTCCTCAGTTTACGCAGATACGTATTCTTCTACATATTTTTGGTATAAAAAAAAATCACAAAAAGCATTTATTGATTGGTTTGCGCAAAAGTTATAGCGTTTACAAAATTGGGGATCGTTTTAAGGCATTTTTATTCATTTTATGAATGATTTTTTTTTTTACTAGTAATGGTGGCGATCAGCGATTTTTATTGTGACTGCGACATTATGGCGGACACATCGGACATTTTTGACACATTTGTGGGACGATTCACATTTATACAGCAATCAATGCTATACAAATGCACTGATTCCTGTGTAAATGACACTGGCAGTGAAGGGGTTAACCCCTAGGGGGCAGGGAGGGTTAAGTGTGCCCTGGAGAGTGTTTCTAACTATAGAGGCGTGGCTACATGTGACACATCACTGATTTCTGCTCCCGATCACATGGAGCAGAGATCAGTGACACTGTCACTAAGCAGAACGGGGAGATGCTTGTTTACATTAGCATGTCCCCGTTCTTCCTCCCCGTGAGGCGATCGCAGGTATCCCCGTGGCGATCGAGTCCACGGGATCCGCGACCCGACCCACGGAGCTAGCCGCGGGTGCATACGCCACCACTGGTGTGCACGCGCCTGCTGGCCACCTCTTAAAGGGCCGCATACAGGTGCGTTAGTTTGGCTGTACGAGCCTGTCTGCTGACGTATAACGGTGTGAGGCAGTCGGCAAGCAGTTAAAGATTCGCCGTTCCTCCCTGCTAGCGTTAGTGGTTTGTCCCACACATCTGAGGTATCGCCACAAATGTCAGATCATGGGCAGTAATTCTAGCACTAGACCTCCTCTGTACATCTAAAGTGGTAACCGTTAAAGGCTAATATGTCGCCTATAGATAGTAGAATATATACACCATTTGTCGCCGTTGTGTGGGCATGCGTAGTTTTAGCTTTCAGTGCTGTTGCACATTGAATGACAATTGCGTGGTCATGCAACACTGTACCCATAGGAATTTTATATTATCTTTTTTAAGACAGATATAGCTTTCTTTTGGTGGTATTTAATCACCACTATTTTTTTTTTTTGCTAAGCAAACGAAAAAAGACCCAAAAAATACGGAAAATATAAAACAGTTTACCGTAACTGATTATAAAGTGTGAGCTGGAGTTTGGTGGAAAAGAAATATTCCTGCGCCACGTCAGGGAAATAGAGGGAGATAGGGTACTGCTGCACACACTGAAAGGGAAATATCTAAACCCCGGGGAATAATGAATAAGAAAGGTAGTGGTGCGCTGTACACAAAGAGGATATATCTATTAATAAAAGCAGTATATAAAATTCGCAATGGGGGGATATCCAGTAAAAAATACAGGTCTGGGTATGTCTATGTGACTAGTTTAAACAGCAACACTCATTTCTACTAATAGTCCACAACATAAATACATAAAATAGTGAAAATTCATATAAAATCCAAAGTGCAACGTGTTGCGATCCTGTAGTCGCATAAAAGTGCAAATATTCCAATGTGCCGCTGTGGCTAATAAAACAATAATTCTTGTTGCTATTAGTGTAAAATCTACAACATAAAACCGTGAAATAGTAAAAACAAGAAAAAAAAAAAACACAATATAACATTCAAAAGTGCAGCGTGTTGCGATCCTAAAATCGCATAAAGTGCAGGTGTTCAGCTGTGGTGCACATAGGCAAACCTTCAAACATAAATGATAATTAAGTGACAAAAAATATAAGTGTATCAGACAAAAAAGTCAGTTTTCAGTGCAAAGTGCTGCGATTATTCTCAAAATCGCATAGGATGTGACTTCTTCAACAAGATATACGATGTGGAGCTGTTGCAATGGGGAAGGGCAGTGGTGCTGGTGGAAGGGGATGTGGCCTTGGTGGTCCCGTATATACCGGTAATGGATGTCCCCTTACCTTACCGCTGTAAGGTAACAGCGTATATATAGAGAGCTTTTTGGGATCCTTTAGCGGAATTTTCCCTTTAATGTGGGGTGCCCAGGTCCTGACCAATGATATGGTCCCTTTAAGGGGGTTTCCTCTGTGGTATTGCAGTCAGGGTTCCTCAGTGGTATGGCATATACATGGGTTTAAGCAGAGATGGAGGAAGAATACTCCATAGTGTAAAGTGCTTCAACAGATTTATTGTTATTAAAACTGTTTAAAAATACTCACAAACAAACAGTCTGCACAAGCAGTGTATAAACGAGCTGCGGGCTCGGTCTACGTCACTTCCTGGTCGCTGTGTCCCTAGCTGGAGTTTGGCCTCAATTGTTAGTGTATTTAAATCTACTAATACTTTAAAAGGAATGCACCCATCACATCTAATAATTAGTAAGCTGCAATCGTAGGTGTGCGCAGCCTATTGCATTAGGGTGTGCACCCCAAATCTCAAACACACATGCGTGTGTGTGTGTGTGCGCGCATGTGTATATATACTGACAGTATCAGTAGGGCACAGATTGGTGTCAGTAGGTCAGTGGATGGTGTCAGTAGTTTTTATTATTTTATTTTGTATTATTTAAATATATATATATATATATATATATATATATATATATATATATATATATATATATATATATATATATATGTGTGTGTGTGTGTGGCGGATGACATTTTTGGACAAAATGTCATACGCATGTCATACACATGTAAATTTAGTTTTTGCCTCAGAACAGTAGGGGTTCTGAGGGCTAAGCCCGTGAAACTGTCCACACTGAAAAGGGGCCCTGCCGTGCTGGTGCAGCGGTCCCCAAACTCCTGCATACCGCCTGGAGAGGGAAGTGCCCGTGTATTACCAAAACTCGCAAGGTCACAAAGGTTTCTCCACAAAAGGGTGGCTGCCGAGTATGGGTGGGAGTTTCCCTATGTCCCCAGGGATGTCATGACTGTAATTGAAGAAAATCGTGAGGCTTGGTACGAAGATGATGTTTGGAACTACCTCAAGGTACCAAAGCTGCTCCGGAAAAAGGCCTTTTCACCGGAGCTTTATGACAGATTTCAAGGATGCTTGTTACACTGGAGCTACGGTCGGCACATCTACAGTGACAAAGTTATAATATGCCGACCGGATAAAGAGAGCGCCATTTACTTCATTACTACAGTTGATGCTCAAGGGAAAGATCTGACTCTACCTGACCCAAGGTTCTATTGGTGAGCTGTTCCTGGAGTCAAGTCTTTGAGAAGTTTTGCAGAAAGAAGAGGAGAGCTTCCTTGTGTCTTCAAATTTTTTCAGTGTTTCTGCAAACCACAAAGACTCTGGGGTAGTTAGGTAGGTAGCTCTACAGGAAGATGCATGTCAAGTTCCTCAGGCTTTTGGCCCACCGTGTTCATTTGTTAAAGGACTTGCAGTTACAACGGCTCTGACCACTAGGTGACGTGAGTAGAAAAGTGGCAGAAAAGTAGTAGTAGTAGGCAGAGACTTTACGAGCAATTAGAGCGTGTTAGAGAGATACTTCATGTGCTTATAAAGGAGGAAATTCCGTTGCGTCAATGATGGAATTTCGCCCTTACAAACCAGAGTGTATAATGTACAGTGTTGTCTTTGGTATTATGTTTTTCTTTCAGGATGCATCCAGATCGGCTATCAAGGTCACCGGTCTGGGTGGGCTTAGACAGTTAGCTGGGTGGTATGCATACAGTATTGAATATGTCATTGTGATAAATGTTAATGTTTAAACATGTTTTTCCCTTCTTTCCCTTCCCTACTCCCAGCACCCAAAACAAGAACTCAGGCACTACTTAGTTTTTGTGTAAGATTTTTTACTCTGGTTGTTGCCCAGATGTCGTCTAAATGACTGGGTGGGATGTGTAGCGGATGACATTTTGGACAAAATGTCATACGCATGTAAATTTAGTTTTTGCCTCAGAACAGTAGGGGTTCTGAGGGTTAATTACGTAGGTTGGCCTTGACATCAGTCTGGCTGGGCTGTGTTGGAAGTTCTGCCTGGTCATGTGTGCAGGGAGGTGCACATGACAGGCCAGAATCAGGCCTGGTTGGACGTTTTGAGTATCAACCTTCTCTGAACCAATCAGTGGGAGTGCCAGGCCCGCTGGGGAGTCTGGGAAGGGGTACTTCAGATGTGGGGGTCACGTGTTTAGGGAGAGGCGTTTGTATGGTATGTGAGGCCCGTGTGGTCTGTTCTAGTTCCAGGCCCGGGGTAGCCCCGTGACATCCCACAACATGTTCCTGTTAGAGGCCCCTAATAGACCTGCCTGGTCTGGGGTAGGGATCCGTCTGTTCCCGAGTCTCAGAACCTACTGATCCGAGGCGCAGTAACTGAGGGAGGATTCAAGGTGTCCAGGTGTGCTCTTGGCTTGGAGAGGCACCACAGCTCGTGGAAGTGACCGGGGGAGGACTCTTCGGAGGAGGGCCGGCAAATGGCATCCTGGGAAGTGCCTGGTTACTAAGTTGGGAAGGACATTGACGAATTCATGTTTTCCAGTACCATTGAGGAGATGGAGAACATTCCAGGTACTGAGGAAAAGGTTCCTGCTCACCCCTAGTTACAACTTGTACACGTTCATAGGATTGCTTCAAGTTTTGAGTCAACGTGCTGACTGCCACGATCTCTGGATAGAGATCTGTTCAGCCTTGAAGTACCCAGCTGCGAGTGGCTACTCTCTGGGTGGAATTAGAGACTTTGCTAGACCTGCAGTTCAAGGTGCCTGAGTTCTTCACCCGTGCCCTCTGTTCCCACAAGAGACTGTGTTATTGGAAGTTATTACTGCAAAATAAAACCTTTCAAAAGGACTTTGTTTGTGTCATCGTTCAAGTCGTTGGGTATCAACCCTGGGGACCCCTAGATGCAGAAGAGCAGGCCAAGAGAAGGTAACTGGTAAGGCCAATAAGTCAAGGCCGCCCTGCAAGGGTTTTGGTCGCTACATATATATATGTATTATTTTGTTTTCTACAATTTTTTTTAGTAGCTCTGTTAGGAGGCTTTGATGAAATATCAGTGGTTTAAACAGGGTGAATCTGCGCCACACGGGTTGATTAGGGTGTGCCCAGGCACACCTGGCACACCTTGTGCGCACAACTATGGCTGCAATATATTACATTTTTGGTTTTGGGTTTAATATTGCTTTAAGAATGATATTTGAATTAAAGTTTTCATGCCTGGGGTTCAGCTTTAAAATGGAAATAGCAGTTATGTGTGGACTAACACTTTATTATGTGCAACACACATTGCAGCAGGTTTAGTGAATCAGTGCCAGCAGAGTCCGGCTCCCCTGCTGCTCGGCAAGGCTATAAAAATATGTGACTTAGTTGGCAGCAGCCACAGAAGCCGTGACTCTGCACTCGTGTGCGTCTTTTCTAGAGGCGTAGCAACTATCAATGCTAGAAATAACGGTGATCGGGACATTTAATAGAAATGTCAGTAAATAACTTTGTGGAGTGTTATAGCAATATGTCTTACCCCCAGGCAGAACAAAACTTAATCTACTGCACCCTAAGACTAGAAAATTTAATTAAAAATAACAGCATTCTTTAGTTCATACGGAGTACATTAGATTCCGGTAATGGCCTCTCAGTTTGCATGTGACACTTTTGGAAATTACAATGTTTTTATTTTGTCGAGCATTTGCACGGCGTTCAGGAGGCTGGAATTGAAAGACTCCAAGTCAGATGAGATGGAACTATATGACGGTTCTGCAATGAATATGCTGCCTATGCCTTATCAGGCCCCATGCACACATGGCATTTGCCCATCTCTCCTAAATGCCTTTCTCCCTGGCAACAGCATTTTGGCAGAAAAGACGTTTGAAGCGCGTAAATGAGTCTAAACGCATTTGGGCGCATTGAGCACTTGGGCGCTAATTCCTTTAATTATTTATTCTGGCCATTGAAATAAATTAAAGTGCACTGAAATAAATTAAAGTGGATGTTAACCTGATTCATATATCTGCAGTGTTTTCTTACCTCTCTACAAAACCCTAAGTCCCGTGGCTTTCTCCTGCTCCTTTCTTCGGTTATCAGCATGATAACTTCTGACAAGTTCTCTGACATATGAGATAAAACCAGCCTATAATTTGTGTCAGGGCGGGTAATATAAATAGATTAGCAAAGAGCTGGTCAATTCACAGCACAGATCTGCAAGTCTCTGCCTATGAGGAGTGGGGGTGTGTGCCTTTCCTCCAATCAGCTGTCTCCCAGTGTATGGTAACACTCCCCCCCCCCCCCCCCCCCCCCGGGACAGGAAGAGAACATTCTAACAGGACTTGCACTTTCTAAAGAATATATAAAGCTGAAGACAGCAGATATACATGTAAACCTTATGTAGGGATATTTGTTTATTCCCTGTGTATCATCTGAGGCTGTTCACTTCACTGGGTATTTGTGAGGGTTTACATTCACTTTAATCACTTGCCGACCAGCCGCCATCGTTATACTGCGGCAGGTCAGCACGATCCCTTGAACCACGTAGATGTACATCAGCTCCTTCAAGCGGGATAGCAGGCGCGTGCACGCCGCCGCACTGCGGGGGTGCCAAAGCGTGTGGCCGGCAGGCGCGATTGCGGGTGCGAGAGCCAGAACAGGGACTTGTGGGTGTAAACCCACAAATCCCTGTTCTGCGTTGAGCGGCAGATTGTGAGTTCCTACTAGCTAGGAACAACGATCTGTCATCTCCTCTAGTCAGTCCCCTCCCCCTAGAACACACACTAGGGAACACACTTAACCCCTTGATCGCCCCCTAGTGTTAACCGCTTCCCTGCCAGTGACATTAACACAGTAATCAGTGCATTTTTAAAGCACCGATCCCTGTATAATTGTCAATGGTTCCAAAAATGTGTCAAAAGTGTCAGATCTGTCCGCCATAATGTCTCAGTCATCATAAAACCGCCATTACTAGTAAAAAAAAAAAAATAATACAAAAAATCTTTACTTTATTTTGTAGATGCTGTAACTTTTGTGCAAATCAATCAATATATGCTTATTGCAATTTTTATTACCAAAAATATGTAGAAGAATACATATCGGCCTAAACTGAGTGAAAAATTAGCTTTTTAAAAAAGAAAAAAATGGAGATATTTATTATAACAAAAAGTAAAAAATATTGTGTTTTTTCTAAATTTACGCGTTTTTTTGTTTATAGTGCAAAAAATAAAAACCTCGGAGATGATCAAATACCACCAAAACAAATCTCTATTTGTGGAAAAAAAGGACGTCAATTTTGTTTGAGTACAGCGTCGCACGACCGAACCATTGTCAGTTAAAGCGACACAGTGACGTATCGCAAAAAATGGCCTGGTCATTGAGCAGCCAAATCTTCCGGGGCTGAAGTGGTTAATGTGATTGTAAACCTCACACATGAAATATGAAAAAAGCATATCCCTCTATAGTGTGGACTTGTTTCAATCCAGAGCACTAAGTGTGATTTCTCTTTGCTGCTCCAAATTTCGAATTTTTTCTGCATGAGTCACTTCAGGCAAGTTTTCCTGACACCAAGACGGTGTCATGATGCGCCATCTTGAGCACATGTCAGATTCCTAGTGGGATGCATGAGACAGCAGAAGTAGTATTAGAGATCCAGGTTCATATATCTGTAATAATTTTTTTCAATCACAAGTTTACTGTGGACACGAGAGAACAGAATCCCTTATTCAAGACGTTCTGGAAAGACACATAATCCCACTTTTAGATGTGGAGTGATTATAAGGGGTTTGATTTCTCCCAACAGGCCTGGCAGGCTTTTACCACCAAATTATCTGTGAGTACACTGACAGTACCCTGTAGTAAGATCCAAGGCTCTGAGGAAGTTACACACTTTGGGAACCAAAAGTATGTAGGCAAAGGACACACCCCTGCCACCCTACTCCCCCTACCTGGTATACAGGAATGAGATATTGGGGTTGATTTACTAAATGGAAATAGACTGGGTACTTTGCCAAGGGCAGTTGCTCCACAGCTTAGTAAATTAAGTAAATCTTAAGACCTCCCTTGTGTTTTGACAGGATTCCTCTGCACCCGACCCCCGGCCCAAGGCAAGACACCCCCACCACTCCCAGACTAGGGGGTACCCATCAGGGCCACCAGCAGCCTCCTCAGCGCTGCATCTCCATCTTCCACCGACTGCCCCTGCTGGTATGGCCAACGTCTATTTATGAGGTATTCTCTGCCCCCTGCCAGCCCATTACTGGGGATCGGCCGAGGCCTTGTGAATATGAATGGAAACTCCTCCTAACCCCCGCCCTCTAATTCTAGACGGTTCTCCAACCTTCCAGACCAGGGGGAGGCACCAGAGGGCTACCAGGATGAGTCACCCAGCCCTGAACTCTTATAAACCCTGACCCAATTAAGACAAACATCTACAGAGTGAGTCAGGGTATAGTTTGCCTACTCTACCTCTAGCACACACTAGAGGGTGCTACACTGAAATTTTTAGCAGGAGTTCCCTGAGACCATAAAATTAATTTCAGGGGTCCCTCTGTGTTGAAAAGCTTGAGAGAGGCTGTTCTATATTGTGATTGCATAGCAGAAGAATTCTGTGTGTCCAGCAGTCATACTGATCCTCTGAATTCAATATCTTCTA
Source organism: Lithobates pipiens (assembly GCF_037356315.1). NCBI lineage: Eukaryota > Metazoa > Chordata > Amphibia > Anura > Ranidae > Lithobates > Lithobates pipiens. The sequence goes on along the minus strand of NW_027507784.1, from coordinate 77,440,813 downwards.
ACAATAACTTCACACTTGTGCATGACAGGAACACTTCAAAATTGCACTGTTCTCAACACACACAGAAATATACTGCCCTTTTGTAAATAGTAAACGTGCAGTGGCGCTATTAATTCCTAAGGGTACCCCCATGCATTTGCTCACATGGCCATTTTCTCGGGCGCCAAAAGGCATTTCGACACAATGCTATCTTGCAAAACAGTCAGAGACTTCTTCTGTGTTTTCCCACGTGTAGAGCAGCTGATTAAGACAACATTCACATTTGTATCGGGAATGTGCGCAAAATCATGCCGTTTTTTGGCAAGCATAGAAATGCTCTGCACTATAGCAGACTTGCAGCAGTGCCATTGATTGTTGATGGCACCCCCACGCATCTACTAATGCATGTGCCAGAACGCATTGTGCAACGGGAGACTCTAGGACTACTTTTGCGTGTTTCTTGCGCATAAATAAATGGGCTGCCCTCAGGGCCGTTTTTAAGGCAGGGCAAAAGGGGCAGCTGCCCTGGGCCCTGTCATTGTTGTGGGGCCCAAAGCAGATGCCTCATACTTGCCAACTATCCTGGTTTAAATTCCCTTGTTCTTTGAGGTTTTAGTCCTGTACTGTGTCCCGATATCTCAGTGTAAAGTGCTGCTACTAATGCTGCCCAGCTCTGCCCTATTGTTGTGTACAGATGACTCACCTGCAGATCCTGTTTTTACATGTAAATTACCGGAATTCATATGTAAATAGTGACAGCATTCATATATAATTAGCGGCAGACAGTGGCATTGATATGTATATCATGCCCCCCCCAAGGTCATATCCAAAGTAATCTCTAGGAACCAATCAACAAGCAGAAATCATGTGCTGTAACCTCTAGAAACTAACCAGTGAGCTGTAATGCGGGCTGTAACCTCTAGCAACCAGTCAGTGAGTGGTAATGATACTGTCATGGTTATGCAATAGAGTTCGTCTGCTTACCTGTCTGCATGTGTTCATTTCTAGAGACCAGCCGAGCCTCACCTGACTGCTTTTACATCCATCCTCTGGCATGGCTCCACCCTAGCTCCTATCAGACAACTCTATATTAACCTGTGCACTGCTAGCCTATCCTGCTGATCAACCTTTGTGTGTTAGCTTCCTGTTTCCTGCCGTGTGCTCTGCTACTGTTTTCCGTTACCGACTTTGGCGTGTCTTGACTATCCCTGTTTGCCTGTGATCCTGACCTTTTGGCGTGTACCCGACTATTCTTGTCTGCTTGTGGCCCGCGACCTTGGCTTTGTCTCTCACCATCCCTATCCTCCTGTTGCCTACTGTGGGTGTGAGCTGGGGGACCCTGGGGGTCATGACTTGGAGCCAGTTGCAGCCAAGTCCATCCTCACCACCAGAGGCGCTGGTGAACACCTGCTGGCTCTTAGACTCCGCACCCCAGGGAATCTTACGCTCTTACCCCAGTGGGATCTGTCCCCCGTCTGCAGCAGTCAGCCGTAGGGTCCACAACCTTGCGGTGCACTCCTAAGCCCTACGGTGTGCATCTGTCACCTGGGCTAGGTGACCTGACAGATACACTGTAACCTCTGGCAACCAATCGCAATAGCTGCCTGATCTGATTTAGTAAACTGATTTTGAGTCTAGCTGCTATTTATTGTATGTCTCTGAGCATGTGGAGAGCAAAACTGCATGGGGGGGGGGGGGGGGGGGGGGGGCGGGGCAAGAAAAGTTTTGCCCAGGGTCCAATCAATATTAAAGACGGCCCTGGCTGCCCTACACACGATGCGTGGGAATGTGCAGAAATGTCTGAGCACCTTGTACCACCTGCATGGTGTGAATAAAGCCTGAAATGATTGGACTTCCCTACACACAAAACACAGGAAAATGAGAGGAAACGCACAAGCGCTCCATCGAACTTGCATGGAGTGAATGGAGCCCTATTATAATAGGTATATTGTCGGTAAGATCGGACTGAAGTCATAACTCCTGATTTACAATTTCAGGAATGGTCAGCAATTGCAGCCTCCATGTTTCTCGAAGCACAGGTTTTCCTTGAAGGAAAAAAAACAATACCGTGTAATAAATAACCGCTTTCTAATACAAATATTCTTTTATGCAAATCCTTATTTACTGAACAGTTTTACTCACCTTGCGCCATCCTTTAATTGGATGTGTCAAGAAAATGACTGCTCTTCCTATTGGAAAATTTGTGCTAATGATTTGTTTTCTTTTAATGGGCAGATACAGGAGCTGCATAATTACTGCGATAGTAATAGACTGTCAGAGAACTGAATGATTCCATTACATGGATCAATGCATGAACAGATTCTGTGCCTCTATTTTAAATATGAGCATTTTTCAATCCCTGTAAAAAAAAAAAAAAAAAAAAAAAACATCCAGTTGTAAATGCTAGCAAAAGGCAGCCCTTCCTATTTAGCCCTCCAGGCAATGGAAACAGATATTTTATCATGTAATAAAGAGATGCTGTCGCCAAAATAAAAAGGAAAAAAAGGAAAAAATCAAACACAAAAATAGCAATCGTTCCAATCAATTTGTTCTTAGCTTTTTACTTTTCTATGTTTCTGTTGAAAGAGTAGTTGATGATTGGAATGGACTTCCAGCAGAGGTAGTGAGTTAAGCCTCGTACACACGGTACGATTGTTGGCAGGGGATTGTCTGTTGACAGACTGTTGTCCTATAATCTTACCATTAGTACGCTCCTTTTGACAACTGTTGTTCAGCTTTCAGCCAACAAATGTTGGATGACAGGCTAGTAAATTTTCGGCGGACATCGGTTTGACGTCAGGTTTTCATATCGTCAGTACACAAGTCCATCACACAAAAGTCGAAAGTACAAACACGCATGCTCGGAATCAATGCTCACCAAACACAAAATTAGCAGGTGCCCAAAGGGTGGCGCTCAAGAGCTGCAATTCCTCGTAGTATGTCACCACGTTCGTGTTTGTTGCACGACAATTGTGTACCATTTATATGCAAGACAAGGGGGCGTGACCGGAAGCCGACCTGGACGGACGCTTAGCTTGAGAGCTCCTGTCCAGCCCAGCGATATCCAGGCCATAAACGGGGGCCACAAGCTGCACATATGGGCCGATCGCGGACCACCCGCTCTGCGTCCTCCTGGGGGTCGTCACAACCGCCCCCGGGCTCCTCAGCGGCCTTCCGGGGCTACTTCATCCCGTCCGAGGACTCCCTGGACGGGAGTAGCAAGATGGCGCCGGCCGCTGCCACGCTACACCGGCCTTCCCAGACACCGCCGCTCTCCGCTGCATGCTCCCCGCGGCGCAGCGAGGACAACGCCCGCGGACTCCTCACACCGGCTGATGTGCTCCAGGGGGTGAGTCTTTTGCGTGACCCCCCCCTGCTCCCCTGGCTCCTCATCCGCCCACCCGAGGGACAAGGCCGCACCACGACCTCCGGGGAGTCCCAAGATGGCGCCGGCCGCTTCAGCCGCGCACTATGAGCGCTGCACACCGTCACCCGCTGGCCCCCACAGCTCCCCAGGAGGGGACATCTATCCCGGGAGCGGCTCTGTGACTCCAGCCGACCCCCACCGGGGGGTACACCCTCAGCGTGCCTCCCTCCGCTCACCCGGCCCTCCATCCACCCATTCGGAAGCTGGGCTCCTGTACACACAGTGCACTGCGGGTTTCCCCCAGCTGTTCCGCACCTGCTCAGACCCGGGGGCCCTTGCTGCGAGCAGCCCCCCCTCGGATTTGGCTACGGAGTTGGAGGACTTCCCAGAACTGATACACCCCACGTACCCCTCGCTGACGTCTGCTTCGACAGGGGGATGGGGGCAGTTTTCTGAGGGGCCAGCCCCCACTGCTCCTAAGGTCCAACGGCCCCAACGCCCCAGAGAACACAGCGAGTCAGGGGGGCGCGCGCTTACACCCCCCTCCTACGCACGGGTGGCGCAGGCTCCCCCTTTACCTAGAGGAAGAGACCCCCCCGAGCCGTCGATGCTGTCTCCTCGCGGGGGGGCATTGTCTGTGCCGTGGGACCCCCGACCCTCTCCGCCCCCCCTCCAGCACCGGGGTCCCCATGTTGGGGTCCCCCAGGTGCCCCCTCCCCCTGCCCCTGCGACCCGGGGTCAGCACGCAGGAATGGACTCTCACTGGCAAGCCTATTTACAAGCAATCCCGACTAAAGATGATTTCAAGCAACTCATTGCTGACGTGCAAGCCACATGCCGAGCGGAGATTCAATCTTTACATGCCGGCCTCAAGCACTTAACAGACCGGGTGGAAATGGTAGAAGAAGAACTGCAAGACACGAAGCTGACAGTCCACCAGACCCAAATGCAGGGATCTGACCACCGCCTTCTGCTCCAGGACCTGCAGCGTCAGGTGGAGGACTTGGACAATAGGGGGCGCAGAAACAACATCCGAGTCCGTGGCCTCCCAGAATCGGAAGGTTCTGAAGACCTCCAGTCTACGCTACAGGAGTTCTTTAATGGAATGCTGGGGGAGCCCGCAGACAAACCTATCGAGATGGACAGGGCCCACCGAGCCCTCCGCCCTAAAGGCTCCTCTTCGCAACCCCGGGACATTATCTGTCGGGTCCACTCTTTCCCCCTAAAAGAAGACATCATGCGGAAGGCACGTACCATCCGTAACCTTGCCTTTGACAACTCCCCACTGCAGATATTCCCAGATCTGTCCTGGATCACGCTCCAAAAGCGCAGATTACTGCAGCCTCTGCTGCGCACACTCCAAGACAAGAGTATTCCCTACAGATGGGGCTACCCCTTCAGCTTGACCGCTAAACGCCAGGGGAAGACGGCCATCCTACGTTATCCGGAAGATCTGGACTCCTTCTGTGACGCTTTGGAGATCCCCGCCCCCAACTTGCCTGCCTGGGATCTGCTGGCCACGCCGCCTCCACCGCCGGTGGTCTGGCAGAAGGTCCCTTCCACTAAACGCTCCAGGGGCCCTGAGCACTCGCGCAGACCCCCCAAACACAGCATGAGATGAGTCCGTGGGAGGAGCCGCGTGGAACACTGCTTTTTCTGCCTTCCCAACTGGACATCGATCCCACTGACCCTGCCCTTTTGAGTTTTTTGCTTGTCTTGTTTTTTCTCTTGTGCCCCCCGTTGGCCTAAAGCCTACCTAGTCCCGCCACACGAACTGGGCTGGCCCTGGACTCCTCTCGGACAGGCCGGTCTCGGAGTTACCCACCCCCGTGGTTAGCCACCTAATAGTTCCCTGCCTCTCCCCCCCCCCTTTTTTTGTTTTTGTTTTCTTTTTTGGCGTTTTTTGCCGACTGTTTTTGTATTTTTTTTTTTTTTGGACTTTTGTTCTTCCCGGCCTCCCTATCTGGGATCTGCCTCCCCGGATTTTTCCACCCCTCCTTATTGTTTGGGAGGGAGCCCGGGGAGCCCAGCTGGGGAGCCCAATTGAAACTTGGCCCTGGGATACCTCGGTCCCTGTAGGCCGGATTGTAAATGACTGTGTTATTATTTAATTGTATATGTTTTCTAACTGTTTTTCTTCATCCTAGGCTTCTACCCCCTCCCGCTCTACGGTCCTCCTTATCTGGCACGTCGCCTGACTTCCTCCCCTGGATGCCGCGCTCCCGGATCACGCTCTGCTACTGCTGGCCTCAGCTAAGTATGCTTTTTACCCACTCCCTTTATGACAATGGCTAAGGTACTATCACTAAATGTCCACGGGCTTAACTCGAATAAAAAGAGACGTCTGGCGCTCCGGGAGTTCCGGCAATCACGGGCCGATATCATCATGGTTCAGGAAACACATTTTAACAAGGGGGACTCCTTTGGCTTCGCATCTAGTTGCTATCCACTGGCCTACCAAGCTTTTAACCCGCGAAAGAGAGCGGGGGTCGCTATCCTTTTTAAAAAAGGGGCCCCCTTTACGTGCTCTAGCGTATATCTAGACCCACTTGGACACTTCATTATTCTCCGAGGCACCTGGCAGGCGCAGGCCATTACCCTGTGCGCCCTGTACGCTCCAAACGTGCGCCAATACTGCTTTCTGGCCAAGGTTCTTACCCGCCTATCCTGCACGCCCTCCGACCTTCTTGTGCTAGGAGGAGACTTTAACCTGTCCCACTCTGCTGTCCATGACCGTCTGGCAGTGACTCCTCCGACCTCACAGACACGGGTTCTTCGGGACTCCAAACTATTCCGCCAGCTGACTAGGAGACACGGTCTTTTTGACGTTTGGAGGGCACTTCATCCGACCGATCGCCGCTATACCTTCTACTCTGCCCCCCACCAGACCCACTCCCGTATCGATTACTTTTTTGTAAATCACAATGCACTACGTATTGTCGATTCGGCGCAGATTCTCCCCATCTCATGGTCGGATCATGCCCCCATCGTTCTCTCGCTGAACCTCGGTACCCCTATGCGACGGCCGTGTACCTGGCGGCTGAACAACTTTCTCCTGCAGCACCCCCCATCCAAAATCGAACTAGAATCCACTCTGGACCATTACTTTAGGGAAAACGACACCCCTGACGTCTCGCTCCAGACCTTATGGTCGGCCCATAAGGCTGTCCTCCGAGGTCGCTGTATTGCCCTTTCTTCGGCTATGAAGAAGGATGCCAGGGCGGCCGAACAGGCGGCTACCACAAAACTGAAGTCCTTGGAGGCGGAACTCCAAGTCTCCCCCTCTGTCCCACTCCTCCGACGGATCGTTCGTGTACGGGCAACCCTTCGGGACTTAGCCATGGGCCAGGTAGAAAAAGCCCTGGTCCGCCTAAAGCAGGTGTACTACGACAAGGGCAACAAGGCACAGTCACTCTTGGCCCGTAAACTGGCGGAACGGACCCATATGTCTGCGCCCCACCAGATTAGGGACAGGCGAGGTGTTCTTTTGACCCATCCCCAGGAAATTGCGAAGGCCTTCTCTGACTATTACACGGATCTCTATAATAAAGCCGAGATACCGCACAATCCCCCGTCGCCTGATCTGACGGACAGTATCGCTCGTTACCTAGAGCGCGTGCAATTGCCCCGACTGCGGACGGAGGACTTGTTAGGTCTTAATGCCTCTATTACGGTGGAGGAACTGGAGGAGACGGTGAAAGGCTTGCCCGCTCATAAGTCCCCTGGTCCGGACGGGCTACCGTATGAGTACTACAAGGCCTTCCTTCCCCTACTTAGCCCCCATATGACTAAGCTATACAATGCCTTTCTCCACCAAACTCCGGTCCCAGCCGACATGCAGAGATCCTTTATATCCCTGATCCCGAAACCGGACAAAGACCCAGCGCTATGCGCCAGCTACAGACCCATTGCCTTGCTGGACTCTGACTTGAAAATATTCACTAAGATCCTCTCGAATAGATTGAACGCACTCCTCCCCGCTTTAGTCCATAAGGACCAGGTGGGTTTTGTCCCCTTGCGCGAGGCGGGGGACAATACTCGGAAAATCATTGACTTAGTTGATGTAGCTAATAGGGAAAAAATGGCATCGGTCCTCCTGAGTCTCGATGCCGAGAAGGCGTTCGATCGCCTGAGCTGGCCCTTTATGATAGCCACACTGCGGCGCCTGGGCTTCACGGGACCCTTTTTGCAGGCGGTAATTAATCTCTATACAGCTCCTACATCTCAAGTTAAAACCCCCTTTGCTACTTCACCTGTATTCCGGGGGACTAATGGTACCCGCCAGGGATGCCCCCTTTCTCCCTTGCTTTTTGCACTGTGTGTGGAGCCGCTGGCGGCAGCCATTAGGGGCAACCGGGATATTAGGGGGGTGTCAGTGAGAGGCGAGGAATTTAAGGTGTCCCTGTTTGCGGACGATGTCATTTTGACGTTGACCCACCCTAGGATCTCCCTGCCCAATCTTCACGCGGAATTGGCTGCATATGGAGCACTTTCAGGGTATAAGATAAATGCAACGAAATCCGCAGCCCTCCCCTTGAATATTCCAGCAGCGGAGGTTGCTCACCTACGGTCCACCTTCCCTTACAGATGGGAAACCGCCTCCCTTACATACCTAGGGATCCGTATCACTCCCTCCTATAGTACTTTGTACCATGCCAACTTCCCGCCCCTGTACAGTTCGATAAGAGCCCTTCTCCAAAAGTGGAGGCCTCACCGGATCTCTTTACTGGGCAGGATCGCCTCTATTAAGATGGTTATCTTGCCGAAGCTCCTCTATCTCTTTCAAACTCTACCCATCCCCGTCCCCTATGCCCACTTGCGGAAGCTCCAAGGGGACGCACTGAGCTACGTATGGAACCATCGAAAACATCGAATACCGAGCTCCGTTATGACCGCGTCTCGGGCTGATGGGGGCTTGGCTTTCCCGAATCTAGTAAAATACTATCAGGCTTCCCAACTGCGGGGGATCCTTGCGTGGTTCCCGCAGCGGTCCTACAATAAATGGTCGCAAATTGAGAAATTATGGTTGGCCCCAATTCACCCCAACAGCCTTTTATGGAACATGCGGGTAACAGTGCCTCCCGACCGACTGTTGGGTCCGATGTCCCACCTTCGGCAGCTCTGGCGCAGGTTGTCTGGTTCCGGGCTGCTGCAGTCCGAATGTTCGGTCATGAACTCATTTCTCTACAATCCTGAAATTCCGGTCAGCCTCACTCACCAGATGTCCTGGCCCTGGGCCTCTAGAAATCTGTTCCACTTTGGTCACTTGGTTCATCCTGTAACCCGCAGGCTGCTGCCATTCCCGGAGCTCCAGACCAAATTTGACCTACCAAGCCGAACCCTCTTTAGTTACCTTCAGATCAGACACTTTGCCCAGACTATAGCCCCCACCCTGCAATTTTCCCCCCCAACTTTATTTGAACGGATAATACTCGAGGGACGTAACCGTAGGGGTCTCATATCTGACATATACCAACTTCTTAATGCATCCTCACTGGACACGAAGGGCAAACACGCATACATGTTGAGATGGGAGAGAGAGCTGGGGGAGGTTCTTCCGATGGAGGCCTGGCAGACAGTCTGGAGACAGGCAGCCAAAAGCTCGATGTGCACTCTCTATAAAGAAAATTCTTATAAGATCCTTTATTTTTGGTATCGGACTCCGGACCTCCTCCATAAAATGTACCCCTCCACCTCCGACCGGTGTTGGCGCTGTCAGCGTGACAGGGGCTCTCTCTTCCATATCTACTGGACGTGCCCCCTAATAGCTTCCTATTGGACTTCGGTCCGACACTTATTGACTCGCCTCTTTGACGCACCTATACCCTTTACGCCAAAGTTCTTCCTGTTTGGCTTATCGCACCCGAAGATGGCCAAGCCGTCCAGGAAGTTACTCCGGCACATACTCACAGCTGCCCGCTGCCTGATAGCTCTAAATTGGAAAAAAAATACACCCCCATCCCAAGAGGACTTGTACGCTAGAATCAAGGATGTTGAACTGATGGAAAAGTTGACGGCTAGGGTGAGGGACAAGCTGGACGAGCACGGTGTGGTCTGGGAGCGCTGGCATCTTCGGGAGGACACGAGGTGAGAGGCCCTGGCAGCAGAGATGCTAATCTACCTACCCTTCTATTCTTTTCCCATCCCCCTCTCCTCTTCCCCCCTCTCTTTTATTTATTTTTTCCTCTTTCTTCTACCTCCCCATTCTTTTCTTCCTCTTCTCTTGTTACTTCTGTTTGTAACTACTGCCGTAAGCTACAAGTTGGTACTTGGTGTTCCCTGCCTACTGTTTCGGTGGGGCCTGGGGTGCCAGTGATTGCTGATTTTTTTTCTCTTTAACCAGGCACAGTGGTGTCCACATCTGACAGTTCTATTTTGTATGCCCATCTTGCCGCTGTGCCCTCGGCATGTAATGTTTCTGATTTTGTTGTTGTAAACTCTAATAAAACGTTAATTGATAAATATATGCAAGACAAGATCCTGGCACATGCCCTTTTGACAAATATCAGACACTCGGTTGGCCAACAATCGTACCATGTGTACGAGGCTTGAGACAACAGTAAGTGGACTCAAATTGCCTGGTACAAATACAGATATAGCCTGAGACAAAAAAAAAAAATAATAAATATATATATATATATATATATATATATATATATATATATATATATTGTGGCAGCACGCAGGTAAAATCACCTGGTTGTATTCAGGATGGGAAATATGTGTGTCCTAGATTCAGGCTGTATGCAGACTTTTACAATTAGAGGGGAAGAGTTAATGAGCCCAGCTGTAGTAAGTGGGCTCATTAAGACCTCTACAAAAAAAAAACAGCATGCATAGGGAGATGCTCCATCCTGGAACCAGTTTTGTGTGTATAGACTGGGGAGTCTGAGATCTGTTCTGTGCGGTGAGTTAACGCCTGTGTGGCAAACCCCTACAATAGAGACAGGGACTGGGGCAGCACAAGGCTGCACCCAGTTGTTAGACAGGGAGTCTACGTGTGTAGTTAGAGGTCAAGCTGACCAGGATTTATTTTCTTGTTTTATTTTGTTTGGCTGTTATATGTATCACTGCATGTAGCATAAATAAACCGGATCTTTTGTTTTTTGAACCTACACCGCTGTCTGCTGTGCCTGACTTTGTGTTGTGAACCCATCCAGGGGGTCACACACACCCGCTACCGAGCAAACCCCTCACAGTATATATATATATATATATATATATATATATATATATATATATATATATATGGTTTTCAACATTTTTATTACAAATAAGTACAGGCATACCCCACTTTTAAGTACACAATGGGGTTTATTTACTAAAGCTGGAAAGTGCAAAATCAGGCTCACTTCTACATAGAAACCAATGAGCGTCCAGGTTTTATTACCAAAGCTTAATTGAACAATCTGGGGTTAGAAGCTCATTGGTTTCTATGCAGAAGTGAGCCTGATTTTGCATTTTCCAGCTTTAGTAAATAAGCCCCATTGCGTACTTAAAGTGGGGTATGCCTGTATGTGAAAAGTGCTTCATGCATTTATATTCAGCCCCCCGGAGTCAATACTTTGTAGAACCCCCTTTCACTGCAATTCCAGCTGCAAGTCTTTTTGGGGATGTCTCTACCAGCTTTGCACATCTATAGAGTGCCATTGTTGCCCATTCTTCTTTCCAAAATAGCTCAAGCTCTGTCAGCTTGGATGGAGAGCATCTGTGAACAGCACTTTTCAAGTCTTGTCACAGATTCTCAATTGGATTTAGGTCTGGACTTTGAGTGGGACATTTTAACACATGAATATGCTTTGAGCTAAACCATTTCATTGTAGCTCTGGCTGTATATTTATGGTTGTTGTTCTGCGAACCTCTGCCCCAGTCTCAAGTCTTTTGCAGACTCTAACAGGTTTTCTTCTAAGATTGCCCTGTATTTGGCTCCATCCATCTTCCCATCAACTCTGACCAGCTTCCCTGTTCCTGCTGAAGAAAAGCATCCCCACAACATGATGCTGCCACCACCATGTTTCACGGTGGGGATGGTGTGTTCAGGGTGATGTGCAGTGTTAGTTTTCCGATGCACATAGCTCTTTGCTTTTAGGCCAAAAAAGTTACATTTTGATCTCATCTGACCAGACCACCTTCTTCCACATGTTTCCTGTGTCCCCCACATGGCTTCTCGTTAACTCCAAGTGGGTTTTCTTATGGCTTTTTGTCAACAATGGCTTTCTTGCCACTCTTCCATAAAGGCCAGATTTGTTGAGTGCACAACTAATAGTTGTCCTGTGGACAGATTCTCCCACCTGAGCTGTGGATCTTTGCAGTTCCTTTAGAGTTACCATGGACCATTTGACTGTTTCTCTGATGAATGCTCTCCTTGCCTGGCCTGTCAGGTTAGGTGGACGGCCATGTCTTGGTAGGTTTGCAGTTGTGCCATACACTTTCCATTTTTGGATGATGGATTGAACAGTGCTTCGTGAGCTGTTCAAAGATTGGGATATTTTTTTATAACCTAACCCTGCTTTACACTTGTCCACAACTTTATCCCTGACCTGTCTGGTGTGTTCCTTGACCTTCATGATGCTGTTTGTTCACTAAGGTTCTCTAAGACACCTCTGAGGGCTTCACAGAATACCTGAATTCATACTGAGATTATATTGCACATGGATTGAAGTCTATTTACTAATTAGGTGACTTCTGATGGCAATTGGTTCCTCTAAATTTTAGAGTAAAGGGGGCTGAATACAAATGCACACGACAATTTTTACATATTTATTTGTAAAAAAAAATTAGAAAACATTTATAATTTTTCCTTCCACTTTTTGTGGCACTTTGTGTTGGTCTATCACATTAAAGCCAAATAAAATAGGTTTACGTATTTTGCTGGAACATGCCAAAATGTGGAAAATGTCAAGGGGTATGAATATTTTTTCAAGGCACTGTATATACACGTCTTTTTTTTTTTTTTTTTTTTTTTTTTATAAATTCAAAATTTTCAAAAACTTTGGAGCAGAGCTAGAGATTATAGACTACAGTAACATGGCGACATACAAATGAAATATCTTCCAACGAGGGTCTACATGAAATGTCAAAGACAGATACAAATGCACATACCATGGGATGTAAGTCATGGGTAATAAGAAATAATCCAAATTACACTTATGTAACCAGTGCTCTATCTCCTATTTTCTATTATCTGGGACAGGGAATAAAACATGCACAAGGGGTAGAAGAGATTAACAACAAAATTAAAGGATCACATAGACAAGTTCACATTTGGAACATGTAACATGTTCCATCTGCTTTTAGGCTGGAACATGTAACATGTTCCAGCATCTTTAAAATGGCGAATATGACAAGAGATAGGAAAAAAAGGGGGGGAAAGAGCGACAGTTCCCACGACCCATTACCCAGAGGATCGTTCTATGCGGTTAACTCACGTGGTCTCAGAGTCCTTGTGGATGAAGCAAGGGGTCCAGATTAAGAAGTGTTTTTTCGTTTAATCTCTCAGATCGGCTGTTAATTGATCCATCAACTATGTGTTAGATATTCGGCCATTGCTCAGTGATAGGTGGCGAGGGATTCTTCAGCACTGAGAAGGTGACTGATGCCGCGTACACACGATGGGAATTCTCGTCGGAAAAAGCTCTGATGGTTTTCCCGACGGAATTTCGACGGAATTCGGCTCAAGCTGTCTTGCCTACACACGGTCACATCAAATTCCGATCATTTATAATGTGTGACGTACAACACGTACGACGGGACTAGAAAAAGGAAGTCCAGTAGCCAATAGCTTCTGTCTCGTAGTTCAATCTGAGCATGCGTGATCTTTGGCGTGTGGGAATTGCATACACACAATTGGAATTTCCGATAGAAAGTTTTTCCGTCTGGAAAATTGAGAACATGCTATAAATTTTTGTCTGGCAGAAATTCGGACAGCTAAATTCTGGTAGAGCATACACACGGTCGCATTTTCCGATGAAAAGCTCTCATCTGTCTTTTTCTGGCCGGAATTCCGATCGTGTGTACGCGGCATTAGAAGAGAGTTTTTGTAGCGCTTGACCAGATCTAGATCAGAGCTCACGTCCATAGTTAACCTCTCACCCAAAACTTCCCACAACTACACCTCCCTATAACCCCAAGGAATAACCATGCTACTCGCAATTGGAGGTAAATGTCCGAATTGGCCTTTCATTAAACATAAGCTTAGAAATAACAAAACATAACAATAGGCATATTAATCCAGATAACAATGGTAGAAGATCCTTGATGGTACCATATAACTAAAACTTTGTGTCTGTGGCACGAGTTAGCTTAGTTATGACCCTAGCTGCCAAACACCGCCTCAGACACCCATCAATCTTACCGCTACCTGGTCATTATGCATTGAACTTTACCAACTAGAGGATGCCATACCCAAGATGGGTCCCTACCGTTTTACCAGTAACTCAGTGTACTCTTCTTCAATGATCAGATATCAGTCCTGATATGCCCCCAATACACAACTATTCACTGGGAAGCTCAGTGTACTGTTCAGTTCAGTAATGTTGCTTCTCCTCCCTCCAGCTCTTATGCTGCTGACAACAGAGGGAATGTGATCATTCAAAAAAAAAGGGAAAAAGGGTATTTATAATGTTTTTTTTTAATATTAATACAAACATGTTTTGCCTTTCATTTTTATTTTAAACAGAATAGGTTGTTCTACAAGGTAGCCATTTCATTTACAATCACTTTAAGGCTGATCATTACATTCAGCTACTGAGCTCTGTAAACAATGGACATTTCTCTTAGAAAAACAGGTAAGACTTACCTAATACCTAAGGGAAAAGGAGCCTAGAGCTACAGTTTCTGGCTGAACAAAAAAAAAAAAAGAATAAGGAATATTCATATGCAATACTCCAGATTTACTGGAGTAAAAAAATATATTTTTCAGGTCTGAACATAATAAATAAAGAAAAGATATACAACTATTCCCTTTAAGGGTTTCGGTGCTGTCTTTCTCATTGGAAAAGGCACTGACATCTCGTAAGGCTCTTGATTAACTAGATGTTGTCTATAGTTCTCTTCTAGAAGGATGGGCTCTTACCTTTTTTCATTTCTCTTGTGGCTCTTGATTTCATCTTTCTATCTCTCCTCATCACAAGCTCAGAATCCCAGTGACTTTCCCTGGTACCTCTCCCCACCATACTTCAGCAGCCCATTTATTGATCTTGCTGCACTGAGGTGAGGAAAAAAAAAGAAAGAAAAAAATTCAATTTGAGTTATCGACCTGTACATTTCACAAAGTTCATGCTCCGTACTATTATACATGCGGTCTATAGGTAAAAGCTGTAATATTTCTTCCACGCTGGATGATGGAGCCTGCCTCTCATTTAGTTAATTTTTTTCTTTGCTTTTTTCAATACTTCATTAATTAAATATTCTCATTGATTCATTTTTTTTTATTAATGAAGGGTCAAAATGATCAAACTGATAGAATGAAAAGCTCTGATGCCTTTTTGCTGCCATGTGGTCTAATATGCCTCCTCTGTGAAGTCCTTATGACATATTCTGTAAATGATTTAATTGTCTAAATTAGGGGTCTCCAAACTACAGCCTGTGGACCACCTCTGGCCCACTACAAGGTTTTATCTGGCCCACAGCTAGGGTCAGTGGTATATCCTCAATGTGCACTTATTGAGGATTAAAGTGATTGTAAAGGGATCCTTTTTTTAAATAGCAAATATGGTGTACTTACCTGCTCTGTAAAATAGTTTCACATAGAGAAGCCCTGATCCTCCTCTTCTTGGGTCCCCCACTGGCGCTCTTGGCTCCTCCACCCCCTTCTAAGTGCCCTCATAGCAAGGGGGCACTCATTCTGGCTCTATCCCGAGCCGGGCTGCCTGCATCCACTGACACACTCAGTGCAGATTGGGCCCATTCCCCAGTCTCTCCTCACAGGCTGTGATTAACAGCCAATGGCTCCCGCTGCTGCCTCTTTGGCCAGTGAGGAAAGAGAAAGTGGAGAGAGCCACTGCTCTCGGGCACAGCACTGGATCAGGATACCCAGGAGAGCACAGGCTAAACACAGCCTTAATGCAGAGAAAAAACAACAACTCCTACTTACAAATGAAGGGAGACAACAGGAAGTGAGAGGAAATCTACCCCTAGGAAGGGAAACTCTCTCCTGTTATGCCTCATACACACGGTCGGACTTTCTGACAACAAAATCCATCAGATTTTTTTCGATGGATTTTTGGGCCAAACTTGTCTTGCATACACACGATCGCACAAAGTTGTCACAAAATCCGATCGTTCTGAACGCGGTGGCGTAGAACACGTACAACGGGACTATAAATGGGCCAGTAGCCAATAGCTTTCATCTCGCAATTTATTCTGAGCATGTGTGGCACTTTGTCCGTCGGAATTGTCTACACATGATCGGAATTTAACCACTTGCTTACTGGGCACTTAAACCCCCCTCCTGCCCAGACCAATTTTCAGCTTTCAGCGCTGATGCACTTTGAATGACAATTGCGCGGCCATACAACACTGTACCCAAATGAAATTTTTATCATTTTTTCCCACAACTAGAGCTTTCTTTTGGTGGTATTTAATTACAGCTGGGAGTTTTATTTTTTGCTAAACAAACAAAAAAAATGCAAAAAAAAATAAAAAATCATGTTTAATAGTTTGTTATAAAATTTTGCAAACAGGTCATTTTTCTCCTTCATTGAAATGCGCTGATGAGTCGGCACTGGTGGGCACTGATAGGCGGCACTGGTGGGCACTGATAGGCTGCACTGGTGGGCACTGATAGGCACAGTTAAGGCGGCACTAATAGGCACAGATAAGGTGGCACCGATAGGCACAGATAAGGCAGTACTGATGGGCACAGATAAGGCGGCACTGATGGGCAAAGATGGGAACAGATAAGATGGCACTGATGGGTGGCACGGATGGGTGGCACGAATGGGTGCCACTAAGGGGCACTGATAGGTACCACTGATAGATGGGACTAATGGGCACTGATAGGTGGCTCTGATAGGTGGCACTGCTGGGCACTGATGGGCGGCACTGGTGGGCATTGGTAGATTACACTGATGGGCACAGATATGTAGCACTGAGGTGCAGCACTGTTGTTGAGGCAGATTGTGGGCACTGATAGGTGACACTGTGGGCACTGATAGGTGGCACTGTAGGTACTGATGTATGGCATTGTGAGCACTGATGGGTGGCACTGTGGGCACTGATGGGTGGCTCTATGGGCACTGATGGGTGGCACTGCTGGGTGGCCCTTTTTTAATATCTGGGTGGCACTGGCAGGGGGCAGGTGGGCACTGATGAGCTGTCCGTGATCGGGACTGAAGTCCCTCTCACGGCCGCCGGTGATCTGCTTTTTTTTACCGGCTCTGTTGTGTCACATGATCAGCTGTCATTGGCTGACAGCTGATCACGTGGTAAGGGGTCGGGATCGACCCCTTGCTCGGATCCGTGATCAGGCGAGTCTCATAGACTTGCTGATCACAGAGCGGGGCGCGCAGGCCGCTCGTGCATGGGACGACGTCAATAGATGTAGTCCTGGCAAAGCAGGTCCACGCTGTAGCCGTCATTCGGCTATAGCGCGGATCTCTAGTGGTTAAATGATCAGATTTTGTTGTCGGAAAACTTTAGATCCAGCTCTCAAACTTTGTGTGTCGGAAATTCCAACGGAAAAAGTCAGATGGAGCCCACACACGGTCGGATTTTCCGACAACACGATCCGATCGCAAATTTTCCGTTGGAAAGTCCGACCGTGTGTACAGGGCATAAAAGTTATTATTAGAAAAAGGTGTCTTCACTGATGCTTTATCACCAAGGCTTGTTTCCACAACAACCCAAAAGTTTCAAAATCCAATTGTCATTGGGACAGAAAGTGAGGTGAAATCTTCTGATGGGTTTTACTTCCTTTTTTTTCCCTTGCAAACTAAAAGCATAATGTGCTTGTATGCATCCCATACTACCAGATTATGTGACACTTACCTGCAAACGAAGCCCGCAATGTCCCCATTGCAGGCTTCATCCATCATTGCCCATCTTCTTTCCAAGGCGGATTCCAGTACTGTGATTGGCCGGAGTTGCGTGATGTCACTCCGGCGCATGCACGCAGGAGCTGCCGGTCACGGGACTCCCTATTAAAGAAACGGAACGGAGCGGCTGCTCCTTCACAGCGCATGCGCTGATGACATCATCGGCGCAGTGTACAGCAAATATCTCCTAAACGGCACACGTTTAGGAGATATTTACAGCACCTATAGGTAAGCCTTATTATAGGCGTACCTATAGGTACAACTTACCAATGGAGGTTAACAACCTCTTTAAGTAGAACTATAGGCAAGCACTTTTTATATTTCAATATTTTTATTAGAGAAGAAACAAAGTCTGGTAGGAACAGACATATTATTGGAACAAAGCCAATTCTCAGGTTGTCAACATAATAATACAGAAACATGAAAGGTATGACCATAAAAGATCACTGTCATCCAACATTACATCAAAGAAGCATGTTTTAAGCAAAAAAATAAATAAAAAAGAAGAAAAAAATAAAAATAAATAAAAGAAAAAGAAAAAAATTATCTCCGAGGGTTGAATGTACTATCGATCATCATCAAAAAACAAGACAAAACAATCATTGTCCAAAAAAAAAAAAAAAAAAAAAGAAAAAGTAAAACATAACATAATCGAAAAACAAGACAAAACAATCATCGTGCAAAACAAAAAACATAACAATCAGGAAACAAGACAAAACAATCATCATCCAAAAAAACAAAAAACAAAAAAAAAACATAACATAATCCTGAGTAGTAATGGAACCGAACAATTATTTCTATCAGCAATAAGGAATATTACTATGCATGATGGATGATGGAGAGCAGGAATAAGGGCATGGAATAGGGGAAGGGGAAGGGGGGAGGAAGGTAACGGGTAAGGAGCCACAGAGAAATCCCAGCCCTGATCCCTGAGATTATCATGGGAATCACTATTGTGTGAGGCTTCATAAGCAACCAAATGTACCGTACCTGTATGTAGTGGCCATAACCCTTTGCAGGGTGGCCTTAACTTTTGGGCTTAACGGTTACCTCCGCTCGGCTTGTTCTTTCACGTCTAGGGTTCCCAGGGTTAGTACCCAACAACTTTGGATGCTGACACCATAAAAGTCATTTAGAAAGGTTTTTATTTGCAGGGGTAACATCCAATAAACACAGTCTCATATGGGAACAGAGGGCAAGGGTGAATAAACTCAGGCACCTTTGAACTGCTAATATCAAAAAGTCTCTAATACCACCCAGAGAGTAGCCACTCGCAGCTGGGCACTTCAAAGCTGAACAAATCTCTAGCCAGAGATTATGGCAGTCAGCACTTTCATCCAGAACTTGTGAAATCTCTGACCTTGAGTCATTTGTAACAGAAAGTGAACAGGAACCTTTTTCCTCAGTACCTGGAACGTTCTGTGTCTCCTTGGCAGTACTGGAAAAGCATGGATTCGATAGTGCCCTTCACAATCCAGCAACCAGGCACTTCTTGGGATGCCAGCTTGTCGGCCCTCCTCCGAAGAGTCCTCCCCCAGTCGCTTACACGAGCTGTGGTGCCCCTCCAAGCCGAGAGCACACCCGGACACCTTGAATCCTCCCTCAGTTACTGCGCCTCGGACCAGCCGGTTTCCGAGACTCGGGAACAGACGGATCCCTACCCCAGACCAGGCGGGTCTATTGGGGCTAACCAACCGAAGCATGTTGCGGAGCGACAAACACTCCCATGACCGGGACCCCTCGCGGGGCTACCCCGGTCCAGAATCAGGAACAGACCGCTTGGGCCTCACAAAAGAACCCCCCAGAACACGTGACTTCAACATCTTAAGTACCCTTCCCCAGACTCCTCAGCGGGGCCTGGCGCACCCACTGATTGGTTTCGGGGAACACTGATACCCAAAGTGTCCAACCAGGCCTGGTTCTGAGCCTGTCAGGTGCACCTCACTGTACACATAACCAGGCAGAACTCTTAGCCCTTGTACACACAGTCGGAGATTCCGACGGAATGTGTCCTATCGGACCGTTTTGTTGGATATTCCGACTGTGTGTGGTCTGCATCGGACTGTTTTCGTCGGAATATCCGACGGACCAAGTTTTCCAACTTGCCGGTAAAATTTTCCGACAAAATGCTCCTATCGGACATACTCCAATCATGTGTAGCCTACTCCGACGGACAAAGTGCCACGCATGCTCAGATCAAATTCCTAGACCAAAGCTATTGGCTACTAGCCTGAACGTAGTCCCGTCGTAATGAAATAACGTCATCACGTTATGTACAATCGGATTTTCGGACAACTTAGTCTGACCGTGTGTATGCAACATCACTTCCGGACCTCTTCCGGAATTAATCCGTCGGAATTACCCCAAAGGATTTGGTAGTCGGAATCTCCGACCGTGTGTACAAGGGCTAACACAGCCAAGCCAAACTGATGCCAAAGTTAAACCTACATAATTAACCCTCAGAACCCCTTTACTGTTCTGAAGCAAAAACTAAATTTGTACATGACAGACACCTTGTCCAAAGTGTCATCACTACATGTAGATACCAGAATAGGAGAGAATAATGAGGAAAAGGAAGGAAAGGAAGACGAAGACAAGGAAAAAAAAAGAAGAAAAATAAAAGTTCATTAGGGAGTCGAGATATAACCAATCCACGGGTCTCATATCTTATCAAATTTTTGGGATTTATTACAAAGTATATGAGTGACTTTATCATTAATCATGATCCAATTGAGTTTACTTCTAACGTAATCAAGAGGAATAACTGACTGTTTCCAATGCCTTAGCAATTGTAATTCTCGCTGCCAGCAATATATAAGTAATCAATTTCACTGATTTCTTTGGGCACTTTATCAGGCAGTTCAAACCCTTTTTTTATGTTTGATAGAGTAAGGGAGGGTAATGTGAGATCTGAGGTCTTTTTAACTCAAAAAAAGAGGCCCTGTCATTCTTATTTCTTTTGCAAGGGATGTTTACATTCCTTATAATAGGAATAAAAGTGTTACATTTTTTTAAAGGGACGGTAAAAAAAAAAAAGTAAAACAAAGAAGAAAAGAAACGTAAGTTGCTCCCACATATGTAAACACTGTTCAAACCATACATATGAGGTATTTCCGCAATCGTTAGAGTAAGAGCAGTAATTCTAGTGCAAGACCTCCTCTGTAACTCTAAACTGGTGACCTGTAAAGATTTTTAAAATGTTGATTTTTAAGTACCGTAGGCCATTCCACAAACTTGCACAATTTTAAACTTGTAAGCATAAAGTTCCATCCAAAACTAGATCCACTCCAAAATCCATCCAAAACAAGATCCACTCCAAAATCCATCCAAAACTAGATCCACTCCAAAATCTAAAATCCATCTACTCCATCCAAAGCTAGAAAAAAAGTTTTCCCTTTAGTTATACTTTAACCTACATACAGGGGCGGACTGACCATTCGGGCACTCAGGCACTGCCCGAGGGCCCCATGCCACTAAGGGGCCCCATCAGGTTTGCCAGCCTCAATAAAACCAGGGACAGTATGTAAAAATACGTGTTTTTTTTTTAAAATCCCAAGATTATAGCTGCCCCACCTCTCCAGTACCTTTTCAGTGTGTGTGTGTAGTCTGTGTGTGTATATTGTGTGTCTGTGTGTGTATACTGTGTGTGTGTGTGTGTGTGTGTGTGTGTGTGTGTGTGTGTGTGTGTGTGTGTGTGTGTGTGTGTGTGTGTGTGTGTATACTGTGTGGCCCCATAATCTATTGCCTGGGGGCCCCATAATCTCTTATTTCCCAGGGCCCCATAATCTTCTCCTATTGCCCGGGGGCCCCATGATTTGTCAGTCCGCCCCTGCCTACATATGTTAATATGGGAATAGGTAGTGGTGATGGACATTTGCTTTGACCAATAGAAAGTTCCAAATTCATACAGTCTTTGTAGGTGAAGTAGATACATGGAATAATGATCTCACTGTGAATTCTGGAACTTTGATGGAAGATCTCAGGATGACCTTTAGTGGAAACCTTTAACTTGCTTCTCCTTCCAACCGCATCCTTTCTAACGTTCAGCGACCTTGTCACAGCTCTATTTCTGAGACTGGTCCATTGGCCAAAGAGAGAAGAGAGGACCTTTCAGATGGCACCATGTATCTATCCTTCCATGTCATGGCTGTTGCACTGCTAAATTTGATAGATAACATGTAAAAAAAAAAAATATTATATATATATATATATATATATATATATACTTTTTTTTCATAGAAAAGGGCAGTGCAATCTGTGAGCCGTCTAAACGATCGCTTCCTACCTGCTTTCTCTTTTCATTTATTTTTAGGCAATCATTGGTTGAATTAGTCAGTGTGCCGAATATTACACTCCATTTTCTGTATTTTTTTTTTCTTTGTATGGAGTCACAATCCGAAGTTCTACAGAAACAAAGCAGGCTAAACGATTCAATTTTCTTTTCTTCCACCACAGGTAGAAGGAAAGAAAATTGCTCGATTCGCCCATCGACACAATCAGCGTTGATGGGGAAATGCCTCCCACAGAGCTATTGTGTTCTGCCCATGCCAGGGGAGCAGGGAGCCTTCCAGGTGGGCAGAACACAATGATTACTGCTAGCGACTATAGCCACCAGTGGTAATTGTATGTAAAAAATCTGACAGGCTGGTTGTACCCCCGCGCTCGATGGTTCAACTTGGGTACAACCAGCCTGCCCATAGATGGATCGAATCTTGATTCGAGAACCGATCCATCTATGGTCAGCTTAACTAAGCAGCTTCCATCCTTTTACCAATACATGAAACTGTGAGATCTGCTGATGTTCTTATTATAAACCCTATATGACTGATCTGCAGGAAAAAATGAAGTGGGTATAAAATAAAGCCGTCCATACATGTATCAAAATTAAGACGGACAGCCCGAATTTCTATCCATGTATTGGCACTGTGGTTGTACAGAGGTCGGTCTACCAATCAACTCCTGTACAACCGCCCTGTCGGGTTTTCCCCGATCACTCAGCACTGTAGGCTAAAGCCTCAAACACGAATAAATGTATTCTGCGGATGGGATTTCTCTCCTTTATCAGAATAGGATCAGCTCAGCGGCAGTGCATAAGTGTATGAGCAATATGTATCAGCAAAAATACACCCCCCCCCCCCCAAAAAAAGAAAAGAAAAGAAAAACAAGCAATAATCTGCACGCTTACCCCCTAAACATACATTCCCCCTCCTCCCAGTACAAATCTGCCCCCCATCCTCCCTCCAAGCTCAAATCCACTGTCTCTCTCTCCAACCCCCCCCCCCCCAAAAAAAATCACCCCTCCTAGAAGGGCTAGGACAGAGGGTGGGCAGAGGGAGCAGCTGCCCTGGGCACTGTGGTATCATGTGAGGTGGGGAGGGGGGCACCCTGAGGTGATAGAGGAGGCATTTGTGCTGGTAGGGGGAATTTGGAAGGTGGCAGAGGATAAGAATTGTTCTAGGAGGGGAAAATAGGCGTGTGTGCTAGGAATAGATATTTGGATGATTTGTGTGTGTGGGGGGAGGGGGGGGAGAGGATTTGTGCTAGGAGGGGGGATTCAGGGGTTTATGCTAGAAGAGGTGATATGATAGAGGGGGAGGGAGGGAATTTGTGCTAGGAGGGGATTTTTTTGGGGGGGGGGGATTTGTTATAGTAGGGATGATTGGGGGGTACTTGTGCTAACAGGGGGAATTGGGGGGGGGATTTGTGCTAGGAGAAGGTATGGAGGGAGAATTTGTGCTGGGAGGATTTGGAGTGCATGTGTGGGGGGGGGGGGGTGGATTTGTTATAGTAGGGATGATTGGGGGGTACTTGTCCTGGGGGGGCGGGGATTTGTTTGTGCTAGGAGAAGGTATGGAGGGATAATTTGTGCTGGGAAGATTCGGAGTGTGTGTGTGTGGGGGGGGGGGGGGGGGGTGTTTGGAGGGGAAATTTGAGGGGTAGAGGATTTATGCTAGGAGGCAGTGTCGGAGCAAGGTCATCCAGCGCCTGGGGCAAAGATGCCAAACTGCGCCCACCCCCTCCCTTCCCTTAGGATTAGGGCGCCCCCTATCCCTGCAATAAACCATTGCACCCATAAGTATAAGTATAATGGTTTCTCCTCTCCCCTGGACAAAACAAGTAATTAACCCTTGCAGATGGGCTGTCTGGAGTTGGCCTTTAAGCAAGGAAAGGAAAAACAGGACTTTGATTGGTGGTTATGGGCGATTGCAAGACTTTTCTTTCCTCTACTCGCTTTTTTAATGTGTACCATTAATATTAATTAGCGAGAACGCTGTGGATTCTTTGAATCTGAATAAATTATACTCACTTTTCCTTAAAATACAGCAATCGTTTACATTCCTTGCGTTTAAAACACATTCCATTAAGTTATTGACCTTTCCATTATTGATTTTCTGGTGAAAAAGTAAGGAGCGGCTTGTTTACAGCAATTAGGGCTAATGAAATGTATTGTGTAAGTGCATACGTGATGTATTATAATGAGTGGGAGCAGCCAATGGCAGCCATGGGCTGATGTATTGTGATGGTGATACACCAGCTCAGCTTTTTAATGTAGCGTAACCCGCTTTATTTTGTTATCTAATTAATACTCTATTATCCTCATCATCATGATCAAGATTTTCTGTTCAATAGCTAGTTAATAGTTTGAAAAAAAAGCAATTTATTGCAAAAACGTAATTTTTTATGTGTGCAGAAACCAAATTCACAACTAGCTGAAAATGAGGCATCGTTATACAATTTGTAATTCATCCGAGGAGGCCTCGAAATGTACATAAGGTATCTCACAAAAGTCAGTACACCCCTCACATTTTTGTAAATATTTTCTTCTATCTTTTCATGTGACAACACAAGAAATTTGTTATTTTGAGGGGACAGCTAATTTACACTGTTATACAAGCTGTACACTCACAACTTTGTAGCAAAGTGTAATTTCTTCAGTGTTTTCACATGAAAAGATAGAAGAAAATATTTACAAAAATGTAAGGGGTATACTAATTTTTGTGAGATACTGTACATATTTAACCACTTGCCTACCGGCACTTTACCCCCTTCCTGCCCAGGCCAATTTGCAGCTTTCAGTGCTGTCACACTTTGAATGGCAATTGTGTGGTCATACAACACTGTAACACTATCACAATTTTCACACAAATAGAGCTTTCTTTTGGCGCTATTTAATCACCACTGGGTTTTTGTTTTTTTGCTAAACCAACAAAAAAAGAACAAAACTTCTGAAAAACATATTTTTCTTAGTTTCTGTTATTTTGCAAAACAGCTATTTTTTCTCCTTCACTGGTTTGCACTGATGAAACTGCACTTATGAGGCGGCACTGATGAAGCTGCTCTGATGAGGCGGCACTGATATGCAGCAATGATAGGTGACACTGATGAGAAGGCATGATGAGGCGGCACTGATGGGCTGCACAGATGAGGCTGTACTGATGTGCACTGATGAGGAGGCACTGATAGTTGACACTGATGGGCACTAATAGGCTGCACTGATGGGCACTGATGAGGAGGCACTGATATGCAGCACTGATAAGGCTGCACTGATGAGGAGGCACTGATGAGGAGGCACTGATGAAGTGGCACTAATGAGCATTGATAAGGATGCACTTAAAGGCTGCACTCACGAGGCAGCACTGATGGGCACTACTGAGGTGGCACTGATAGGCTGCACTGATGGACACTGATGATGTGGCACTGGTAGGGCTGCACTGATGGCCGCTGTTAGGCGGCACTGAACAGCAGCCCTGATTGGCAGCACTGTTGGGGCTGCACTGATAATCAGGACATTGGCGATCGGTGCCCTGATTATCAGTGTAGATATGCCCTTTCACACTGGCTGGTTACTGGCTCTCTTCTCCTCACACTGTGACAGCGTGAGGAGAGGAATGCTGATAACCAAAAAGTGTGTTTACATTGTGACCAGCTGTGATTGGACACAGCTGACAGCTGATCTCATGGTAAAGGGGAGCTGTGTTTGGCTATAATTATAGTGCGGTCGGCAAATTCCAGGTAAGGATATTTTATAGGTAATGACCAGGGATGTGCTCGATGAAAAAACTTCTTTCATTAAACAGCCCCCCAGCCCCAACCCCCCCCCCCCGTTTTACTCACCTGAGCCCAGTAATTTTCACATCTCCAGTCGTTTTCTTAGACAATTAACATCTATGTCAAGAGCATCACATCAGCCACCAGAGAGATGATGTCACCCGTAAGGATACACATGTTTTTTAGGCATTGGAGCCTAAGTAAAAATGCAGGAATGCGCGTATGCGAGTGCACAACGGCGTGCCAATGGACTGGTGTGTTTTGGCCTTTTTAACCCCTCTGCACCTAAGGGTAAAACAAATCTAAATGCCTAAGCACAATTTTGCAACTTTGACATGTGTTAGTAAAACCGCACATATCATCACATTTACTTTGTGCATCCAGGTGGAACGAATTTGGCATTTATTTGATGTTAAATGGTAATGGACATCTACAGATTTTTTTTTCGATTATCAAAAGGAAAACTGGCCCAAAAAAAAAATTATTTTTTTTCATTTAGCCGTATCTTGCTATTACCATAACCTACCACAAAAGAACAAAAAAGTTAAAATTCTCCTGCTCTGGCAATCATAGTGATACCACATATGTGTATATTAGCTGTTGTTTGTGCCCGTAGTACTGGCCAAAAACAATAGTGCACATTTTGCTTCTTTTTTTTTTTATCCTACCTGAAACACACTGACAATGATATCAATTAAAAAAAACTGACCCTGACCCAAACACTAACCCTGACACTGGCCTAAATCATATTTTTTTTTATTATTTTTTTTTTTTTTTACTCTGTGAGGAGAGAGAGAAATACAATACATCTCTCTCCTCCATTCACAGAAAAAAATAAGGGTGGCGGGCTTCACATTGGCTGATCACTGTGATAGCCAATCAGAGGTTATCACAGCGATCAGGTGACCCGGAATCGGGAGTTCAGGGTCCCAATCGTTAGTATGGGGCCCGGGTCTCTCTGTGAGACTATAGTCTCTGTGCTGGGAGCGTGCCATGTGGTAGGAATATGGACTGTTATCTGATGGTACAATTCATGACACCATATTGATTGAATTATGGCCACTGAGTTGTCTATATATAGGCCCATACACACGATCTGACTTTTTGACAACAAACATGCAAATTAGCTGTTTTAAGGCAACATCCGACCATGCGTACGCTCCATCGGACAAACTTTTTCAGTTTTCATCGGACTTTTGTTGGCTGTGGGAACGGACAAACTTTCCGGCAACAAAAGTCCGATGGAGCAAAGTCCGATCGTGTGTACAGAAAACCATAGGACGTTTGTACAAAGTACAAACACGCATGCTCAGAATCAATGCAAAATATAAGACAACAATACAGAAGTTGACCAAAGGTGGCGGTAAAGAGCAGAAAAAACACGTGATTTGGTGAAAGTTGGCTGAAAAAGTCCTGCCGTGTGTATGCAATACAAGTTCACGGCCGACGCCCTTTGCACAAAAATCCACGGGAAAGTTTGTACAAAGTCCGATAGTGTGTATGAGGCTTAAGAATATCTTCTGGGATATGGTTTTGAATGGAGGAAGGTGTGAAAGGTCTTCAATATTAATATATATGACTCAAAAGTTAAATTTATTGTGTCTCTCTACTACTAGCTATTGTAGCTCTTTTGGATACATTTATGAGAAATTAGGTGTTGAATATTATTTATAATTTCATGAGACTTACAAATTAATCAAGCCTAAAATAATAATCTATCAATCTATTTTTTTTTGGCCAGTGTAGGTGAGGCAGGTTCTACTGGTATTGAAGACAAAAACAGAACATTCCATAGCTCAACTCACGAACCAGTCTGCTGACCAACCAGATTAACCTGTCCAACAGTCTGCGTTGAAAACGAGGATTTAGTTAGCAAGCATTTGCAAACGCATGTGTAAACTGCAAGGCCTCTTCACGGCACCCTGTGTATGCTGGCAGCCCTAAACACTACTGAATTTATGAGTATCTCCACAGTGGGAGCACATGCTTTCAATGGATAGATGAGGAGCAGGTGAGCCTGGAGGCAGCCCAATCCGCCTTAAAGAAACAGGAGCACACTGGACACCTAGCAGTAGAACAGTGGCAGCAAAGGTGCCCAGTGTGTCCCCGGGCCATATTTACACCAGTAATAAACAAATGGCCCCTGCCCCACTGGTATTGGCAGTGTTAAACCATGTGTAGCACCCTCTAGTGTGTGCTACTAGTAGTGGCAGTGTAGGAAAAAGCATACTTCTGGCCAGGAATAACTGAAGTCATGGAATAGGGTTCGAGTTATGTAGCCCCCTCTATTGTTCTAGAAGGATAGTGCATGTTTTTTGTGAGAGTAGGTACATTTAAAGGCTTGGCTGGCAGCCACACCTGTGTGTGTTTATATCTGGGTTGGGAGTGACTCAGAGTAGAGCTGGGTGATTCACAGGCAGCATCACCAAGAACTCCCACATCTTTCCAGAATGTTCAAGTGTTTTCAGGAAAGAAAGGAGGGGGGGGTGGAGCTGTCTGGGGAGCCCTGACCAATCCCCAACCTGGATTGGCAGGGGGCAGGTCTCCTTAAATACCCAGGGTCAGCCCAGTGGAGGGAGGAGTTGTTCAGGTGGAAGCTGGAGATGGAGTGCTAGGCTGTCAGGCCTTTGAGGGAGCTCCTCAGTCTGGGAGGGGAGGGTGACTTTGGGCCTGGGTTTGGGTACAGACAGGACCCTTCTCACGACACATGGAGGTGTCCTGGATACGTGGCACGGGAGCAGGAGAGGACAATGGGAGAGCACTGCCAGGCAAAGTCTACAGGAGAGGAACAACAGGTCACAGCCAAGAGGGCTGGTGAGTGACACACAGTCAGGAGAGGACTGGTGAAGCATGCCTGAGAGAACTGGGAGACAACCATATAAGATGGGTGGAGAGCCAGTAGGATGGACTGTGGTGTTATAGGCAGTAGAGAGAGAGGCAGCTGCAGTCAGGTGGGTTGACAGGGCCTGAAGATGTGGTACTGGGAGCAGTAGCAAAGTGGACAGCTAGCACTAAGAACTACCATATTTTTGCTACACTAAAGGGGCCTGCGGTCCCTGCCTGTAAGGGGCATTCACCTTAGGCCTGGCTGAGCCAGTGTCAGGTCTTCAAATCAGTGCTAGCTGGTCCTGCAAGTGCAAGCAAGTTATGTGCTGGAGTTGAAGATTGGAGTTGTATATACCGGAGGTGTGTATAGTCGATCCCATATATATTGTTCTGCAAATAAGTTTTGGCATCTCATGAATATCCCATCCCTATCCAAGTTTATCCCCCTCAATGAAAACAGAAAAACAAAGTTCAAGGACTGATTTTCTGACTAAGCGTGAATGAGAACTGTGTGCCTTGCTCAGCAGCGCTCAAGAGGGTACCGCTACAGTTATTAGAGGCCAGGACGCGACCTGGTCCTCAGCTCCGTGGCCGTGGGACCTGTGGACCCGATCGCCGCTGGTGTTCCACAATCGGGTCACAGAGCTGAAGAACGAGGAGAGGTCTGTGTAAACAAACCTCTCCCCGTGCTTCACTGTGTGGCTGTCACTGATCTCTGTTCCCTGTTATAGGGAAAGACGATCAGTGACGTCACATGCCAAGCCACGCCCCCAACAGTAAAAAAACACACACGTCACACATAACCCCTCCCCACCCCCTAGTGGTTAACTCCTGCCAGTGTCATTTACACAGGAATCAGTGCATTTAAATAGAACTGATTGCTGTATAAATGACAATGGTCCCAAAAATGTGTCAAAAATGTCCGATGTGTCCGCCATAATGTCGCAGTCACAATAAAAATCGCTGATCGCTGCCATTACTAGTAAAAAAAATAAAAATGCCATAAAATTATCCCCTATTTTGTAAACGCTATAACTTTTGCGCAAACCAATCAATAATAGCTAATTGTGATTTTTTTTTACCAAAAATATGTAGAAGAATATGTATTGGCCTAAGTTGAGGAAAAAAATGTTTTTTATATATTTTTTGGGGATATTTATTATAGCAAAAAGTAAAAAAATATTTCAAAATTGTCGCGCTATTTTTGTTTATAGCACAAAAAAAAAAACGCAGAGGTGATCAAATACCACCAAAAGAAAGCTCTATTTGTGGGAAAATTTTGTTTGGGAGCCACATCGCACGACCGCGCAATTGTCAGTTAAAGCAATGCAGTGCTGAATCGCAAAAAGGGTCTTGGTCCATTGGCTGCAAATTGGTCCAGGGCTTAAGTGGTTAAACAACAGTCTCTCAGTATAGGATCAGAGGGGTTAGGTGGAAAGTCTAGGTACTCTTAGCCCCTGTACACACGGTCGGAGATTTCGACAACCAAATCCGTCGGATTTTGTCCGAAACTGTTGCATACACACGGTCGGTCTAAGTTGTCGAAAAATCCGATCATTTAGAACGTGATGACGTAATTTCGTTACGATGGGACTACATTCAGGCTAGTAGCCAATAGCTTTGATGTAGGAATTTGATCTGAGCATGCGTGGCACTTGGTCCGATCAAAATTCTCTACACATGATCGGAGTATGTCCGATCGAACCAGTTGGTCGGAAAATATTTCCAACAAGTTGGAAAATTGGGTCCGACGGAATCAGTCCGATGCATACCACACACAGTCGGATTATCCGACAACACGGTCCGATAGGACACATTCCGACGGATTCTCCGACCGTGTGTACAAGGGCTTAGTGTCAAAGTCAGTAATAAAGAACTTTCTTGCCTTGAGTAAAATCCAGAGAATGGCCATTCACAGCTGGATCCTCACCCTAGTTGGATAGTCCTTCTCTC
The DNA here is from genome assembly GCF_037356315.1 of Lithobates pipiens. NCBI lineage: Eukaryota > Metazoa > Chordata > Amphibia > Anura > Ranidae > Lithobates > Lithobates pipiens. The sequence goes on along the minus strand of NW_027507784.1, from coordinate 77,410,603 downwards.
ACCAGGCCTAGCAGCCAACAGGGTGCTTAAATCAGGAACAAATCTCTGCCACAGACTTTGTTATAGAACACGTGTAAGGAAACTGGGAAAAACTTGTAGAACTCTCGTGTGGTACCAGAATCTTGCAGCCGGTCTGGCGATACCCAGGAGATCGAATTTGCTTAGGTCCTTCAGCTTCACCAGGCTCTTGTTGAGAAGCCAACCCTTGCGCTGCCTTCTCCCGAAGAGTCCTGCCCTGGATAACTTCGAAGTTGCTGGGCCTCTCCACAACTTGAGATGGCACCGGAACACCTCCGAATCCTTCCTTTAGTTTCCTCGCCTCGGGCTAGCCACAAAGTCGGGTGGATCCGCACCCCAGATCATAGGCGTTCTGAGGGCTGGTCAGGAGGACCAGGACCATGCAGTCAGAACATACTTCTGGACCGGAACCCCCGAAACAAGTGACACCCGCACCTTAAGTACCCCCTCCTAGAAGGCACAGCCACACTCCCACTGGGCTGACTCCGAGATAAAGTAACCTTAAAGCACACAACCAGATGGTGTTTCCATGCCTGCCAAGAGTGACAGCGCCCCCTGTGGCTAAGCAGAACATCCTGTAGTCTAGTCAGACTGATGCTGAGGTCAAAATTTGGAGTAATTGAACCCAAACCAAACTGCAGTTTAGGTGTAACATTAAATTTCAAAAACACATAGCATGCGCTCTTCAGGAGCCGGCGCTACATAAATATTCAATTTTCCATTTTTAGGGCCAGTTCACACCACAGAATTGCAGTCCAGATGTGTTCCAGATGCTTTTCTGCATGCGCGTTTTTGACGCATTTTTGATGCGTTCCGGTGTGTTTTTGATGCAGTCCAGTGATTTTTTTTTACCCCTCTTTTTTTCCTTACCTTAAATAAGGACATGTGTTCCAGTGCGTTTAGATGCATTCCAGTGCGTTTTTGATGCGTTTTACAGCATTCCATTACAGTCCAGTGCAGGAAAAATACAGCGTGTTCTACTTTTTTTTCTGGAACTGGAACACACTGGAACTGCTTGCACTCGTGTGAACTATACCATCGAAAACCATATATTCTACTTTCCATGCGTTTTTGAAGCAGAAAAAAAAAGCCCTGGACTGCATGTGTTATGAACTGGCCCTTAACCCTCCTGGAATCCAGACAGATATAATTATGCCTCGAGTTCTATGAAGGAAAACTATCAGAGCCAGTTCACACCATAGAAATGCAGTCTGGATGCGTTCCAGATGCTTTTCTGCATGTGCGTTTTTGATGCGTTCTTGATGCATTTTTTGTTGCATTTTTGGTGCAGTCCAGTGCACCCCCACCCCCCTCCACTCTTTTTTCTTAACCTTAAATAAGGACGTGTCTGTTCCAGTGCATTTTTGGTGTGTTTAAGTGTGTTCTGGTGCCTTTATGATGCATTTTTGGTGCGTTTTTGATGCAGTCTGGTGCATTTTTTACCCCTCTTTTTCCCTTAATCGTTTGCCGACTGCCGCATGTAGATTTACGTTGACAGAATGGCACGGCTGCGCAAATGGGAATACCTGCATGTCGCTTTGAATTTGCTGCTGTGCCACCGCGTGCTCTGCGAGCTCTGTGAGTAGGATCGCGGGTCTCACGGACTCGATGTCCATGGGGATAACCGCGATCGTCTCATGGAGAGGAAGAACAGGGAAATGCTGATGTAAACAAGCATCTCCTGTTCTGCCTAGTGACACTGACACTGATCTCTGCTCTCTGTGATCGGGAGAAGTGATCAGTGTCATGTCACACACAGCACCTCCCCCCCACAGTTAGAATCACTCCCTAGGACACATTTAACCCCTGCAGTGCCCCCTCCTAGTTAACCCCTTCACTGCCAGTGACATTTATACAGTAATCAATGCAATTTTAATCGCACGGATTGCTGTATAAATGTGAATGATCCCAAAAATGTGTCAAAATTGTCCGATGTGTCCGCCATAATGTCGCAGTCACAATAAAAATCACAGATTGCTGCAATTACTAATAAAAAAAAACAAATTTATAATAAAAATGCCATAAAACTATCCCCTATAACTTTTGCGCAAACCAATCAATAAATGCTTATTGCGGTTTTTTTTTACCAAAAAGAATATGTCCTAAACTGAGGGAAAAAAAATTTTTTTATATATTTTTGGGGGATATTTATTATAGCAAAAAGTAAAAAATAATGTGTTTTTTTCAAAATTGACGCTCTTTTTTTTATTTATAGCGCAAAAAATAAAAACCGCAGGGGTGATCAAATACCACCAACAGAAAGTTCTATTTGTGGGAAAAGGATGTCAGTTTTGTTTGGGAGCCACATCGCTTTAGTCTGTAGGGTTCAATGTTGTGTTGGCCCACCCTTTGCACCTATAACAGCTTCAACTCTTCTCGGAAGGCTGTCCACAAGGTTTAGGAGTGTGTCCATGGGAATGTTTGACCATTTTTCCAGAAGCTCATTTGTGAGGTCAGGCACTGATGTTGGATGAAAAGGTCTGGCTCAAAGTCTTCTCTCTAATTCATCCTAAAGGTGTTCTATTGGGTTGAGGTCAGGACTCTGTGTAGGCCACTCAAGTTTCTCCACCCCAAACTCGCTCATCCATGTCTTCATGGACCTTGCTTTGTGCACTGGTGTGCAGTCATGTTGGAACCAGAAAAGGGCCATCCCCAAACTGTTCCCACAAAGTTGGGAGCATGTCATTGTCCAAAATGTCTTGGTATGCTGATGGCGTAAAGGGACACTAAGGCCCCTTTCACACTGGGGTGGGGGTGGCGTTGGCTGTAAAACGCTGCTATTTTTAGGGCAGCGGTATCAACGTTCTGCCCATTGATTTCAATGGGCAGGAGTGGTGGATACACACCGCTCTTTCCCCGCTCCAAAGATGCTTCTAGCAGGACTTTTTTTACCGTCCTGCCAGCGCACCGCTCCAGTGTGAAAGCCCTCGGAGACACTGGAGACACAGCATCGGCTCTTTCAGGCCGCTTTGCAGGCGCTATTTTTAGCGATGTAGCACCTGAAAATGCCCCGGTGTGAAAGGGGTCTATTTTTTTCTTCTTAAAGCGGAGGGCCGTTTAAAAAAAAAAAAAAAAAAAAAAGTCAGCAGCTGCAAACTGCAGCTGCTGACTTAATCAGCCCACTTACCTGTCCAGGGCACCCGCGATGTCGGCCGCCCGAGGCCGACCCGTCCCTCGGCTCTCGGGTCCCGGCGTCACCATTCCTTGTAAGGGAAACAGGCAGTGGAGCCTTACGGCTTCACTGTCCGTTCCTACTGCACATGCGCGAGTCACGCAGCGCTTTGTGAATGGGACACGCTGTGTTCTGGAACACACAGTTCCCAGAACACAGCGCGACCCATTACCCAGAAGACGCCGCACGGAGGAGAGAAGACAGAAGATCTCCGCGGAGGAGGAAGAGGAAGATTAGGATCATGTGCCTAGCAACAGGCACTTCTGGTAAGTAAAAAAAAATTTTTTTTTCAGTTTTTTTTTTGATTTTTTTGTAATTTTTAATATTTTTTTTTTTCAGGGTGGCCCTCCACTTTAACAACCACCTCAATACCAGGCACTTAGACACCTTCCTGCCCAAGCCAATTTTCAGCTTTCAGCGCTGTAGCAATTTGAATGACAATTGCGCGGTCATACAACACTGCATCCAAACAAATTTTTTATCATTTTGTTCCCACAAATAGAGCTTTGTTTTGGTGGTATCTGATCACCTCTACGATTTTTATTTTTTGCACAACAAATAAAAAAAAGACAGAAAATTTTGAAAGAAAAAACAAGTTTTTCTTTGTTTCTGTTAAATTTTTTTGGAAATAAGTAAGTTTTCTTCTTCAATGATGGGCACTGATATGGCTGCACTGACAGGCACTGATAAGGCGGCACTGATGGGCCCCGATGAGGTGGCACCAATGAGGTGGCACTGATGAGGTGGCACTGACGGGTACTGATGATGGGCACTGATAGGCGGCACTGATAGGTGGCAATGATAGGTGGTACTGGTATGTAGCACTGATGGGCACTCATAGGTGGCACTGATGGGCACTCATAGGCGGCACTGATGGGCACTCATAGGCGGCATTGAAGGGTACTTATGGGTGGCACTGATGGGTACTTATGGGTGGCACTGATAGGTGGCATGGATGGGCACTGATAGGTGGCACTTCTGGACACTGATGGGTGGCACTGATGACACTGGTGGGTGGCATTGCTGGGCATCACTGTTTTTATTTTGCTACATGATGGTGCCAGTCAGTGCCCATTTGTGGACACTGACTGGCACAGATTGGGCATTATTTGCACATGTGGATGGCCATGGGGTACATACCTAGCCATCCACATGTTGCCCACTACCATGGTGGTATAATGTGGGCATCTGAGGGGGGGCTGCGCTGATAAACAATCAGCGCAGACCCCCCCTGTCAGGAGAGCCACCGATCGGCTCTCCTCTACTCGCATCTCTCAGATGCAAGTGAGGATAAGCCGATCACTGGCTTTTCTTGTTTACATCGAGCTCAGCCGTGATTGAACACGACTGATCACGTGGTAAAGAGCCTCTGCTGTAGGCTCTTTACTGAGGTCAGTGTCGTCTGACACAGCGCTGCACCGATCGCCACAATGTGCGCGGCGGCATGTTATCCTGCAGGACGTCATAGTCGCCCAGTCAGGATAACAGAACCACTTCCCGGATGTCAATTTGCTCTCGACCGGGCAAGAAGTGGTTAAATAACAAACATGTCATACTTACCTCCTCTGTGCAAGGGTTTTGCACAGAGCAGCCTGGATCCTCCTCTTCTGGGGTCCCTCAGTGGCGTTCCTGGCTCCTCCCCGCATCGAGTCCCCCCCCAGGGGAAGTGCTTCCCTAGGGTCACCCATGCAGGCCTGCTCCCGAGTCCTGAAGCTGCGTCCATTGACACAGACAGCAGGACTCAGCCCTGCCCCCCCACATCATTGGATTTGATTGACAGCAGCCAATGGCTGCTCTGCTATCAATCTATCCAATCAGGACCGAGACACCGGCGAGAGTGGGTGTGCTCGTTCCCGGTGCTGGAAAGATCGGGTTCAGGTAAGTAAAAGGGGGGCGATGGGGGGGGGGGGGGGCTACGCTAAAGGAGGTTTTTCACCTTAATGCAAAGAATGCACAGGGTTTACAGCCCCTTTAAGGATTCCCTTCACTGGAACTAAGGGGCCGAGTCCAACCCCTGAAGAACAGCCCCACACCATAATCCCCCCTCCACAGTGGCGGAACTACCGCCATAGCAGCACATGCGGGCGCTATGGGGCCCGCAGTCAAATGGGGCCCGGTGAGGACAGGCGCTATGGCTCCGCGGGAGATAGCGGGCGGCTCCGCGGGTGGCCCGCGGCTCCGCGGGTGGTCCGCGGGCGGCTCCGCGGGTGAGAGCTGGCGGTCCGCGGGCGGCCCGCGGGTAGTCCGCGGCTCCGCGGGTGGACCGCGGGCGGCTCCGCGGGTGAGAGCGGGCAGTCCGTGGGTCCGCAGTGGGGGCCGCGGGTGATAGTGGGAGGCAGATGAGAGTGGCCGGTCCGCTGGTGAGAGAGTGGGCGTGAGCGGGCTGGCCATTTAGGGAGCTGACAGGCGAGGGAGCATAGAGATGACATCATCTCTCGCTGCCCTCTCATCCCTGCAGTGCAGTTCCCCCCTCACTGTGCAGGCAGCCAGGAAGCAGAGAGATGACATTATCTCTCTGCTGCCTGACTGATAATCTGCTGGCTGACTCTGTGACACAGCAGGAAAGTGGCAGAGCAAGTGACAATCCATAATGTGTGGCAGGCGACGTGGCAAGTGACAACCCAGGACGTGGCAAGTGACAATCCGTAACGTGTGGCAGGTGACGTGGCAAGTGAAAATCCATGACGTGGCAAATGACAATCCATAATGTGTGGCAGGCAACGTGGCAAGTGACAACCAGGGAGGTGGCAAGTGACAATCCGTAACGTGTGGCAGGTGACATGGCAAGTGACAACCTGGATGTGGCAAGTGACAATCCGTAACATGTGGCAGGTGACGTGGCAAGTGAAAATCCGTGACATGACAAGTGACAATCCGTAATGTGTGGCAGGTGACGTGGCAAGTGACAACCCGGGACGTGCAAGTGACAATCCATAATGTGTGGTAAGTGACAATCTAGGATGTGGTAAGTGACAATCTGTAATGTGTGGCAATCTAGGACGTGGCAAGTGACAATCCGTAATGTGTGGCAGGTGACGTGGCAAGTGACAACCTGGATGTGGCAAGTGACAATCTGTAACATGTGGCAGGTGACGTGGCAAGTGAAAATCCGTGACGGGACAATCCGTAATGTGTGGCAGGTGATGTGGCAAGTGACAACCCGGGACGTGCAAGTGACAATCCATAATGTGTGGCAAGTGACAATCTAGGATGTGGTAAGTGACAATCTGTAATGTGTGGCAATCTAGGACGTGGCAAGTGACAATCCGTAATGTGTGGCAGGTGACGTGGCAAGTGACAACCTGGATGTGGCAAGTGACAATCCGTAACATGTGGCAGGTGACGTGGCAAGTGAAAATTCGTGATGTGACAAGTGACAATCCGTAATGTGTGGCAGGTGACGTGGCAAGTGACAATCCGTAATGTGTGGCAGGTGACGTGGCAAGTGACAACCCGAGACGTGGCAAGTGACAATCTAGGACATGGCAAGTGACAATCCGTAATGTGTGGCAGGTAATGTGGCAAGTGACAATCCGGGACTTGGCAAGTGGACAATCCGCAACATGTGGCAGGTGACATTCTGCAACGTGTGACAAGTGACAATCTGCATCTGGTGGCAGGCGACGTGGCAAGTGGACAATCTGCAATGTGTAGCAGGTGATGTGACAAGTGACAATCCTTAATGTGTGGCAAGTGACAATCCAGGACGTGGCAAGTTACAATCCATAATGTGTGGCAAGTGACGTGGCAAGTGACAATCCAGGACGTGGCATGTGACAATTCATAATGTGTGGCAAGTGACAATCCAGGACGTGGCAAGTGACAATCCATAATGTGTGGCAGGTGACTTGGCAAGTGACAATCCGCAACATGTGGTAGGTGACATTCCGCAACGTTTGACAAGTTACAATCTGCATCTGGTGGCAGGCGATGATGGCTAGTGACACGCTCAGGGATCCCACTGATTTTGCATTATGGTGAGTTGAACTATTTCATTTTATATAACAGAACAGAAATTTGTTAAAAGGCCTGGAGGTCTGCAATGTGTTCCCTTCAGGGGCTGCATACAGTATACTGCATACTTTGTTGTTCAAAATTAATATAAGCCGTTGCCTGGGTACTGTGCCACATGGGTGTGGTAGTCTGTTGTTTAATGGCATTAGTTCATTTTTTTTGGTGGGGGGGGGCCCATACAACATTTTGCTATGGGGCCCTGTGATTTCTAGTTACGCCCCTGCCCCTCCACCAAATGATTTGGAGCAGTGCACAAAGCAAGGTCCATAAAGACGTGGGTGAGTGAGTTTGAGGTGGAGGAACTTGACTGCCTGCACAGAGTCCTGACCTCAACCCATTAGAACACCTTTGGAATGAATTAGAGCGGAGACTGCGAGCCATGCCTTCTCATCCAACATCAGTGCCTGACCTCACAAATGCCCTTCTGGAAGAATGGTCAAACATCCCCATAGACACACTCCTAAACCTTGTGGACAGCCCTCCTGGAAGAGGTGAAGCTGTTATAGCTGCAAAGGGTGGGCCAACACAATATTGAACCCTACGGATTAAGACTGGGATGCCATTAAAGGTCATGTGGTGTAAACTTGGCAGGTGTCCCAATACTTTTGGTAATATAGTGTATCACTAAGGCCACCATCTACCCATTACACACAATGCAGCACTTTACCCCAGCCCCCACCTGCCTGAAGTTGTAAAAAATATAATGGGAGTTTTTCAATACAGGTGATGCTGAATACAAATAAAAGCACATCAACATTTAATTGACATTATTATATTGTATTTATAGACTATTATTAGACTTGATTTTCCCTCAGTGAGGGAAACATGTTGCACGTGACCAGCCCATATAACTCAGCCTGCTGCAACCGTAACATACGCAGCAGCTTCCGCGCATGCGCACACTGTCGGCTTTCTTGACAGCTCTAATTCAGGGCGCATGCTCCGTTCCCCTCCTGACCCTACCCCTCCGCACCCCCAGGGCGCCTGCGCTCTGACATCTCGCGTCAACAGGGAGACCCGGCGGGACGAGAGTTGGGCGGCGCATGCGCGGAGTGTACGGAGAATCCTGTGAGGTGCCGGTACTCAGCTGGGTAGGAGTAACGGTGGAAAAGCCGGAAAGTGGCCGGACACGTCCCGGCTGCATTATGTGACCTTCCCGGAGCCCGCGTGTGCCGAGGCTTGCCCATGGAGCCATGGAGTGCCGGGACTGAGAGCCCCCCGGCACCGAGAGCCAGGACTGTGTGCGCTGCGCCTCATCTCCCATAGGAGGCGCCATGTCTGTCGGGTCCACAGTGCCCCCCTCCGCTCAGATGGCGGCCGGAGGACCTGTGGCTGAGAGCTGGTGTTACACCCAGGTAATGAGGAGACCCCCCAATATCATATCCCCCCTATATATTATACTTCTCTACTACACCCAGGTAATGGGGACACCCCCCAATATCCTATCCCCCCTATACTACTACACCCAGGTAATAGGAGACCCCCCAATATCATACCCCCCTATATATTATACTTCTCTACTACACCCAGGTAATGGGGAGACCCCTCAATATCATATCCCCCCTATATTATACTTCTACTACACCCAGGTAATGGGGAGACCCCTCAATATCATATCCCCCCTATATTATACTTCTACTACACCCAGGTAATGGGGAGACCCCAATATCATATCACCCCCTATATATTATACTTCTCTACTACTACACCCAGGTAATGGGAGACCCCCCAATATATCCCCCCTATATATTATACTTCTACTACTACACCCAGGTAATGGGGAGACCCCCCCAATATCATATCCCCCTATATATTATACTTCTCTACTACAATCAGGTAATGGGAGACCCCCAATATCATATCACCCCCCCCCCCTATATTATACTTCTACTACATACAGGTAATGGGGAGACACCCAATATCATACCCCCCCTCATATTATACGTCTCTACTACACCCAGGTAAAAGGAAAACTCCCTATATTATACTTCTCTACTACACCCTGGTAATGGGGAGACACCCCTCCCCCCATATAATATACTCCTCTACTAATACTCCAAGGTCCTAGTAAGACCCCACTGCATTATATTCCCCTACTACACCCAGATAATACGGAGACTCCAATATCAAAACCCCCGATACATCACCCTCCCCCCCCCCCAATATTATACTCCCCTGCCACACCCAAGTAATAGTAAGACCCCCCCCCCCCTAAATCCCATACTCGCCTATTACTGCTACACCCAGAAAGTAAGCAGACTTCAACATCAATCGCTCCCTCAACATGTCATACTGCACTCCTACTACTACACCCAGGTAATAGGGCAACCCTTCCACATCATTCTCTCCTCATAGTATACTCCCCTCCTACTACTACTATATGGGGAGCCCCCCCCCCTCAATCCCCTACTACTATTACTCCCACTTTATAGAAGAACCTCACAGTATTATACTCCCCTACTACACCATGGGGGGGGGGGGGGACCCTGATGTAATACCCCCATATCATACTTCTCTATTACTGCTACACCCAGATAATAGGGAGACTCCCATATCCATCCCCCCTCAAATATATTCACCCCTACTTCTACACCCTGGTAAGGGGGGGACCCTCCCACATCCATATCATACACTCCCCATAGTATACTCCTACTACTAGTCCTAGGAAATGGGGAGACCCCCGTATCATGCATCCCACCCAACATTAAACTCCCCCACTACTGCACCCAGTTAATGGGATAATGGAGACCCCCCCCCCAAATAATATACTCTCCTAGTACTACTCCCAGGTTATAGTGAGATCCCACTGTATTATGCTACACTAAGATAATAGGAAGCCCCCCCCATATAATACTCCCCGACTACACACGGCTGATGAGCTTAAGAGACCTCCATATCATACTGTATATTATAATAATATTACACCCTGGTCATTGGGAGACCCATATACTCCCTAATACAACACTCCAGGTAATGAGCAGAATCCCCCATACACTTTCCTACTACACATGAAAGTAATACGTAGACCCCCATATTTGAAACCTGTATACTACAATACCACATCCATATAGTAGGGATACCCCCATATAATACTCCTAAACCCCTATACTATAATACCACACCCAGATAATAGGGATACCCCCATACTATAATCCTGTACCCTGGTAATGAGCAGAACCCCCTTATACTCCCTGCTGAGCCTGCACTCAGGTCCCCTACTTACAAACATCTGACTTACAAACGGAAGGAGATAACAGGAAGTGAGAGGAAATCTACCTCTAGGAAGGGAACTTCTCTCCTGTAGGCCCTTGTACACACGGTCGGACATTCCGACAACAAAATCCCTCTGATTTTTTCCGACAAATTTTGTCCAAAACTTGTGTTGCATACACACAGTCGGACAAAGTTGTCGGAAAATCCGATCGTTCAGAACGTGATGACTTTCGTTCGTTATGACGGGACTATGTTGTGGCTAGTAGCGAATAGCTTTGGTCTCGTAATTTGATCTGAGCATGCGTGGCACTTTGATCGGAATTCTCTACAAACGATCGGACAAAGTCCGATCGGATCATTTTGTCGGAAAATTTTATATCCAGCTCTCAAACTTTGTTGGTTGGACATTCCGACAGAAAAAGTCCGATGGAGCCCACACACGGTTGGATTATCCGACAACACGGTCCGATCGGACATTTTCCGTCTGAATTTCCGACCGTGTGTACAAGGGCTAAGAGTTAAATGGGGAAAATGTGTCTCCACTGATGCTTTATCACCAATCCTGGTTTCCCTGACAGCCCAAAATTTTCAAAATCCAATTATCATTGGGACAGAAAGTGAGGTGAAATCTTCTGTACAGGGGGGCACAGACAGCTAAACAAATGTTACAGGGGTGATAACCCTTCCCTATGTTATCCAAAACGCTTAGAAATAGATTTTTTTTGGCTGGAGCTACACTTAAAAAATGTACCTGTTCTGACTTAGATTCAACTTAAGAACAAACCTACAGACCCTGTCTTGTTTGTAACCCGGGGACCGCCTGTAATGAGCAGACCTGTATGTCATTCATTTCTACTACACCCAGGTTGCGGGGAGACCCTCCATATACACCCCAAAACGTAATGCGACAATTATAATAAACCCAGATAACCAGATATCATATTCCCCAGAAACCTCGTGCTATAATACTACATTCAGGTGACCGGAAAACCCTGTCTACTACTCGCTGTAATAATACTACACCCAGTTACTAGAAGCCTGCTAATCGTACTATAGTAATATTACACCTATCTCCCCAATACTGCTAACATAATACACCCCCTTAAAAACTCTATAATTAAATTATAATATATATACTAATACTCCTCCTCCTCCTACTACTAGAGCTTTAATAATACACTCCATCCCAGTTGGGTTTACTATCTCTTAATCTGTCTTCTTAGGTGATCCCTAAAAACTTGTCCCTTCAGGGAAACCAATTCCATCTCCACCTATCAAGTGAACTTTTACTTTCTCCATCAACTGATCTGCACACAGTTATCACCTTTTGTATCACTCGCACACCTCCTGTAGATTGTAAGCTCTCACGGCCGGCAGAGCCCACTGATCACTCCTGTCTCCCTTTTTTAAAGCGGTATTAAACCTAAAAGCGGTGTGTGATTTCGGGGACGTGTACCCGCGTAGGTGGCAGTTTGAGAACCAGTGCTGTGTCTGCACTGCCACTATGTCCCAATAGACATGAATGGAGCTGCCTGCACACAGATGTACGGGACCCCTGTCTATGCTCTGTAGTCAAAAACAGTCCTTCCCGTGGGGGAATACTTTAGTACACCCGTGTGAATGAGGCCTATATTGTAAAGCGCTGTGCAAGCTGACGCTATATAATTCCTGTTTTAAAATAATTCCCCCTCCCCCAGGAGGACTACATATAATAGGACATTTTGGCTTGTTTTCAGGGGAATTGCAGAGTGTGTGGTTTTATCACGTTTTGCTTGTATGTGAAGTTGGCTCCATTGGTTGAAATAAAACAAAAAATGTGATGGAAAAAAAAAACTCTGGGTGGTCGTCGGTCAGGGGGTACTGTGGGTCGAGGCGGTCGTCCGGTCCGGGGGTACTGTGGGCCGGGGCGGTCGTCCGGTCCGGGGGTACTGTGGGCTGGGGCGGTCGTCCGGTCCGGGGGTACTGTGGGCCGGGGCGGTCGTCCGGTCCGGGGGTACTGTGGGCCGGGGCGGTCGTCCGGTCCGGGGGTACTGTGGGCCGGGGCGGTCGTCTGGTCCGGAGCCCCCTCGGAATACACCCCCCCCCCCCGCTTTTTTTTTTTTAACCTGTACACCGATTAGCAATAACATTAACCACCCACCATAACTAATGGAGACATGGAATCCTCTACTCCACTAGACGTCTGATGGTATGTTGGGGTATCTGCCACTAAGCTGTCAGTAGGAGAACATTTAAGTTGGGGAGGTGGGACCTCCATGGATTGGACTTGTTTTTCCAGCACATTCCACGGATGCTCTATTGGATTGAGATCTGGAGAGTTTGGAGGCCAATTCAACTACCGTATTTTTTGGACTATAAGGCGCACTTAAAAGCCCTAAATTTTCTCACAAAATCGACCGTGCGCCTTATAATCCGGTGCGCCTTATATATGACCTGTTGACATCCCTGGAGTTCTTTGGTTAATGCACCCGGAATGATGGCAAGCACCGAATAAGTTTTCTTCACTTGGGCTTTGACAGTATCTGTCAGATGGGCACGCATGGAGTCACAGATCAATAGGGATGGAGATTTGTGGAAAAAGCCACCCGGTCTCTTACCGTAAACCGACGTACCGTAAACCTCTCTCAGGTTGTTCTACTGCGTGACTGATAGCAATGAGTTTGAAATCCGCTTCGTAAGCATGTCTCTTAACAGGAGCCATTTTTGGGGCAGCGGGTAGACCGTAGAAAATGAACGAATGAATGCGCACACCTCCTGACTAAGATGGCCGTAATGCCCAATCCAAGCAGTGCAGCTTCGTGGGATTACCAAAGTTTTGAGTTCAGAGTTTTGTTTCATTAAATGCGCCTTATAATCCAGTGCGCCTTATAGTCCGGTGCGCCTTATATATGGAAATATCCCATTAGCAGGCAGCCATTTGCTAGTGCGCCTTATAATCCGGTGCGCCTTATAGTCCGGAAAATACGGTATTTAAATTCATCATATTGTTCCTTAAAGAGGAAGTAAACCCTGATGAGTTTACTTCCTCTTTCATTCCCTGCAAAGGTAAAGCATAATGGACTACTATGCATCGCATAGTAGCCCATTATGTGTCACTTACCTGACACAGGAGCCAGCGAAGTCACCGCTGTCCCCTGTAGTCCGCCGCATCCATCTTCTTGGTGGGTCTCGCAGCTCCGCCGCTGTCATTCGGCGAAGCCGCAATGACGTCACTCCCACGCATGCGCACGGGAGCCGACACGCGCGGCAGCTCCGTCGTTGAGAATGCTGCGCTCAGTGCGCCTGCGCGACGCTGTCTACGGCGCATGCGCCGTAGACATCAGTGCCTGTTTTCGGGCAAATATCTCCTAAACCATATAGGTTTAGGAGATATTTCTTGGACCTACAGGTAAGCCTTAATCTAGCCTTACCTGTAGGTCAGAGTGGTTTGTAAGGGTTTACAACCACTTTAAACGTAACTCCACTTTTGTTGAGGAAAAAACATTCTCCTCTGGGTGATCTCTGTACATTGCAAGGATTTAAAAAAAATAAAAAATAACTTTGTTGCAGATTCCTGCCTTTTGTTGTTCTGAAGTAGTGGTTTGTGTGTTTGTCCGTGTCCAGAGAGAATCTGTATGGGAGTTATTTCATAATCCATCAATCAGCACCTGCAGGGCTCTGATGAGGAAAGTGTCGGGGTCTACATCCCTATAGATGTGATTTCCCTTTTGGGAGGATCTCACCCAAAAATTTAATTTGTGGCTAAAGAGGATGGTGATAATCTGTGATGCCTGAAATCTAGTTATCACCACGAACGTCAGAGCGAGAGCAATAATTCTAGCACCAGACCTACTGTGTAAATATAATCTGGTAACTTGCAAAGGCTTTTAAAGCGTCGCCTATGGATAATTTAAAGTACCTTAGATTGTCGTCATTCCATGAGCTTATACGCAATTTTAACCACTTTCAGACCGGACCATTTTGCTGGTAAATGACCAGAGGTCTTTTTACACTTTGGCACTGCGCTGCTTTAACTGGTAATTGCGCGGTCATGCAATGTTGTACCCAAACGAAATTTGCGTCCTTTTCTTCCCACAAATAGAGCTTTCTTTTAAAGGTATTTGACTGACTCTGCGATTTTTATTTTTTGCGATATAAGCGTAAAAAGACCGCAAATTTTGAAAAAAAATATTTTCTACTTTTTGTTATTAGAAAAATTCAATAAACTCAATTTTAGTCATACATTTAGGCCAAAATGTATTCAGCCACATGTCTTTGGTAAAAAAAAAGTCAATAATTGTATATTTATTGGTTTGCGCAAAAGTTGTCACATCTACAAACTAAGGTACGTTTTCTGGAATTTACGCAGCTTTTAGTTTACGACTGCCTATCTCATTTCTTGATGTGCTAAAATGGCAGGGCAGTACAAAACCCCCCCATTTTGGAAAGTAGACCCCCTAAGGAAATTGATAAGTGGCATGTTGAGCCCATTGAATATTTTATTTTTTTGCCTCAAGCGATTGAATAATGACAAAAAAACATTTTTTTTTTTTTTTTTTTACACAAAGTTGTCATTAAATGATATATTGCTCACACATGCTATGGGCATATGTGAAATGACACCCCAAAATAAATTCTGCTGCTTCTCCTGAGTACGGGGATACCACATATGTGGGACTTTTTGGGAGCCTAGCCGCGTATGGGGCCCC
The DNA here is from genome assembly GCF_037356315.1 of Lithobates pipiens. Classification (NCBI taxonomy): domain Eukaryota; kingdom Metazoa; phylum Chordata; class Amphibia; order Anura; family Ranidae; genus Lithobates; species Lithobates pipiens. The sequence goes on along the minus strand of NW_027507784.1, from coordinate 77,395,498 downwards.
GAAAACCAAGCACCGCCTTCAGGCTTTCTAAGGGCGTAAATTTTTGATTTCACTTCTCACTACCTATTACAGTTTTGAAGGCCATAAAATGCCAAGATGGCACAAAACCCCCACAAATGACCCCATTTTAGAAAGTAGACACCCCAAGCTATTTGCTGAGAGGCATGTTGACTCCATGGAATATTTTATATTTTGCCACAAGTTGCGGGAAAATTACAAACTTTTTTTTTTTTTTTTACACAAAGTTGTCACTAAATTATATATTGCTCACACATGCTATGGGCATATGTGAAATGACACCCCAAAATAAATTCTGCTGCTTCTCCTGAGTACGGGGATACCACGTATGTGGGACTTTTTGGGAGCCTAGCCGCGTATGGGGCCCCGAAAACCAAGCACCGCCATCAGGCTTTCTAAAGGCGTTACAGTTTTGAAGGCCATAAAATGCCAAGATGGCACAAATCCCCCCAAATGACCCCATTTTGGAAAGTAGACACCCCTAAATTTACGGGTAAACTAGTGAGACTAGGTAATAAATGGCGGGTGCCCTGAAACTATAAAAAAATAACTAACCAACCAGCGTCACCTGTAACAGTTATATGGTGATCACTGGTGAAAGGGTTAACTAGGGGGCAATCAGGGGGCTTTATGCGGTAGTATATGGGGGTCCATGGCGCTATAAAAAGCTGCGGCGAACCTAAATACCTACCTGCCTAACTAGCGTCACCTGTGACACTAATACAGCGATCAGAAAAACGATCACTTATTAGGCTGGGTTCACACTGGAGCGATGCGGGAACGCCACGAATCCGCGGCGGGTTCCCGCATTGCATGCCTCCCGGCGGCAGTTCACACTGCCCTATGCGAACTGCTGGGAGTGTCAGTGAAATGTTAATGACACCCCCAGATCAGTTTGCATATCGCAGTGCGATCTGCAAACTCGGATCGCATGGTGTGAACACCCATGCGATCTGATTCTGCTGCGGACCAAAAAAAGGGTCCCGTGCGAATTTGCGGCGGGTGCGGCGAATGGCTGAACTCGAATCGCACAGAGATCGGATGTGATTTGCACTGCAGTGCGGTGCAAATCACATCCGTTCTCATAAACCGCTGCATTGTGAACCCAGCCTTAGTGACACTGGCGATGGGGGGTGATCACGGGGTTAAACCTTTATTGGGGGGGTTAGGGGGGTACATTAGAACTAAAGGGGGCTAACCCTAACTGCCCTAACAGTTATTACAGTCACAAATGACACCAATGCAAAAAAAAAAAAATGCAATTGGTGTCACTGTGACTGGGGGGGCAGGGGTAATTGGGGGGGGTGATCAGGGGGTAAAGGGGGGGTGCGAGTGTGCCTGGCATGTTCTACTGTGAAGTGTCGTGTTGGTGCAACTCACCGATCCTCTCTCCTCGGTGCCGGAACGAAAAATACCGACACGGAGGAGAGATTACATCACTTCCTCTGCCTGTGTTTACATTACAGGAGAGGAAGTGATGTCACGAAGGATTTCCATTCGTCGGGAGCGATCGCGAGGGGGTGGCCATGAATGAATGGCCACCCGATCGGGCCCCCCACCCGCGGGAAGACAGGGACGTACAGGTACGCCCATATGCCTGCCCGTGCCATTCTGTCGACGTACATCGTCGTGCGGCGGTCGGCAAGTGGTTAAAGCATGAATGTTTGGTATCTACTTGGTGTAACATCATCTTTTATATTTTACCAAAGAAATTGGTATTATATTGTTTGTTCGCTAAAATTCATGAACATGTTTGAAAAACCGCTGCAGAAATCTCACGTGACAAAAGAAATTGCAACACATATATATTTATTTATTTTTTTAATACAGTTTTCTATCAAATTTTTTTTTCCTCACAAAAATGAGTACACCGCTCATGTAAATATTTTATTATCTTTTCATGTGTTGATTGCTCGCCAGGTGCAGCGTATCAGTCTGACACACCGCATCACTGATTATCAGCATGGCCAAACCCCTCCCCCATGCGCATGGCCGGCCAGGACCACCAGGTGTGCCACCCTAGACACCCAGGGATGTCAATTAGTGGCCAGCAGCAATCCCTGCCAGTGCCATCGGTGCCACCTTGTCAGTGCAGCATCATCAGTGCTCTTTAGTGAAGGAGAATTTTATAACAGAAACAAAGAAAAAAAAATTTTTCACAATTTTTGATCTCTCTCTCTGTCGAATAAAATGGCTGTTGCAATATTTTATGTCACACTGTATTTGCAATACTTAAAAAAAAAAAAAAAACACACCAGTAAAGTTAGCCCTTTTTTTGTATAATGTGAAAGATTTTGCGTTGCGAGAATCACGATCTTTTTATTCTTCGCAAAAGAATCGTGATTCTCATTTTGGCCAGAATCGTGCAGCTCTAGTTCCTGCTGAACCAGTGGAGATTTGAAAAGTCTATGGCCGGCTTCAGTGGGAATTGCTCATAAGCTTGGTAGATATTTACAGACACTAAGACTAGGCTCGTGACATTGTCCCTCTTCCCTCTCCCCCTATAAGAGGGCCAATGAGAGGTGTGCCTCTGTGTAAATCCAGGAAGTGAACAGACAGCAGCTTCAGCTGCCCACAGTTAAAATGAATGCCGCCAGATTCAGCGGAGGGAGATTTCTGAGGCATATTTGGTACAGAATCGCAGTATATATAAAATATGTAAAGTGGTTGGAGGGAAGCCTCAGAGTGGCTAAGATGTTTTTATTATAAATTATGTGAGCACACTGCAGTTCCTTTTTAAGGCTCCATTCACACCAAGGTTTTCACTTTTCAGTGAATTTAATGCACAGAAAAAAACGCTGTGGTGTGAACAGGGCACACTGCGCACTTGCAGAAGAACTCACATCTCGCATCTCTGATCTCTGCACCTATTGTGAATGAGGCCTAAGATATGCAACGCCTGACATACTGCTGTGTTCTTTTCCAGATCCTCTGTTAAAGCATTCAATTAGTTATTTACAGCTTTAGCAAATCCCTGTTTATTAGTTATTTCCCAAGTAATGGTATAGCAGAACGGTTATTATAGCAAGTGTTTTGACATTTCCATACCCTCGTAAAAATGCTGACTCAGGTTAAAGCGGTTGTATACCCGCTGAAGTTTCCTGACCTGCAAAGGAAAAGGCATAATGAGCTAGTATGCACCGCATACTAGCTCATTATGAAATACTTACCTTAGAACGAGGCCCCCGACATCTTGCCCGATCCATGCCGAGGGAGCTGACATGTTCCCTCTGCGTTTCTTCCGGGTATCGCGGCTCCGGCGATGTAAGTGGCCGGAGCTGCAATATCGTCACTCTCGCGCATGCGTGCGGGAGATTTCTTCTCGGCAGGGTCCGGCGTCTGCCGGACTTTCAGCTGAGAATCCCCTGTATGCATGCGCCGCTGCAGTCAGCGGCGCATTGGGAGGGGAATTTTTTTTACCTACAGGTAAGCCTTATAGGCTTTCCTGTAGGTAAAAGAAAAAATTGACTATACAACCACTTTAAAGAGGAAGTAAACCCTGATGAGTTTACTTCCTCTTTTTTTCCCTGCAAAGGTAAAGCATAATGGACTACTATGCATCGCATAGTAGCCCATTATGTGTCACTTACCTGACACAGGAGCCAGCGAAGTCGCCGCTGTCCCCTGTAGTCCGCCGCATCCATCTTGCTGGTGGCGTCTCGCAGCTCCGCCGCTGTCATTCGACGAAGCCGCGATGACGTCACTCCCGCGCATGTGCACGGGAATCGACAAATGCGGCAGCTCCATTCTTGGAACTGCCGCGTTCAGTGCGCCTGCGCCGTAGACAGTGGTGCCCGTTTTCGGGCAAATATCTCCTAAACCATATAGGTTTAGGAGATATTGCTTGGACCTACAGGTAAGCCTTAATCTAGGCTTACCTGTAGGTCAAAGTGGTTTGTAAGGGTTTACAACCACTTTAAAAGGCTATGGAGATGCACTCCTGGGATTATAGCTATATTCTGAAGGGTGGGGGCTGTCAGAACAATTCTGTCTCCTGTTCTAAAAATGTAGTGTTGCACTGAAATTTCGGTCGGCAAAAATTTTCGCCTGACAATAGGGTTTTTAGCGTTGTGCCAAAACAAAAATAAAAAAATAGTGCGGCTGAAAACGACCATGATTTTACCGTGATTTTGCCAACGTTTTTACCTCGCTTTTGGTGTTTTTTTTTTTTATAGGTCATGTAAATGTGTGTGTGTGGTGTGGTTTATGCACCAAAAAATGCAGCAAGCAGGATTTTTAACATCGCTTTCGAAAGGTGCCGATAATGGCCAACAATCCATTCATATTCATTTAAATTCATAATATCAATTAAAACATTGAATATATTACAATTATTTTTAAAAATATAAATATCTTTTTAAAAAACGTCAATTTCGGTTTTGGCCAAAGGCATCCTAAAATTAATTTTCATTTCGGTGCACCAGTATAAAAAGTGTCATGGCTGATGATGAATTCAGAACAACATGGCTGCCCTGTTTCTTCTCACACAGTTTTGGTGAGCCCAGTTCACATTTTTATTACAGAGGTGGGGGGTCTTAAAGTGGAAGTCAAGTTCGATCAGTAACGTTTACCTATAGGTAGTGTAAATCTTTCCTAAACGTGTACCGTATAGGAGATATTTACATTACATGCAGCCAGTGACATCACTGGTGCATGCGCTCTGAAGGAACAGCCTCCTGCGGCGCTCCTTCAGAGCCCTGTGCCGTAATCAACTGCTCCTGCGAGCTTGTGGTGGAATGACGCCAGTAACACAGCTGGAGTCTGTGAAGATGGGAGCCCTTGCAGCGCTGATTTCTGGGCGCTGGGAGAGCTTCGTTTTAAGGCAAGTTTGACATAATGTGCTAGTATGCAATGCATACCAGTAGAGCTGCACAATTAATCGTTAGGTCATCTCGATTCAACCCCCCTGACCATTTCTATTGCAGAGTTTGCCTATTCTTTCATATAACAAGTGGAGAGACTTATCTGCTCACTCAGCTGTCAAAAGAAAACATCTGGGCAGTCTGCCAAGTTTTTAAAATGAAACATTGTAACTAAGACTGGCCATACACCTATAGATTATCTGCAGATTTTCTATGGTCAGATGGAAAAAGTGGAACAGATTCCTCCATCTATGCTGAACTGTGTGGCCCAAGCTTCTATATCTTGCTAGTTGGCCCCGCTGGCTCTCACAATACTTGAACATTCTGGTTGGTTGCAGGCATTGTTTAGGTTGAGAGCCAGCGGGGGCCAACTAGCAAGATACTGAAGCTTGGTTCAGTGGGAGATTCCTCCATCCACACAGTTTAGCATACATGAAGAAATCTGTTGCACTTTTTCCATCTAAACATAGAAAATCTGCAGATATTCTATAGGTGTATGGCCAGCTTAACTTCCTTCTTAGATCAAAGTGGGTATAATCTTCTTCTGTGTGGGGGAAAAAAAAAATCCAGGCAGTCTGCCAAGTTTTTAAACAACGTAAATGCAGGACGTTTCACCACTTAAAGTTAGGGGCGCACCGAATGGGTTTTTTGGTGCCGAAACCGATACCGAAAATGAAAAATACACTAGGCCGAAAACCGAAACCGATACCGAAACAGCACCGATACCGAAAATGACTGTTTTTAAAAAATATTTTTATACAGGAGGTGGTTAGAGACTGGGGACATGGTGCAGGAGGTGGTCAGAGACTGGGCACATGGTGCAAGAGGTGGTCAGAGACTGGGCACATGGTGCAAGAGGTGGTCAGAGACTGGGCACATGGTGCAAGAGGTGGTCAGAGACTGGCGACATGGTACAGGAGGTGGTCAGAGACTGGGCACATGGTGCAAGAGGTGGTCAGAGACTGGGCACATGGTGCAAGAGGTGGTCAGAGACTGGGCACATGGTGCAGGAGGTGGTCAGAGACTGGGCACATGGTGCAGGAGGTGGTCAGAGACTGGGCACATGGTGCAGGAGGTGGTCAGAGACTGGGCACATGGTGCAGGAGGTGGTCAGAGACTGGGGACATGGTGCAGGAGGTGGTCAGAGACTGGGGACATGGTGCAGGAGGTGGTCAGAGACTGGCGACATGGTGCAGGAGGTGGTCAGAGACTGGCGACATGGTGCAGGAGGTGGTCAGAGACTGGCGACATGGTGCAGGAGGTGGTCAGAGACTGGCGACATGGTGCAGGAGGTGGTCAGAGACTGGCGACATGGTGCAGGAGGTGGTCAGAGACTGGCGACATGGTGCAGGAGGTGGTCAGAGACTGGCGACATGGTGCAGGAGGTGGTCAGAGACTGGCGACATGGTGCAGGAGGTGGTCAGAGACTGGCGACATGGTACAGGAGGTGGTCAGAGACTGGCGACATGGTACAGGAGGTGGTCAGAGACTGGCGACATGGTACAGGAGGTGGTCAGAGACTGGCGACATGGTACAGGAGGTGGTCAGAGACTGGCGACATGGTACAGGAGGTGGTCAGAGACTGGCGACATGGTACAGGAGGTGGTCAGAGACTGGCGACATGGTACAGGAGGTGGTCAGAGACTGGCGACATGGTACAGGAGGTGGTCAGAGACTGGCGACATGGTACAGGAGGCATCCCCCATTTTGGAGCCAGCGTGTCCCCCCATTTTGGAGCCAGCGTGTCCCCCCATTTTGGAGCCAGCGTGTCCCCCCATTTTGGAGCCAGCGTGTCCCTCATTGCAGCCAGCGTGTGCAGGGAAGAGAGCCGCCTCCGCCGCCTGTTTGATCACAGCGCCGGGAACATTACAGCTTTCATTTCAATAGCTGTGTGTTCCCGGCCGCGCGCCGTCACACGCAGCCCCTCCCCCTTGTCCGGGCACTTAGATAGACAGATCATCTGCAGGATTGGACGGATGATCTGTCTATCAAAGTGCCCGGACAAGGGGGAGGGGCTGCGTGTGACGGCGCGCGGCCGGGAACACGCAGCTATTGAAATGAAAGCTGTGATGTTCCCGGCGCTGTGATCAAACAGGCGGCGGAGGCGGCTCTCCTGCGCTATGCACCCCCCATGATGGGCGTCACCAGGGGCGGGGGCGGAGCCCCACCCCCACCCAGACCACGCCCCATTTTCGGCTCCATTATCGGCCGTTTTTCTCTTTCGGCAGATTGCCGAAAAGGGCATTTTCGGCCGATATGTTTCGGCGGCCGAAATTTCGGTGCATCACTACTTAAAGTGGATGTAAACCCACTCTCATCCTTTCTAAACTACTGCAATATTGGTTATCTAGAAGGATATAGATGCCTCCTGCATGTATACTTATCTGTCAAATGTCTCCCCTCTGTCTGCTATGAGACCCGAAAAACTGCAGATTTTGTGGGCGGGTCTGTTTTCCAGGGATCAGTGGGTGGAGTCGTGATGTCAGTAGACTCCCCGCCCACCTCTACACTCCCCTTATCAACATGCATTTTCTCCTGTGTATTTCTTACACTGAACTTCTGCTATGATCTCTAACATCCAAAACCCAGAAAAGTCCCCACATGACTTCAGCATCGCAAATCATGCCGAGGTGTGGAACAGCCAATCCTTGCAGAGCAGCAGAAGAAAGGAGTGGGAGGGAATTAAAAAATTCATGGCTCTTAGGCTAGAGCACATCACCTGTCACAGCAAGGGGGAGGATTAAACAATGGTTTTTCTGTTTGTCAAGATTCATCTCACTGAAGGAGGAGGATTGCTCAGAGCTGGATTAACTCTTTGTGGCAAGATTGGGCTCAAATCATAGGAAATCGTATGCTCTACATTATGACCTCAAAAATATCAATTGCTGCAATGTTTTATGTCACACTGTATTTTTCCCAGCGGTCTTTCAAACGCAATTTTTTTGGGGAAAAAAAATAAACTTAAAAAAAAACAGTAAAGTTAGCCCATTTTTTTTTTTTTTTTTTTTTTTTTTAATGTACATAATATAACTGTGTACTAACATTTATAGGTAATGTTGATCTGGGGAAAATCAGATTGCCTCTCGGGGGATCAGGAAGGAATTTTTTTTTTTTTTTTTTTCCCTCTGCTGTAGCAAATTGGAGCATTCTCTGCTGGGGTTTTTTTTTTGTTTTTTTTGCCTTCCTCTGGATCAACTGTGGGCATAAAATTGGGTACATTGAATTATACGATGTTTTTTTTTTTTTTTTTTTTTTTTTTATTGTTTTTAAGGTTGAACTGGATGGACTTGTCTTTTTTTCAACCTGACTAACTATGTAACTATGTAATGTGAAAGATAATGTTACGCCGTGAGAATCGTGATCTATCTTCTAAGCAAAAAAAAATAGTGATTCTCATTTTAGCCAGAATTGTGCAGCTCTACATACTAGCACATTATGGCATTATCTTGCAGGGCAAGAAAGAAAAAAAGAAAGTCCAGCAGTTTACAACCGCTTTAACACTGAAAAAAATAAAAAAGCTTGGGAGTTGTTCTTAAGGCCTCATGCACACAAGGCATTTGCCCAGCTCTTCTGAACACCTGACAGGAAAAAGTGGCTTAAAAACACATTTTAGGCATGTCAAGCATTTGGGTGTTCATTCATTTTATTAGCCTGGATATTAATGTATCCTGGCCAGCCATTGGAATAAATGAACACTCAGTTTAGTCATGTTTATGCGCACTTACACGTGTTTATGCATGTTTAGCATTTTTTATCTATTTTTTTTCTTCCCCAACGCCCCTCGCATAAACTTGCTGGGGATGATTTTTTTATTTTTTTTCCTGTATCTCAATCTTCTCTTCTCACGCCCGTAAACCTCTGTGTACATGGACACATCGGCTAATATAGAGGAGCTTTTAAAGGCAGAATAAAAAAAATTATAATAACGTATGTTATCCACCACTTCCGCCACGACTGTGCTGTCATTCGTTACAACACAAGCTGAAGAGCGGGTGCCAGACAATGATTTAAATCATTGGCCAGAACCCGCCGAGCGAATGACAGAAGAGAGCCCTGTGTTTACCTGTCTCTTTAGACAGCAGCAATGTGCCTATTATTATTATTATTATTATTATTATTATTAGTAAAAAATGTAAATATTACCAACAGTACACATTTAGTGCCAGTTCACACTACCGCGACTTGTCAGGTGACTTAGCCACCTGACAAGTCGCGCTCTCCGTTCTGTACTATGGAACCGTTCTAATAGGACCGACTTAGAAAAAGGTTCCTGTACTATTTTTGGGGCGACTTCAGGTGACTTGCATTGACTTCTATACAGTAGTCGTTTTGCAAGTCGCTGCTGAAGTCGTGTGCAGGTCGCGTCTGTGAGTCGCGCTGCAAGTCGCGTCGCCCCCGTGTGAACGGGCACTTAGGCACACAGTTGACCCTTTCATTATTGCCCAATAAATGTTAACCCCTTTCCAGAAAGTGTAATTTGTACGGGTTTTTTGGCACTGATCACTCTATTAGTATTGGTGGCAGTTAGTTCCCCCCCCACCACCTTCGCTTGTTTGCTTCCTCCCCCGCTGCCACATTTGCTACCTTTCGGTGGGGGGGGGGGGTGTACATATCAAAACCAGTTATCTGCTCCCACTTCCATGTAAGATCACCACATCATTGTGTGGCAATCTATGGAGGGAACACACACACACATCCCAGAAGACAGCAGGACTGTTCAGAAAGCACAGCGTTGCATGCGCAGTAGGAAATGGGCTGTGAAGCCGCAAGGCACCTGGAGCTGATGGACTGTAAGTGCTATATTAAGTCAGCAACTACATTATTTGTTGCTGCTGACTTTTAATTTTTCTTCCCCCAGGTTGGAACTCCACTTTAATGTTAGGTGGCCTGCTGCATCATGGCAGTCCCAATATAAGTCACTGATTGCTGCCAATACTAGTATAAAAATAAAGGTTGTATAGCCAAAAATAGAAAAAAAAAAAAGATTTTAATTTTTTTTCAAACTTTTTTTCTTTTTTTTTTTTTTGGTTATAATCAAAAAAATAAACAGTGGCGATCAAATACCACCAAAGAAAGCTTCTATTTGTGTTCAAAAATAGATATAAATTTAGTCTGTGTACAGTGTTGCAAGATTTCTGGCTTCCAGGTGTCTTCTATGCAGGTAACGAGCTGAGATTAGGAGCACTTTCTTGAAGTGAGTGCTCCTAAGGCCCCTTTCACACGGACGGACAGTTCAGGTCCACCTGTTGTTTTTTTAGGTGGACCTGAACGGACGCTCCATGTTAAAGAGGAAGTAAACCCTGATGAGTTTACTTCCTCTTTCATTCCCTGCAAAGGCAAAGCATAATGGACTACTATGCATCGCATAGTAGCCCATTATGTGTCACTAACCTGACACAGGAGCCAGCGAAGTCACCGCTGTCCCCTGTAGTCCGGAGCGTCCATCTTCTCGGTGGGTCTCGCTGCTCCGCCGCTGTCATTCGGCGAAGCCGCGATGACGTCACTCCCGCGCATGCGCACGGGAGCCGACACGGCAGCTCCGTTGTTGGAAATGTCGCGCTCATTGCGCCTGCGCGCTGTAGACAGCGGTGCCTGTATTCGGGAAAATATCTCCTAAACCGTATAGGTTTAAGAGATATTTCTTGGACCTACAGGTAAGCCTTAATCTAGGCTTACCTGTAGGTCAAAGTGGTTTGTAAGGGTTTACAACCACTTTAAGTCTATGGTGCGATGGATGTCAGCGGTGATCATGTCCGCTGACATCCGATCCGCTAAAATCAGACGTTATGGCGATACGTTCGTTTACATCCTATCGGGTGAGATCTGATGAAAACGGACGTGCTGATATTCTGATCCCTCCATTGGAATCAGCGGCGCTCTCACAGACCCCTCCCCGCTCAGTGAGCAGAGACGGACCTGTCATCCGCCGGCTCAGCGCAGATCAATGGAGAGATCTCCTGCTGAGCTGGGGGACTCTGCTGAGTGGATCCGCCTCATGTGAATGAGGCCTAACGGGGTGGATTTGATTTAAATTAAGTTGATTTAAATTATTATTTAAATCACTAGCATAAAGGCTTGATTTAAATCATAATTTTTAAAAAGCAACTGTCATCTCTGTCCCGCAGCAGATTCTCCTCTTTAATGGGACGGCTGGTGATGTGGCAGTGACACAACAAGGTGAGGGATGTGGCGGCAGCAGGTGAGGGGATGTCAGTTAACAGGCGCTGCCATGATGGATTTGAAAGGACAGGTGCTCTTTAAATGTAAGGACTTATTCTTGCTGGTAGTTGGGGAAACCTTCATTTTGTTTGCAAATATTAAAGATTCTATTTAGAATAAAATAAGCTGTAAGGTTAGTAAAACAACAATATCAGAACTGATTCAATCATACAGTTTGTAGTGTACATAGATTTGCAAAACAATGAGATAAAGGAATATTCCTGAACTCTGTTTTATCTCATGGTTACTGTGAAATTGGGTGAATGCATCAATGCAGTGCATGTCATCTCAGCTTGGATTCATTGAATGAGTTTACCAAAAATGTCAATATTGCTACATAACTAAGCTCCATTTCATGCTGAATAAACTAATGCATCTTAACCACCTCAATACAGGGCATTTTCACCCCCTTCCTGCCCAGGCCATTTTTCATCTTTCAGCACTGTCACACTTTGAATGACAATTGCGCGGTCATACAACACTGTACCCAGAAAAATTATAATTTTGTCCCCACAAATAGAGCTTTCATTTGGTGGTATTTGATCACCTTTGCGTAATTTTTATTTTATTTTTATTTTTTTTGTGTGCTATAAACAAAACAAGGGTGACAAGTTTGAAAAAAGCAATATTTTTTACTTTTTCTATAATATCCAATTATTTATTTTTTTTTTAAACACATTTTTTCCAGTTTAGGCCAATATGTATTCTACATATTTTTGGTAAAAAAAAAAAACGCAATAAGCGTATATTGATTTGCGCAAAAGTTATAGCTTCTACAAAATAGAGGATAGAGTTATAGCTATAGCTATATATATATATATATATATATATATATATATATATATATTATAAAAAAAAAAAATTTTTCTAGTAATGGCAGTGATCTGCTATTTTTTTTTTTTTTTTTTTTTTTTTATGGTGATTGCGGCAGACATATCGGACACACTTGACACGTTTTTGGGACCATTCACATTTATACAGCGATCCATGCTATAAAAATGCATTGATTACTGTATAAATGTGACTGGCAGGGAAGGGGTTATAACAAGGTGGTGATCATCAAGGGGTTCATATGTTCCCTGAGAGTGATTCTAACTGTAGGGGGAGGGGACTCTCAAGGGGGGGAGACCGATCGGTGTTTCTCTGTACTACAACGAGAGCTGTGCCGCCTGGCTGTCAATTGACAGCCGGCGGTTGGCAAGCATTTAAATCGAAAACTATCTTTTAGATCAGGAGTCTCCAAAATATGGCCCTCCTATTGTTGAACTACAATTCCCATCATGCCTAGTCATGTCTGTGAATGTCAGAGGTTTACAATGCCTCATGGGAAGTGTAGTTCTGCAATAGCTGGAGGGCTGTAATTTGGAGATCCCTGTTTTAGATTGATTTTTACACCAAAAGCTTTTTATTTAAACATTTTTTTTGATAAAAATACAAAAAATCTGAACCTTTTATGTTTTTTTTTTTTGTTTTTTTTCATTGATTTATATCCACTCTGGCTCCTAATCCCTGCTTGTTACCTCCTATAAGACACCTGTCCACAGAAGCAATAAATCAATCCGATTCCAATCGCTCCACCATGGCCAAGACCAAAGAGCTGTCCAAGGATGTCAGGGATAAGATTGTAGACCTACACAGGGCTGGAATGGGTGAATACCGCCAAAGAAGGCTCTATTTGTGTGAAAAAAAAAGATATAAATTTATAGTCACACTGCCATGACTTAAGTCGCATGATTTTTTTTCCCGCGATTTTGCCACGATTTCAGGGAATGCCTGGTCTGCGGACCTCAACTCGCATCAAAGTCAGACCAAAGTAGTACAGGGACTATGTTGAAGTTGGTGTGACTTGAAGTCGCACAGATATGAATGGTAATGGGGAAATTATGGGGTGCGACTTTGCAGTCCCAAGTCGCAGGGCAAGTCGCAAAAATGTGAAAGGGGCCTTAAAGTAGTGTAGTGCTGAATAGCAATAAATGGCCGGGTCATGAAGAGGGTGATTTTCATGGTCCCCTTAGGAGGGTCCAGCATTACACAGGCTGGGCTTACGTTCTATTATATGAGTGGCACTCAGTCCAGATGAATGCTGCTGCTGTCAGAAAAAGCTGCAGTGATTACCGGACTGGCCAGAACACTTGGGGTTGTTGGAGGCGTATTTATTGGCAGTACCGTAGGATTGGGGAGGGGGGGGGGGGCACATACTTGGAGTTCTGCTTTAATTTGTTGGACCATTTTTCTGTACAACACCCTCCAACCTCTGGATTTGTTTTGGCCCACAGATGGAGGCGTTTTCCACTCTTGCCAAAAAGGAAATCCTCTTTATCTTTGCTAAAGCAGCTTTTTATTTTATTTAGTTTTTTTCTTTTTCCATGTGTACTTCTACTCCTCATCCCCTTATAGTTTTCTGTCCCTCGTTGCTTACAGATCACTTTTTTCATTTAAAGTTAGATTGTTGGTGAGGTAAATGGTGTTTGTTTTTTTTCTTCATCAGGTTAAGGTAGTGAAGTTTTCCTATATGTGGACCATAAATAATTTTAGTTTTTGCCGAGAAGAAATGGGAGAAGTTTTAAAAAGTTCAACTTTCTCTTCGGGGCCAAATGATAAGATGAAATGGTAAGCGGCTTTCTTTCACTGTATTATGGGAAGCGCATGTTTTCATCCTCTTTGTGAAGATGTATGTATTAATGCATTTAAAAAAAAAAACAAAAAAAAAACGTACCTCCTTTTTCTAGGTGTTTGCGAGTGAACCCCAAAGGGCTGGATGATGAGAGCAAGGATTATCTATCTTTATACCTGCTACTGGTTAGCTGTCCGAAAAGTGAAGTTCGAGCAAAGTTTAAATTTTCTCTATTAAATGCAAAAAGGGAAGAAACAAAAGCCATGGGTGAGTTGTTGCTGATGTCTGAAAGATTGTATGTTGTACCATTGGGGTCTCATTTGCAAACACAAGAACGAATTTGAATGAAATTGACATTTTAGTATTTCTTTCAATGCACACGTAAAGACCAACCTTTTTTTGTTTTGTGTTTTTTATTAAAAAAAAAAAAAAGAGAGAAATTAAGCAAAGGTGTGTAATATAAAATATATAATATATAGTAATAACATGGCAAAAACGTATAGACAGGTGTGTGTTTTGAAGGCAGTTCACTGAATCACAGCGCCGGAGCAGCGATGACGTCACTCCCGCGCATGCGCACGGGAGCCGAGACTCGCGGCATTGCCTTCATCGACGATGTCGCGCATGCGCCGTAGACAGCGGTGCCAGTCTTCGGGCAAATATCTCCTAAACTGTATAGGTTTGGGAGATATTTCTTGGCCCTACAGGTAAGCCTTAATCTAGGCTTACCTGTAGGTCAAAGTGCTTTGTAAGGGTTTACAACCACTTTAAGATCTATTGGACAACACACACACACACACACACACACACCAGCTTTTTGAAACCAGTTCAAAAACTCAAAATTGTATCGTTGAACTATTTCAGGTCCATAATTATACGTATGTCCTAAGATCGAAAAGAAACCTGTTGAGAGATGCTGATAATTCCTTAAGGCCCGGTTCACACCGCTGCGGGGGGAGATCCGGATGTGATTCGCACAGCAAATCACATCCGATCTCCGTAGCGATGCGAGTACAGCCATACAGATAGTATGGCTGAATTCGCATCGCTCCCGCAGCAAACTCGCACGGGACCCTTTTTTTGGTCCGCAGCAGAATCGGATCGCATGGGGGTTCACACCATGCGATCCGATTCCTGTGCGAGTCGGCAGATCGCACTGCGATATGCGGACGGATCTGGGGGTGTCATTAACATATCATTGACACTCCCAGCCGTCCGCATAGGGCAGTGTGAACTGCCGGCGGGAGGTTTGCGATGCGGGTAAACGCCGCATCGCTATAGTGTGAACCCGGCCTAAAAGATGATTTACTACTCCTTACTTTGCTTTCATACCTACTCGGGACAGGTCATGGTTTTCCTGACTTCCATTCACTTCCATTTCCCACCACCTTATCTGTCTTGTCCAGCTCTTTCCCCAAATTTTAATTTTGTGTGTGTCTATCTGGGGTGTTCTTGTACAACTGCCCAGGATGAGAGTTTAATAATCTTACTAATCCAGAGAAACTCTTTAGGACCATGAAGGCTCTGAGGATATGCAATACCTGAAGTAAATAAACATATACCGATCGGCCATAATTTTGACCAGTGACAGGTTATGTAAAAAACAAGCAAAAACACTGCTTTTGCGCTGTCTTCATGGCGGTCACATGACTCAAGGTCTCTGTACAGCTCCGATGGAAGCATACTGCGGGAGGGACCGTGATCGCCCTCTGACGGCAGAGCTGCCCTGATTTTCATGGTCTGTTTAGAGAGGGAATACCGGAAGTGCCAGATTCAGGTGTTTGTGTGTGTTTTTTTTTTTTTTTTTTTTTTTACAGTTTAAAGGGGGCAGATTACACAGTACATGCACTGCTTTAACCACTTGACCACTGGACACTTAAACCTCATTCCTAACCAGACCAATTTTCAGCTTTCGGTGCTCTCATAGTAGGTGAGGTTGCAAAAAGACACAAGTCCATCAAGTCCAACCTATGTGTGTGATTATATGTCAGTATTACATTGTATATCCCTGTATGTTGCGGTCGTTCAGATGCTTAATCTAATAGTTTCTTGAAACTTTTGATGCCCCCCGCTGAGACCACCGCCTGTGGAAGGGAATTCCACATCCTTGCCGCTCTTACCATAAAGAACCCTAGTTTAAGGTTAAACCTCTTTTCTTCTTATTTTAATGAGTGGCCTAGAGTCTTGTTAAACTTTTTATGCAAATTTTTTTTATCCTTATTGTGGGGTCACCAGTACGGTATTTATAAACTGAAATCATATCCCCTCTCAAGCGTCTCTTCTCCAGAGAGAATAAGTTCAGTGCTCGCAACCTTTCCTCATAACTAATATCCTCCAGACCCTTTATCAGCTTAGTTGTCCTTCTTTGTACTCGCTTCCTGAGGACTGGTGCCCAGCACTGGACAGCATAATCCAGGTGCGGCCGGACCAGAGTCTTGTAGAAACATTTCTCACATTTTGAATGACTATTACTCAGTCATGCAACACTGACTCTATATGAAATTTTTGTCCTTTTTTGTTTTTCACACACACAGAGCTTTATTTTGGGGTTATTTAATCACTATTGAGGTTTTTTTTTTTTTTTTTTTTTTTTTTGTGCTATAAAAGGAAAAAAAAAGACAGAAAATTCTGTAAAAGAAAAAAGAAATGCATTTTTCTTCTTTTTCTGTTTATAAACTTTTGCAAATTACTAAATTTTTCTTCATACATTTTTGTCCAAAATGTGTACTGCTACATGTCATTGGTAAAGATAACCCAAATTGGTGTATATTATTTCATCTTTGTGAAAGTTTTATAGAGTCCACAAGCTATGGTGCCAATCTCTAAAAATTTGATCACACCTGATGCACTGATGGCCTATCTCATTTCTTGAGACCCTAACAAGCCAGGAAATTACAAATACCCCCCAAGTTACCCCTTTTTGGAAAGTAGACATTCCAAGGTATTTTGTTATAATACGTTATTTCTCACAGTATATGCATAGCACAAATTACACCCCAAAACACATTTTACTCCTCCTGAGTATGGCAATACCACATGTGAGACTTTTACACAGCCTGGCCACATACAGAGGCACAACAGGCAGGGAGTGCCATCAGGTATTCTAGGAGCATAAAATACACACATCATTTCTTGACTACCTCTTACATTTTTGAAGGCTCTGGAGCACCAGGACAATGGAAACGCCCCAAAAATTACCCAATTAGCAAAGAAAACAACCCAATGTATAATCTGAGGCATAATGAGTCTTTTGAATATGTCATTAAATTTTTTTTTTTTCTACAAGTTTTTGAAAAATATGTAAAGAAAATGAAAACGCATATTTATTTTATTTTTTACACAAAGTTGTCCAGTTATACAATATTTCTAACACATATCATGTACCTACCAAAAATTACACCCCAAAATTCTCCTACTCCTCCTGAGTACGACGATACCACATGTTGGGAGACTTTTACACAGCCTGGCCACATAGGCCCAACATGCAGGGAACACCGTCGGGTGTTCTAGGGGCATAAGTTTCAAATCTAATTTGACTACCTGTTACACTTTTGTGAGACACTAGTGGCATGGATGAGCATGAATGTGGATGGGTATGGATGGGATGGCTGAGGATGGATGGATGAGTATTGCTGAGCATGGATGGCTGGATTATGCTGGAATTGTCATATATCAGAGCTGTGGGCACTACAGATCCAGCCCACAGTGCTGCAGCACCTGATCTCTCCCATCTCCGCTCACACTGTACCAATCGGTACAGAGAGGGGAGAGAGGAACCAGATATGACGGTGGTCACAGATTTTCCCAGGTGTGCGCCAGGACATGATTCTGGGAGGATATCAATTTACTCCCTCCCAGAGTTATCGAGTCGCGCTGTAGCTGTCATTCGACTATGGCGCGGTCGTTGGGTGGTTAAAGTGGTTGTAAACCCACTTTAGAAAAAATAAAAATAACACCTGCAAGACACAGGTATGAGCTAGTATTATGTAGCTCATTATGTAATACTCACCTGAAATCGAAGCCCTCACTGCGGTGCCCTTACACAGCACTGGGCCGGCGACATCACCTCCGGGTATCTCGGCTCCAGCGCTGTGATTGACCGGAGCCACGATGACGTCACTCACGCGCGGGAGCTGCGTGTACCAGCACTCACTGAATCAATGGCACATACGTGCCGTTGCTTCAGTTTGCATGTGCCGATGATGTCGGCACATGCAAATACAGGGGATATCTCCTAAACCATGCAGGTTGGGGAGATATCCAGGGTAGCTACAGGTAAGCCTTATAGACTTACCTGTAGCAAAAAGTGCTCTGTAAGGGTTTACAACCACTTTAAGGTACCAGAATATCTTTAACCAAAAAAAAAAGCTTTAATGTTCCTCCCGAAATCCAATAGCCTGAGTTTATTAATAGTTATGGAACCACAATTCACATCAACCCCTCTTGGATGCACCAGTTTGTTTTTCTTTTTCTGTTCTTGCTCTAATGCTTTTCTCGCAGTACCTTTTGCACTTATGAAAGCTTTAATATTCACTTCTATTTATTTTGGTGTTTTATTCAGAAAGTCAAAGAGCTTACCGGTTTGTCCAAGGCAAAGACTGGGGCTTTAAGAAGTTTATTCGGCGAGATTTTTTACTTGACGAAGCTAATGGTCTCTTACCGGATGATAAACTTACCTTGTTCTGTGAGGTAGGTGGAATTCTTTCTTTCCTCAATGTTTTCACTGCTTGCAATTGTAATGTGTGAAATGGTTCCATGGCTAATGGAATTCAGTAGATCTTGAGGCTGCATTCACACCTTAGAGTTTTCAGCTCATAAAATGCCTGAAAAACGCCCAACAAGCAAAATCCTATTAATTTAAAAGACACTGGTTCACATCTGAGCGTTTTGTCACCTGAAGCAAAACGCCTGAAGCTCAAAGTACATGAGCTTCTTTGGGGCCGATTTTTCTGCTTTTTACATTGGTGACCTTTTGGCATGTTCAGGATCATGCCAAACAAGGGTCAAAATCGAGGCAATAAACGTAGTAAAAACATGCGACTTTGAAACGCTCAGGTGTGAATGCAGCCTAAAGTAAAACTGTTGCCAGGCTGTGGACATTCCCTATTTGTGTTCTTAACATGCAGTACATAAAGTTTTTAATTAAACCCTCACTTAACCAAACACCCTCTCTCCTCTTGTGTACCTGCTGTGTGTTTAAAGAGGTTGTGAACCCTAAAAACAAAACAAAAACAAAAAAAACCCTGCAAGACAAAGGCATGATGAGCTAGTATGCATTTCATACTAACCCATTATGAGATACTTACCTTAAAACGAACCTGAGACTGCTGACATTTTCCCCGGAGTTTCTTCCAGGTTCAGGGGCTCCGGCGCTGTGATTGGCTGGAGCCGCGATGAAGTCACTCGCGTGCGTTTGCCACCGGTCATGTCACAGGGCCCTAAAGAAACGTCACGATGGAGCGCTCCTTCAGTGTGCATGCGCTGATGGCAGCGTGTAAATATTTCCTAAACATTCTTGTTAAAATTCCTAAATGGTGAAAGTTCAGGAGATATTTACAGTACCTACAGGTACGCCTTATTATACCTTACCTGTAGGTACAATTAAACAGGAAGACTTCACTTCCTCCTTTTAAAGGCCAACAGTTGACTTTCACTACAAATGTTTGCTAGCCCCCACCCCCACATGTACATAATATATTGCTCTTTTAATGTGGGTGCACAATAAAGACAAATACCTTTTTTAAAACCTTGAGTCAGCAGGTTTTTTCTTCCTCCAGCCATCAATGTGGGTGTGCCCTCAGCATTGGCACAAATGTACTTGATGGTGGTGCAGACACATGACCAGTGAAGAAGAGCAGATTTGGGAGACCAGTTGTCCGGCAGAAAGGAAGCATGTAGAATGAGGTGCTCTATGCACTCTGAGAGCCACCCTAAGCTATAACAGTAAAGAGGAGAATCTTCCTATTATTTATTACTGATCAGAATTCCACTTTATTCTTAGTGACTGGAAGTCTGTCAAGTCACTAATTAGAGAGGGGCGTATTAGGAACTGATGTGATAGAACTGACAATATTCTCTGCTATAAATAGAACACTTGATTACTCCTCTAACAGCTGGGACATGTTGTAAAGTGGAACTTTTTTTATGGTGCGATTCCCCCTTCTCCGCCAGAGCTTCATTTCTGCATTTTTTTTTTCAAGGCACGAGTCCTCTTCTTCACCAGAGCTTCCTTTGTGTGGTTTTGACGTGAGAACCGGAAGTCCCACCTCTGTGCATTTCGTCATACAGGAAGACACCGGGTTTATGACGTACGTAGAGGTGGAGCTTACAGTTCTGACGTCACATCCTCACAAAAGAAGCTCTGGTGGGGAAGGGCGATCACCCCCTGAAAATGAAAGTTCTACTTTTACAAGTCCCAGCTGACCTCTAGCTGGAGCTACTGAGGAGTGATTCTTTTGTATGTTTTATAGCAAAGAATACAGGATGTAGAGGAGCAGCGGTGGTCACTGAAACATTCGCTTGCCTGATTTATTCTGGTGCCAGACTAACACAATATATTGTATGTGCAATTCTTGTTTTTGTGGGTTATTTTTATTAGAGAGATCTGTGATATTTCTGGTCTGTGTCATCTCCATCCTTTGAGCATACAGTGCATCTGGAAAGTATTCACAGTGCTTCACTTTTCCACATTTTGTTACAGCCTTGTTCCAAGGCTGGATGGCTTAAATTCATTTTTCCTCAAAATCCTACAAACAATACCTCATAATGACAATGTGAGAGAAATTTGTTTGAAATATTTGCAAATGTTTCAAAAATAATGATACGAAAATAATATCAAATGAAAAAATCCCATGTACGTAAGTATTCACAGCCTTTACCATGACACTGAAATTAAACTCTGCTGCATCTGGCTTCCACTGATCATCCTTGAGATGTTTCCTCAACTTGATTGCAGTCCACCTGTGGTAAATTCAGTTGATTGGACATGATTTGGAAAGGCACACACCTGTGTATATAAGGTCCCACATTTAACAGTGCATGTCAGAGCACAAACCATGCCATGAGATCCAAGGAATTGTCTGTAGACCTCCGAGACAGGATTGTATGAAGGCACAGATCTGGGGAAGGGTACAGAAACAGTTCTGCAGCATTGAGGGTCCCAATGAGCACAGTGGCCTCCATGATCCATAAATGGAAGAAGTTTGGAACCACCAAGATTCTTCCTAGAGAGGGCCACCCAGCCAAACAGCCCCATCAGGGGAGTAGGGCTTTAGTCAGGGAGGTGACCAAGAACCTGATGGTCACTCTGACAGAGCTGCAGTATTTCTCTGTGGAGAGGGGAGAATCTTCCAGAACAACAACAATCTCTACAGCTCTCCACCAATCAGGCCTGTATGGTAGAGTGGCCAGACGGAAGCCACTCCTCAGTAAAAGGCACCTGAAGGACTCTGACAATGAGAGACGCAATTCTCTGGTCTAATGAAACAAAGATTGAACTCTTTGGCCTGAGTGGCAAGCGTCATGTCTGGAGGAAAGCAAGGCAACGCTCATCACCTGGTCAATACCATCCCTACAGTGAAATGTGGTGGGGATGGCATCATGCTGTGGGGATGTTTTTCAGCGACAGAAACTGGGAGACTAGTTGGGATCGAGGGAAAGACAATGAATGCAGCAATGTAGATCCTTGATGAAAATCTGCTCCAGAGCTCTCTGGACCTCAGACTAGTGCGAAGGGTTATCTTCCAACAGGACAACGACCCTAAGCACACAGCCAAGATAACAAAGTAGTGGCTGTGGAACAACTCTGTGAATGTCCTTTAGTGGCCCAGCCAGAGCTGAGACTTGAACCCGATTGAACATCTCTGGAGAAGAAAATGGCTGTGCACAGACGCTCCCCATCCAACTTGATGGAGCTTGAGAGGTCCTGCTAAGAAGAATGGGAGAAACTGCCCAAAAATAGGTGTGCCAAGCTTGTAACATCCATACTCAAAAAGACTTGGCTGTGATTGGTGCCAAATGTACTTAAAGTATTGAGCAAAGGCTGTAAATACTTATGTACATGTGATTTAACTATATATAAAAAAAAAAAAAAAAAAATTCAAACAAATTTCATGTTTTCATTGCGGCGTATTGTTTGTCGACTTTTGAGGAAAATAATCTATTTTGGAATAAGGCTGTAACATAACAAAATGTAGAAAAAGTGAAGTGCTGTGAATACTTTCCAGATGCACTGTATGAGGTGACCAACGGGGAATGCTTGTTTCCATATTCTTACCATCTCAGAAGATTGAATAGGAGGAGGGCTAAAGATTCCATTCTGCTTTGAGCGTGTTTAGACCTGCTTATTTAATAAGGTCGATCAATTTTTGATGAGCACTTTGACTTTGGAGGGGTTCTCATGGAGGACATGTGTGATCTTCTAGAAGATTTGGCATGCTTCTTATGATTGGACATTTGATGATTTTTTTTTTTTTTTTTTTTTATTTTGTGCACCGAACATTATTAAAATGTTCGTTTTCTTTCAAATTGGAACGGACTTTTATGATGAAACACTTTCATTTTATTATTGTATGTGTATAAAAACATTTTGTGTGTGATAGTACTTTTAGTGCTGTTCGCATTGTAGGTAGTGGGGAAATTTCCTCTTATCCCTTCATGAGCGCTCATCTGTAAACGTATACATACATACATACATACATACATACATACATACATACATACATACATACATACATACATACATAAAGAATTTGATGCCCTGCTGATTTTGTACGTTTGCCCTCTGATAAAGAAATGATCAGTCTATAACTTTAATGGTTTTGTTTATCTAACAGTGAGAGGCAGAATAACAAAAATATCCTGAAAAACGCATTTCAAAAGTTATAAATTGATTTGCATTTTAATGAGTGAAAAAAGTATTTGACCCCTTTGCAAAACACGATTTAGTACTTTACTTTGTGACAAAAACCTTGTTGACAATCAGAGGTCAGGCGTTTCTTGTAGTTGGCCACCAGGTGGTCACACATCTCGGGAGGTATTTTGTCCCACTCCTCTTTGCAGATCCTCTCCAAGTCATTAAGGTTTCGTGGCTGACTTGGTAACTGGAAACCTTCAGCTCCTTCCACATATTTTCTATAGGATCAAGGTCTGGAGACTGGCTACGCCACTCCAAGATCTTTAATGTGCTTCTTCTTGAGCCACTCTTTTGTTGACTTGGCCGTGTGTTTTGGGTCTTTTTTTTTTTTTTTTTTTAATAGTGCAAGTATCGGGGTAAATGGTGCTACCTATATAATGAAAGGCGACAGACCATGTTCACTTGTTAGTTGCTATGTGCCTCTATAGTGACTAATAAAAGTGCATATACCAATAGTGCACTCCTAATAAATTACCAATGTGCATATACCAGTGGAGTAAACCTCACCAGGTTGCCAAATATGAACTTGATATAAATGTTTAAAAGTGATACATAAACCGTGATATTCCAATAACAAAAGTGCAAGTATATAAAAAAAATTAGTGTGTGTGTGTATATATATCTATATATCTATATCTCCCTAAAAGTGTAAGACAGATATTAAATAATAAAATAGTTGAAATGATATAAAACGACCCCAAAAAAATGAGTGTACCAAGTCCAAAAAATACATAATCAATCCAACCAAAGTCTTATGTGATAATTAAGTGCTTGGTGACGATAAACACAGGAACAAAATCCAGGTGACTTAAGTGCTCCCCCTCTTGAGTCCCCACTCACCAGCTCCAATAATCCCTACAGGGGTATTTTGCATAGCATATAGGCTTGATGTACCGATACTGTTTCCCAAGATAGATCATGCAGCCAGGCTCCAACCTTTCCAACCAGTATCCAACTCCTATGGACTTTCCGAAGATATCCCGCAGCTAGACCGAATTAGGTGTGCAAACGATCTCTCTCCAAGCCCAGATCAAGCAGCTGTGCTCCTCTCCTAATGCTCTCTCCAATATCCAGTATAGATAAGGTTTTCATGTAAAAAATTTGATCTGGGCTCCCATAGTGTAGTATTTAACCCTTTCGTGACTACGCCTATTTTTGACATTTGCTGTTTATAAGTTAAAATACATATTTTTTGCTAGAAAAATACTTGGAACCCCCAAACATTATATATATTTATTTAGCAGAGACTCTAGAGAATAAAACAGCGATTGTTGCAATATTTTATGTCACACCGTATTTGCGCAGCGGTGTTTTTTTTAAACGCACCTTTTTGGGAAAAGGGACACTTTCAGTAATTAAAAAAAAACGAAACAGTAAAATTAGCCCAATTTTTTTGCATAATCTGAAAGATAATGTTACGCCGAGTAAATAGATACCAAACATGTCACACTTTATAATTGCACACACTCGTGGAATGACGACAAACTATGGTACCTAAAAAAAAAAAAAAAAAAAAAAAAAAAAAAAAAAAAAAGTCAATAGGCGATGCTTTAAAAATTTTTTCCGGTTACCAGGTTCGAGTTACAGAGGAGGTCTAGTGCTAGAATTATTGCTCTCACTCACGATCGCAGCGATACCTCACATGTGTGATTTGAACACTGTTTACATATGCGGGCGCGACTTCCGTATGTGTTTTCTTTGCTGTGCGGGGACGGGGGGGGGGCACTTTAAAAAAAAAAAAAAAAATCTTATTTATTTTAAAATTGTTTTAAAAAATAATAATAATTTTGATCACTTTTATTGCTGTCACAAGGAATGTAAACATCCCTTGTGACAGTAATAGGTGGTGACAGGTACTCTTTATGGAGGGATCGGGGGTCTAAAATACCCCCGATCCCTCCTTTACACTTCAAAGCATTCAGATCGCCGTTTTCGGCGATTCTGAATACTGTATATATTTTTAAATCCGGCGCCATTGGCAGCCGAGTAAACCGAAAGTGACGTCATGACATTGCTACCGTGTTTACAATTAGGAGACTGGAATGAAGCCGCTTACAGCATCATTCAAGTCCCCCCTAGCCGCCAGAGGCATCGGATTGTGATCGGTGCTCCCGATTGAACGGGAGCCCCGGTAAGAGCGACGGGAGGCGGCGGGAGAGGGGGACGTCCCCTCCTGCTCCTCCGGCATAACAGCCAAGCGCCCACTGTAAAAATCAGTACCGGGATGATGCCTGCAGATGCGGGTATCATCCCGGTATAACCCCCGGAAGCCGAGTACGCACATCTGCGTACGCTCGGTGGCAAGGGGTTATTATAAGGAAATGTTTTTATTCCAAAATGAAAACGGTAAAAAAAGACTAAAGTAAAAACAAATGTTCCATACTATGGAAACTCTTCACAAAGCCCTACAGCTTTCAGACCCGCGGTATGTCTCTCACTTGCAGCGTGCGCTCCAGCTGCGTTCCATTGGCTCATTGACCGATATCACACCCGGAAATTATGTAAGTGCTCCACTCCGCCTTACGCACGTTTCATTATCAAACGTCTTCAATCTCGTGTAATCTTCCTTGCACGTGATTGGGTATTCTTTGCGAAGTGAAGGCTTACCTCATTTACTAGGCTCGGGAGCAGAGTGCATGGTTGATTTTTGCCTTTAGTAAATTAACCCCACAGTCTCTCATTGGGAATCGTACACGGCCAAGGCTGTGAATCACAGATTGTGTGGTGAAGAGCGCTCTCCCCTCCAGTCATCCCTTCTTGATCCCTTGGAGTCGGCACAACCTGTTAAAAGGGACTCCTGCAGATGACAGAGGAACAAGACAGCAGACAGAAATCACACTCTGTGCTTTGGAGTGAGGCATTGAAGTACTGTACACTGTGGAAGGACGTGCTTTGTTTTTCACACCAGAGGTTTATAATATTTGAATAATTTTGGCCTATAGCGTACTTGCCTAAAAAAAAATATACTAACGTATATTCTACATACGTGGTGTTCAGATAGTACAAGCTCAGCAATACTCCGCCATGGTTGTGACTTGCAGAATGTTTTGTAAACCCCATCATAAGCGGAGGGGCAGATTCAGAAGTTGGCTGCTTAACTGCTTCCCGACCGGCACATGACGATGTACGTCGGCAGAATGGCACGGACAGGCAAATGGGTAAACAGGTACTTCCCTTTGGAATTTGCTGCCGTGCCATCGCGTGTGCGCATCGGCCTGGACCCCCGTGAGTCCGACCACGGGTCCCGCAGACCTGATCGCTGCGGGGATACCCGCAATCGTCTCACAGGGAGGAAGACCAGGGAGATGTAAACAGCATCTCCCCGTTCTCCCTAGCAACAAGTGACACTGATCTCTGCTCCCTGTGATTGGAGCAGAGATCAGTGATCTGTAAAACACTGCCATGCCCCCCACAGTTAGAAACACACCCCTAGGATGCACTTAACTCCTACACTACCAACTCCTGGTTAACCCCTTCACTGCCAGTGTCGTTTACACAGGAATTGGTGCATTTGTATAGCACTGATTGCTGTATAAATGACACTGGTCCTAAAAATGTATCAAAAATGTCCGATGTGTCCGCCATAATGTCGCAGTCACAATAAAAATCGCTGATCGCCGCCATTACTAGTAAAAAATTTATAAAAATGCCATAAAACTATAACCTATTTTGTAATCGCTATAACTTTTGCAGCAACTAATCAATAATTGCTTATTGTTTTTTTTTTTTTTTTATGTAGAAGAATACGTATCCACCTAAACTGAGGGGGAAAAAAGTTTTGTGTATGTATGTATGTATGTGTGTATATATATATATGTGTGTGTGTGTGTGTGTGTGTGTGTGTGTGTGTGTGTGTATATATATATATATATATATATATATATATATATATATATATATATATATATATATATATATATATATATATACAATGGTGTGAAAAAGCGTTTGCCCCCTTCCTCATTTCCTGTTCCTTTGCATGTTTGTCACACTTAAGTGTTTCGGAACATCAAACCAATTTAAACAATAGTCAAGGACAACACAAGTAAACACAAAATGCAATTTGTAAATGAAGGTGTTTATTATTAAAGGTGAAAAAAAATCCAAACCATCATGGCCCTGTGTGAAAAAGTGATTGCCCCCTAAACCTAATAACTGGTTGGGCCACCCTTAGCAGCAACAACTGCAACCAAGCGTTTGCGATAACGTGCAATGAGGCTTTTACAGCGTCCTGGAGGAATTTTGGCCCACTCATCTTTGCAGAATTGTCCTAATTCAGTTACATTAGAGGGTTTTCGAGCATGAACGGCCTTTTTAAGGTCATACCACAACATCTCAATAGGATTCAGGTCAGGACTTTGGCTAGGCCACTCCAAAGTCTTCATTTTGTTTTTCTTCAGCCATTCGGTGGTGGACTTGCTGGTGTGTTTAGGATCATTGTCCTGCTGCAGAACCCAAGTTCGTTTCAGCTTGAGTACACGAACAGATGGTCGGACATTCTCCTTCAGGATCTCTTGGTAGACAGCAGAATTCATAGTTCCTTTTATCACGGCAAGTCTTCCAGGTCCTGAAGCAGCAAAACAGCCCCAGACCATCACACTACCACCACCATATTTTACTGTTGGTATAATGTTCTTTTTATGAAATGCAGCGTTCCTTCTACGCCAGATATACTTGGACACACACCTTCCAAAGAGTTCCACTTTTGTCTCATCGGTCCACAGAATGTTGTCCCAAAAGTCTTGGGGATCATCAAGATGTGTTGTGGAGAAATTGAGACGAGCTTTGATGTTCTTTTTGCTCAGCAGTGGTTTTCTCCTTGGAACTCTGCCATGCAGGCCATTTTTGCCCAGTCTTTTCCTGATGGTGGAGGCATGAACGCTGACCTTAACTGAGGCAAGTGAGGCCTGCAGTTCCTTGGACGTTGTTGTGGGGTCTTTTGTGACCTCTTGGATGAGTCGTCGCTGCGCTCTTGGGGTAATTTTGGGCGGCCGGCCACTCCTGGGAAGGTTCACCACTGTTCCATGTCTTCGCCATTTGTGGATAATGGCTCTCACTGTGGTTCGCTGGATTCCCAAAGCTTTGGAAATGGCTTTATAACCCTTTCCAGACTGATAGATCTCAATTACTTTCTTTCTCAATTGTTCCTGAATTTCTTTGGGTCTCGGCATGATGTGTAGCTTTTAAGGATCTTCTGGTGGACCTTACTGTGTCAAGCAGCTCCTATTTAAGTGATGCCTTGATTGTGAACAGGTGTGGCAATAATCAGGCCTGGGTGTGGCTAGAGAAATTGTAATCAGGTGTGGACAACCACAGTTATAGTATGTTTTAACAAGGGGGGCAATCACTTTTTCACACAGGGCCATGATGGTTTGGATTTTTTTTTCACCTTTAATAATAAACACCTTCATTTACAAATTGCATTTTGTGTTTACTTGTGTTGTCCTTGACTATTGTTTAAATTGGTTTGATGTTCCGAAACACTTAAGTGTGACAAACATGCAAAGGAACAGGAAATGAGGAAGGGGGCAAACACTTTTTCACACCACTGTATATGTGTATGTATGTGTATGTATGTGTGTGTGTATATATAATGTGTGTGTGTGTGTGTGTGTATATATATGTGTGTATATATATATATATATATATATATATATATATATATATATATATATATATATATATATATATATATATAGTGTATGTGTGTGTGTGTGTGTGTGTGTGTGTGTGTATGTATATATATATATATATATATATATATATATATATTTTTTTTTTAGGATATTTATTATGGCAAAAAGTAAAAAAATTTTTTTTTAAATTGTCGCTATTTTTTTGTTTATAGCGCAAAAAATAAAAACCGCAGAGGTGATAAAATGCCATCAAAAGAAAGCTCTATTTGTGGGGAAGAAAAAGGGCAAATTTTGTTTGGGAGCCACGTCACACGGCCGCGCAATCGTCCGTTAAAGCAACGCAGTGCCGAATCGCAAAAATTGCTCTGGTCTTAAGCCAGCAAAATGGTCTGGGGCTGAAAGCGGTTAAAGAAATTTTCACACGCGCGTTCTCCCCCCACCCCCCCGCCATCGTCCAGCTCTGCTTGATTAGTAGGTTGCGTGGCATGTGAACGTGTTAATGGTTAATATACTTCCTTGTGGTCTGCGTCTCCTCCTGAAAATGTGTAAAATTGGCAAGATTGCAACTTAATTATATATTATTGTGTGCAAGGGAATAATTGATATACAGCCCCTGAGACCACATGGTGCAAATATAGCACATCCGATTTCCATTTAGACAAGTGAAATGAGCTGTACAATGAATTTGTTATGAATACAATTAAGGGGCTGACAAAGAGGATGTAGCGTCTGTCTGTCTCGGAATGAGCACATTCTCAGCTGACGGCCGCTCTTTCCCCCTAATGGCCTAACCGTTTGGTAATTTTGGTAATCTTTAGGATGTTATTAGCAGATGCAGAGGGAGAAGAGCGTTTGTGGATTTTACACAATCCATTGTTGCTTGTATCAAAATAGGAAGACAAACGTGACATGTATTTTAAAAGGTACAATATGTGTATTACCTGAAATATTGGTAATGTGCTTTACAGTGCCTTTGAAAAAAGTATTCATACCCCATTCCAAATTTTGTCATGCTAGAAACCAAAAATGTATTTTATTGGGATTTTATGTGATAGACCAACACAAAGTGGCACATAATTGTGAAGTGGAAGGAAAATGCTAAATGGTTTTCATTTTTTTTTTTATTTTTTATTTTATTTTTTTAATACAAATATCTGAAACGTGTGCCATTTGTATTCAACCTCCTTTACTCTGATACCCCTAACTAAAATCTAGTGGAACCAATTGCCTTCAGAAGTCACTTAATTAGTCCGCCTGTGTATAATTTAATCTCCGTATACGTACAGCTGTTTTGTGAAGCCCTGAGAGGTTTGTTAGAGAAACTTTAGTGAACAAACTGCTTCATGAAGCTCAAGACCCAGACGGGTCACAGATAAAGTTGTGGAGATGTTTAAAGCCGGATTAGGTTATAAAAAAATATCCCAAGCTTTGAGTGTTGATCGATCCATCATCCGAAAATGTTAAGAGTGTGGCACAACTGCAACCAAGGTGGATATAAATCAATGTTTTTTGTTTTTTTTATTATTTTTTTATCACAAAACCCTAATTTCTTTTTGATTTTATTTATTTTAATCAAATTTTATTTTAATAAAATGCTTTTGGAGTAAACCTCTATCTAAGGATAGTTTTCTATTTATGATACATTAATAATTTATTCAGTATGAAATGGAGCTTAGTTATGTAGCATGAGGCTGTATATTCTGCAATATTTACATTTTTGGTAAACTCATTCAATGAATCCAAGCTCTGCAAGCTGAGATGACATGCACTACATTGATGCATTCACCCAATTTCACAGCAACCATGAGATAAAACAACGTTCAGTAATATTCCTCGTCTCATTGTTTTGCAAATCTATGTACACTACAAACTGTATGATTGAATCGGTTCTGATATTGTTGTTTTAATAACCTGACAGCTTATTATTCTAAATGGGAAACCTTCATTTTGTTTGCAAATATTAAAGATTCTAACTACCAGCAAGAATATGTCCTTACATTTAAAGAGCACCTGTCATTTCAGATCCATCATGGCAGCGCATGTTAGCGGGCATCCCCTCACCTTCTGCCGCAACGTTCCTCACTGTGTTGTCACTCCCGCATCACCAGCCGTCCCATTAAAGTGAATGGGACGGTCGGTGAGTCAACAACGGGACAGATGACAGTTGCTCTCTAAAAATTATGATTTAAATCAAGCCTGTTTACTAGTCATTTAAATCAAGTCCTCCCTGCTGCAAACCTACCAAGACATGGCCGTCCACCTAAACTGACAGGCCGGGCAAGGAGAGCATTCATCAGAGAAGCTGCCAAGAGGCCCATGGTAACTTTGGAGGAGCTTCAGAGATCCACACCTCAGGTGGGAGAATCTGTCCACAGGACAACTATTAGTCACGCACTCCACAAATCTGGCCTTCATGGAAGAGTGGCAAGAAGAAAGTAATTGAAAGATAGATGCACCGAAATTTCAGCTGCCAAAACATATTGGCCGAAAATGGAGTTATTGGCATTTTTCCAATAATGGCGCTGAAGATGCATGTGATCATGACTGTGAATTTGCAACGATTTTTAGCTTGAATTCGCTGTGATTTAACCGCTAATTTACTGTGCTTATGTTTTTTCATAGGTAATGTGACTCAAACTGCATCAAAAACGTAACACGGGTGCGTTGAAATGCATTGAAAACCCAGCAAAAATGCATCATTAACAGGGAGGTGCATTTTTGGTGTGTTGTTGTTATAATAGTTATTCTGACAATAATGTTATATAACGTCAGAAGTGATGTGTTGAATAGTTTTTATGTGTTTTAATTTCTGAGCATGTGTAGTCTTGCTCTTACGATTTTTTTCAGACGTTGAGTTCACATCTGACAACTTTATAGTCTGCACATCCAGCTTTTGTCTGAAGAGAAATCAAATCTACAGTCGAAAGCACCACACTAACGTTCCGAAAATCAGCAGATGGCTTGTCATACAAATTTTTCCATCCGATTCTTTTTTTTTTTTTTTTTTTTTGTATCGTGTGGGCGGTCTTTCAGACGTACATTTATCTTATACTTTTGTAGCGCTGAAAGGTGCCAATAATGACCAACAATATATTCATTTAAATTGATATTAAAAAGTCAAATATAATCCAATTTGTATATAAAAATATAAATATTTAAAAAAAAAAAACTGTCATTTTCGGCCAAGGGCATCCTGCATTTTCGATTTCGGCACCAACATTTCCATTTAGTGCACCTGTAAAAGAAAGCCATAAGAAGTCCCATTTGCAGTTTGCGATCAGCCATGTGGGGGACACAGCAAACGTGGAAGGTGCTCTAGTCCGATGAGACCAACATGTAACTTTTTGGCCTAAAAGCAAAATGCTATGTGTGGCGGAAAACTAACACTGCACATCACCCTGAACACACCATCCCCACCGTGAAACATGGTGGTGGCAGCATCATGTTGTGGGGATGCTTTTCTACAGCAGGAATGGGGAAGCTGGTCAGAGTTGATGGGATGATGGATGGAGCCAAATACAGGGCAATCTTAGAAGAAAACCTGTTGGTCCGGTAAAAAACTTGAGACTGGGGCAGAGGTTCACCTTCCAGCAGGACAACGACCCTAAACATACAGCCAGAGCTACAATGGAATGGTATAGATTAAAGCTGGCCATACACCATACAATTTTCTTATTCGATTTCCTTTAGATTTACCTTGAACTGTGTAGTAGAAGGGCCTGCCTGATTGCACACAAACTGAAAGTGTTTAGATTTGACCTCATATTATATGGTTTTGGTAAATCTAAAGGAAATCTATAGAAGAAAATTGTATAATGTATGGCCAGCCTAAAGCATATTCATGTGTTAAAACGGCCCAGTCAAAGTCCAGACCTAAATCAAATTGATTGATCCAATCTGTGGCAAGACTTGAAAATTGCTGTTGACAGAGCTTGAGATATTTTGCAAAGAATAATGGGCAAAAATGTGACTCTCCTAAAGACATCCTCAAAATAACTTGCAGGTTCTACAAAGTATTGACTCAGGGGCTGAATACAAATGCACGCCACACACTTCACATATTTTATTATTAAAATGGTTTGAAACCCATTTATCATTGTCCTTCCACTTCACAATTATGTACCACTTTGTATTGGTCTATGAGTGTTTCTCAACTCCAGGCCTCAAGGTGCCCCGATGGGTCATGTTTTCAGGCTTTCCGATTATTTTGAACGATTGATTTGACCAGTTTCACTGCCTTGGTAATTACCACAGCTGTTTTCCTATGAGGGAAATCCTGCAAACATGACCTGTTGGGGTGCCTTGAGGACTGCAGTTGAGAAAAACTGGTCTATCGCATGAAATTCCAATAAAATACATTTACGTTTTTTGGTCGTAACATGACAAAATGTGGAAAATTTCAAGGGGTATGAATACTTGTTCAAGGCACTGTATATAGACTGAGGATGTTCATGGTAAAGGGGAAGACGCTAGAAATGCTTCTCTGTGCATGTGTCTGATGGCTTTATGTAAAGTATAGGTGTATTGACAGCTATTGCCCATTTTGACAATATTGTCACTTTGACCCTGTGTCCACCTTCTAGTTCTTAGGCAAATGACAACATAAAGCACAATCAACTTGCTAGTCAGAGTAGTGCCCCATCGGTGGTGGTGTCTGTGGGAAGAGTAGTGCCCCATCGGTGGTGGTGTCTGTGGGAAGAGTAGTGCCCCATCGGTGGTGGTGTCTGTGGGAAGAGTAGTGCCCCATCGGTGGTGGTGTCTGTGGGAAGAGTAGTGCCCCATCGGTGGTGGTGTCTGTGGGAAGAGTAGTGCCCCATCGGTGGTGGTGTCTGTGGGAAGAGTAGGGCCCCATCGGTGGTGGTGTCTGTGGGAAGAGTAGTGCCCCATCGGTGGTGGTGTCTGTGGGAAGAGTAGTGCCCCATCGGTGGTGGTGTCTGTGGGAAGAGTAGTGCCCCATCGGTGGTGGTGTCTGTGGGAAGAGTAGGGCCCCATCGGTGGTGGTGTCTGTGGGAAGAGTAGGGCCCCATCGGTGGTGGTGTCTGTGGGAAGAGTAGGGCCCCATCGGTGGTGGTGTCTGTGGGAAGAGTAGGGCCCCATCGGTGGTGGTGTCTGTGGGAAGAGTAGGGCCCCATCGGTGGTGGTGTCTGTGGGAAGAGTAGGGCCCCATCGGTGGTGGTGTCTGTGGGAAGAGTAGTGCCCCATCGGTGGTGGTGTCTGTGGGAAGAGTAGTGCCCCATCGGTGGTGGTGTCTGTGGGAAGAGTAGTGCCCCATCGGTGGTGGTGTCTGTGGGAAGAGTAGTGCCCCATGGGCCAGATAAAGGCATGCAAAGGGCCGCATCTGCCCCCTAGGCTGCAGTTTGGAGACCACTGGCCTAGACAAAAACAAGTGATTAACCCTTGCAGTATGGGTGTAGCCTCACTGCAAGGGATAATTTATTTGCCTAGAGTTGGACTTTGAAGAGGTCCTGGAAGTTTAGTTCTTTGCCCTCCGTTTTTTGCTTTTTTTTTTTTTTTTTTTTTTTTTGGGGCTTGTCTCCAATATGATGACTAGGGTACAGGCGTGTATGGGGAGAATATTTTAGATGTTGCAGAAGAAAGCAGAGATCTATATGAAAAAGTGCAGGTGCAGCTTTTTATTTATTATAGTGACATTTGTTTTAGATTTTTCAAAGTGTTCCTTGCTATTTAGTTAAAAAATGGATGCCAAACCTCAGTGATCTTTCCTGTTGTCCAGGTAGATTTCCCACCTTTCAGCGGTTGCCTACCTCAGCTCTAATACAATAAGGCAATACAGTTCCAATGTACCTGTATTGCACTACACCACAGCTCCTATGGACAGATTGTGGCTTTATAAGCGCGGTCTTCTGGTGTTTGAAGATGCTAATTGTCCGGCAGTGACAGGGAGTTTCTGGCTTCAATACTTACGGAAATACTGACTTAGAACAAATGTGTAGATTAGAAAAATCAGAAGAAAGTTCCCTTTAACCCTTATGTTATGTGTTTTTCTCTAGCAGAATTCAGATTGTATCCATTGTGAAAATATCATTGCCTTCTGATTTTCTTTTATGCATCCAGATTGATCCTCTATGGTTTGAGGCAAGCTGTAGATGTTTCCCCCCTCCCCATAATTATCTTCAGAGGGATTTGTAAGGGACTGTTTGTCTCCTTAAGCCTCATACACACAATCGGACTTTTACAAACTTTCCTGTGGATTTTTGTACAAAGGGTGTCAGCCGTGAACTTGTATTGCATACACACAGCAGGATTTTTTCAGCCAACATTCAGCTCTTCACCACCACCTTTGGTCAACTTCTGCATTGGTTCTGAGCAGGCGTGTTTGTACTTTGTACAAAAGTCCTATGGTTTTCTATACACACGATCAGACTTTTATAGCAGCATACCTCGTGATTTTTGATTGCAGCCCTTCATTTCTTCACATTCAGCTTTCATAATTTCTCTCGTCCGCATTTCCAACTAGAGGGTTGCTACGCTATAATTGGTGCCCTAGAACCCCAAAAATGGCCTCCCTCAGACTTTGCTTACACTAGCATCAAGCAGGCGGTTTCAGCTGCGTTTTTGAAGCCTCAAAAACGACTGTCCATGCTATGTGTGGCTATGTGGTTGGCACTTCTGCCTAGCAGCACTAGTGCCGTCCATTCGAATTGCAACCATGCCACTACCTGCCTGGAGTTTGCATGTTCTCCCTGTGCCTGCGTGGGTTTCTTCTGGGTATTCCAGTTTACGCCCGCAGTCCAAAGACATGCTGGTAGGTTGGACTCTGTCTATGTTGGCCTTTCTATATATCAATGAATGTAAGTTCAGGGCCATAGTTTTGTAAGCTCCTTGGGGGCATGGACTGATGTAAATGCCCAGTATTTATGTAAAGCACCGCGTACATTGATGGTGCCATATTCAAGGGATATGAAAACTCTACGTACCCTGTTTAAAATGTCAGGTTTCTGTGATGTAAAAAATTTGTCAAAAATGTCAGAACTTTTTCCACCTTTTTTAAATGTTGCCTATAAACTGTACAACTCAATTGAAAAGCAAACGGAAATCTTTTAGGGGGTGGGTGGGGGGGTGTGAAGTAAAAAATAAAATAAATGTAATATTGTTGCATAAGTGTGCACACCCGCTTTTAACTGGGGATGTAGCCATATTCAGAATTAAGCAATCAAATTCAAACTCATGTAAATAGGATTCAGTACACACCTGCCATCATTTAAAGTGACTCTGATTTAACCCCAAATAAAATGCAGCTGTTCTAGTAGGTCTTTCCTGACATTTTCTTAGTTGCATCCTAAAGCAAAAGCCATGGTCCACAGAAAGCTTCCAACGCATCAGAGGGATCTCATTGTTAAAAGTTATCAGTCAGGAGAAGGGTACAAAAGAATTTCCAAGGCATTAGATATAACATGGAACACAGTGAAGACAGTCATCATCAAGTGGAGAAAATATGGCACAACAGTGACATTATCAAGAACTGGACGTCCCTCCCAAAACTGATGAAATAGAGAAGAAAACTAGTGGAGGAGATTGCCAAGAGGCCTACAGCAACATTAAAGGAGCTGCAGGAATATCTGGCAAGTACTGACTGTGTGGTACATGTGACAACAATCTCCCGTGTTCTTCATATGTCTGGCAAGACTGAAGCCTTTTTTTTACCAAGAAAAACACCCAAGCCCGGCTAAATTTTGCAAAAAATACATATGAAGTCTCCCAAAAGCATGTGGGGAAAATGTATTGTGGTCTGATGAAACCAAGGTTGAACTTTTTGGCCATAATCTAAAAGATATGTTTGGTGCAAAAATAACACTGCACGTCACCAAAAGAACACCAAAGCCACTGTGAAGCATGGCGGTGGCAGCACCATGCTTTGGAGCTGATTTTTTTTCAGCTGGAGCAGGGAGCTTAGTTAAGGTAGAGGAAATCGCGAACAGATCCAAATACCAGTCAATATTATTAAACCTACAGGCTTCTGCTAGAAAGTTGAACATAAAGAGGAACTTCATCTTTCAGCATGACGACCCAAAGCATACATCCAAATCAACAAAGGATTGGCTTCACCAGAAGAAGATTAACGTTTTGGAATGGCCCAGCCAGAGCCCAGACTTGAATCCCATTGAAAATCTGTGGGGTGATCTGATGAGGGCTGTGCACAGGAGATGCCCTCACAATCCAAAACAGATTTGGAGTGTTTTTGCAAAGCAGAGTGGGCAAATATTGCCAAGTCAAGATGTGCCATGCTGATACTCATACCCAAAAAAGACTGAGTGCTGTAATCCGGGCTTTTTTTCCAGGGGGAACTTGGTGGAATTCAGTTCCACCACCTCTGGATCCTTTGGTGCCTGCTCACCACAATCATTTGTAAACAAAGAAGTCTGATTTCTGTGTTTACAAGTGACAGCTCTGCATTCTGTGTATAACCCTCCTGAACTCTGCACTCTGTATGAAATGCAATCCTGATATTTAATGCCCCTTTAAGACCCTTCTACTGTTTGTGAAATATGACCACACCCACAATTTTATGTGATTTGGAGGGTGTGTGTGGGGGGAGGGGTTTTGGGGGAGTTGTGGTTGAGTTCCAGCACCTATTGATTGAGGGGGGGGGGGGGGAAGCCCTGGCTGTAATAAAATCAAAAGGTGCTTCAACAAAGTATTAGTTTTAGGCTGCTTTTACTCTGGGGTGGGCATTGACTGTAAAACACCACTAGTTTTAGCGGCACTATTCGGCCGCCAGCGGGACGCTTTTAACCCCCGCAAGCGGCCGAATAAAGGGTTAACTGCCCGTGTAGCGCCGAAGCATTTTGCAGGCGCTTCGGCAGTGGTGCCCACTCGTTTCAATGAGCAGGAGAGGTGTATACAACGCTCCTCCACCACCCCAAAGATGCTGTTTGCAGGACTTTTATTTTTTTTAACGCCCTGCCAGCGCAGCGCCCCAGTATGTAAGCCCTCTGGCTTTCACACTGCGACTGCAGTGGAGGTGTTTTTCAGGCGCTTTACAGGTGCTATTTTTAGCCCGAAAGCACCTGAAAAACGCCTCAGTGTGAAAGGGGTCTAAGGGTGTGGTATGAGCGATTTTCTGCTTGAAGCTAAAAAATGCTGGAGGAGAAAAAAAAATAAAAAATCTATTCTCTATGGAGGTTGTTTGCATCTCCACTCCAAATCACCTGCGGCTTAAACAAGTTCTGGAGCTTTTTTTGTTGCTCAAATTGGGCCAATTTTGTGTTTTTATTTCCATAGAAATTAATGGAAATGCGCAATTCATGTGTTTTTATGTGCACATTTGTGCCATTTTTTTTATTTATTTATTTTTTTATTTTTTTCCCCTCAAGATTTAAAAAAAAGAAAAAAAACTTTGGTACTTGGACCAGAGCCGCAAGGAAGTCTAGTTGGCCTCCAACCAGGATACATGACACACCCTAACCCCAACTCCTAATCATAACCCCTTAACCTAACGAAAAAAATTAATGAATGAATAATCCATAAAAAAAAAGCTAAGGGAAAAGCTGAAATACCTAGCAACAAATGATGCAGCAGATGATAGTTTTCTCTATTGGCTAGTAAAAAAAAAACTGGCAAGGCTCAAACGTTGCATAAATACGCACACTTAGCGCATGGTTACATGAAAGTTAGGGTTTCCCATTTTGTTTAGAGGGTTATGGTTAGGGTTTGGTTTTTCGCCTTGAAGGAAAAGTTTAGGGTTAGGGTTTCTGGTTAGGGATAGGGTTAGGGTTTTCCCCTTGAACAAGTTTTAGGGTTATGCTTTCCTGTCGGTTTTCCCCTTGAAGAACAAGTTTAGGGTTTTGGTAAGTGTTATGGTTTCCGGTTAGGGGGTTATGGTTAGGGTTTTCCCCTTGTAGAACAAGTTTAGGGTTTTGGTAAGTGTTATGGTTTCCGGTTAGGGTTTCCCATTAGGATTAGGTAGTTATGGGTTAGGGTTTTCCCCTTGAAGAACAAGTTTAGAGTTTTTGTAAGTGTTATGGTTTCTCGTTAGGATTAGGGGGTTATGGTTAGGGTTTTCCCCTTGAAGTTTAGGGTTATGGTAAGAGTTATGGGTTCGCGTTAGGGTTTCCAATTGGGATTTGGGTTTTCCCCTTGAACAAGTTGGGGTTTCCGGTTAGAGCCGGTTCACACTGCGGGCGATGCGAGGCGACACGACTCGCCTCGCCGCGCTCTGGCAAGTCGCCCCCGTTCTGTACAATGGAACCGTTCTGAGAGGAGCGACTCGAGTCGCTCCGACTCAGAAAAAAGGTTCCTGTACTACTTCTGGGCGACCTCGGGGCGACTTGCATTGACTTCTATACAGAAGTCATCTGCAAGTTGCCACTGAGGTCGCGGCAGGTCGCGGCGATGCAAGTCGGTGTCGCCTCGCATCGCCTGCAGTGTGAACCGGCCCTTAGGGTTAATTAAAATATTTTAAAAATTGCAATTAAAATTTGCATAAAAAAGACTAAATGAATAAAAATGAAATTGCACATACAGCGCTTTTTTTTTTTTTTTTTTTTTTTTTTTTTAAATAAACTAATAATTGCAATTTTAAAAATTATATTTGAAAAAAATTGCAATTTAGGCTAAATAAATTTAAAAAATTTAATTACATATACAGCTTATAATAAAAAATATACTAATTGCAATTTAAAAATGAAATATATTAAATTTGCATTTGTTTTTCCTCACATATGCTCATTATGGGATCCATTGTAAAAGCACTGAAATTGAGGTAGATACAGGTACACTGCTGCTCTCTCAGCTGCTGCTACTCACTCTGGTCTCACAGAATGGCTTAAATGGTTAAATACTGTTTTTTGGGCTTTGGGCTTTTGGGCTATGATATCTTAAATGCGGCTAGATGCAAATGTGGCAAAACAGGCGTTTTTAAATGCCGGTTTGAAGCTGTCAAAAACTTAGTTCAGAGGAGGTTGCCTTAGCGTCCCATGTACATTAAAGCGGAGGTCCACCCTAAAGTGGACCTTCCGCTCATCGAAACCCTCCCCCCCCCGTCCGGCGCCACAATTGGCACCTTTCAGGGGGGAGGGGGGTGCAGATACCTGTACAGTACAGGTATCTGCACCCACTTCCGGGATAGCTCTCTGCGGAAAGGGGCGTAGATTACGCCCCTTTCCGAAAGTGCCCCGCTGCCTGCTGGGAAACACACGGATCCCAGAGGCAGCGGGTCCATCCTTATTGCGCAGCGCGACTCGTGCATGCGCAGTAGGGAACCCGGGAAATGAAGCCGAAAGGCTCCACTTCCTGATTCCCATACCCAAGATGGCGGCGGCAGCACCCGAGAGACGATCGAGAGATCGGCTTCGGGTGCCGACATCGCGGGCGCGCTCGACAGGTAAGTGTCACTATTTTAAAAGTCAGCAGCTGCAGTATTTGTAGCTGCTGGCTTTTAAAAAAAAAAAAAAAAAAAAAACGCGGACTCCCGCTTTAAGCCTTAGGAGGCATTGTCTTTTATAACTGGCATAATAGATTTTGTATTGGGCATTTTACTTTCAATAGTTTTTTATTATTAAAGGGGTTGTAAAGGTTCATTTTTTATTTTCTACATAGGTTCCTCTAAGCTAGTGCATTGTTGGTTCACTTAACTTTTCCTTCGATTTCCCTTCTAAATGTTTTTTTTCTTTGTCTGAATATCTCACTTCCTGTTTCTCCTCAGTAAACTTCTCACCATCATCCGAGCTGGTGGTTAGTCAGCCAGAACAGCTTACTGAACAGCTTACTGAGGAGGAACAGGAAGTGAGAAATTCAGACAAAGAAAACAAAGAAAAAAAAAAATTTATAAGGGAAATCGAAGGAAAAAGGTAAGTGAACCAACAATGCACTAGCTTAGAGGAACCTATTTAGAAAATAAAAAACAAACCTTTACAACCCCTTTAAAGCGGAGGTCCACCCTAAAATGGACCTCCGCTCATCGGAATCCCCCCCCCCCCTCCGGCGCCAAAATCGGCACCTTTCAGGGGGGAGGGGGGTGCAGTTACCTGGATAATCCAGGTAACTGCACCCACTTCCGGGCTAGCTCTCTGCGGAAAGGGGCGTACGTTACGCCCCTTTCCGCAAGCGCCCGCCCCCTTCAGCAAGTGCCCCGCTGCCTGCTGGGAAACGCACAGCTCCCAGAGGCAGCGGGGACCGTCCGGATTGCGCCGCGCGGCTCGCGCATGCGCAGTAGGGAACCGGGAAATGAAGCCGAAAAGCTCCATTTCCTGATTCCCATACCCAAGATGGCGGCGGCACGAGCGAGCGATCGGCTTCGGGTGCCGACATCGCGGGCGCGCTGGACAGGTAAGTGTCACTATTTAAAAGTCAGCAGCTGCAGTATTTGTAGCTGCTGGCTTTAAAAAAAAAAAAAAAAAAAAAACGCGGAGTCCCGGTGGACTCCCGCTTTAAGTGTTTAAAAGTAACAACAAGCAGAGAATGTAAACAAAGCTCAAGTTACAGAAAATCACTTTTACAATACTCAACGAGCGGAGTAACAAGGATATAAAGAATTGGAGCGAGCAAGAAGAATTGTCTGACAATACATTCTTTGAAACTTATATATAAGACAACTAGATTAAACAGTCGAAAAAAAAAATGCAACGAGCACTAAAGTGCCTACTCTAGTGAGCTACAGTAGTTTTGTGGTGACCGTCGGGGTATTAGCCCCGTCTAGATGAGACCCTAACAGCCATCCAATAAGAAAAAAAAGTAAGCTAAAAAGAAAAATTGCCCTGAGCAGATCAGGCAGAGGATAACAGTCCAAGTGCCCTCAGCTGGAAAACGGGTGAGGATGTAAGGGCAAGGTCCCCCCCGCCGCCCCCAAAGGGCTCTCGCTGCAGAAGGGAAGCCCTTGTCCCCCACTTTCCCCACGCACCGCCAGCCGTAGTAAAAACATTTAGGTAACCAGTGCCAGTATAAAAGGAACATGTAGACAAAAGAAAGTATGTATTGGGCATTTTATCACTGTAGAGGATGGAATTGGATCTTGATTGTATATGAGGACCTGTTCCAATTATGTCTTGTCAATTTTTATCTCAAAGGCAGGGCACTCCAAACTATATGGCTCGCAGCCCACATCTGGCTTGCTACAAGATTTTATCCTGCACCTAGCTAGGATCAATGAAGTATCCTAAATGTGCACAGATTAACCACTTGGCGCCCATACTATGTCATATGACGTCGTGGGCTTTGTGGTGTAATATCTGATGCCTGAGGCCACAGATATCGGCATTTTCAGCCGGCGATTCCCTGCACCAGAAGAAAGATCATAGCGGCTGTTCCGCCGCTTGATCGTTCTTACGGGCGGCAGGAGGGGACGCCCCCCCTTCCGCCGCCCTCTGGTGCTTGTACCGACTCACCGCATCCATCGGTGAGTCGGTCACAGGATCCGCCAGCCCCTGGATGATACCATAGAGATTTCCGGCGGACCAGATCGTACCCGGAGTCTCTATGATCGTTCGGAGGCCGGGCGCGGTGTTATGACGTCATGCCCGGCGTCTGCATTCAAATTAATGGCGCCGTTTTGGCTGGGAGGCCAGGATCGTGTTTTTTTTGTTTTTTTTTAGTCTTCCCAGCCTAGAGGTGAGATATGGAGTCATTATTGACCCCATATCTCACTGTAAATGGGTCAGATCGTGCCATATTCCTATTACAAGGGATGTTTACATTCCTTGTAATAGGAATAAAAGTAATCAAATTTTTTATTTATTTAAAGTGTCAAACTAAAAAAATTAAATTAACAAAAAAAATTTAAAGCGCCCCTGTCCCTGTGAGCTTGTACGCAGAAGCAAACGCATACGCAAGTCCCGCTCACATATGAAAACTGTGTTCAAACCACACATGTGAGGTATCGCCAAGAACGTTAGAGCGAGAGCCCTAGACCTCCTCTGTAACCCAAAACATGTAGCCAGTAAAAAAATTTAAAGCGTCGCCTATGGGGATTTTTAAATATCAACGTTTGGCGCCATTCCACGAGCACGTGCAATTTTGAAGCGTGCCATGTTTGGTATCTGTTTTCTCTGCGTATCTTCATCTTTCACATTATGCAAAAAAATTGGGCTAACTTTTTTAACTTTTTTTTTTTTTTTTTTTTTAAAGCATGCAACTGTTTCTTCTGGAAAAAAGTGTTAGAAAAATTGCTGCGCAAATACCGTGCGAGATAAAAAGTTGCAACGACTACTATTGTATTCTCTAGGGTCTTTGCTAAAAAAAAAACATACATAATGTTTGGGGGTTCTATGTAATTTTCTAGCAAAAAAATTATGAATTTTACATGTAGGAGAGAAATGTCAGAATTGGCCTGAATGCGAAGTGGTTAAGGATAAAGGTCAGCAGAAACTGCTTATGGCCTTTTATTCACCATCCCCACAACCTACACCTAGATTCTGTAAGGGTGGAGAGCTCTGATGGGGACCCAGATGTAAGGGAACTATGATGATGATGGGGACCCAGATGTAAGGGGACTATGATGATGATGGGGACCCAGATGTAAGGGGACGATGATGGGGACCCAGATGTAAGGGGACTATGATGAATGGGTCCCCAGATGTAAGGGGACTATGATGATTGGGACCCAGATGTAAGGGGACTATGATGATGGGGACCCAGATGTAAGGGGACTATGATGATGATGGGGACCCAGATGTAAGGGGACTATGATGATGATGGGGACCCAGATGTAAGGGGACTATGATGATGATGGGGGACCCAGATGTAAGGGGACGATGATGATGATGACCCAGATGTAAGGGGACGATGATGATGATGACCCAGATGTAAGGGGACGATGATGATGGGGATCCAGATGTAAGGGGACTGATGATGGGGATCCAGATGTAAGGGGACTGATGATGATGGGGGACCCAGATGTAAGGGGACGATGATGATGGGGATCCAGATGTAAGGGGACGATGATGATGGGGATCCAGATTTAAGGGGACTATGATGATGATGGGGATCCAGATGTAAGGGGACTATGATGATGATGGGGGATCCAGAT
Source organism: Lithobates pipiens (assembly GCF_037356315.1). Lineage (NCBI taxonomy): Eukaryota > Metazoa > Chordata > Amphibia > Anura > Ranidae > Lithobates > Lithobates pipiens. Next base: position 77,352,252 of record NW_027507784.1, on the reverse strand, counting down.
GTAAGGGGACTGATGATGGGGATCCAGATGTAAGGGGACTATGATGATGGGGATCCAGATGTAAGGGGACTATGATGATGATGGGGATCCAGATGTAAGGGGACTATGATGATGGGGACCCAGATGTAAGGGGACTATGATGATGATGGGGACCCAGATGTAAGGGGATGATGATGATGATTGGGACCCAGATGTAAGGGGACTATGATCATGGGGGCCCAGATGTAAAGGGACTATGATGATGGGGACCCAGATGTAAGGGGACTATGATGATGATGGGGGATCCAGATGTAAGGGGACGATGATGATGGGGGACCCAGATGTAAGGGGATGATGATGATGGGGATCCAGATGTAAGGGGACTATGATGATGGGGATCCAGATGTAAGGGGACTATGATGATGATGACCCAGATGTAAGGGGACGATGATGATGGGGGTCCAGATGTAAGGGGACGATGATGATGGGGATCCAGATGTAAGGGGACTATGATGATGGGGATCCAGATGTAAGGGGACTATGATGATGATGAGGGATCCAGATGTAAGGGGACTGATGGGGATCCAGATGTAAAGGGACTATGATGATGGGGATCCAGATGTAAGGGGACTATGATGATGATGGGGATCCAAATGTAAGGGGACTATGATGATGATGATGGGGGGAACCCAGATGTAAGGGGACTATGATGATGGGGATCCAGATGTAAGGGGACTATGATGATGATGGGGATCCAGATGTAAGGGGACTATGATGATGCGGATCCAGATGTAATGGAACTATGATGATGGGGATCCAGATGTAAGGGGACTATGATGATGATGGGGATCCAGATGTAAGGGGACTATGATGATGCGGATCCAGATGTAATGGAACTATGATGATGGGGACCCAGATGTAAGGGGACTATGATGATGGGGTACCAGATGTAAGGGGACTATGATGATGGGGATCCAAATGTAAGGGGACTATGATGGGGATCCAGATGTAAGGGGACTATGATGATGGGGATCCAGATGTAAGGGGACTATGATGATGGGGATCCAGATGTAAGGGGACGATGATGATGGGGATCCAGATGTAAGGGGACTATGATGATGATGGGGATCCAGATGTAAGGGGACTATGATGATGATGGGGACCCAGATGTAAGGGGACGATGATGATGATGGGGACCCAGATGTAAGGGGACGATGATGGGGATCCAGATGTAAGGGGACTATGATGATGACTCTGACGGGGATCCTAATGTAAGGAGAATTAGGTGGGGACCCTGACATAAGTGGCCTGTACATTTTGGCACAAAATACAAAGTGAAGTCTTCTGCTCTAAAATGTATTTACACTTCTTTTTTTCCCCCTTTTAGGTGAGTGTGGTTCAGGATTCTGTGAACATGTCAGGCCAGTTCAGTAACAATAACTTGAAGGTTCCAGAATGTCGTCTAGCGGAAGACTTGGGGTATCTCTGGGAGACAACCCGATTCACAGATTGCAGCCTCTTTGTAGGAGGTCAGGAATTTAAAGCTCATAAATCTATCCTAGCAGGTAATTGCTCCATAATCATTCCCATATCTCTTCTGCTTTCCCTGAATACATAGACGCCGTCCTGACTGCTCTCTCCTCTCCTGCTTTGTTCCAGCTCGCTCCCCCGTATTCAGTGCAATGTTTGAACACGAGATGGAAGAAAATAAAAAGGTATTAATGTTTTACTGTTTCCAAGCAGGGTGATAAATCTGTCTTTTTATCTCTAGTTCTCTTTTGGTGTTGTTTCCTAATATTTCACTGAAAAACCTTTTACAGTCAGCATCCTGTGTTATTTACAGCTGTGCTTCCACTTTCATTGCTGTTGTACTTTCTCTATTGCTTCTCCTGTTACATAACACCAGACATGTTTTCATTGGTGCTGTGAAATATCTTCTGCTTTTTTGGATCATTGCAGTGATATATTTATAGGCTTTTGGCATCTACCAACGTCAGATTGTGTGAGTTTAATAGGAGTTAACTCCACTTGCGCTGAAAAATTGTAACGGTAATATTATTATAATACAGGATTTATATAGTGCCAACAGTATACGCAGCGCTTTACAATATAAAAGGGAGACAATACAGTTATAATGCAATAAAATACAAGAGGATTAAGAGGGCCCTGCTCAGAAGAGCTTACACTCTAATAGGGTGGAGCAGGTGGTACAAAAGGTTGTAACAATGGCTTATTAGATGGCTTATATGTATAATTAATGTTGAGGTATATACACTTGAGAGATAGAGATATACATCACTGTATATATACAGTGGGGACGGAAAGTATTCAGACCCCCTTCAATTTTTCACTTTGTTACATTGCAGCCATTTGCTAAAATCATTTAAGTTCATTTTTTTTCCCCCTCATTAATGTACACTCAGCACACCATATTGATGGAAAACACGGAATTGTTGACATTTTTGCAGATTTATTAAAAAAGAAACACTGAAATATCACATGGTCCTAAACATTCAGACCTTTTGCTCAGTATTTAGTAGAAGCCCCCTTTTTATTCGAATACAGCCACGAGTCTTTTTGGGAAAGATGCAACAAGTTTTTCACACCTGGATTTGGGGATCCTCTGCCATTCCTCCTTGCAGATCCTCCCCAGTTCTGTCAGGTTGGATGGTAAACGTTGGTGAACAGCTATTTTTAGGTCTCT